>NC_136929.1:72219041-72819041 GCF_949752795.1 Hyperoodon ampullatus | reverse complement strand
GTGCGGTGTGTGTGTCCAAAGGCTCTGATTTAACCCCAGGATAAAGTTCTAGGTACCCAAGGGGGTGGGAGCACCACCTGGTCTTCAGAACTTTCCACGGGCACTGATCTTCACAAGCAAACTCTCCTCATAGTTGGCTGGTGGAGCTGAGGTCCTCCTTTCTGATAGGATATCTGCTTGCTGGGTACTTAAGTCTTTGTTTAGGGATGGACAGGAGTTCATACAGATCACATGTCTGAATTGCTAACTTTCCTCCATTTGTCCAAACTTCTGGGTCCAGACTCTTTTCCGAAGATAATTCTGGATCCCTCCCAGCTGTGTCTCATCTACTGGACCTGTTTGACCTAAATCCCAGGGGCAGGCTGTGGGTTGACTTGTTCTAAGAGCAGTGAGGGCCCTTGGGTGAGTGTGCTATGTGGGCCGGTGTCAGGTACCACTGCAGTGGGGCTCAACTTATAGACACCAAGGAGGCTGGGACTCTGGGCTCTCGTCGCTGCTCTCTGGGGGACACAGGACAGGTCCCTTAACTCTCCCTGACGAGCAGCGCCTTAGAGTGAGGGCTCAAGGCACATGCTCCATCCAGGCAACCCGGGCCAGCCTGCTAGTGACCAAAGGGCTAGAGTAGCATAAGACAGTCCCCTGCGGATCTCATATTAAGGTCCGTTTACACATCTTACTAATTTATTGAGATAGGTACAAAAATGCACGCTACAGAGGCAGGTGGTCACGAGACTCGAGTCTGGGATCCTCATCCCAGGGGCATGGGCTGTGGCAGAGGCTGGCCTGTGTCTGTCTTACCTTGTCTAAGGCTCCCTTGTCTCTAGCAAGAAACAGATTCTCAGAGGCCATTGGAAGAACAGTAAATACATACACAGATATTCTATATCAAGGCAGCCAAAGCAAGAAAAGCTTGAACCAGGCAAAAAAGAAAAAAAAAAAGAGGTGGGGGGCTTCCCTGGTGGCACAGTGGTTGAGAGTCCGCCTGCCGATGCAGGGGACACGGGTTCGTGCCCCGGTCCGGGAGGATCCCACATGCCGCGGAGCGGCTGGGCCCGTGAGCCATGGCCGCTGAGACTGCGCGTCCGGGAGAGGCCATAGCAGTGAGAGGCCTGCGTACCACAAAAAAAAAAAAAAAGGAGGGGTGCTGAGAGTAGGGAGCATTTGATCAGGCAGGGGCCCCAGGCTTATCCCGACCAGCATCACTTCACTGCTGAGAGGCAGCTGGTGGGGGAAATGCAAGGCCTGTGAGCAGGATTCTCCCAGGTGCCTCTCTGCTGAAACCAGCCGAAGGGACCACCTGCGACTCTTGCTGATTTTTATTTTGATTCTTGGTTTCTGACTTCTGGTTTCCACTCCTCTTGCCTAAAATTCAGTGCAAATCATCTCAAACACCAAAGGGAAAGAAAAAAAAAATCAAAACGTTCATTATTTCTTCCCTTATTGAAAGACATCTGATTAAACAGGCTCTGGGCGAGGAATGAGTGACTCACGTTAAACCGTTTTACATCACTAAGTAAACAGGTTGAATAAAGAGAAGAGACACCAGTTACACCCAACCCCACAGCCCTTCTAGAAAACAAGCGGGGGATGAGGGGACTGTGCGAAAAGCCTCCTTTCCAAGCTATCACCCACGCTGCCAAGGGCACACGCCCACTGAGACCAAGTTCAGGTCACAGAGCCCTCGTTCGGAGAGCAGCCCTTCCTCCTCACCGGGGCCTTCCCGCTGCTGGAACAACAAGAAGGAAATGACTCCATCAGCTTTCAGACGCTGGAGGTTTGAATTCTGGACTTCTCAACAAACAGTTCACAAAGCTGCTTCTTTCTTTTTATAGTTTCTAAAATAAACTCCCTAGAATTGAGGAACCATCCTTCTTTCTATGGGCTGGGGTACAAGTGCTACCTTATATAAAGACTTGAAGGTTTGATAAAGTCCAAGTGAGTTTTGGGCCCAAAGTTGATGTGAGTTGTTTTGGACCGGAACCTGGATAAGAATTGGAAACACACCCTGCAGGTGTGTAGCGTGGTGTTGGGGGCTCTGGACTCAGACTCGGTTTGCTTAACTAATTGGCAAAGTGGCAAATCACTTAGGTGTTCTGTGCCTTGGTTTTCTCATCTGTAAGGTGGAGATAATAACAGCAGCCACTTTATAAGGTTGTTATGAGAATGAGGTAAATTAATAGGTTAAAGTGCTTAAGACAGTGCCTGATGCTTAATAAGCACTAAATAACTAATAAATATTAAATGCTGTTAATGACTGCAATTATTACGGTTAGTCACTGGGAACTTGCTCTTGTGGTTTTCAGATTATATGAAAAGTCAAAGGACATATTAGAGAGACATTTCTTCTAAGGAACATGGGGTATATTCCTAATTTAACAGTCCTGTGATCTAGGGAGCTCAGTCCAGAGGACCGCCTCTAAATCTGTCTCCTTTCTACTTAGCTGACAAATCACGAGACTTCTCAGAGGCTTAGTTTCCTCACTCATCCAATTCAGGTGAAAATTCCCGTCTGCCTGCTCCTCAAGCGGGCTGGGATCTTCATACGAGACCGTGGCAGGGGGAAAACACTTAGAACTGTAAAGTGCAAAGTCGTCTCATTTTAAGCCCGACCTCCTGGTGTCTGCCCCTCTCCACCACGTAAAAGCAGTGAGCAATCAAGAACTCTCCTGCCTTTAAAATCTCTCTCCAGTCCAGCGCAGGCCTGGGGCGAATCTAGCCGTGTCCCCAGCTCTCAGAAGGGCCTTGTGCTTTGCTGGCAAGGACACCACGTACGACTGAGAAGGCCGGGTCCCTTCTCCCCTCTGCACTCAGGCCGCTCCGTGGCCCGAGCCCCCTGTCCTCCTGGTCCCGGGTCTGACCTAGCTTGTCTCTGGGCCGTGGAGGAAGGAGAGGGCACTTTGGCCAAGCGCACACCTCCTTCGTTCCCTCCGACTCCTCCCAAAGGCCGTCGAGGGGCTCCTCACAGCCCCAAGTTGTGCGGGTGGGTGGGGGAGGGCGCCCTGTCGGTTCGGCAAAGGTGGTACCACCGCGAGCGTGGACGGGGGGCGCGGTGAGTCCTGGTCTAGCAGCCGGACAGAACTGCCGGGGTCATCACCTTCCTGCCCAGGCCTCAGGGCAAAACACCCACAGAGCGTCAGGAAGACAGAGTCCGAGAGGCGAGCGAGCATTTGTCCAAGGTGGACGGCCCTCACCCCGGGCCTCCTGTCCTCCTAGAGCCACGGGTCCGAGTGGAGGGGCCTCCGCCAGCAGCAGCCCCAGCCCCCGGCTCCGCACAGGCTGAAGGTGCCTCGCTGCCCACGCGGGCCTCTGGGGAGCAAGGCTCCTACCCAGTCCGGACCCCCCTTCCTCTCCTCCACGTCTCCCCCTACACTCCAGCCAGCCCCCCGGGGTCCCGGGTGTGGCTGGAGGGCCGGTCAGCCGCGGAGCCCGTGGGCCCACTTTGTGAGCAGGCACGGGGTCTGGCCTCCACTTCCCGGGCGGGCTGTTCAGGGGTGCCCGGGCTCCTAGCTAGAAGCTGCGTTCCTAACCTCGGCTCCCAGCTACGTCGGGGGTGGAGAGAAGCCCTAGGTAGGGACGGGTCCAGGACGTGACGCCTCGCTTCTGGAATGTGCTCCCGGCACGGCTGGGCCCCAGGGGGCTCGGCAGGGGTGACCCTGGAGTAAGGAGAGCCTTCTGCATCTCCCAGGACGGGGGCTCTGAACGTCAGCAGCACGTCCCCTTCCTGAGGCGGCCTGGCGGGGGGGAGCCGTGGGCTGGAGGTGACAGGGACTCACATTTCGGGCGTGGCGTACTCCGGGGCCCGCATCCTCATGCCGTCCTTCAGGCGGCTGCAGAAGTCCTCGTCCATCTGCACGCCCGGGTACGGGGACCCACCTGTACCAGAACACAGGGCACGTTATGGCCTCAGGGCACGAAACGCCCCGGGGGGCAATTCCCTGTCTCTTTCCTCCCCTTCAGGTGAGGGCTGGGTAGTGAACTCCCCGTGATGGGAATGGACCTCGGCGCACAGCGCACGCCCCAGGGCAGCTCAGCGGATCCTTGCTGGCGACAGGCTTGGCTGCTTGGCGCCCTGGTGCTGGGTGTCAGATGCCCGCAGGCCGTTCCCATGGCTGCTCTGGTCTGTTGGGTCAGGAGAAAGGGTGGCACCTGAGGGGTCCCTCCCCCCTCCCTACAAGGAACCCTAGACAAAGCCCATCATTTAGAGACTCATTCCTTGAGTTAATGAGCTGCTTTTTAACAAGCCAGCAGACTCGGAGGCGGTCACTGGGGGCTCACTCACACCTCATTGAGAATGTCTTTAACTCACTACCCTCGTGTAAGGTTCGCACAGCACTGGGGGACCGGTTGCCGTGAGGGGCCCGAGGGAAGGGGGCCAGGAGCTGCAGGACTGGGCTGGCTGCTGTGGGGCGGGGCTTGCAGGGGGCCCAGAGGAGCCGGGACTCTGCCTGTTGCCAGTTTTCCTGGGCAGGATCGCACGTAACCGTCCCTCTTGGAGGGACTGGTGGCTGAGGTAGGGCTCGGGGGTAGCAGCCCTCCCGATCTGCCCTGTTCCGGACCTCGAACCTAGTCTGTCTCAGCATTTGTTTGTCTGCACTTTCGAGTGATTGCTGTCAGGAGGAAGCAGCTGGGCGGCGTGCAGTGCTGGCCGTGTGTCACCGCGGGGCCACTGTGGCCGCCAAGCTGCTTTCAAAGACTGGAAGCAACAGGTGCCTGTCATCGAAAGCAGGGGAATGGTTTTCACACATTACAGGAAACCAGGGATGTTACTGGGTGACTTTTTATTTGCTCTGCAAGGCAAGTTTCTGGCAAAGTCCGAAAGACTCTTGGCTAGACCCAGTGTTTGGGAGGCCTCGGAGCATCGGTGCATGTCTGCAAGCAGATGGGGGCTCCAGGTGCACTTGTGTGCTCGGGCGCCTTGGACAAGGCTTCCAGCCACCGCAGTGGGTGTTGGTGGAAGCAGGGTGAATATAACCAGCGTTCCTGCCGCTCATGCTGCAGAAACCAGTGTCTGGGGCTGGCTGTGCTGACATCAGAGACACGGGTGGAGCTGTGTTTGTTGGGTCTTTCCTGGGAAATTCTGCGGGGAGCGAGGACGCGGGGAGGGAAGAGGAATGGGCGTTAGGAATCTGGGAGGTTGAGGAATTAGAAGAAGGGGGCCAAGGACAGGGAAGGAGTAGCCAGACGGGCTGAAGATAAGCCTGACTGCAGATCTCACTCTGGTCAGACCTCGTTCACGGCCCTACGAACATCTTTGCGGCCCAGGCGCATGTGCACACACCACTCGCCTGAGCCTACGTGGGTTTTAGATGCTGGTCTGCCCGTGGACACTCGGCGGAGGGGGCGGGCGTTCGGTTCTGGCCTGTCTGCTCTCGTCCTGCCCCCAGATTTACCTAAGGAGAAGATTTCCCACAGCAGAACTCCGTAAGACCACACGTCGCTCTTGGTGCTGTAGATTTTGTCAAAGATGGATTCGGGAGCCATCCATTTCAGAGGAAGTCGAGTCTGGAAACAGGCAAGGAGGCCTTGAGCAGGAGGACGTGACAACAAGGCACATTCAACCCATGTGCCCATGGGGTCACCTCCCAGATAACATTTGGCCTGTAAGTCATTTCCTAGAGCAGCTATGGTTTCCCAGCATGGAGGAAACTCATAACATGCAGTGTTAACGCTGAAAGAGGGAGAGTTGTGTGCTATACCAATTCCTGTGATGGCAACAGTTGTTCAGTAAGCCCTTCCTACGAGCCCAGCATGTCCTGACTCCGACTCTGTAAGAAATCCTTCTCCCCGCGACAGCTCACACTCTACAGGGACCTGGGAAAGAGTGATCTGAAGTAGGAGGCATCCTGAAAATCGATAATTTCCTGGAATTTTTCTTAACAAGGACTTTGAAAGGCGTTCCTATTAAAAAAAAAAAAAAAAAAAAGGACAGCATTTAAAAGGTCATTGAATGGGGGGAGTCGGCAAAGGCACCAGAAAGAAGGAAGTTGATGGACAGTATTCAGGATGCCATGTGGCTGGTTTTCAAGCAGGAACTCCAGTGAGTTAGGCCCGGACACTTCAGAGGGATGGGGATTGACAGGGAGCCTGGGCTAGTGGAGAGACAAAGAGAAAAAGAGGGGGGAGGGCCAGGGAGAGGCTGAAAGAGACACGGATGGACAGAAAAGAAGCACAGACTGACACATGGGTAGATGCCATCTTTGCAAATCGGGGCTCTCGAGGAAAGCTTGTTGTTTTCCTTTTATAAAAAGAAACAGTGGGGCTGGGCTTCCCTGGTGGCACAGTGGTTAAGAATCCGCCTGCCAATGCAGGGGACACGGGTTTGAGCCCTGGTCCGGGAAGATCCCACATGCAGCAGAGCAGCTAAGCCCGTGCGCCGCAACTACTGAGCCTGCGCTCTAGAGCCCGCGAGCCACAACTACTGACCCCGCGTGCGTGCCTAGAGCCCATGCTCTGCAACAGGAGAAGCCACCGCAATGAGAAGGAGCCCACTTATTGCAACGAAGAACAGCCCCCGCTCGTCACAGCTAGAGAAAGCCCGTGTGCAGCAATAAAGACCCAACACAGCCAAAAAATTAATAAATAAAAGAAAGAAAGAAAGAAACAGTTGGACTTCCATGGTGGTCCAGCAGTTAAGACACCGTGCTTCCACTGCACGGGGTGAAGATTCGATCCCTGGCCAGGGAACTAAGATCCCACATGCCTCGCAGTGCGGCAAGAAAAAAAAAAAAAAAGAAAAACACTGTGGAGAAGTGGTTCTCAAAGTGTAGCCCTGGGACCAGCTGAGGCACATTCTCAGGCTCCACCCAAGACTTTCAGCTCAACAGGCTCTCCAGGTGATGTGTGTGCTCGCTCAAGTTTGAGAACCACGACTGTGGAGTAGTCGTCAGAGCCCAGACGCAGACTTAATTAAGCCTTCAGGGTAAAGGCCAGAGAAGAGGGGGCACAGGAGGTCACCCGCAAAAGCAAAAATAACACTATGTTCAGAAACAGGCGGGGAGGAGAGGCCCGTGTGAGCTGGCAGCGATGCTGGGTCTGAAGGCAAACCCGGGAGGGACGCCATTTCCTCCCCGGCAAGGTCATCCTGACGCCTGCCTCCGCCCTTCCTGAGATGTGTGCACCTGCTGAATCCATCACCCGGGTTTATCTGAGGGGAAGAGTCCAGGCTGTTCTTTCCAGCGGCCCAGGGAGCTCCCCCAGGGGTCAAAGGGGAGGGGACGCTGTGGTCCCCGCGGGGCCCACTGCACAGCGCTCCGGGCCCGAAGGACAGGAGCCGAGCAGGGACAGGGGAAGGACAGGAGGAGGGGACCGTGGCCTCCCGGAGCCCCGTGTGAGGGCCCTCGGGTCCACGGTGCACGCGGACCGTTCGTCTCCACAGAAAGCGCGTGCTGGTTGTCAGCGACCTCTGCCGAGGGCCTTGGTCTGTGGTTTGGAAACGATAGGGCCTAAATGAGCCTCAGAAACGTCCGACTGACTTACATCTCCTTTTCTCACGTAATCGGGGTTCTTATAAATATCCCGGGCAAGGCCAAAATCGCAGATCTTCACCACGTTGTTCTCAGACAGCAGTATATTTCGTGCTGCCAGGTCCCGATGAATGCACTAGAATAAAACAGTGGCGTGATCAGTGCATGTCCTCGATCTCATCGGCTGATTTCCTGCGCCTTCTCAGGGTTCTCCCTCTGAACTCGGGGATCCATTTTGCACGCTTCCTTTACATGAAGGGAGCGGCTCCCGATACACGTGGCGTTGCCCCAAACGGGAAGCGCTTCTCTACCAATACAGACCCCCGGAGGCCCCCAAATCAAGAAAGGCCCCGAATCCCCTTTGCTACTGTGTTGCAGGACAGCATCGGGGAAACAGAGCCGGCCATCGGGTTCTCCCAGGGAGCACAACTTCCCCAAAACCTTTTATCCTGAGCTGCTGAGATCAGATCATGATCTAGCTGGAGTTTCCTGGGAGGACCCCCCTGGGATGTATTAATAGATGCCCTCCCATGGAGTCGTGTCCTCTGAGAGTCTGGCCAGCTCTGAAAACACGCCAGAGGACGTTGTGGAGCACAGGGGCCAGGTTCATCTAGTCTGAAACCCAGCGAACTTTTCCCCTGGGATTAAGTTCTACCTGCTGGTACCCAAGAGTCACTGTTCTCAAACTTCCTCACTCATATCAGGATAAATTAGGTCGTGTGTTGTGAAGTTCACTCTACATTGAAGGACACACATACAAGCAAATACGAGGAAAAGTGGATTTATAGCACAGGTGTATGTTTGCCCATGTGAACATCCACACGACCAGGCCTGGTGAAGAAGCAAAGCGGTAAAGAGTGAGGCTGACCTTTCTGGAAGACAGAAACTCCATGCCTCTGGCCACTTGAAAACTGTAAGAAATCAGATCTTCCATAGTGATGGGCTGCTTGTAGAAATCGTCAGAATCTGGAAAGCATTAAAACCGTAACTGTGTGTAATGGCTCTTGTTATGCCACCAAATCCCAGTTTATTGGAACAATGTTAGCAAAACACGAAACAAACCAACAAGTAGATCAGAGTTCATTTTCGAGGGCATTTTTGAGTTTCAACATGAATATCCGAGATTTTTCCAGGCCTCCAGCCCATTTTGCCCAAGCATGGGGGGCAGGGGATGATCCATTAAGACAGAAAGGCCGGAGGGGAGACAATTGGACGGTTCCCTGTCAAAATTAGTAACTCTGTAAATAATCTAAATTCAAATCTTATCTCCCCAGGACATTACGCTTCGAGTCTCCCACGGATGTTTATTAGGGTGATAAATAAGAAAAAAATTTCAGAGATGCACAGTATGCTGTAAAAATATCTCAGACTGTAGGACAGGAAGGAATTAATACCTACCCTCCTCTTCCTCAGCATCGCTCAGACTTTTCTCTTCCTGAAACCCGGAGCTTGCGAAGCTCTCGCTGCTGGTGACACTATCTAGTCTTTGTTTCTCACCCTGCTCCAGGTCTGGCTCCATTTTCTCTTTCTTGGGCTCCACGTGTAAGGCTGCATCCTTTAACAGACCAAGAAAGACACAGATGAAAGGAACAGAACAGGAACGGGGAGACCGGTCCCTCAAGCTGGCACTCGCCTGCATTAGGAGAATGTCATCCGATAAAATGGATAGTAAATGAGTAGCCTGGCTTCCCCTGGGGGTGTGGAGTCTATTCTGCTCTTGACTGGGCTCCGTGACAGCATCTTGGGTAGGACAGAGGAATATCCACAGCAGCTTCTCTTTACCGAGAGCTTACTCGGTGTGAGCCAGTACACTAAGAATCTTTGGTACATTTTCTCTTTTAATCTTTCCAACAATTTTATGAAGTGGTTCTTGCTTGTAATACACGGAGGAATACATTCAGAGAAGTCAGGTAATCAAAGTCACATGCAGCTAGTAAATGGCAAAGCTTGAACCCAGGTTCGGCCAACTCCAATCTATGCCCTTGAGCACTTTTCCATGCCGTGCGCCATCTTGTGAAAGATGATATGGGATGACAGAAAAGGATGCCCAGTCAACTCGGGGCCTTTGTAATCCCTGGGAGGAGTAATAAGAGAAGGCTGCAGTTACCAATTTCTCTGGTTTCCTTGGAGAAGGAGGGAGCACGAATGTTTCCTTTTCTCCCCTCCATTCAGAACAAAGATATAGTTCAACGCTAACAAAGGTAGAAAAGGCCTTTCACCCTGGACTGGGCCTCTATAAGCCCTGGTGTGTATCTGGCTCTTTCATTGACCATGTGATCTTGAACAAACCACCTTGCTTTTCTGGGTTTCCTTTTTCTCATCGGAAAAGCTCTATCATCTTACTACGTTTTGACTCACGGGAAAGGAGTTGTTGATTCTGGGTGGAACCAGAAAAGATTTTTATCACCTTTTCGTAATTCACCTCATCACTGTGACACCAGAAACAGCACTCCCAGTGGCTTCATGACTCGACCGAGTACCTAGCTCAGTCCTGCTAGATGGCAGTGCCAGACAGGGTCGGAGAGGGACTGGGGTTCAGTGGTGTCCCCCGATCCACCTGCCCGCTGGGGCAGCGCTGAGATTCACCAGACTCTCCATCCTTCCTTGGCTTTTCCTGGAAGTGTCACAAAGTGGGAATGGTCCCTCCACTAGAGGGCGCCGTGGGAGCAAGCAGAGGACAGTGGAGGCTGCTTCAGCCTGACAAACCCTGGAAGCGGGGAGGGTCCCCGGCTCCTGCCCCCCGAAAAGAGACCCTCCTGTGCCGCAGAAGGGGAGTCAGAGGGAACCCCGACTGCCGTCCAGGGGACCCACCTGAGTGGAGGTGGAGATCGTAACTCTTGGTTATTATGTGTCCCCGAGGCGGTTAGACTTGATTCTGCTCAGCGGGGGACAGAAATTTTATTTTCCACAAGACCCTTCCCAGGACAGAAGGCAGCAGCGGAAGGGGGCTGGCAAAGATGCTGGGGTGAAAAGGGCTCGAGTCTTTGGCGTGACTCCAAGGACCGTAACTCAGACCCCTTCACCCCTTCCTGACTCCCAATCAACGGTATATATTTAGTTTTGCTTATTGGTAACCATTTCTGGTAAATGTTGATTTACTGAACTTTTGGGACTCTGACAGAATACAGTGAATTTATTACAAATAACATTTAAAGATCCTAGTGAATTTACTTGGAAAATAAAATATCCCATTTCTGTTTAGCCATTTGGTTTTTCCTTTAGGTTCCAAATATGAAATATAGCCATGTGTTTTCCACGAAAACACTAAGCTCCACCAAGAGGGAGGTGAATCATTAAATTTAGCCAGAGAAGGAAGCAAGCTCTTCAAACAAAGGACGCACAAACCCAAACGTTCCATCCTGCCCGGGTCCCTGGGGTATTCTTGCTGGATTAGTTCTTCCTGAAGCTTCCCAGGATTTCAGGACTGAGGAGAATTTGTACTGCTCTCAGCCCAGGGCTCCACTCTCCACTTTTTCTTATGTTTTGTTTCCCCTCTTTACCCAGTGCAGTGCATGGAAAAAGCATTGCAGGGGGGAGTCAGGAGAGCTGGGTTTTCTCCTCGACTTCACCTCTTGTCTTGTGTGTCCTTAAGGCCAGTCACTTGACTCTTCTGGGCACATCTGTAATGTGAGCGTGTAGGCTAGCTGGTCACAAAGATCCCTTTGAGCTTCAAGAGTCTCATTATTAGAGGGCATGGTTTAAAATAGGGAAGTGTGTTCTTGCGTATATGTTGCCAGTCTGGTAGAAAACCTGTGTCTCTGGTTGGATCAGAGGCTGAGAGGATGGGCCAGCTGTCCGGTGGGTCTTCTTTGTCTGCCACGTGAGAATCTCACTCGCATGACAGAGATGGGCATCGTTCTTGGGTGTCGTACACCTTATCCGTCATACAGATCACATAGATCAGTGGCGTTAAGTCAGACTCACCCAATCTTTCTATCTCAGTGGATCAATGATGATGATAATTAACATTTATGGAGTGATGAACAGAATTTGATTCAACAATTCCGTCAGTTGGGTTCTATTATTATCTCCATTTAATAAATGAGGAAACTGAAACTGAGAGAGACTGAGTAACTTGCCCAAGGTCCCAGATTTCTTGAGTGACAGAGATAGGATTTAAACCCAGGCAGTCTGATCCTGGAGTCTGAGCGCTTAAACCACCATGCTACATGGATTCATCACCTACACTGCTGATTACAGGTTAATTATGTCAAATCATTGTCTCGTGGGCTTCTCTAGTCCAGAGAAGGACACAACATTGGTGAAATAGGTCACGTTGGTGAAGGTTTATTAAACTCTCCTTCACTCAGTAATCCCTTTTAAACTTTGTTTGCCTTCAGGACTTGGACCCTTGTGTTCCTTTTATTACATAGCTTTATTTTAGTGGGTAAGGCTGGTTCAGTATGTGTATAGGGGTGACCTGGGTGGTGAAGGCGTGAGGAAGTGGGAGAAAAGGCAGTAGGGAGGGAAGAAAATGATTTCTCTGGCCCCATCACTGTTCTATTGTCGACTATAAAGTCTCTCAGTTGACTGAGTCCTTAATTTCTCTAATCTAATCAATGGAAACAATTAACGCTTGCCGTCATCTTTTAAGAAATGAGTGACCAAGTGCTTTGTGCATGTCTGAGTATCTATGGAGAGAGAAAGAGACAGAGAGAGAAATTTATCAAGATGATGTGATATTTACGTAGATGGCTAGTAAATGTTAATCTCTAATTATCACTGCATACAGTGGGCTCGAATATTCTCTGTGCTCACCCCAAAAAGAGTGTGATATATTAGCGTGGAAAGACAAAAAATTTTTTTAAGGAAAAAAGCAGAGATTGTGTTTTAAGCTCAGTCATTAATGGTGTCGACTGAAAAAAATGCACAACGTAAAAGCTGTGAGTTGGGTTTATTCAGCGTCTTTCTGAGGACTGTGGCCCGGGAGCAGCCTCTCAGAGAGCGCTGAGAAACTGCTCTGAAGAGGTGGGGGGAGGTCAGCATATACGTGATGTTGGTGAAGGGGGGACGTGCAACCAAGCACGCATCTTGGCAGAAGGTTGCGGCTAGTTACGCAGAACAGACATCTTAGTTAATGGTTTCGGGGCTTTTCTAAGTATGAGAAGATGCAAGAATCCAGGTTCCAAAAAAAAAAAAAAATTTTCTCCTGAAAATATGTAACTATCTGAAGGCCTGTTCTGCTAGTTTTCCCAGAGCGCCTCATTCCTGATCTCCGCCCCTGAACTCCTTTCAGGGTGTGTTAAAGGTCAGCGACTGCAGTGGCTCATGACTCAATCCTTGCAGAGCTGGATGGATGGCTAGTGACATTCTTTAGTTGGCAATGGAAAAAATATTTTCTCTTGCTTTATGCTGCTACAGCCTAAATGGAAACTCATTGCTGTCTTGAAAAACCTCCAACCCCTAAGTTCCTTACCTTGTTGAGAAAGAATAAGGCCCGTTTGCTCTTGAGATAGTTGGATAGATTTCCGTGTTTGCAATATTCCACGATCACCATCAGAGGCCCTGCAGCCAAAACAACACATGCTCAGCCACACCAAGCCAGCCAGCCATCTGCCAGCCATCAGTGGGCCTGAGAAACCTCAAAGCAACTTGTTTTTATATTAGCGGGGTCTGGGGGATGCAACTTGGGGGTGAGAGAGTTTTTTGGTTTTGTTTTTTTTTTTTCAGCTGGACCTGAGAAGGGGTTTAAAAAAAATACAAAAGGGAAAGGAGATGATTGGTTGGAGGTCGGCCTGGGGACGAAGCAGAAACAAAAGAGTAGGAAAGAAAGAACTGCGGGGAGGGGCGGGGAAGGGCCAAGGTCAGGGCTCGGCCTCCAACTGCCAGCCACCCTCTTGGCCCCTTGGCCTCAGGACACTGGCACACCAGCCCCTCCCTCCCTGGTCCTGTCTGGCCTGACCCCCAGCTGCATGGCCACCTGGGGGTGTCTGCACGGAGGCTGCCCCAGGGCTTGTAAGGTCTAAAGCAGGGATCAGCAGACTCATAACGAAAGAGACAGAGACGGTAACTATTTCAGGCTTGTAGGCCACACGACTACTCAGCTCTGCCTTTGTGACTGGGAAGCACCTGTAGACGACAGTACAACCGAATGAGTGACCGCGCCCCGATCCAACTTCAGGAACACACAAATTTGAGTTGCATGTCGTTTTCCCATGTCACAAAATATTCCTCTTCCCCCCCGCCACTCCACCCAACTACTACAAACGGTCAAAGTAAAAGCTCCCAGGCTGACCGGCCATCGTCTGGCGACCCCTAGTCAAAAGAGGCAAGAGGGTTGGAAAGGAAACCCCCGAGCTGCACTGCGGGTCCCCTGGGCTCCCCGAAGGCGCCACCCCCACCGCTCACCCGCTGGGCTCTAGGCCCACAGGGGAAGGACAACTTCCGGTTCCAGGTCAAAGCGGAAGTGGCCCCGGAGAGGCTTCTGCATGTGGGCCCTGTCCTGGGGCATGCTGGGAGTACTAAAGGCGCCCTAGGGGAGGATGGGAAGGTCTGCGAGTCCTCAGTCAGAATACACCCTGTCCCTGCACTCGGCCCTGTGGGTACGGCCTGTCCGAAGGCCGTGTCCCCCACACACACACACCTCCTCCTGGGACCCTGTCAGGAGTGATTCCTTCCTCTGGATGAAGCTTCAAGGGATGCTAACCTTCTGTGCATTTACCTTGGCTCCCGTCATACTCGTCCCAAGTCATCCTGAGAAAAACGCCCTGCACTTGACCTCGAGCCTGTGGAAGGAGGTCTCAGAGGGAGTCCTTCTGTTCAGAACCTTTAAGCTAAGTATCCAGGGAAGGCACTTCCAGGATGGGAGCACCTTCCATCAGCAGACAGGCTGCTTCCTCTGGGCTATTACCAGGCCATGTGCCAGGAGGTGCGGGAGAAGCAGTGTGGGGAGAAGGGCCTCGGGGCAGGGAGCTCGCCCAGGCCGTGTGAGCCGGGAGAGCGCCAGGCCCTCCCTTCCCCTTTACCTCCTTGCTTGGTGCAGGCTCCCAGCAGGTTGACGACGTTCAGGTGGTGGCCGATGTGGGTCAAGATCTTGAGCTCGGTCATCAGGGCCTTGTACTCACTGGCCGTGGCCCCCTCTGTGTAAGGAGCAAGGGGAGAGTCAAGGCAACAGGACAGTGGGGCTCCCTCCTCTGGGGCGGCCCTCCTGCCCTCTGCGTTAGGCAGTGCTCAGCCCTTACTGCGTTGGCTTCCCCACAGTCTGCAGAAGGGCCAGCCTCCAGCCTGTATTCATTCCTCCCACCCTCTTGAGCCAAAACGGTCCTGGTTACAGTGAGGCGCAGAGCGGTGGTGGGGTGAGTCACTGGACGTTTCCTCTAGGTGGACCTCGTCCTGTTCGGTGACGTGCTGCCTTGGAGCTGGGCACCTGGGGAGAGCGCCTTCCAAAGGCTTCCTTGCGTCAGAACCAGGCCCAGCAAGAACTTTGCAGGCAGGGGATGATCCCACACCTCACCTCTTTTTCTCACTTCCCCCGCTTTGAGAAGTTACAAAGGGGCCTGCGAGGGCAGAATGGCCACTTCTGTAAACATCTTTGCCGTGTGTTATTTTCTCTCTATAACCTTTTCCTCTCCGGAGTCTGCAGGGTTATCTCTAAGTCATGAGGATCCATAAGCATCTGACTTCAACTTCATTCTCAGAGATAAACAATGTCAATCTAAGAATTAGCAGAGTCTAAAGCCTAAATTAAGTTTGTCTTGTCTGTTTGTTCTTACTGGTTAACTTCTAAGGCATTTAAAAATTTTTAATTATGTTTACAAGTAAAAAAAAAAAGTCATATAAGCTTGCTGTAAACTATTTCAACAATATGATGTTTATAGAGTGAAAAGTGAAAGCCACCGCAACTCACCTTTTTAGCAGTAACCACTGTTAATCATTTGGAGTTTCAGAGCTTTTTCTATGCATTTATAGATATATGTACCCAATCAAAGGTCTTTTTCGTTTACATAAATGGGATCATATATAAAAATATAAAAGCAAATTTGATATATATAATTTGCTTTTTTCCCCCTTTTAAATGTCATAGACTTTCCCCATTCTTTTAAATTGATTAATGGCATTCCTGACATTTAGACTGTCTACAGTTTTGTTTTGTTTTTGTTTTTGCCATTACAAATATGCTGGAATAAACAGCCTGTGATCTTTGTACCCATGTGCAAGTATTTCTGCAGGACAGTCCTGGAAATGGGTCGTGCATTTCACATTGCATTTGTGCATGTGAAGGATGTGCATTTCACATTGTGGTAGATACCAACATGGTATTTCATAAGCACAAATCATTTGTTAATAATAACCAGATAAACTCTAGAAGCCTCCCAGTGGGATTGGGATTGGCTCACAATAGATGCTCAACAAATATTTGTTAGACAAATAAACAGCATGAGTACTCTTCTCATTTCAGACATGGGCTTAAGGCCCAAAAAGGTTAAAGGTTTTGCTCAAGGGCACTTTGAAAGCGCTTCTGACTCATGGCCTTTGTTTGACATTCTGCCTTTCCAGTTTCTCCTAGAAACAGATGGCCAACCAGTTTAAACAAGAAAGCTTGAATGAAAATAGTTTTTTAGGAATGTTATATAGTGGGTGATTTGGCAGTCTTCTTCAATCAAGTCTGATGGCTTAAAAAAAAAAAAAGATAAGCATTTATACAGATACTACACACCCTATTTCTGTATTGCATAGAACACATTCTCTGGCCCTTTAAAAAAAAAAAATTGCCAGTCAGAATTCCCCCCTCAAATTCATCCCTCCACGCATTAATGCCCCTTTAGCACAGAGGGAAAACCAGGTTCTTTTGCTCACACTGTTCCATTTATAGGCAGGGCCATTGGGTTATCTTGGACCCACAGTAGACAAGCATGGGCAGCCCACTTGCCTCTCCTAGAGATGCTGTGTGGTAGTAAGCAGGGAGACAAAACTAGCTGAGGAAACAGATGCTTCCAGATTTAGTTTCAACTCATCTCAAGGCTGGATATACTAGCTTGCCTCCAGAACACAGGCCAGGATCATTTTCAGGATTTTGGAGCAATGGATTATTTCCAGGAGGCTGGGCCTCTGCAGCCCTTCTGTAGCACTGAGGTGTGGGGGTGTGGGGGGGAAGAGCCTTGCACCCAAACCCTTCTTTTTGCACTGCTAAGCTGTGTGGCCTTGCAGAGGCTGTTTAACCTTTCTGGGCCATGTTTCTTCATCTGCAAGTTGGGATAATAATATCTACCTCACAAAGGCTGTAGAGAGAAAAATAAGAAAAGTGGCAACTTCATGCGGTTCAAGCTACTAAAGTAAAGTACCTAGTCTGGTGCTTTCTCACATAGAAGACACATTGATGCCTCTTCTCTTTAGAATCTGGGTGGGAGGTGGGGTATGGGGGGTGCGGGACTACAGGTATTCTCACAGAGATGCCCACCATCATCTGGGTAGTTGACCTTGAACAAGGCCTGCTTTGTGGATGCAAAGCTCTTTTCCTGGCTACTTTCAGAGTAGAACTGTCAGGTTCGTTGCAGAGTTTTATCAGAGCCTTCACTCAACAGCCTTTTGACGTGGAAAATATTATTACATGGGACTTTTTACAATGACGGTGTCACTGCTGGATGAAAATGAAGGCTTTGAAGTCTCCCTCAGCACATGGGCCTTTCTGCTGGAGCCTTTGCCAGCTACCTACTTGGTTGGGCGCATAGCTTTCTATGCCTCAAAATCCCCTGGCAATATCTTAGAGACTTTGGAAAGCTGAAAATTGCCCTTTGGGTTTTTAGTCCTGGTTCTTTTTGGTTTGGGAAGCTTAAAATGCATTGAAGTAACATGACAATTTCATCACAGTGAAGTATTTTCTATGCTTTAAAGGACCTATGAGTCTTGGCGATGTTTGGTTGACGTGACTTTCAGTCATTTTTCATTTTCACTCTGTCTAAGGGTGCTGGTCATAAATCACCGTGTGCTTCGGCCCTACCTCCCAGTGCTTCACAGGGTGATAGTATCTTCAACATAGGAAGATAGTTTGTTGTTTTCGGTTTTGTTTTGTTTTTATTTCTAAAGAGGAAATGTTTAATGGGTGGGACTTGACACTATAAAATAGCCAGAAGTTCTGATCAACTCAACTGTTCTAGCTTCATATTCTTACTTTACAGTGAGGTCCAGCCCCAGCTAAGCCTTTGAGATTTATGACGTACAGCTAAGTTGCCGTCATGACGCCATAGTGGATCATTCCAAAACTCCGTATTTGTGGTTCCTGTGGGCTTGAGTCCCTGGTAGTCTAGAAAAATCTGAGATGTGGTAGGAGAAGGATCTCCGAGGAGACGGAAATCATTTTCCCATGGATAATGCTGGACTGTTTCCTTTACAAGGTTTATTCTGAGCTCTTGCTGGTATCATCTAAAGCTCCGGAGGTCAAGGGGCTTCCAGCAGAAGCAAGTTTTGTGGCCAGAGCAGAAATGCCTTCTGTCTGTTCCTAGGCCACACCCAACTTGTGCCAGCATTTAGGGAACGTAATGGGTGAGCTGAAAGCCAAACTTACACCATCCATACCTTTCAGCATTTTTACAGCCACCGTCCGGCATGTAGGTGATTTCTTAATGCCAAATGCAGATGCTTGGACCACTTTTCCAAAAGCCCCTCTTCCAAGTGATTTGCCTACAATGAAAAGAAGACGTTGGTTTGTTTGCCAAGCCAGCAGGGTGAGTTTAAGTGTTTTTTCAGGAAGAAAGGGCCTTTTCCCTGTGTGTGTATGTGTGGCATGTAGCTCTGAATGGAATCTCCAATGAACTGACCCCAAAAGGGTCAGGACACACCTCTGGGGTGTCTTCCTTTCCACTCTTTATTGTGCTTCTGCGTTGTCCTCACCCTTCACAGCTAGGCTAGGCCCCTAGGAGGCATTTGGTGCAGGTGGATGGCCAGTGTCCTCTTTTTACAAAGTCCTTCTTGTGGGGAGAGGCTACCACATCCTGAGTGGTCTTTTCCATTGTTTAATAAGGTTATTACCACAAAAATTTCCCTATGTTTAACCTAAGCCCCTTTTCTTGCCACTTACGCTTATTTCTTCTGATCTGTTTTCAGCAAAGGGAGGAAATTGAGAAGGGGGGTTACTGCTGTTGGTTATAATGATGCTTCAGAGCTACCAAAAAATAATTAAGTTGTTTCTCAGACTTCCTTGCCAGGCAAGATATTCCCAGTATTTCCAACGTGTCTTTACATGATGATTATACACCTTCACGGTTCCAAACATGGGCCTATCAACCACTGGTAGTAATTTGTTTCAACCACAGAGAGGTGGTTGCCAGATGCAATAACAAAGTGAGGTCTCATTCACGGTACCCGGTATGTTATGTCGTAATGACTGTTAAACACTTTTTTTTTTTCTCACCCTTGAATGAGACAACTTCACTCAAAGGGGCAATAACCATGTCTGAATCTTCCCAGAACTTGGCCTGGTGCCTGGTGCATCTGGGTCCCCCGTGTATTAGTGCAGAATGAAGAGTCGCATTTGGGAATTTGTGAGATGCTGACAGCACGTCTCACGCAGTCCCGGGTAACCAGAGGGGCCCGTGAGTTGCACACCTGAACGGTGCACAGAGATGAGGAGGGACCACCCCTGCCCCCAGAACACCTCTGCCACCTTTTCTATCAGGGCTTCCCTTCTGCTCCATCAGGAAACAGGTTGCTGAGTACAACCTAGAGAAACTGCACACTCAAGTGTGATACGGCAGAATAAAGAGTGAGCCTAAGAAGTCGCCTTTTTTTTTGGTTCTTCTGGCGGCAGGTGGGGGGTTGTGGGAAAGCCAACAAAACGCCTCTGGTCAAAAGTAAGTCCTGGTGGGGAGAGTGTTACTTCCACACAGAGCCTCCAGTTCCAACCAAGTCCTCTTGCTCAGACTGTTCTGATAACGTGCCTTCAGTGAGCTAACTTTCCTCCCTTCCTTCTTTCCTATCTTTCTCAGACGCCAGTCCCTTCCCCCAAAGGACACAGTTTGTTGTTTGTGTTTTAAGATTCCTAGAAAATTGGTAGTGAAGCTTTCCTGCTTCCTCATCCTATTAGAAGCTTTATACTTCTGTGTGCAGCTCCCACCCACCCCCCACCCGAGGTCACGTCCAGTGAGGAGGCGGGGAGAGCTCCGTCCCCAGTGACATCAGCGGCGTCTCCCCGCCTGGGTCTCACGGGGACGCGCTCTGCGTTAGGAGGAGACACGGGTGACACGACACGCTTCCCCTGGTCACATGTGCACCTGTCGTGGCTGATCAGGTCCTCCTCCCAGAGCACAGGCTCCATGGACAGGGATAGAGTCTCTGCTCCCTTCTTCAGATAAAAGCGTCCAAGAAATAGCAAAGTCAGGAGTTCTCGTTTAAATAAAAGAGCCTCCGGTGGACCCTGAAATCACGTATAGAAAGAACACTGGCAGATACCTTCTCCAGATTGTAAACATAGGTGCGCTTTGGTGAGAGGCTTATCCCTTGCTTTTGTAGGGTAAAAGAACACCTTTTCTCCTGCACTGCCTTCTACCATCTAATATGAAAAGTGTCCTGAGTCTGAGACAGATGAAGAGCATCTCTGTCTTGGGACAGCTCTCCACAGGGTCCGCAGACCCCTGCTCGCTTGGGGCAGGCGACATCCTTTTCCTTTCCACAGCTTCAGCCCCCATGCGTTCCCTTCTTAGCCATCACACAAAACACTTTATTTTGACAAGTGTTTGGGGACTTTGCTTTGACCAGGGAGAAGCCGCTAGTACTCACTAGGCTTCCCTGTCTTTTCATTTATTCTCTTGGAAGCTGACTGCCGCCTCGAGCACGGCCTGAAGCCATTACGGCCTCTTTAATCATCTGGCGCAGTTGCGATCCTTGGGCAGATCTGCAGTTCCAGGGCCAGGGGAGCCCCGTCACACCGGACTCCATCTTGCCTGATCCTTCTTTTCCCTTAAAATCCTCCTTGGTGTCACCTAAATGCCACTAACTTGGAAAAGTGCTACGTCATTGTCATACCACGAGAGGATATTGGAATCTCCTCCGAGAGTGACTGGCCAGGGTCCCTGGGACACTGGGGAGAGTGCAGGGCAGCCTGGGGCTGAGTCCCTCTTGGGCATCCAGGGCTCCTCTTACCCTAGGCAGCACCATCCACTTGCCACATTCCACACTCCATGTGTGGTTTCCCACCTTAGGTAATCCTGACTTTACTTTCCAATGGGAAGATGCACTGTCAGGCATTATCCCAGCTTCTGTGATAAATGCATAGACTCGCCCAGGTTGAGTGAGGCATCTCTAACAAAACAGGGTTTTTTTTCTTTCTGGGTTTCAGGAAGTTCAATGGTAGCAACACCTTTGACCTAAACTCTCACTCTGTCTATCAGGTGCTATCAGTTCTGACTTCTGTCACCAGGGCTGCGAGTCGTAACCCAGAGTACACTCAGCTGAAATCAGAAGCCGTTCGGTCTGTGTATTTCTCTACATTTCCAACCCACTGTAACTCTGCCCATCAAACCAGCTTTTCCTCTTCATCCATCCAGACATAATTTTGGTTACTTTCAGTTGCCAGACGTTACTTCAGATTACTTTCTGTCATGTTTTGTTTTTTTTTTGTGTGTGTGTGCTGTACGCAGGCCTCTCACTGCTGTGGCCTCTCCCGTTGCGGAGCACAGGCTCTGGACGCGCAGGCTCAGCGGCCATGGCTCACGGGCCCAGCCGCTCCGCGGCCTGTGGGATTCCCCCGGACCGGGGCACGAACCCATGTCCCCTGCATCGGCAGGCGGACTCTCAACCACTGCGCCACCAGGGAAGCCCATGTATTTGTTTTTTAAGCCAAATAAATCTCGGGCCATGGAGTAGGCCAAGGTTGCAGCCACACTCTGTGTTGAAAGGCAGAGTTAGCTGATTTGACCCACTCACCCTCATCCGTCAAAGACACTCACACGTACATTAGCCGAATCATAGCATCTGGCAGCTCCGGGAAGGAAAAGAACCAAAAGATCTTCAACAAGGAGACTCTTCTGAAATGGGATTCTCTAAACTCACAGGGCCCCAGGGGAATTCTGGTAGAAGGGTTCACATTCTCCCTTGATGTGCCGTCAAGGATCACAATGGTACTAGGCCAAGGAATGAAGAAATGGGACAGAAAGCTCGTGTTTCCTATACAGAAAGACGCATGTCTGCTTGTGACTAATAACTCTGGAAAGCAATGTGGCCTGAGAATGGCTTACGGTTGTGGGAAAACTATCCCATGTTCTCTGCCAAGGTCACTGGGGGTGGGCTGGGCCAGCTGCCATATAATTTAGACTTGCAGAAGGAACTCATCTAGTGTGCCACCTGCCCTGAACTACTCTTAAATTTAGTTGATTCCCCGCCCCCGCCAGTCGGCATCCATTGCTGGCTTTCGCCTGTCTGTCCAGCCTTTTACTGATTTCTAATTTTCTTCCCCAAGCCAAACAGCAGGCACTCTTGGGGCCAAGTCTTCTTTCTCATGGAGGGAGAAATGTAAGTGGAATCATTTCAAGGCCCAAGAGGACAAGAAAAGCCATTTCTCCCTCTCTGTCCCCTCACACCCCTACCCCAATACAGTCTGCATGTGGAGGAGGGGGGACCATGTGAGTGAATTGGAACAACAGGCTCTTCGGGCAGCAAGCTCCACTGGCTCCATGGTCTCTTTTTTTAGTTCCAAATAGTAATGATTCTGGCACACACAGGAGAGAGTGGAAAACTTTCAGAAGTCACCATCCAAATATCTGGGCAAGAGTATCTGAGGCTCCTGTGGTTTTGTAGCACCGTGGGCTGGAGGTTAATTTGCATTGTGCTGTCTGAGCTGGAGGAGATTGGGGGTAAGCTGGAGAGAAAGCACGTTGGCCCGGTGTTTACAGCGTCCCTGTTACCTAGGAAACAGCAATCCTCCCTCTTCATAAATGACACATAAATGACCCCCAAGGGCTTTTTTCTCTGTGTGGACATTTCAAACACCCCAGGAAATTCAAAGCCTGTAATTTATAGGTTCGTGCAGAGGGCGTTTGATCCTCAGCCTTGCGGAGCACCAGCCCTTTCACCATATATTTGGTTTTACTGCATCTCCTCATCCTGAATTGTGTTCTACGTCACCAGTTTCTCATCCACAAAAATTTCATTATTTAAGAGTGTCTGTACTTGTAAGACTCTGCTGGAACTAAGCTCTCCCCTTCTCCTCCACTCATCGGCTTTTACAGCTGTGTCCTTGTCCCTTCGAGGGGACACTCAAACACCTTTGCATCCCCAGCACCTAGACAAGCATCTGCTGCTCGGCGAAGGTGCTTAATAATTGTTGAAAGAATTAACAGGTGCTGCCTTGTCCCCTTGACCTTCTGTCTTAGGATTCTAGAGAATTCTCTGTCTCTGTGTCCATCTCCCTTGCTGGTTTGTGAGCAGCTGGAGGGTAGAATCCCGAGTCTAGTCGACTTCTGCGTCCCTCAAAGCGCAGTGCTTTGCAAGTAGTAGGTGCTCGCTTATGGGTTTAGGAGTCTGTGGTACAAATACTTTACCCAGTTTAAGTCTCTCCCGGGCAAACTCCCACTTGCTGGCGTCGTAAGGGAGCCGTTCGCACTGCTCATCCAGGGGCACTTCATCTGGGTCCACGATAATCGATAGGTAGTCAGTTTTAATCTCGGAAGAAGACTGAGAAATAAAGAGATCTCAAAGTCACCAAGAAGGAAACAACTTTAAAAACCCAGATATTCAAGAAACCACACTTGGCAACATCGGCTGCTATTTTGGTTCGTTGGGTTGAAACCACGTGGTGGGGAACAGGAAGGACCCTCTGCATACACATAGACACATCACACGTGAGTGTGCAATTTTCATCAAGCAACCCCTTACTGTTTCCACGATGCATTTCTGCGGCACCCGCTCCACTGTCCTGTCTCAGGCCAAATGCACTCAGATTCTGCTGTGATCCTATTGCTTGTTCTTAAACAAGCAATAGTCCTCTGAAAAAATGCAAGGCATTTTAATAAAATCATTCCAAACTGTGACTAAAAATAACTTTCCATGACCATTCTCCACATGCAGGAATACACACGACAGATGAGTCAACAGCGGGCTCCATGACTGTGGCTTTTCTACATTTGCAAGAAAGGCCAGAGGTGGCAAAGTAAACCCAGGATCCCTGGGATGGTTGAGAGGCACATTTCACGTGAAGTGTTTAAATAAACTCAGAAGGCCTGGCCCCTTAGTTGCTGCAGCAACCTGAAAAGACTATAGTGAGATTAGTATAAGATTTTCCTGGAGGAGTTTAAGAAAAAGGGTTCTGAGCTCAGCACTTAACAAACACTGAAAAGTCAGCACTTCTGAAAGAATGAAATAAAGGAATCCACCAACAAGTAGGCTACACAAGTTTCCTGGTGACCAAAATTTTGTGAGTCCCTGTTCAGATGTATTGGATTCCTCCAAACTGTTCAGTTTGAATTTGAGTTATTTATGTTAAAATTCATGTAAAATGCAAACTTATTCAATATATTGCAAGTTCATATTTACCATACATTACTGTTACTCAGACGCAGGAAAAAGATAAAAATAAAAAAGGAAAAATGTACAAAAAGGAAAAAAAATATTTATCTTCAATAAGAAATAGAAGTTGATTATTTCAAAGGCCAAGGGGTAAGACTTACACACAGTCACATTCCAAGTTCTTCTGGCCACTGGTCAAATAAATAAGGTGGCATCTACCTTCTAGTGCTTGTTTTATCTTGGTAATGCAAATTAAGCCCGGAAAACACCCTTTATTTCAGATCATGCGTAACTGGTTTTATATTTAGTGTCTTAGGTTCACATTAATGGGTGATGCCCTGTTAATATTAATTAACTGTAGAATTGACTGCATTTCTGTGGGCAGGACAGACGGGAAATATGTTTGCCTATATATGCTAGGTTTTGATAACTCTTGCCTAGAAGTTATGTACCCTCCATTTAAATGAGTTTCAGGCCCTTCCTTTCAGTGCACTTCCCTAAACAGGATCAGAGTTCAGTAGAGAAGATGAACCTCTCCATCCACCCGATTTCACACCCGCCCACATTCTTTGGCCCTGACTCACCCCGTTCTGGGCTGTCACAGCTCACCTCATCCATCACTTGCAATCTGTCTCTTTCTCACAAAAATTATCACTAAAATGTGTGACAGATAGCTCAAGGCAGGAAGATTTGCCTGGCCTTCACGAAGAGGGGAAAATGGAGAAAGATAGGGAGCACGTTTCTCACGAACTGCGATTGCCAGCGGTGTTAGACTGGAGGGCCCCAGCCTGTCAGACGCTCGTGCGAGGCTGTGCGGCTAGAGAGGAATATAAGTTCCTACACTAGGGTGCTGGGTGTTCATTAGTGCTCACTGCTGGAAGAGGTTTTCTGACTCAAGCTTTCAATGTCTGCTATAGCCACGGCCATGAGAAACGGCCTCCAGTCTTCCAAGAGCACAGGAAGCGCTGGAGCCCAGCCAGGGACAGCCTGGGTCCTGCAGGAAGTGAGGGAAGGTGGGCAGGGGTGACGGAGGCAAGGCAGCAGGCCATGAAGGTGGTCTTCCCACATGGCACCTGTGGAATCTGTGCTTCATCTCAATAAGGCGGATGAGAGGAAACACCCAACAAGACTTCAGGAAGGGCTTTGAGACGAGTATGAAAGTAGAATCTCGGTTGACAAATATTTATTCCTTCAATTGACATTAACGCCGAGCAGCCACTAGGTGCTTGGCATGGAAATTGCACTGCCAGGCGCTTCAGAGTCCAGGCTCTGAATTTGACAGGCTGGATTGGAATCGGACCAGCATATAACCTTGGGGAAGGTGCTTAACCTTTTTAAGGCTAGTTTCCTTGCCTGTAAAATAGTGATGATAATGGTACTTATCTCATAGGGTTGCTGTGAATATCAAATGAAATAGTCCACGTAAAGCAAGTACGGCCTGGAGTATAGGAAGTATGAATAAATGTTAGCTTTAAGTTGTAACACTGGCCTAGGCAGGGTGAGGATAAAAAGAGAAACTACAGGGCTTCCCTGGTGGCGCAGTGGTTAAGAATCCGCCTGCCAAGGTGGGGGACGTGGGTTCGAGCCCTGGTCCGGGAGGATCCCACATGCCGCGGAGTAACTAAGCCTGCGTGCCACAACTACTGAAGCCCGCATGCCTGGAGCCTTTGCTCTGCAACAAGAGAAGCCACTGCAATGAGAAGCACGCACATCGTGACGAAGACCCAACGCAGCCAAAAAAAAATAAATTTATTTAAAAAAAAAAAAAGAGAAAATCCAACCCTTATCAGCGAGGATTTACTCTGAGGTTGGAGAAATCGTCTGGAAATAATTCCTGACACCTTGCTCCTCCTCACCTCCTACAACCAATTACTTCTCGAATTCTATAGTCATCCGGTTACTGATATGATACTTTCTTGCTCTCATCCTTTTTTTTTTTTTTTTTGCGGTACGCGGGCCTCTCACTGTTGTGGCCTCTCCCGTTGCGGAGCACAGGCTCTGGACGCGCAGGCTCAGCGGCCATGGCTCACGGGCCCAGCCGCTCCGTGGCATGTGGGATCTTCCCGGACCGGGGCACGAACCCGCGTCCCCTGCATCGGCAGGCGGACACTCAACCACTGCTTTACCAGGGAAGCCCTCTCATCCTTTTATTGACATTAAAATTTCCTAAATTTTTAGAAATACAAAGGACCTCTTCCATTTAGTCCCAGTTTGCCTTTCCAGTTCTATTTCCACTAGGCTCCTCCCCTAACCTGGGGAGTGGGCAGGAGTTCAGGTGGGCTGTGTCTTTCTGCTGCTTTTCTTCCAGCCACAGCCTTCAAAGTGTGTCTCTCAGCTGGGCTTTCTCTGAAGTTTCTCTCCCTCTCTCCTCCTCTGAACTCTGTAGTCTTCGTGCCTCCCTTACAGACTTGGCAAGCTTTGCTTTTGTTAGCTCTGATTCCCTGTATGATGTACCTCCCCTTTCAAAACCCCATTGTTTAACTTTCCTTTCCTTCGAAAGCAGTGGCCTTCATTGTCACGTCTCCAAGCCACTCACTCCATACAACAAAAGCCTGAGGTTACTTACTCACCGTGGAGGAGGGCTGCCATCCCACATACCAACACTGTAGAGTACACCTTCCTGCTTCTGAAGAGCAAGTCTAAGGTCAAACAACCTGGGTCAAAACTCAGCTCTGACTCTAACTAGCTTAGTGACTTTGGGCAAGTTACTTTACCTTTCCAAGCCTCAGTTTCCCTCTCTATAAAATGGGAATAATAATATAGTTACATCTTTGTGTTTTTTAAAGGATTAACTGAGATACAACATAACGAACGTCCCACAAGGTGCCACAAAGACCTGGCACATTAATACGGGCTAATAGGGACTTCCCTGGTGGTCCAGTGGTTGGGACTCTGCACTTCCACTGCGGGGGGCATGGGTTCAATCCCTGCTCGGGGAACTAGGATCCCACATGCCCTGTGGTGCAGCCAAAAAAAAAAAAAAAGCTTTCTAATAAGGGCTAATACATCTCTAGAAATTGAGGAGGGCTTGATACCTTCCAAGTCCTGTTGACTTTTATCTCCCAGATATCTCTTGACTCTAATCATTTAGACTAAGCGACCATGATTTCTTTTTTTTTTTTTAGTTAAATTATTTATTTATTTTTGGCTGCATTGGGTCTTCGTTGCTGCGAGTGGGCTTTCTCTAGTTGCGGCGAGCGGGGGCTACTACTCTTCGTTGAGGTGCGCGTGCTTCTCATCGTGGTGGCTTCTCTTGTTGCGGAGTATGGGCTCTAGGCATGCGATTTTCCATAGTTGTGGCATGTGGGCTCAGTAGTTGTGGCATGTGGGCTTCAGTAGTTGGTGGCTCACGGGCTCTAGAGCGCAAGCTCAGTAGTTGTGGCACACGGGCTTAGTTGCTCCGTGGCACGTGGGATATTCCTGGACCAGGGCTAGAACCCATGTCCCCTGCCCACTGTGCCACCAGGAAAGTCCCTCTCTTTTTTTTTTTTTTAATATTTATTTATTTGGTTGCACTGGGTCTTTAGTTGCAGCTCGTGGGCTCCTTAGTTGCGGTATGTGGGATCTAGTTCCCTGACCAGGTTTTGAACCTGGGCCCCCTGCATCGGGAGTGTGGAAGTCGTAACCACTGAGCCACCCGGGAAGTCCCGTGACCATCACTTCTGACTTGGACTACCAAGGTCTTCTGCCAGGTTCTTCTCTATTCACTCTTGCCCACTCTGGTCCTTTCTCCTCATACAGCTGAAATCATCTTTCCAGACACAGATCTCTCACCCTTACCATCACCCACCTTTGCTTAACCTCACCCCTTGAAGGCTTCCTCTCACTTCTAAAACAGAGGGAGTTCCTTCCCGCAGCTTACAGGGCCCTGCCTGGGCAGCCACTGCAGCCTCTCCTTTCCTGCGCCCCCTTGTCTCTCATCCCCACCTCTTCGCCGGGTCAGTCTCTCCTCTTCACTGGGTCCCCTCTGCTTGCTCCAGCCCCAGACGTGTGCTGTCTCTCTGACTGCAGACTTCCCCTCCATTATGTGTTGTTTAGTCGGCTTTGTAGCATTTGCTCTGCATTGTTATCAGAGGTCCCTACACAGGGTCTGGCACTCTGCCCCGAGCAGGCACACGGGAAATATTTGCGCCATGAATGAATGAGTGAGTAAGGGTTGGCTCTTTCCCCCACTAAACTTCAGAGAAGCAAACTGTGCTACAGGCCCAATGATAGGAATCTGATGTCCTGAATTCCAACCTGAGCCTCACTCTCTAGAGAACTTAATTTTATCATGGGGCTCAAAGAGTATGGAATAGCAGAGATAAGACAGGTGGGCCTTTATTTTGCTTTTTCCCTTTTGGTTCTTAGCAGAGAGTGAGGTTAAGAACATGAATGCTTCCCAGGTCTCATGCTGAATTTAATTGAAAGACTTTTTTATATCAAAAATGTCTCTTCTGTGTCTGGGAAATAGTCATCTGTTCATTGCTCTAGCTTTTGTTCTGAACACCCCACGTTAGGGTTGAGATACTTTTTTTTTTTTTTTGGCCGTGTGGCATGCAGGATCTTAGTTCCCCGACCAGGGATCGAACCCGCGCCCCCTACAGTGGAAGTGCGGAGTCTTAACCGCTGGACCACAGGGAAGTCCCAAGAGACGTTTTTTTGTTTGTTTGTTTTTGTTTTTGCGGTAGACGGGCCTCTCACTGCTGTGGCCTCTCCCACTGCAGAGCACAGGCCCCGGACACGCAGGCTCAGTGGCCATGGCTCACGGGCCCAGCCGCTCCGCGGCATGTGGGATCTTCCTGGACCAGGGCACGAACCCGTGTCCCCTGCATCAGCAGGCAGACTGTCAACCACTGCGCCACCAGGGAAGCCCGCAAGAGACATTTTAATAATGCATTTGCCGTGTTCACCAGGCCAGAGGGAGGAAGAGGAGGGGAGGAAGAGGGTCTACCATCTGTTCAGGGCCTGCTCTGGACATCAGGCAGGCATTCTGGTGGGCACCTTGCATGACGTCACTACACCAACAGCACTGCTAGGCATTTGGGAAGACTATGCAAAAAGGAGCATAGAATTTCATCTGAAATGTTCTTACCCTTTTCAGTTTTCGGATAAAGAGAGTTAACAGGAGCCAGAAGAGGGTTGCAGCCACACAGGTACATGTCAGAGTGATCAGCTCCAGATTAGACTTGTCTGAGGTTCCTGGAGAGAGAAAAACACCAAGAGGGCGCTAAACAGCAACTCGCAAACTCCGGGTCTGTGATTTGACAGAAGAAGGTCGGTGACCTGGAATGCTTCATCACAGAATGCAATCGGCTGCCTGGCGCAGGAATCGGCTTCCAGGACAGAGCCTCTTACTTTCTCAGTCAGGCAGGGTCCATGCTATTATCATCATAAACTTACATGGAAATGAAAAGACTTTCCAGAAATTTTGCTGTCGAGTTTGCAAACAATCCCAGAAATAGAGGAGAAATTAACAATGGGCCAAAAACATTGAGGCAGGAACAAAACCTCACTGCAGCGCTAAATCTGGACTATGTGAGATCTCCCTAATGGGTTTTAGAGGAAATTCTAAAGAAAAAGAAAAAAAAAAAAAGACATAAGTGTCCCTGGGGACTCACAAAATTCTTCAAAGTGGGTTTTAAAAATAAAAATAAAACCCCAGGACTGTCACAATTGCCTGCTCACTCCTTTTGGAGCAGCCAGGCCAGCACTCAGCAGTCCCGCTGTTCGCGTCTGGGGCTTCTCAACAGGCGGCCTGCAGGGCTGAGCTGAGCAGAGGTACCAGCTAGAGCCAGTTCTTCCCAATCACCTTATTTCCCAGAATCACACAGATCAAAAGCCGAGCACTGTTTCTCCATGACCGAAAAGACCCAAAGGATCCAAGAGAAGCTTCCAGAGAGGACAGTTTTGGGGATTTGTAAAGGAATGCTCCAGTGGGCCAGAACCGTGGTTCCCTGCTTCTTGATTCCAGTGGACACTTTCCCAGGAGCTCTAAAGTGATGTTCCTTTCCTTGAACTTCATTAAAAGGAGACAGAGTCTTAGTATTAAGTTAGGCCAAGATCAAGTGAAACTTATTCCTTTTAGAAATGGTGAGGGACTTCCCTGGCAGTCCAGTGGTTAGGACTCCACGCTTCCACTGCACAGGGCGGGGATTCAATCCCTGGTCGGGGAACTAAGATCCTGCGTGCTGCGCCGCCCAGCCAAAAGAAAAGAAAAAGAAATGGTGATGTGGATGATGATACTTTTTATTGAGCACTTCTTATGTGCAAAGTCCTCACACATGCCCGATGAAGTAGGGGCGAGAATATCCCCATTTCATGGATGACAGTTTCACCTGGTGGGCTCTTTGGGGTTTTTTTAAAACAATATTTATTTACTTATTTATTTGGTTGCACCAGGTCTTGGTTGCGGTAGGCAGGGTCCTTAGTTGTGGCATGAGAACTCTTAGTTGCGGCATGCATGTGGGATCTAGTTCCCTGACCAGGGAGTGAACCCGGGTCCCCTGCGTTGGGAGCACAGAGTCTTAACCACTGTGCCACCAGGGAAGTCCCAGCTCTTTGTTTTAACTCAACAAAGACGTGCTGAGTCCTGCCCCAGGCAAGGAGATGGGAAGGTGAATAAAGGAAAGCTGCTGTCCCTCTCCAGGAGCTCACTCACAACCTGAACAGGAGGCTTAAGGCAAATACAAAGAAACTAGGTACAAAGAGTTTGGAGATGAGGAACTCTGACGCCTTTTGGGAGAGGTGACATTTGAAATGGATTTTGACCTACAGGGATGAAGGCAGGGCAGGGCATTATAGGCAGAGGGAAGGGTATGTGTGAAGGCCCAGAATTGGGAAACAAGAGGGCACTGACGGAGTATAATGCAAGATGCGGGACGGGACCAGACCACAGAGAATTGTGAGCATCCCTGTGGTTTCAGCTCCGTGCTGTGGGCAGCTGCAGCCAGTGAAGGTTGTCTGCCCTCAACAGTAGCAAATACACAAGCTAAAACCGAAGCCACTTTCCTCTTCTCTCTTCTCCGTTCAGCCACCACATACCTACACTTCCTGTGGCCACTGTCCTCACCACGGCTAGGGGGGAATCTGGCTTCTTCTCTCCTTTCAGCCCATCCCCAAGTCCTGCTTATTCTGCTTCCATGGCTCATGAAATTGTCACCGCCTGTCCTACCGCGTGATCACCACCTAAGTCAAGGCCCCCTAAGTCCCCCGGAATGACCGCATCAGCTTCCTAACCAGCCTAGAGTCCCCAGTCTCTCCTCCGCTCCAGCCCGTGTGATCTTTTGCCAAATCATGGATTCCATCCTGGGGCTCCTTAAATTCCACCATTGCTACCCACCCTCAGCCCCGTCAGGATAGAGGCCCAAGCCCTTAGGTCCTCTCTGCCCAACCTTGCCTGTTTCTTCAGCCTCATCTCCTGCTGTGCCCTCCCACGTGCTCTACATCAAAATACTTGTAGTTTCGTAAATAGACCAGCCCTTCTGCCCCTCTGTGCTTTGGCCTTAGCCATTTCTCTACCGGGATATAGGCTTCCCGGGGCTGAGGCCACACCTTATTCATCTTTCTATCCCCACTCACCGAACTGGGTGAATAAGTGGATAAATCATACTTTGCTTTGTCTCCAGAGAGTTTCATGAAGCTTTCAAAGGGTTCTGGGCCAAATTCCCTTTCACGTATATTCATCTGATAGATATACGGAACATCACCCGTGTCCCAGGCTCTGTTCTGGGTGCTGGTGTACGGTGGTAAGTGAAAGGGCATGGAATGGAGCTCACAGTCTGGTGTTCAGCTATGAACTGACGGGTGTGTTCAAAGCGCTGCGTGAAGCAGTAGAACGTAGGTCCTCTCGTTCACTGCTGCATCTCTGGCACGTAGCAGGTAGGCATCCTGAAAGTGCTGGGTGAGTGCGTGCGTGAATGAATTTGGATTCATTTGCTGCTTTGGCATCTTGTGGTCACTTTTCCCCTGAATCTCCTGAGACTGAGAAGTTTCAAAGTATGACCGCCTTTTCTCTCAGTATGTCCTCTTGATGGGAAAACTGTAAGCGCAAGTTTGTGAGTTTGGATTTCCTCCCCCACAGTAAGAGGTTTAATGTTGCCTTGCTGTATTCACACATGCACGCACGCACGCACACATTTCTTTGCTTATGCTACAAATACGTTTTGTGGAACTGAAAAACTGATTGGGACCTGCTCAGGGCACAGTGGCCTTGGGCTCCTGGAGATGCTGAGAGCATCTTAAGACACGGCACTGTCTGCATAAAGCCTCTGCAGAGGCCTCCTGCACGGAATGCCCTGGGAGAGACCCCGTCTCATTGTGGGAACTTTCCCACTGCATTCCCCGGGGCAGGAAGTTGACCCCCCGAAGTAATTCCACGGTCCTTACTCAGGCAGAATTCCTTGCAGTGGGAGCAAATGTGTTTGTGTGCACTTAGGCATTTAAGGAATCATCTCATTAAAAACATCTTCAAGATGAACATTAATGAGAAGGGAAAAGTCTATTTCATGTTCTATTACGGTTGACCGAGAACTAAACTCATTTTGTAAGATGTAGTATCTAGGCTCTACCTCTATCTTGTCTGATAACTTGATCTCCATCTTTATTTGGAAAGTAACTACTAGGACAGTCTGCTATAGATTAATTTAAGTCAGCAGCATCTCTTCCCATCCAGCTCTTGGATGTGTTTTCAGAGGTCAGACATCCACACGCTGGCCGGACTACACCCAGCTTCACCTCGCTGGTGTCAGCTGATGAAGTCGGTGCATGAAATAGCCCAGCTGCAGACGGCAGGCAAAGGAGGCCAGTGGAACGTGGGTGGGATTTGACAATAATAGGAGTTAGCACTGGATCTCAGGGACGTCCCTCCCGTCTGATGTGTGTGAGAGACCAGGACATGGTACAAGGGTATCTTTATACGGCGTGATGACAAGAAGGTGGCTGTTTCGAAAAGGTCAGGTATTTGTACCTCTTATTTCAGGTTGCTGACCTGGCTGCCCAGAACATTCCATGTCAGTTACCCTCCCAGGCTTCATCCCATCCCTGCTGGGATAGAAAGGGCAGGTGGCAGACAGAGGAGGGGCTGATTTCTGAAGATGGTACGCCTTGTCTGGAGTCTGTACAGCTGGGCGGTGTCTTGCCGTCCTGCCCTGGGCCTTTCTGCTAGTGATGGCAGCTCTGTCTGCATGGGGCCCGGGCTGTGTGTTGTGGCAGCATCACACCAGCCCTGACATGTGGCTCTGAGTGGTACCAGACTACCTGAGTCAACAGGCAACAGGATCAGGCAGCTCAGCTCGTGCAGTATAACTGGGTGGTGCCTCCCAGGAAGTTGGGGAAATTCCCCAAGCAAAAGACCAGGGTCCCTGGCCCCAGGGCCTTCCTTAACTGCAGAAAAGGAAGTCTTTATGTGACCCTACAAGCAGCTATGTCTGAGGCCAAGGACTCTGTGCCCCAGCTTCCTCATCCCTAAAACGTGGAAGTGACAAGAGCACCCCACCTTACGGGGAGATGGTTAAAGCCAGCGTGAGCTGTTACTTTGAAGGCCTCCCCGCAACGCCCGCCTTTTCCTTTTTTTCCATTCTTATTACTTTCTGGACTTCAAGTGCAAGATCGTTTTCTTCATCCAAACATATTTCATATAACACAATTTGTCTTTTCCTTCTAAAACAAATCAGACTTTGACCCAAGTACTGATCATTTTCTACAAACAACTGCGTTACTTTCCCTGAGAAATTGGCCTGACGCTGCAGCCTGGCTTAGGAGTTATTCTCTGGTTCTGGAATTGTTTTAATTTGAGGTAACTGTATATGTGGGTTTACTGCCCATGAAGCTATTAGGACACAGAGAGGAGGGTGTGTTTCTTGTTCATTTTGCGTCTTGAGCACTGGCCTAGTGAAAGTCTCAATAAATATATATGGATGAAAAGAAAATTAATCAGTACACCTAGACCTGGCCTCCCATGTGAGCCAGTCAAGCAATGCTACCTCCTTTCATTTAAAATCTAGTAACCAGTAATCCAGTTAACCTTATTATGTAAGTCTCTAAGGTTTATTGGACATTAAAATTGGCCTTCATACTATTTATGAAGGTTTATAGGAATCTACATAGATTCGTGTACAGCCATCAACTTGGAATCCTTCTTAAGGACAGTGATTGTAGGCATACTCTATTCGGATTAAATCTGAAGTACATTTCAAGAGTAATTTTAAGTAAAGATACTTAAAATTGCTATCCTATCAGTTCTGTAATACATTTTTATCACGGGAAGTTAAATCCTTAGGTCAAATAGGAATTTTGTGGTCCAGAACACCATTTGTGTGACCTACTGGCTAAGTCTAGAAAAACTATAATACAGAAAGTTTTGTTGAAATGGAATTTGGTTTATCATATTAAGAAACAATAGTGTTAGCTAATATTGAAGAGGTTTTTATCATATGCCAGATATGGTGTTAAATGTGTTAATCCTTGCAACAACCCTATAAGGTTGGTATGCCATTATTCACACCCATTTTGCAGATGAGCAAACTGAGGCTCCAGGAGGGAAGTCATTTGTCCAAGGTTGCACGGCTCACGAGCAGGGACGCACCTGGCTTCAGAGTGGGGCCTCTTCCCCACCAGGCTGAGAGGCAGGAGAGCAGAGTGGTTAAACAGGGATCCAGTTCTCTCAGCACTGCCTCTTCCGAGCTTTGTAACCCTGGACAGGGCCCTAACCCTCTCGGGGCCTCGGATTCTCACTTGTAAGTAGGAAAAAAACCCTCATTGGATTGAAGGAGGCTAATGCATGTTATGTGCTTAAAACAGTGGACCACACGGTCAACAAGCATAAGATGTTGTAATCGAATTCCATCACCATTTTTTGCATTCTTGATCAAGGCCAACTTTATGTCATTGCTTGGGTTTAATTACAAAGGCACGCACATCCCGCTCCCAGCCCTCCCATGTGAAATTAGTGAGCTGCCTGCTCAGCTGTTGGTCTCTCTCTGTTCTCTCCTGGGGAAACCCTTCTGAACTGCCAACACCCACGAGAGGAGTGACATCAGTCACCAACATCTTCGTGTCAATTAGGTTATCACGTCCTCCCTAGTGCCAGGAGAGCCAGGGGGAGAGGACTGGGGGCACGCAGGCTTTAGGAAGAGAGGAGCTAAGGTAGGGGCAGTCAGAGATCAGAGGAGGCTCAGAAAGGTGAGATGCAAACTCAGCACTGGCCAAGCGTGATGAGAAAAGGCTGGACACCCAAGACAAGTCCCTTCTGAGCTTTTCTTACTCTTTACTCTTGGGACTTTGTTAAAGATGTTAAAGAACATAGTGTATCCTTCCTGCCATGTGAGTCCTTTCCTGAAACGTGTTAATGTGCGATTATTGTGGCACAAAATTTACAAATCACACCTGTGGTGCCAGTTGAAGTATTCAGACTGCCCTGAGGCAGTCCTGTGCTTTCCATGATTTTTGCATCCATCAGTCTTCCTCAAAAAAATGTTAAAAATGGTAACTGTGCTTCAAGTTGCTTTCTCCTGATTATAAATGCTATTATAATGCTTTGCTATTATTTCAAGAGCAAAGCCTAAATCTGTTAGAAGAATACACACACACACACACACACACACACACACACAGTGGTTATTACTAATAATGATAAAGTATAGTTGATTTTAAATCCTTGGATGAAAATGTGCCACCATTGCACTGTAACAGTCCCGTTGAGTTCCACGGGCTATAGCGTGCTATGTTAATTTCAGAAATTATTTTGGTTAGTTACAGTTTTGTTGCTGTTGTTTTTAATATTAGAACTTCCCCTCTGAGCACTCCATGTGTGCTCCTGAGCAGTCCAAACCAAACAAGACCTGTGATTATTTAAAGAAGCCACTTTGATTCCCCAGTCCGCTCATCCTTTTCAGATACAAAAATAACACATTGTTTTATCTATGAGTATAAGAATCCTTTTTCAAAGGAAATAAAAAGAGCAGACAGTTTCCTTCCTGGCTAATTTGTGAACCTCTTTAAATATGTTAAACATAGCCACAGACACAACTTATTTCCCTGGTTTCACTTCCTAAACTCAACCTGACAAGATAGGTCAGTGTGAAGGGTCTATACTGCATATATTAGGAAATTAAGTCTAACGCTCTTTTACTTTTTTCTATAAATTTATTTATTTATTTTTATCTGTGAAGGGTCTTCGTTGCTGCACGCTGGCTCTCTCTAGTTGTGGCGAGCGGGGGCTACTCTTCGTTGTGGTGCGCGGGCTTCTCATTGCCGTGCTTGTGGAGAACGGGCTCTAGGCACGCAGGCTTCAGTAGTTGTGGAGCACGGGCTCTAGAGCGCAGGCTCAGTAGTTGTGGCACACAGGCTTAGTTGCTCCGCGGCATGTGGGATCTTCCCAGACCAGGGCTTGAACCCATGTCCCCTGCATTGGCAGGCGGATCCTTAACCACTGTGCCACCAGAGAAGCCCAAGTCTAAAGCTTGATTCACCTAATTCACAGCCACCAGAGTGAGAAGAATAAATGATTTAGACTCCAGAAGCAAGAATCTAATTTCAGTGATGAGATCACTAGGGAGGTACTGCCTTTAACCATTCTGAACAGCATCCAAGGATGAAATTTTTATTCAATGAGCCCAAAGTACTTCTGTTCAAGATACTGCGTCTCATTCACAAGATGCACATACTGTCAACTTTCAGAAATTCTTCCTATTCAAAATTCTATCTTTATGTGGAGCTGAAACCTGCCTCTTTGAAATTTTACCACCATCTCCCTTCCTTGGTTCTGGTTATCTTTTCTGGTGAGTCAGAGAATGAGGCCAACATCTCCTCTGTCTGAAAGCCCTTTAAATATTTGAAGAAAACAATCCTGTCCTCCCCAAGTGGACTCACTTTTAGACTAAACATCCTCATTTCCTTGCACTGTTTTATCATTACCGTATTAGGATATGGCTTCGTTTGTTTATGCTTCTCTTAGAAATAGGTACAGATATTTCATGTGTGGTTTGATGATGGCTGATCAGGTAATTTCTCAGCCAACTACAGTTTTTCAGCAGAGAGGCTGGATACAGCCATCACGCTGAGAGCAGAGAAAAATTTACGAAAGAGAGCAAAAGAGGAGACAGCAGAAAAACTACGAAAAGCAGACACAAGAGCTCAAAACAGGGCTGTTGTGGGCAACAGTGGGTGAAAAGAAGGAGTCGTATATATAGTGTCTGCAGCTACCTTGTAGATTAGACCATTTCTCTAAGTGATATTGAAGATTAATGCCCCGTGAGGAAAAAGAGGTCATGAATCAAAAGTACCAGTTCCTCGGGGTTGGGGAGGGATGGATTGCGCGTTTGGGATTAGCAGATGCAAACTATTATGTAGAGAATGGATAATCAACAGGGTCCTACTGTAGAGCACAGGGCACTATATTCAATATCCTGTGATAAAGCAAAATGGACAAGAATATGAAAAAGAATGTATACGTATAACTGAATCACTTTGCTGTATGGTAGGATTAACACAACATCGTCAATCAACTATACTTCAGTAAGATAAATTTAAAAACAAAAGTACCAATTCCTCAGAAAATTCAAAGGACTAGCCAGTAGGAAATGGTTAGAATTGTTTAGACGCTGTCATTGCCAAGGGAGATATCAGTGTGGGAGGTCCAGAGCTGCCACAGAACTCGCTGTCTTCTTTCCTGCCCCATCCACTTGGCCAATCCGACATCCTGCAAGGCCTCCTTCAGAGGTCAAGTCACTCGCCATATCATTTTTGGCCTCTAGGAAGTCCTTAGCCCTTATCAGCAGCACTGCGTGGTCTGTTTTATACAAACTAGGGTTTCTGTCTTACCCACAGGAGAAGCTCAAAATGTTTATTGATCTGGTTCTAACGGTTTCATGTTCCCCTTAATCGCCTTCCAACTAGGTTTTCAAAGCACAGAGAGGTGAGGGATCGTGACTTGCACGTCCATATCCTGCAGAGTCCTGGGCAAATGTATAAGTGGTTGCCTTAACTTAATACGGCTTCTCTCTAATGCCCTCAACAATATAGTGATGTGTTTCTTTTTTCAGACATTCACTGGTGGTTTTCTAAAGAGATTAATCCAACGAACATTTCTCGAGTGATCTGGACCAGAAAAGTGAATAATGCGCAACGCTGAGCGTTGTATTAAAGGTCCATGCCAAGTGCTGTGGGGGCACGGGGTTCAGGGGGCATGGTGGTGAGACACGAGGGATGAGGTGTAGAGAAAGTGACCCAAGAGCGAAAGTGAATTTTAAAAGATGAGTAGGATTACTATATATAAAACAGGTAAACAAGGACCCACGGTAGAGCACAGGGAACTATACTCAATATCTTGTAATAACCTCTAAAGGAAAAGAATCTGAAAAAGAATATGTATAATGTATAACTGAATCACTTTGCTGTACACTCAAAACTAACACAATGTAAATTAACTGTACTTCAGTAAAAAAGATAAAAAAATAAAAGGTGGGAGTAGGATTGTCTGGGGGGGAACAAGTTGGGAAGGAAGGCTGTTCAGACAAAAGGAAAACGACGTGTAAAGGGCAGAGGGCCAGGGGGAGTGTGGTGTGTTCCGGTTTAGTCCACGTGGGGGGCCTGGGGCGTGTGAGGGGGATGAGAGCTGAGGCTGGAGGAGAAGCATGTGGAGGACCAGGTGCGCTGGGGTGAGGATAATGGTGACCAGGAACCGCTGCAAGACTTCCTTCAGAAATTCTTACGTATTCTGAAGTCTACTGGGGAGCCTTTGCAAATAGGCTACTGAAGAAATTCCATCTCTTCATGTAAAACCTCAGCGAGCCATAGACGTGTATACATCTAAGAGGCGCCAATTCGAAGACTTGATGGTGCTATAAATGTTATGTTTTCTGGGATGATTTTTGGCTTTGGAGAATTGAAATTGAGGTCTAATCTCTGTTCTAAATGGAAGCCACATGGCCAGAGTCCACGGTCAGATTAGGCCTCTTTAGGTTTTGCTGCTCAACAAAACTGTCTGAGGAAGCCCTTGGAATATTTTTCTTCCATGTGGTCTGTTTATTATGTGTTGCTTCTCTCTGATAGTATTTTGCAGCCTACTTCGTGTTAAAAAACCAGTTTACGAAGATGGTGGGAAGAGCCAGCATATGTGTAACTGGTGGGAATTGGAAAAAGAATGGATAATTTCCAGTGTGGGGTTTTTTTTCTCTCTACACCCATCTTCTGCCTTCTTGGATTTCTTTCTCACAGGTGTGGCCACTCTGGTCATTCTCTGTGGGTCAGTGTCATGGCTCTGGCAGCAGCTGGCTCTCCTGTCTTCCGGGAACTACTGTCCCCCATGGAGGCTGTGTTCTGACGGTGGCCTGTGTCCTCACCTTCAGCCTTGCCAGGAGGGGGACCAGCCAGGCCTTCCCAGTGGGACGGGGAGGGGGAAAAGGCGGTCAGGGAAAGGAATAGACTGGAGGGGCAGCGGGACACTGGGAGGTGGAAGGTTCAACAAACAGGGAAATAGGTGTCTGAGCAGCTTCTCCTGCTTTCTGGAGCAGTTGTTTACCTTGCACGGTGAGGTATGCTGAACTCTCTGCGGACCCCTTCTGGTTGGTGGCTTTGCAGTGATAGACACCTTCATCCTCTTCCGTGACTCTTTCAATAAACAGCGTGCTGCTTCCTGGTCCTAAAATAATTCCTGGGGAGTGAGAGATGTTTAGATTAGTGAGCCTGGATGACAAACCAAAACAGCCACTTCTGTAACACAACCCTCTTCCTATCAGTATGCCTTCAGACGAGGAAATCCAAGCTCTGGTTCACCTGGGCCAGGGCTGCTTATTTGTTTTCTCTCCTCCAGGCTTTTTCATAGTACCTTCTATAGCTCTGAGCCCCTACTTTGGAGATGCAGATCTGACCCAGGCCAGAAAGAAATGAGGTGGGGCTACCGCCCCCAACTTGAAAGAGCACATATCAAGGAGGCAGCATATCTAATAATAATAATAATAACTACCGTTTCCTCAATGCCCGCCGTGTGCCAGGCATGACCGACACCCCATTCCTATCTCGACAGCCACCCTGTAAGGGGTTATCGTCTCCATCTTTCAGACGTGGACACTGAGGTTTGGGGAGGTTAAGGGACTCAACCGAGGGCGTGCAGTTTGATGGGAAGCACATTCGTGGCTCAGGGGTCAAAGCCAATCCCGTTTCGTTGGTCCCAGTGGTAAAGAGCTTGGGCTGGGCTTTAATCGAGGCCTCACCAGCACAGCTCTGTCACTTTAGGCCAGTTACTTCACCTTTCTGTTTCAGTTTCCTCAGTCTTAAGATGACAGTGAAAGCAGTTCCTACTCAATCAACGGGAAAATGAATAGCAAGTGCCCAGCACATAGTAGGTGCTCAGTAAATGCAGGTTTAAGTATTACTGTGGAGCCGGTGTGAGGGAAGGAGCACCCGGCTTCCAGACCCAGTCGCTTCAATAGCAAGGACTGTCTCCATGTATTTGAGTACTGACTCTGCTTTAGTCTGTGGCAGAGACTTGGGCGGGTAAACACAACATACATACATTCTCTCTCCCCCCCAACACACACACACACACACACACACACACACACACACACACACACACACACCCCCCACACACACACACCCCCAGCAAACAGAAAATGTTTGATGCGTGAGAATAGGGACCCAATCAAATGTAAAGTGTGGCCGGGGAGGGGCTCAGTAAGAATAGGCCACTCAGGGAAGGCGTCATGGAGTATATGGGCCTTGAGTTGAGGTCAGGTTATCAGAGGTGATGGGAGAAGGAGGACCATTGAGAAAAGGCATGACCCTGAAATGAACACGCACCAAGTGCTCGTTCCGGAGTAAATTGAGCCCGACCAGACCAGAGGTTGTATTTTGTTAGTTGAAACAGTTTGTATTCTCCCGATTATAAAAACTATATCTGATATAGAAAACTTGAGGAATATTGGAAAGCATAAAGAAAATGTGAAAAGACAAACAAACCTACAATCTCATCCCTGGTCAGTTCTCCTTTAGTCTTTTTAAAGTGGTCTTTTTTCCACAGCTTGTTCATTGACATAATGGCTATTTTTCAGGTCCGCTGTGTACTGGACACTAGTCTAGATGCTGGTGATACGGTAATAAGCAAGGCACATGAGTCCTTGCCTGCAAAGGGCTTAAATTATAGTTTGGGAGAAGTACCAGTAAAGAATGTCATTTCAAGTAGCCATAATGTTTGTGAAAGAAATAGACCAGGTTAAGGAGGTCACGAGTTAAGGAGGGTGAAGAAGCTACCTTAGATGGGCTGTTTTGAGGAGACTCTGAGCACGTGACATTTTGAGCAGAGACCTGGGATGTGGGGTGAGCAGGTGAGGACCTGGAAGAGGGCATTCTAGGCACAGGGCGTAACAAATATAAAGCCCGTGGGGCAGGAAGGAGCTTGTTTAGGGAAAGATACAGTGGCTTTGTCCTGGGGTGACTGTGTTTGTTGAAAGTGGTAGGGATTGGTGGCGCTGGGGATCTTTTGAAGGCTTGCTTATGGGTTAGCATGTGGTACAGGAAAAAAAGTAATAAAAGTCTGACTTCAGGGTTGATAGTTTGAACAGCTGGGAGGGTGGTGGTACCTCTCCTGGCGGGGGGAGCAGGTGTGAGGGAGAAAAACCAAGAGTTCTGTTGTGTTTCGTGAGGTTTCATTGGGGGCCCAGGGAGGAGGTAGGGGTTAGAGCCGGCTGCACGGACTCAACATTAGGGAGGCACGGCAAGCCAGGGGAATGGAAACAAAGCTCATGGGAAGTGAGTCCGGAGAGAGACGACAGCTGGCCTGAAGGCTGAGCCCCGGGAAATCAGAGAAAGAGGAAGCAGCAGGGATTGAGAAGGAGTAGCCTGGGAGGTTGCAAGAAAACCAGGAGAGCGTGATTCCTAGAACCAAGGAAAGATCTCATGATGGAGAAGAGTGATGAGCTACGTTCGGTGCAGCGGAGAGACTACGAAGAAGGGAGATGACAAACCACTGGGTTTGGCAATGAGCCGTTTCAGTGACATCTGGGAACAGAAGCATGATGACTGTCACTTAGAGACAGGAGGGGATGGAGGAGAGACGGTTAGGGGGTTACTTTCAGGAGGGTAGCTGGAGGCCAGCACGAGGTCAAGGAATGAATTCGTTTTTGAAATGTGAAACTTTACAGCATGTTTATGGAGAGAGGGAGGGGGAGAGAGAGAGAGAGAGAGAGAGAGAGAGAGAGAACGAACAGAAGGAACAGCACCAGGAGTGGATTCTTAAAGAAGTGAGAGGGGATGGAACTCGGTGACTGAATTGGCCTTGCATAGGAGTCGGGATAGTTCATTCATTTTAACAGGAAGAACGGCAGAGCGTAAAGGGACATAGATTGGACAATTTGGTGATACATTTTCTCAATAAACAAGAGGTACTCATCTGTTGAAATTGAGGAGGAAGTAATTTTGGAGGTTTGAAGCGAGAGAAGAAGGTGTGAAATAGTGTGCTGGGAGAGAGGAAACAAGTCCAGGTGTGAAATGTTGGTAAGATTTCTCCTAATGCTTATACAAATTTACATACTGACCACCCCCCGAGTATCATAGCATAAGTTATTCCCCATGTTCTTACATGCTTTGAATATAATCATTCATCATATGCATGTACCCTAATGATTGGTATTAAGTTATATCTAATTGCTCATAACTATAAATAATAGTGCAATGACATCTGTAAGCATAAAGATTTTTCTGAATTTCAGATTATTTCCTTAGGAGAGATTTCCAGAAACAGATCTATTAAGTCAAAAGCTCTTGATTCATATAATCAAACTGTTCTCCAAAAAGATAATACCAGTTAAAGCTTCTACCAGCAGAGGATAAGAGACTATTTTATCACTTTCCTACCAGGACTGAGCAGGAGCATTTAAAAAATAGAAAACACAAAACGTTGTTGATTTGATAGAGTAAAATGATGGTTGCCTTAATTTGTATCTTTTTGGAACATTCTTTCATGTGTTTCTTAGCCATTTTTATTTTCAAAGCACCTGTTTTGAGTAGCTGACTGGAAAAGGTGAGTTCAGCTTCAGGAGAGCTTTGAAATCCTGGCTGAGGAGTTTCCATTCAGTGGAGAAGGAAAGAGAGGGTCACAAGGATTTTTGAGGGAAATGACCTAACGAGAGCGATGTTTAAGGAAGTTTAGTCTAGAAGGAGAATGCAGGATGGACTGGAATGAGGCAAAAGTGGTATCTGGAAGTCCAGCTCCGCAGTGGTAATTCAGGCAAGGAGTGATGAGGCTCCAAGTGTGGATGGTGGGAAAGGAAGTGGAGGGGGGAGACATGGAAACAGACACTTTGTAGAAACAAGCCACAGAAGTTGGTGCTTTATTGCATCCAGGAATAGACAGAGATGAGTCCAGGCTGGTTCTGGAAAAAACATGAGAGCTCTGCCCTGTAACCTTGGCTAGATCATTTAATCCCTTTGGGGCAGTTTCCCCATCTGTAAAACAAACAAACAAAAAAACCCTGCTTTATCTATTTCATGGTATTGCTATGAAGATCAACAGAAATAATTTCAGTGAGAGCTTTGAAGCTTTGAAAAGTGCAAGATAGGGTATAAGTGGCGCTCCCAGAAAGTGAAAGTGTGGCTGGCGAGTGGGTGATCGGGGCAATGAGCGTTTAGAAGAGCAGCGATCTGGCTACCCACAGTGGTCTCCACTGCAGCGGACCTGAACCTCAACCAAGTTTCTATCACTCGGATCCCAAATTAAGGCTAACGGCATGATCAAATAAAGTCAAAGGACTTGGATTTCACCCAAGGAGACAGATGTGTAATTGTAGAGGTGAGAGGATGGTGCCAGGGATGCTGATGAGCTGACATCATCTGGCTCAGTTCCCTCTTCCCATCACACGGAGGAGAGATGGGGTGAGAGAGTGTCCAAAACCAACAAGCACAGCTCTTCTTTCTGACTTGGCCTCACTCCGCACATCAACAAAGGCACAGACCTGGATACGTCATCATCAGGCCCCTGAGAAACCTCATCACACTTCTCTCATTCTCTACTCTCGCTACTTATTTCCCTTCTCACATAAACAGGCCAGTTAGTCCCCTTACTATTCTTCCCCATTCATCAAATCTTCTGCCCATACTTAAACGAGGGGAGACGACTATAGTTCTTTTTTTTAAAGTCTTTATTGAATTTGTTACAATATTGCTTCTGTTTTATGTTTTGGTTTTTTGGCTGGGAGGCACGTGGGATCTTAACTCCCCGACCAGAGATCGAACCCACATCCCCTGCATTGGAAGGTGAAGTCTTAACTACTGGACCATCAGGGAAGTCTGTCCCCTAGTTTCTTTAATGCCTTAACCTGTTGCTACCTTGATGCAACCTGTTCACTATGATACAGGCTCTGGTCTACCGTGGAGCTCACCTTTTAAGGAGGGCTCTCTTTTTAGTTTTGAATTTTTTCATTGTAATTTCAAAGATTTTAAGAGTGCAGAAAAAATATAACCCATGTGGCTCACCATTAAGATAGCCAGATGTCAGCATTTTGCCATATTTGCTTTAGACCCCTCTCTCTTCTTTGTGAAGTGTTAATTTTTAAATTTTTATTGGAGTATACTTGATTTACAGTGTTGTGTTAGTTTCTGCTGTACAGCAAAATGATTCAGTTATACATATATCCACTCTTTTTAAGATTCTTTTCCCATATATGTCATTACAGAGTATTGAGTAGAGTTCCCTGTGCTACACAGTAGGTTCTTACTAGTTATCTATTTTATACATACTAGTGTGTATATGTCAGTCCCAGTCTCCCAATTTATCCCTCCCCGCTTCCCCATTGGTAACCATACGTTTGTTTTCTACATCTGTGACTCTATTACTGTGTTGTTATCAAGTTCATTTGTACCATTTTTTTAGATTCCTCATAAGCAATATCATACGATGTTTGTCTTTCTCTGTCTCACTTCACTCAGTCTGACAATCTCTAGGTCCATCCACGTTGCTGCAAAAATTTATAGATACTTTCCCCCTCCTCCTCCCTCTCTCCAAAGCTTGTGGATTTTAAAATTCCAAATAAATTGTGTCATATGGTACATATCCTTTTTTAACTTGGACTTTTTTCTATTCAACAGTGTTTTAATGTTCTTGTTGTTACATGTAGATGGAGTTCACTTCACTGATATATAATATTCCACTGTATTAAAAAGCCACAGATTTTTTTAAAATCCACTTCTCTCCTATAGGGTAGTTAGGTAGTTTCTACGTTTTTTTGATGTTACAAAGAAGGCCACAATGCACATCTGATACAACTATGTGTACCTTGTTATACAATATCTCCTTGTACTGGGTTATAGGATATACCCATTTTCAACTCTACCAAGTGTTACAAAATTGTCTTCCAAAATATACCAGTTTACATTTTAACCAGCAATGAGTAAGTGCTCCCTTTTCCCATTACTCACCAATATTTGGTGTTATCAGGTGTTTTAACTGATGGCAAAATTTTGGGTGTGAAATGACATCCCTGATTACTAGTTAGGTGGAACATCTTTCTCCATTTTGGTTGGCCATTCAGGCTTCTTTTCCTGTGAATTGCCTGTTTGTGTCCTTTGCACATTTTCCTATTAGCCTATTTGTTTTCTTCTCAATGATTTTAGGGTTCTTTACATGTTTTGGATCCTGAGCCCTTGTTGGTTAAATATGTTACAAGTCTTGCCCATTCTATGAACCTTTGAAACTTTGTTTATGGTGAATTTTATTTTATTTTTATTTTTATTTTTTTAAGCGTTACACGGGCCTCTCACTGCTGTGGCCTCTCCCGTTGTGGAGCACAGGCTCCGGACGTGCAGGCTCAGCGGCCATGGCTCACGGGCCCAGCCGCCCCGTGGCATGTGGGATCCTCCCGGACCGGGGCACGAACCCGCATCCCCTGCATCAGCAGGCAGACTCTCAACCACTGTGCCACCAGGGAAGCCCCTATGGTGAATTTTTAATACAAAAGTTTTTAGAATCTTAATGCAAAGTCAAATTTATCAATCTTTCTATTATCCTTTGTGCTTTTTGTTACTTGTTAAAGAAATATTTCCTATTCTGATATCATAAACCATTCATTCCCCTTATATACTTTCTTCCCCCAAAAATCTGATTAAAGAATTTTGCCTTTTCTCACTTAGGTGTTTAATACATGTAGATTTTCTTTTGGAGAAGGGTATGTTTATTGTGTGAGGTAAGAATCTAACTTTTACTGTATAAATAGACAATTATGCCAGCTTCACTTACAGAATAATCTGTTCTTTCCCCACTGAGTTGTGGTGCCAGCTCTGTCAGAAACTAAGTTTCCATATATTTGTGGTTCTGTTTTTAGGCTATTTGTTCACAATGACCTATTTATCTGTCCCACATGAGTTAAACCATGATTAACTTAAGTTATGATTGCTTGATAACACATCTTAATATTTAGTATGAGATGGTCCCTTTTTCAAAATTGTCTTGGACCTTTACACTTCAATATGGATTTCAGGTTTAGCTTGTCAAATTCTGTAAAAAGCACTGTTGGAATGTTGATGGGAATTCCACTGAATTTATGTAATAATTTGGGGGAAATTGTCATATTTATTTTTAGGTCAAAACATGAAATTGTCAATATTTTGACCTATAAAAGGGCTCAAAAATGGTTCAACTTGATAATAAATATTCCCAACTAAGAATACCAAATATCTTGGCGTTACTTAGGTCATCTTTCATGTCATTTGATAGCTTTAGGATTTTCTCTTTAAATATATTGCTCTTCAGTTATATTTATTCCTTGATAACATTGTAATTTTTGTTATTATGCAAAATGGCATTGGGTTCTTTTTTTTTTAAAACATCTTTTTTTGCGTATAATTGCTTTACAGTGATGTGTTAGTTCCTGCTGTATAACAAAGTGAATCAGCTATACATATACATATACATATACATATATCCCCATATCGTATTGGGTTCTTTGAAGAATCACTTTATCTGAATTTTATCTTTCCCCTTTGGGTGTTAGTTATTAGAACTAACAAGTAGAACTCATAAACGTGATGCTCTGCTTTGTGTTGCTGAGGTAATTTAATTGTAGGCCTGCTTCCTTCCAGAAGGATCACCTAAATAATTTCCAACCACAAAAATCATGACAATTCCCATGGAAACTTACAATTTATCATGATCAAAACTCTTCTTCACCCATCAAAGTCCAATTCAAATGACACTTCCTCCTTGAAGCCTCCCTTGATCACCTCAGTCAGAGGTGCTAATTCGTATCTGATGGAATTTTATGCCATTCATGTTGCATATTTTTTGAATTGACTTTGTACCTATTATGTGTAAGTTTTTCAAAGGTAAGGACTAAGTTTTACTCATTTCCCTTTTCTTTAGAATATAACAAAATGTCTGGCTCATGGTAGGGAATGAGTGTTATGTTTAGAAAAAAAAAGTAGTTTTTGTTATGATAGTCTTGGCTCACCAACTAAATGATAAAATGCTTTGAAGTTGGCATATGATAAGTTTTCAATAAATGGTAGCTATGATGATGATGTATACAGTTCTAGGTACACAGTAAATAATCATACCTTTAGAGTGGCAGTTCTTAAAGGAATTCATTAGCTGAGAGCTGTATCTGAATTAAGGATCAGAAGAGCGAAAATATAGATTCAGGATGGTTAAAGTTGACCCAAGAAAACTAGCGATAGGTTGTCTGACTGATTTCCCGCAAACAACACAAAGGAGATAGTGCATATCCAGTCAAACTTTGGAGGTTGGAAAACTATGTCTGGGGAAGAGAAATCCAAGCTTAGTAAATTTAAAAGGCTGACAAAATTCGGAAATGAAGAATGATGGGCTCACCAAATAGCACTAAAAAGATGAATGAGTCCTATGTTTTCAAATGGTCACCATGCAGCTTCTTCCTTCTTTATTGAGAATTTCACTCTAAGATCAAGCCTTGTGGCAAAGCCTTTACAGATGTAAGAAAAAAAAAGTTGGTAAAGTATGGAATAATCTGAGACATGGTGAAAAGCAGCCTTATAATAATGTGCTAAGTTGGAAGAGAGTTGTGAGATGTTTAAAACATATGGTCTAAAGGGGATCTGATGGGCGATGTGATCTGTGGTGAGACTGTTTGCTCTATAGCCTTGAAAAACATAAAGAAGAGAAGCTCTTAGAAAAGAATGAGATTAAGGACAGTGATGAAAAAGCTGTATGATATTCCTCTCCATGCAACCACTGAATAAGGGAAAAGCCATAAACAAAGGTTCTTTCATTTGAGATAATGTCTGTTGCTTTACTAGTTTAACTTCCAAAAGTGGGTTATGATAACAGAATAGATTTAAAAGCTCTTAAGAAATTGTAAACCAGTTGAATTGAAGGGGTTGTGGTTGAAGTGAGCACCTTGAAACTATGCCCAAAACACATGTATTTCTAAACACTTAAAAGTGAAAAGCATTTTTTTTGCCGTTTCACTGTGAACTTTACTGTTGCTCCAATGAAGTAGTTCAAGATGATTTGGGCACTTAAAAAACATGTCAAGTGGTGCTAACTCTACGGTTATTGGCTGTAAAACCTTAGCTGTTCACTATTTATGTCTATAAATTATAAACACACATGTGCGTGTGTGCACACATGTAATATACACACATGCGCTCATCCCCGCCCCAATAAATTCTTGTGGTATGTTCAGATTGGCCATAGCCCCTTCCATGGGGTTGGATGAATTTGTACTGCAGGATACAGCTATTCACCTAAAGTGCCCTTTCGGTGGATAGTAAAGTAGCGTTTCTATGTATGACCATTTTAAGGCAGGAAATAATATGGCACTGCACAAGAGGTTAAAGTCAAGAAGGTATTTTTCCATCGTTAGGAGAATAGCAAAATAAATTGTGGGAACACATACTATGTTATAGTGTATGCCTGCTTAAAAAAATGAGGCAGACAATATGTACAGACATAGAAAGATCTCCAGGATATATTGTGATAAAAGCAAGTCATAAAACACGGAGTATGAGCTCAACTCAAACTTATCTTAGAGATGCTGGCTTTCCCATATAGCCCCACTGTAATCCATTACCTTATTTTGTTCATCACAGTAGTTAGTACTAACTGATTGTATGCTATAGGCTTGTAGTTTTGTTTGTTAAATTTATTACCTGTACTTTTCCATTAGAATGGAAATTCAAGGTCCCTGTTTTGTTTCCAGCACCTAGTTATATTCCTGGCACAGAGCTGGCTTTCTGTAAACAGCTGTTGAATGAATGAATGAACCCCATCTATCATTTGCCTCACATATATCTGTGCCCCACATTTGCATATATACACATATGTGGGTAAAAAATGGAAAAATCTTTGATGAAATACACATGAAACAGTTATGTGTTAATTCCCCATAAGGGAAATTTTTATAGCTTATTCTATTTTGGTACTATGTGAGCTTTTAAAATGAAAATGTACTCATGTATTACTTATTTAATTAAAATAAATAACAGTAGTTTTAATAATGAAATTGTAGGCCTCTTTACCATCAATAAAGAGCCACTGAATGAAAGTTTAAAAGCTCTGTGGATCCAAATACTTATATATTTGCAAAACTTTATAATATTGACTATGCATAGAATGATAACCTATTTTTGAAGAAAAGCATATCTATGCTTCACAACAATTTACAGTTGTGGGTTAAAGCAATAAAAGGACAAACCAAAACCTATTCCTTCAGGAGATGAGGAAGAGGGAGAGAGAGGGAGAGGGATCTTAGTAGCAGATTATGCAAAAATCAAGTTTTGATTGAATGTGGGTGGAGGAGGAATGAACTTGATTTAACTTTTTCAGCAGCGATTTAGTCATGCAAATGATGGGCTGAGTTCACAGATTAGCTTATCTGAGAGTGTATTTGTTGGCATATTTTCCTTAATTGAACTGGGCAGAGTGGTGACCCCAGCTGCATTGCTACGTGTCACTTTAGATCCTGGTTAAGCTGTTTCAAGTTTGTCCTTGGGGGGAGGAGGGGTTTCCATGCAAATGCTGAACTTGTGAGATAGAAAAACCTCATCTCATTATTCTGCCAAGAGATGGAGGAGAAAACTTAGCCAGGTAGTGTCTGAGTTTTCTTTCTTTAGTCACCCAGGCTTCAGTGTAAGCAGGAAATGGTGGATTGGGGACGGAGACCCCCTTCCACTCCTAGAGCCCAGACCATGGCTCTTAGTTTTGGAGTTAGAGACTTTGGACAGGGCACAGCCCCCGCTGGTCTCTGGGAAGACTCCTGGGAGAGTCTACCCTCCCCCTCCCCCATCCCCATCCATCTTTATTTCTCTCTTCGTTCTTTTTCTCGCTCTCCTTTTTCTCTGCTCCTGGTCTCTCCAACATCGACTGCTCTTCAGACAAAACAAGCTGCTGATCATGGCCATGCTCAAAGTACAGTTCCATGTGTCAAAGAGGTCACAGAAAAGGTCAAAGAGGAGGTTAATTCACAGTCAGAAGGGAAGAGCCTTAAGGGGTATGAGGTTTCCGTTTGAGGTGATGCAAAAGTTCTGAAACTAGATACTGGTGATGGTTGCAGAACATTGTGAAAATACTTACTGTCACTGAATTGTGCACTTTTAATGGGTAAAATGGTAACATTTATGTGTATTTTGCCACAATTTTTTTTTTTTAAAGGGAGAGGATCTTTCTAAAGCGATGCCCACATTTACAAGTTCTCTCCCATTTCTTACGTTCTAAATTTTTCATTTGAACATTCAAGAGGGCTTCTAAAAAGGCACCCAACCAAACGTAAACAACTTGCAGGGGACCTTGTTGTTTATATGAATGAGTCTGTGCCGGCTTATGTGTGATCTCTCAGCTGGGTCTTGCTGTGGCTGACAGCTTTCGGGAGGCTTCTCTGGGCTGAATGGGGATGAGGATAATAGGCTGGAAAAGGCATCCAAGTAGTTTTCTTTGGGCAAAGCATTAGGATACGATATGATGCTATGTATGTACATGTAAGACCTAAATACGGTGGAACTTGACGATAAAGAGAGAGATTTGGGGGTGTCAGGATTGAGTCTCCATAAATAACTTCTATTGATTTCCAGTACAAAACGGGCCTCTACTCGCGGGTTACTTTTCTGGATGTAAACCCTACAGCTCAACTGCCCTACATGCGTCAGTCCCACCAAACCAGGCAAACATTAGCAAGTAATCGCAGGAAGTAATTCTCCAGTTTTTCAGCAGGTTAGAGCTGTGGTTAGGGTCGGGGGTCCTCTTGTCTGGGTTGGGCTAGTAGCTCTGAACTCTGGCAGTGCCAACCAATGAACTGTTTTTCCCTGCTCTTACCCCAACTCCAATCCCCCCTTAATTCCACTCCTTTTCCCCTCACCTTCTAAATGGAAGTTTATCCTTAGAAAAGAGCTGAGCCTCGGTTCTATGCTGTGTTCAGGGTGTCCTTCGTGCTTATATTGTTCTGAGATACAACTAAACCTTGAGATATTCTGGCAGAAGAGCTCTGGATGAAGAGCTACTGGGGTATCTACTGGTGAAGCTTGGCCCTTCTTGGTCTGGGTACCTAGAACCCCCTACCTTGAAGACACAGATGGAAGAGGAAGGGATGACGTGATTGGCTGATGAGCCGATCAAGTGAGCACATTGCCTCAGTGGGAGTGATAAACAGCAGCCCACTCAGCTCTCCCTGTGCTGCCCTGTGTATACCTGGGATGCTTAGACTCATTTCCTTCCTGCAGTGTCTCTTAATCCATTTTGCACCGTAAGGGTACATTTCATGAGAAAGAAAAGGCAATTACTATTCAAGTTTTGCAAAAGGTTAATTGACATTTCTGAATTTTATTATTCTAGGAAAGCATGCAAAAATATCCTCACTGATCTTTCTCCCCTGCTCTTCCTCAGGATCTTTCTCAGATCTATGAAAACCACTTTACAGAATTACTTCAGGTGTAATTTTGTCCCCCAGCTACTAGGACAGTAGGTCACCTTGATCTGAATATGCGCTTACAGGTACAGATATTTGGTGTCAGTGACACAGTGATGACAGGAAAGATGCCCCTTTTCAGATCCTTAGATAAATAGTCCTAGGGACCAAGATCTCACTTAGGAAGGAGCATTGAGAGTGAGACGGAATTAATTCTTCCTAAATTCTTTGTGGTTCCAACCCTACTGCTTTAATCTTAAAATACTCTGAAAATGTCTTGCTGTTCTAGAAATTTCGATGATGGTTTCTTGGGCATTACTAAAAACATCTCAGGTCAGTATCGCCTTCTGTTCTCTGAAATATTTTCAGAGAAGAAGGGTTTACTTTTTTCAGCAGTTTAATGGCTTTTGTCAGGAACCCCGTTTTCTCTGTACCCCCATCTGGGAGATGGTTTGTGCATGCATCAGTGTAGACCTAAGCTGGACCCACCTCCTGTCGCCTCTGCTTTGCAAACTGATCTTGATTCCTTACAGTGTCACTACGAACTCAGTGGCCAGCAGCCCCACTTGCTGTGCTTACTCAGCTCTGTCACAGCTTTAAACATTTTAGGACCTCATTGGAGAATCTGGGAAGAGTGTGAGCTAGAAAGGTGACTTTTTTGATCATTTTGGGGGAACTGCCAGTCCCTTGGGCAGGTGGCTGGAGGAGTTATGAAGACACTCTTGGGAGTCAGAGGTTCTCCAGGGTGACTTTATGCCATTGTTCCAAGTCTGGGTGCAAATCCTTAAAATGGTTAGCCTAACAGAAAGAATGTTTCTTAAAGGAGTTTTCCTGTCTGTCTACCCCTAAGCATCAAACCATACTCAAAGCAGCCACTGTCATGGAATTTGTCTCCAACTTAGAGCTCTCATGGTGCTTTTCTGGTACTGGTCCTTTCACATTTTCCTTTCATGTCTGGTCCTTTATATTATACTCACTTCAGTGGCTCCGTTCTCTTTTTTTTTTTTTTTTTTTTCCGCGGTACGCGGGCCTCTCACTGTTGCGGCTTCTCCCGTCGCGGAGCACAGGCTCTGGACGCACAGGCTCAGCGGCCACGGCTCACGGGCCCAGCCGCTCCGCGGCATGTGGGATCCTCCCGGACCGGGGCACGAACCCGCGTCCCCTGCATCGGCAGGCGGACTCTCAACCACTGCACCACCAGGGAAGCCCTCTGTTCTCTTTTAACCTGTCTCTTCAAAGTAAACATGTCTCAAGTTACTTCCCTCTTTCAACACGTTGCACCCTATCAGTCCCTCCTGGTTGTTCCCAGTTCTTCTTTACTTGGGTCTAATCTGGAGGTTCTCCTACCTTTTATCACTCTTTGCGTATTTCCTCTTAATCTCTCTTCCATTCTATGTATTCCACTAAAAATGAATGATTGAGAACCTACTGCATGCTCAGTGTTGAAGCAGGAAAATTAAAGTACAAAGGATGTATTTTTTCAAGTATCTAATGTATTAAAGATCTTTTAATCCTGTGATGGAGCCACATTTTCTACCTGTCCCGTTTATTAATTCACCTTATTCCATTTTTAGGCTCATTAACTCTGGTGCCCATTGTCCTGATGATAGTAAGTTAGGACACACATGGCTGCTGCCTGAAGAAGCTGTGTTCACTTAAAGATGTACACTAACTGATTACCTTAGATATTTGCTTATTCAGATTTTCATTTTCTTGTTCACTGCTGTATTTGCAGAGCCTTGTACAGCACCAGACACAAAATAGTGCCTTAATGATGTCTCCTGAATGAATAAAAGACTGTGGGGCTGATATGGAAGGAATTCTGGACCTTTGAAAACTAACTGGATTTTGGTTCAAAATAATTTTTAATTTTTTATATGGCATGTCCACTTCTTAACATGCTTTGAATATTTTAATATGCTTTACTTTTTTTTTCTTTTTGGTACGCGGGCCTCTCACTGTTGTCGCCTCTCCCGTTGCGGAGCACAGGCTCCGGACGCACAGGCTCAGCGGCCGTGACTCACGGGCCCAGCCGCTCTGCGGCATGTGGGATCTTCCCGGACCGGGGCACGAACCCGTGTCCCCTGCATCGGCAGCCGGACTCTCAACCACTGCGCTACTAGGGAAGCCCTATGCTTTACATTTTTTTTTTTTTTTTTTTTTTTTTTACGGTACGCGGGCCTCTCACTGCTGTGGCCTCTCCCGCCGCGGAGCACAGGCTCCAGACGCGCAGGCCCAGCGGCCACGGCCCACGGGCCCAGCCGCTCCGCGGCACGCGGGATCCTCCCGGACCGGGGCACGAACCGTATCCCCTGCATCGGCAGGTGGACACCCAACCACTGCGCCACCAGGGAAGCCCTGCTTTACATTTTTAAAAATAAAAATTAAAAAATAAACTATAGTTTTTATAGCTTAATATCTAAGGGTTGCAGATGAGAAAATATTCATTGCTTTAAATGCTTGTTAATGCCCATGAGGTCATTTAAAACTAGTGTCTGTTCTCTTCTGAGTGATGGGAACTAGCGTTTATCTCCACGTGCTCTGCGTTCAGAGCCCAGGCTTCAGAGTTGCTCTTCTGGTTTAAACCTTGGTCTGCTACCCACTAACCCTATGATATGGAGCCACTTATTTCCCTTATGTTTCTGCTTCCTCATCCCATAGCCTGTCAAACAGGCACGATAATTTAGCAAACCTCATAGAATTGTTAGGAGGAGTAAACAAATTAATTTTAGTAAAGAGCTTAGAATAGTACCAGGCACCTAACAAGAGTGTGCAAAGTCAAAACAGACCCGGAAATGCAGCTGAAAACAGTACCTACCTCAGATGACAGTTGTGGAAAGTATCAATAAACGAGACATTTGTAAAACTCCTAACAGTTCCTGGGTACCTGGTGAGTGCTCAGTACATTTTTATTATTATTTTCGATAAAGAAAACCTATGAAGATAGTATATCTATCTTCAAAGGTTTTAACGGGCACACATCAAACCAGAGAACAGCTAAGTGATGTGCCCTACGACGTGACACAGATTGTAAGAAAAAGAAAAATGCGGACATCAGAGAGAAGGAAGGATTATGTGCTCTGGGATGTGAAAGGAGGCTCCTTTGGCCAGAGGCTGGGGGAGAAAACGAGCCAGTGCAGGCTGTGGTGGAAGTCACCGGGGTAGATGGGAGTTAGCAGGGTTGGGCCATGCAGTCGAGGCCCTGGGAAGCCTGCAGGTGTGCTGGGTTGTGCGGCTGGCAGTAGGGAGTCCGCCCGTGGGTGCCCTGGGGAGGGGGCTTCCTGCCCCGCTGAGCACATGCTTCCCTGGGCTGCATGCTTAGGACCTCTTCTGTCCCTGCTTGATGTCCCTTGTCCCAAGAACTTACTATTTGGCTTTCACAGAACTTTCTAGAAATTGCATTTCTTCTCTAGAATGGCCCTGCCCCCACAGAAAGGTCTTCCTGAAAGGAAATGAGAAGGGAGAGAAGAAGTTCCCCTCCCCTAAATTCTCTCAGCAGGTGTTTGATTGCCACTTGTCCAGAGCATTAACTCTCTTCTCTGTTTTCTTTGGAATTGAGTAAGTTGTCATTTACCAAAAACAATGATAATGGGCCAGATCCTATCAATGATCCAAGGTCACCAAAATACTCTCAGTATATAGGTTCTTTTTGAGTTGCCAGGCTTCATATAAAAAGATGCATCTCAAGTCTCCAAAGGATGTACAGTTTATTCTCAGGTTTTAAAAACTCAGTTGAGCTTTCCAAAGGCTTAGGATATAATGAGCTAGTTTTCAGTCTTTTTCAGCCTGTGATCTTGATGTTTTTCCATATCAGCTTTGGAACAACCAGTGAGTTAATTAAGGATGATCACTTTGGTTATCTGTAATCTTCACTTATAGATTTGTAAAAAGAAGCAACCATAAAAGAAGTGGTATTTTTGAAGGTATCTACGCACACGGACAAAAGGGTCACAGTCATACAGGGTGTTGCATTGGCTGCTGAATCTGCCGCCTCAAATGGGAGTCTTACATATGAAACTTTACAAATACCATATAAATACATGTAAGAAAGAGATTATCTCCAGAAAATTAAGAAATTCCTTTCCAAAAAAAACTATAGTAGTTTTAAAGAGTGAACAAAGGGAACAGAGAGAGAGAGAGAAAATTGACAATTTACTATAGCGGAACTCAATAAATGCTAATAATAGCATATTAGAATATTTAGGAAAGGTTTTATATAAGAATTTATATAAAACTCTTTTTAGGTGTTCTTCTTTTGGCCCTCAGAAGATCAAAGAAAGCTGTGAGGAGGACATCTCTGTTAGATTTAGAGTCGTTTGACATTTGAGCTGACTTATTAATTAACCCTCTGATACCTTCCAACAGATTCTGACAATTCGTGGGCCAATTTCTATACAGATGAGGTGGGTGGGAAGATAGTATTTACTAAACCATGTCTATGGGTCAGCTCAGTTATATTAACTCATTGTAACCATACCACATTCCTCTGTGGTATTATCTCAGTTTTATAAATAAGGAAATACAGGCTCAGAGGATAAAGATAAGTGAGTCGCCCAAATTCTCTGACCCATGAGGGGACAATGCTAGGATGCAAACCCACCCAACACCTCATAATATTTTTCCATTTATAGTAACTCCCTGGTCTCTCCCTCTCATCCCAGAACAGTCATGAGCTTTCAAATTGGTTCAACTCTAATTCTTGAATCCATATCCAAAGCACAAAAACTGAATTTAAGTCAAATTTACTTTCAAAGAACCATCCAATATCTTATGACATTTCACAAAATATATTTTGTGATCAAGTCAGTTTGGGGAATACAGAACTTAAAAGCACAGTTTACCTGATTTTTTCAGTACCGGACTTCTTTGGGTCTTTAATATACTAATGTGAACTCTGAATCTCTAAGGGGACCATATTACAGACCTTGTTTCCCAAGCTATTATTTATTCACATATTCACTCATCCTTTTATTTTGCTAGAATCCTTCAAGGGCTGAATTTCCTATGAAACTACCTTTCTTAATAGTGTGTCATCTTGGGCAAATCACTTTACCTCTTTGCACCTCCATTTTCTCTTCTTCACATGGAACTAAAGATATTCCAAAGGGCCCTTTAGCTTTAAAAATTCTATGGCGCAGCCTCTCTCCTCCCCCAGAGTCTAGGCATTTGTGCTACCAAGTGAACTTGCTAAGGACAGAATCAGATTTTCTGAAAACCATTCATTCATTCATTCACGAAACATTTATTGATTGCCAAGCACTATGCCAGGTTTTGAGGACAAAAAGACAAGATACAAATAACATGAAGATACACTGTACTCAGGATGAGGCCGTGATATGATGATAAACACAGAGGAAGAAAGCATACACGTGAACTCACGATACAATACAGGAAGAGGGCAGTAGCAATATGCATAGATAATACAGACTCGCATGAACCTGTGACTATAAAACAACTCAGTAAGAGAGAATAGAAATACGCCTAGATAATAAAGACTCACGGAGGGCTCCCCTGGTGGCGCAGTGGTTGAGAGTCCGCCTGCCGATGCAGGGGACGCAGGTTTGTGCCCCGGTCTGGGAAGATCCCACATGCCGCGGAGCGGCTGGGCCCGTGAGCCATGGCCACTGAGCCTGCGCGTCCAGAGCCTGTGCTCCGCAGCGGGAGAGGCCCCAACAGTGAGAGGCCCGCGTACCACCAAAAAAAAAAAAAAAAAAACACTCACGGAGGACCTGCCTCCTCTTTGCAGGGGTTGAGTAAGGCTTTCAGGAGGGAAAACACCCAGTGTCTTAAGGGATGGGTCGGCATTCCATGAAGGGAAGGTACTCCAGGCAGAGGGGACACAGGAACAAAAAAAGCATAGGGGCTGAAGCAGGATAACATGTGCCGCGGGCTACAAGAGTTTGGCAATTGTTAGAATGCAAATAAAGTTCAAGGCTGGGGAGCATTCAGATGTAAGAAGTAGGCAGGGCTCGTTGTTGAAGGCCTTCTTTGTCAGATGCTTGAACTGGGTCCTGTGATGGAGAGCCAATGGAAGACTTGGAACAGGACTGGGCCATTTTAGTTGTGTGGAAAACAGATGCAAAGAGAGAAAAGAGAGGTAGGGAGACCAGTGAGGAGACTCCTGCAGATGTCCAGGACATAGACAGTGAGCACCTGAACTAGGAGACTGACAAGCAAGCAGAGGAAAGGATGGATTTGAGAAACAGTTCACATTTCGTAGGTACAACCTGCTCAGCCTGATGGATTAGAGGAAGAGGGGGAAAGAGAGGGACCACCTCTACTGTGGATGATGGATACATGATGTCTGTATAAGAGGAGGAAAATCATGTGATGTGATCAGTTTTGGACCTGCTTAGTGTAAGGCCTTTCTAAGATATTTGTAGATATGTTAAAATTGGAGATGCTCTACCACAACCTTTTTCTGTGCATCAGACTCAAATGGAGATTTCATTTTGAGGATTCGCATTGAAGGATGACTCCATATTGCTGGTTATTTGATTTAGGTTGTCGGGATGTTGCAAATAAATGGCAAGTTTATCTTTAATATAAATGTAATTACTAATCAAAATTATAACTAAGTTCATTTTACTCTTATTTAACCATGGAATCATGAGGCACACAATAGTGTTTATACTTGCAGATTTAAGTGTAGTTGGTATTAAATATATTTTTTTGTTGAAAGACAATCAACACGACCATTAATTTAGATCTTTTTTTTACCAGTATTATAAAATGTAATTTAAAATATTCTTCTTTTTACCAAATCATTGAAATTGTTATAAAGTGAACTAAGGAGACTATAAATCTACTCTGAACTTCATCTATGCCAGGCGTTCAAAGCTCTGCTATACCTCAAATCAAGGAACTAATGCCTCACTCTTCACTGCTGTCAAGATGAACTGAAACATTTTCTGAGGGGCTCTTACCGTTTCTTTCTGAATGCACGATTTTTTTTTTTTTTTTTTTTTTTGCCACGTGACTTGCAGGATCTTAGTTCCCCAATGAGGGATCGAACCCAGGCCCTGGCAGTCCTAACCACTGGACCGCCAGGGAATTCCCTGAACGCATGATTTAAAGCAGATTCTGGAAGGATCTTTCCGTAGGGGTAGGAATATGGTCTGTATAAGAACTGACTCCAGTATCCCTCACTGGAAGTGATATAAGCATGAGCCAGAGCCCAATTCATTTTTGCAGGTCTATCAGCAAGTAGTTCTAGACATCCTGAAAGGAGGTGATAGGAATTTTAAGGGAAGAAGAGGGTGAGGAGAAAGAGTAAACACAAGGGAAAAAAATCTCTTACCAGGTTCTTGTTGTATTTTGTGGTTGTTTTTAAACCAGGTTATCTGAGGCTCTGGGACACCGTTAGCATGACAATCTAAAGTCGTAGAACTGCTGATGGCCACTGTGTGATCACTGAGGTTTCGTAGGAGGTAGGGTGCTTCCTGATCTAGTGAATAAAGAAAGGGAATTGTTATTACTCATCAATTTTATTTTTATTATATATGCATATCAACATTTTAAAAATAGAGAGGAAAACAGCAAAACTGTAAGTTTTCATTCATATTTTATTCCCTCAATTTCTCCTCTATGATTAGCATACTGCTTCCTCTTTATTAAGTTACTACAATAAATTGAAATCTGTTAGAACACAGAGGAAAATCAAGAACTCAACTCTGTATTTTTAGATTTCAGTATCAAGGTTTTTGCCTGGCCAACTAGTTTCCTTCCTTTCTTTGAGAGAAGCTTTTTCTAAAACCTAAGGATTTTGCATGATATTTTAGGAACTAAAAAGGAAACACATGATTTTGGATATAGGCTTGTAGTGAGTTTTTACATAAATACAGAGAGTTATAGTAACGAGCTAATCGAATTTTGTATTTTTGTGTTTTATTAACATGTGAGGGCATGTTTGTGTCACTCAGCTGTCAGTAACCTAAACTGTAAGGCAGCAGACCAAGTGGGAGAATTTCTTGAACTTTGAAAGCTTTATTGATATATCTCTTCGCTCCAATCCCTTCCCACATGCAAGCGAACAAAGGATTAATTCAAGAAGCAGAGGCACAGATTTGTAGTTTTTGCACTATATAATAGTACAAATATTGTATTTTATATTACTTTCTCTTAAAACATACAAATATGATACAATTCATTTTAATAAAATGCCAACCAATATAGTACAACAAAATGGATTTAATACATCAGGATGCAATACATTACAACATTAAAATCTCACAGAGGGACAGCAGTACCCCAAGGCCCCCGTGAGTACGTGTCTCTATTTTTATGGAATCAGTCCTGCTGATGCGTATACATTCTAGTTGGGCAGGTGCTGGATTGGTAACTCAAGCTTCCACGGTCAAAGAGTAAAGACAACTCCTGAAATCTTTCCCCCCCTCTCAAGTCATCCTTACCCCCCACCTTGTTGCAAATCCTGGAAGAGAAATCAAAATAGTTTTGGCATCACTTACACATTCTGCGTCACTGGTTTCAATTACACAGTCTGAGCTTTCTCTGACCATTCCTCATCTTATTGTACTAACACTGTGAAAGCAGCTTAGGAGTGATTACAACGCTCTAAGAGATGACACCTTGCAATGGCTTTGATTCCATGTCCCTGCAGGATTCTGCCGAGTCCCCAAACCTTTCTGTTTTTATTCCTGCAGGGAAACTCTCAGGATTAGCATTCATTAAAGCAATTGAGAAATCTCAGGTTAAGAAGTATATTACCATATGACTTTGAGAACATGTTGACATAGCATGACATGGCAGGGTGACTATCTGTTAGGAGAAACAGATTTCTCATTCAATTTTGATTTCCATAGCTTATCATTAGTCTTTTCACATTTTATACAAAATGCAATCTGAAGGCAAAACAGACTTGAAGGAGTGCTAATTTATAAACTCGTCAAATATAGTGTGAAATGCTTGATAGCAACAATCCTTTGGCCTGTTTCAGTGTAGCTTTCCTAGTCTTATCTTGCACCACCACCCCCGCCCCGGCAGACCCATTTTAATAGTTCTGTCTGGTCTGTCAAATAGTTTTCCCTAATTGAAAACGCAGCCATGTATCAAAATCTTCCACTTTGATAATTCTTACATGCTTGATCATTACAATTTTGACATTTTTACACAGTCAAGACCCCAGACATACCAGTGAAACATGACAAGAGAATAAAGAACAGTATCATATTACTATTTAGCATCTTTTACAGCCAACTTTGACACACCTCATTTAAAACTCAGAACAGACCCAGTTCACTGAGTTATACTTGTAATAGCTTCCTCTGGCACATTTACTGTTTCCCAGGCATTAAATATAAAATAATCTATCATTGTCCATAGGTCTTATCAGAAGAAGGAAGTCTGAATACATGGCCTACCACACCCGAATTACTTTCATAGCTACAAACTGTAACATCATCAACACAGACAGGATTTGGCTTCCCTGACAGGTGTATTTGAAAACAATGCTTATATAAAAGAGAGCATCTTATTTTAACATAAACGTCACGCAGAACTCCCAAAGGCCCTATCTATACTACACAAACTTCAGACAAGAGAAGCAGCCAGAAGGCTGCAGAATGAACAGGGGATTCTCAATGAAATACAAAGTTCATATAAACATGTCCGAAACATACAGTATGATGATTTTTTCTTTGTACCCATTTCTGGGAAAAAAAAAAAGTTCTCATTTTTGGCAAGTTTCAAAATGACCAATCAACCAAGGAATTGTTTTTTAATCAATTCCCACTTTATAGTCATCTATTTTGGCATTTTAAATAGGAAAGGTACGTTGAACCCATATTTTTAAACCTAAGTTATTTGATGGAAATAGCTGCTTTCCAAAGTTTAACAAAGTGGAGCTTTCAAACTGAGAAAATCAGAATGAACAGACTATCTCTGCTGGTTATCAACAGCCAAAGATGGCTCCCCACCAGGTCCTTTCACGTCTCGGCATTCGAGCCCAAGAGATCTGCCAGGTCCCACAAATACGTAGCTCCGATTCTCCATGTGGAAAGGGGACCGAGGAACCAGCCTCACGCCCTCCACCCCACCTCAGTCATTCTCCATAGCAGGCTCTTGGTTCTTTCTCTTTTTCCCGTTATCCTTCCCTTATACCACACCCCCAAGACTGACTAACAAAAATCAAAACCCACCCAGTCCTTTCTTTTCCTTTTTGAAGCTCTCTGGAAGGATTCATTACTCTATGGAATTCTTCAAATTCTCTCTCGGAAGTACTTCAAATCATCTTCTGTAACTACTAAACCCCTCCCCTCCCTAGGAAAGGATAGGTTTTGCATGTCCATTTCACCATGTTTTTCCAAAGTACTCCCTAAACCATTTCATTTGCTTTTTCAGCTTTAGTAAAAATTGAGCCTCCCGCCCCCCCAAGTCCTCTGGTACTATGGCAGTTTCCTGAAGGAACACACTGACTTATAATGAACAAAGACGCCAGGCAAAAGAGCCATAGGTAAAATTTCCAGATACAATTGATTATTCTTTCCTTTGGGCTGACAACTTCCAGGTTACTAATTGTTTTCAGAGCATTTGGGGCTCCATAAAAGTGGCATTCTGGGGAAATGCTATTGTTTACTCCTTCACATTTGACAAAAGCAATTCCCACGTGAAAGACAAGTTTAGCCGTGGGACAGAGTCTGTTACCTAAAGGAGGAAACAGTCTGGTGCGTTCCCAAGCCTGAGAAGCTGTCATATTGTCACCTCCTACTGAACAGCCCAGCCACTGTGTTCTCAGCCATGGCTATTTTGGTCATTATAGTTTGTTTTCCAATAGTTCAGGCAAGTCACATGTAATGATCAATCATAAATGAAAACAACAGAACAATGCATATGAAATTGGTGAAAAAGTCACTTTCCCCTCAAATGCAAGCTGAAAACAAGAGATTACAAATCTCTCTGGATTGAAAAATGGGGTGCATTTTAAAATGACTCTGAATTCTACGTCTATAGTTTTGCCATGAATCCCCAGGAAAAAAAAATCCTATTAAATTTGCATATGGGGAAAGTGGACTTTTTTTTAAATGGACAAATTTGAGATTGACATTTAGAAGAATGCATTAAACCTCTGGTCACAAGAGCCTTTATTTCCTTGATAAACTGATCATGGTACACAGTTGAATGCCATCCATTTGGACAGGATAAAGTTCTTTAACCAGGGACAAAAATATGAAAAACAAAGGCATGATCCACTTTTGTTCAGGTGCTGTCAATGGCTGTGTAGTCCACTCAAAGGCAGTGAGGAGAAAACCCACTGGACTTGTTGACTAGCTACTGGGATTGCAGGAGAGAACTGGGCTCGATCTGGGTGGACTTTTGTAATTCATACTGTGATAAAGCTTTTAATACCTCTGAATGACACCAACACCTTGCACCTCTGGGGCCCATCTTAGACGCTCCAGTTTAAAATTAATGTGCTTAATATATATATAAAAAAAGCATCTTCAAATAAATAAGCATTATAACTTGCTATCATCCAGGTGCTATTTACAAATCAAGAGCAGATGAAACAGTACGAAATAAAACCCGGCAGAGGTCCGTCAGAGTCTCCAATGCAACTGTCCTCATTCTGAGCTGGCCAATGAACTGATTCATGTCCATCTTTGGCAGACACCAGCATTTGTTTAAATTATTCAGGTTTGGCAGCTTGGAAACATAAACATAAAAAGAGGTGGGCATTAAAGTGGAAGGAAAGGATCAGTCCCGAGTTGTCGTCTATCAGGCAGGAGAAGACAGCAAAGAGCGAAACACAGAGAATGCACTGCAGGGATCCTCCAAATCCAAACGTGCACCAGGTCGGCCCCAGAGGGCGGACCCCTCAGCCTGAACGGGGCGCCCACAGCTGGGGGTCCCAGGGGCGCCATGTTACTCCTATCATGGCCAAACTCATTTTGGGAGGAGCTTCTCCTCTGAGCCGGAAAATGAGCAACAGTGACAATAAATCAAGATGATATGACACAACTGTTACTTTGTAATGAGTCCTTTAATGTTTTACATTACTTTGTGAGGTACAATCATTCCTTGTGCTTTTAAATTTGGAGATCCGAGAGAAAACAGCCTTTTTGTTGCAGTGCTCACCTCTAATGGTCACTTCTTTCTTCTGGAGGATTTCTTCCCCTGTGTACATGTTCCTGGCGCGGCAGGCATAGGTGCCCGAATCTTCCAGGGAAACATTCTTGATGAGGAGGTTGAGCGTCACGGAGTACTCTTTCGTGATGGCCATTTTTTGCTTGCTGATGCCGTGCTGCATGGTTCGGTTATTCACTGTCCGCAGCAAAATCCAGGTAATGTCTCTGTATAAGAACTTGTTAACTGTGCAAGACAGTTTCAGGTCCTCTCCTTCCGTAGGCATTTTTTCCAAGTTAACATGAAATCCATTGGGCACATCTGGAAAAAAAAGAACAAAGGACTTGAGTGCATAGGAACATCAGTGTCTCATCCTGAGGATATATCTCATCCTAAGATAGTCAAGGATCTTAAGGATTGTTCCTACACAAATTCAGCATCAACATTAAAAGGATGGTATTTATCTTTTTTTTTTTTTTAAAGGGGAACGGATCAGACATGGCGGGTAGGAACCAACTCAGTTCGTTCCATCAGAAGCGAGGCAGGGGGCTGCCCTGGTGGCACAGTGGTTGAGAGTCCGCCTGCCGATGCAGGGTACACGGGTTCGTGCCCCGGTCCGGGAAGATCCCACATGCCGCGGAGCGGCTGGGCCCGTGAGCCATGGCCGCTGAGCCTGCGTGTCCGGAGCCTGTGCTCTGCAACGGGAGAGGCCACAGCAGTGAGAGGCCCGCGTACCACACACACACACACAAAAGGAATGCTTTTTTTTTTTTTTTTTACAACTTGGGATGATAACCCATTGCTTTATCATGTGCAGAACTCCTCCTGGTAAGTGGGCAAATAGTGAAGGACTCTAAGAGGAGTCTGTACTAGAAACCACAGGTGCTTTGATAGCCAAACTTATTTAACTAAGTTGTGAACAACTGAGAACAGGAGGTCCCAGGTCTGCACTAGGAGACTCCAGTTAACACTTTACTCCTAAACTCTGGACTGATGGCATCCTCCTCCTGCTGCTGGCCCATCACTTCCCTGCTCTTTGCTGGCACCAAGGGGTCCTTGCTCAGGTCCCCTTTTATGGTGACTGCTCTACTCAGACATAAAACAGCAAGATTTCTTTTCTTTCTTTTTTTTTTTTTTTTGCGGTACGCGGGCCTCTCACTGCTGTGGCCTCTCCCGTTGCGGAGCACAGGCTCCGGACGTGCAGGCTCAGCGGCCATGGCTCACGGGCCCAGCCGCTCCGCAGCATGTGGGATCTTCCCGGCCCGGGGCACGAACCCGTGTCCCCTGCATTGGCAGGCGGACTCTCAACCACTGCGCCACCAGGGAAGCCCAAAGAGCAAGATTTCTTCTGAAAATGCGGACAACTAATCTCGAAGAGTTGCTAGATTCCAAAGTGGGTGCAGAAGGTTCCTAAATCAAATCTGCTCTTAAAAAACATATTAAACCTTTTCCTAAAAGGACTGCATCACTGCAAGTCATTTTCTCCAGTGTCATTCCCAGGTAGCCTTCTTCTCCATCTTCTTGGTGCCTCTAGCCACACCTCACGAGCTCTCCCCTCCTCAGCTTTCTTAACCTGGACCATCATTTAGCTTCTGCCCTGAGCGTTCCTTGGTCTCCTTTTGGACCATCTCACCAGATGACTGTAGAATACCACTGGTCGTTACTAGCCCTGAACTGGCCTGCTCTCAAAACCCTCCCATCGCTTGTGACTAGCGGCATATCTGTACGTGAGCAAAGAACTGGGGCCAACATTTCACAAAGAACTTTGAAGATGAAAAGCGCTATGTTCTGCTATTATTATTATTATCCTTTGCACACAAAGCTATAAAGAAACCTTTAAACCTTAAGGGGACAATAGTCCAAAATTAGATATCGTATCAACTCTTTCCTAAATCTCACTTTGCTTGTTTTTCTGATTTTTCTGGGCTTTGGCTTTATTATAAAGTGTCACGTCTGAAGAAATGCCAAAGTATTCATCTGAAACCTGGGAGCGGGGGGTAGCAGTGGTTTATGAAGCTGTCAATGACTGGAGAAAGGGGAGGCCAGTGGAAGTTTTCCTGCTTCTAAAATGAAAATCTAAGAATGTGCCAGAAGAGACAAGCAGCTGACCACAGTTTTTTAACATAACAATAAGGTGTCAGAAATAGCCCCTCTAATTCAGCATCTTTTTATATTTGGGACACTTTCCAAGCATGAGGAGTAAAACATCAGCCATCAACTTTTACCCAGATACTAGGGCAGGAGTCTTGTGCCCTGGTTGCAATCAAATTAGTTCTTAAAAGACTGTAGGGGCCTCCCTGGTGGCGCAGTGGTTGAGAGTCCGCCTGCCGATGCAGGGGATACGGGTTCGTGCCCCGGTCTGGGAGGATCCCATATGCCGCGGAGCGGCTGGGCCCGTGAGCCATGGCTGCTGAGCCTGCGCATCCGGAGCCTGTGCTCCGCAACGGGAGAGGCCACAACAGTGAGAGGCCCGCGTACCACAAAAAAAAAAAAAAAAAAAAAAAAAAAAAAAAGACTGTAGGCTTCCATTTACGAAGTTCCATCCTGGTAGTCAGAACCCAAGTGGGTCCCAAGTAACACCACTGAGATCATGTAGAGAGTTTCTATTTACTTTAGTGATTTGAAACTTCCTGTGGAAATAGCTCACAGGTTTCCTGGTGGAAGATTTTGTTTATCTTTGCCAAGCACCACCAGGAATCTCAAAATAAAATGCATTTAGTGACATTGGGAAACCAGGGAGATAAGGCAGTGCTGTTCCTGTTTCACCCTCAGTAATTGCTAACACACCCATAGTCATGCTGAGTGCCAACAAAACAGCAAAAACACACACAGAGGAAAAGAAAAGAATCCGTTTTCAGGTCCGTTTCTCATATGGGGACACTGTTAGGAGGCTAATTTGGTTTATGTTGTCAGATGGCACTTAGAAATGATCTATTTCTCAGTATAGCCCCTCCACTATTCTGATCCATGGAAGGTTCTAAATAAGATGTCCTAGACTAGGTAATGAATCCAGAGGGATTTTTCCCTTAATTCATGTCGATTTTTTTTAGCCTGAGTACAAAAACAGACCGAAGAAAGCATTGCCTTCTAACCCTCAAAATGAAAACAAGAAATCTTCCCACACTTAAGGATCTGTTGCAGATTCAGCCCAGTCATCAGTAGCACCAACTAACACTCATCCATCTAACACACAATCACATCCACGGTGTCTTAGGAGATGTTGTGGAGAAGACGCCACCCTTGCTCAGGAGACATCCCACCCAGGGTTAGGTGAAAGGGTAATGTATTTACAGAGGTGCACATTTGGGGGTGGACATCTTGACTTGACTGGATCAAACGTGTGAATTAAGTTAATGAAAGAGACAAGCACAGAAATTAAAAGGATGAAAGGTATCTCCTTTGTCAGGTGGAAATAAAGGCTTTACTTCAACTAGAGAACGGAAATAGCATTCTCTGAAAAAGTGAGTGGTGACTAGAAAGTTCTGCTCGTTTCAAATAGACACTACGGACAAGTGAATGGCAGAGTTGGAGTAGAAGCCGTGGAGGATGCTGATGGCCATAGCAAACTGGTTCACATCAGTTCAGAAGGCAGCTCTGTTGTTATTGTATTTTAAAGCAGGGGCAGCATGGTTGAAATGAGGATCAGTTCGGATCCAAATCTAGATCTTTCGATTCTGAGCAGTTAAATTTTAGACAGCTCTTTTAAACCATGACCTGCACTAGGTCGAGTATAAGCATGGAACAAATAAATACACGTTCATTTTTCAGAAAATCGTCATGTAAGCTGCAACATTCCTAAAGAATATTTAGTCTCATCTCTAGTGAGGCTAAATCTCATGACAGAGATTTGAGTAAGAAAAAGAGAAGAGTTTTAGAAATAATGAATGTAAGTAATCTATGATTACCCATCAAGACTAGAATTTTTCAAAACAGGGAGCAAAGAATTTAGGAGAATTATATTCTGGGCAATGGGGACTTGATTGGATGAGTTTGTGCTCCGTTTTAAGATTAAAACCCTTAAATTTCTGGAGGAGAAATGTCGTGAGCTTCGAGTTAGGTATGTTGGAAATAGAATTCCCATCGCTCCTTTCGATGGATGAGGAAAGGTTTCAAGCACTCCGTGGTTATAAACTGGACGACATGGTGGGAGGTGAAGGGGGGCTTCTGCCTGAGTTCCGCACGTGGTCAGCTGTATCTGCTGGGGCCCCTGCAGCAGCCGTGCTGTGCACAGATACAGGCCGGAGCCATGAACCACTCGGGGTGGGGGGGCTGGATGTTGGTGCTGCAGTGAATAATGGGCATCGATGAACCTTCCTGGGACTCATATCGTGAGGGAAACGAGCAGGATGTGCCCTCAGTCAGGGCATCCTCTCCCAGTACTGCCTTCAGACCCAGGCAAGGGGGCTCTCTGTTCAGGCTGTACCCCTCCCCACAATGGAGAGAGTCTAGCGGGGGGGGGCTGCCCACACAGAGCCTGTGCTACCCCCACTCTTTACCTTTCGTGGGGCCCCAGAATTCCCTGTAAAGATGATCCCAAGTCTGCTTCCAGACTGTCTCAGACCTCTTCCCCCTTCGCTCGGTCAGTCTGCACACTTATAGGGCCCAGGGAGACTGTTTGGGGGAGGGGTGGACAGAGTTTGGAGGTGTGGCCTGGGGAGACCATCCCCAGGAGTATACGGCCCCTTACCATGAGGGCCGAGCCAGGAGTGGAGGGGAAGCAGGGTGATCAGGGGGTGGGCTTCTCCTGCACCGCCAGGCACTGTCACTGTCACTGTCTGTGTAGTCCCAGAACTCTAGATTTGTGCCTGACTTTCCCAGTCATCATGAAAGTATCTTTGTCCACCGGAGGCTAAAACATATTTCACAGCTTGTCCGTGTGATTTAGAACTTGTAAGTGGTTAGACGTATAGTCTGTGGGCCTCTGTTGGTCTTCTTGCTTTGATTCTGAAAATGCCAGGGCCAGCCTGTCCTCTTCTTTCTACCGATTCTTTCTACCCACAGGACTACCTCAAGTCCCGCTTCCTTCTCAGAGGCTTAGAGCAACACTGTACAATACAGGGCTACCTGTGGCTACTGAGACTTGAAAGTATGGTCAGTGTGACTGAACTGAATTTCATTCAATTAGCTTTATCTTATTTCAATCCTGATTTTAAAAACCGAAGCGATGTAATATTTTTAAAAATACTGATGACATGTTAAAATGATAACATGGGATCTGTTAGGTGAAATAAAATGAATTGCACTTTTTTCTTTTTACTTTTAAAAAAAATGGTCACTAGAAAATGTTAGATTATGTATGTGGCTGACATTTTTATTGGTGGAATTGGCTTAGCATTGGTAAATTCATCTGTCACATTACTTCTGCTCAGTCCTTTTGATACTAGGATACAGGTGACATTTCTTCTTTGTGTCCAGTGTTCAAACTGTCTCCTTAGAAAGACAGGGCCTTCCTTGCTATCTCTTTGAACCCTCAACACAGAGTTGAACTGTCCTGTTTAATAGTTGGTGCTCATTAAACTTGTACAAATGTATTGAATATTAAGAATAGAACAGGAGGGGCTTCCTTGGTGGCGCAGTGGTTGAGAGTCCGCCTGCCGATGCAGGGGGCGCGCGTTCGTGCCCCGGTCTGGGAGGATCCCACGTGCCGCGGAGCGGCTGGGCCCGTGGGCCGTGGCCGCTGGGCCTGTGCGTCCGGAGCCTGTGCTCCGCAACGGGAGAGGCCGCAGCAGTGAGAGGCCCGCGTACCGCAAAAAAAAAAAAAAAAAAAAAAGAATAGAACAGGAATGGCTCAATCTTTTGTACTCTAAATCACAGAGACAGTGGCCGTGGACTTGGATGGTTAGGGTTAGCTTGTTTCCCCCCCCAAATATAAAGGACAACAAAAACCTTTGAACTTAATTAGTCTAAATCATCTGAGGTTGATTAAAGAATCAGTATGTGTGAAACTGCTCTCTGAATCCTTCTCTAAAAAAAGGCCTTTTCCTATTTGGAATGAACGCAAAGATGATTTTATCTCCGCTTCTCGAATATTGAGGGTATAGGGACTGACTTGGTTTTCAGAGGCTCTCCCGTGTGCCTCTCCACCTCTCTAAACCCCATTTCCTCATCTGGAAAATGCAGGGCTATAATGTCAACTTATAGCCCCCTAAAAGTCTCTTCTGGCTCTGACGTTCTGTGCGAACCTACCCAAGGATCTCTCCCCTGGCACAGCTTCTCTGAGGGTCAGCAAACTTGCCAGAAGGCTCCCTGTGATCTGGCAACCCATACTTCTCGTGAAATTGGACATACCTATTTTTTTCTGGAGAACTCAAGGCAACTGCTACAGCCTGCCCCAGGCAGTGTGAAGTTTCCAGAGAGTTGGCCAACTGCCCAGGTTTTTTTCAGAAAATTGGGGGAGTGTGGAGCCAGGCAATTGTTTTTATACTTTGAGCTACTTACTTCCTTCCTGTACCCATGGAGGGACATAGGGAGTGCCATTTGTGTACCTTGGAAGTTATAAGATTTGCAGACACCATCATATTTAAGGTTAAAAATTCTGAAATGCTACCAAAAAATAGCACACTAAGAATGGTCAACCAAGCTCAGGTTCAGATTTCTTTAGGAGAGCCTCATGTGCCAAAAAGCTGAAATTCAGTTGTGAAACATTTGCTGTACAGCAGAAATTAACACAACACTGTAAATCAGCGATAACATCAATTAAAAAAAAAGTTGTGAAACAATTCGCCTCTTGGGTTACAAAGATGTCATCCCATGTATTATAATTGTTTTCCTTGACTATTATTGAACAACGACCGTGTGCCAGGCCCTGTGCTGGAGACTGTAGGGTGTTCAAAAATGAACATGACAAGATCCCAGATTCACAATCAAGCCTAGGAAAGAGACGTACACAAATAGCTCTAAAAGGGAATTCAGGGAAATAACTCTTTAGGAGACCCAATGACCCAATGATGCTGTAGAAAACTATTCCTGAGAGCAAGGATGAAGGTACTCAAAGTTGGACGAGTCTATGGAATGTTTTTTTAAAAAAATAAAAGTCACTCAGGTGCACTCAAAGCAAACAAGATTGGAAGAGAGACTTGAGGTCACTGGGCTGTCTTCATGAATATAGGACATGTGGCTTACCTGTGATGTAAAAGTTTATGTTTCTTTCCACAGTCCCTACTTTATTGGCAGCCATGCAACTGTAGATTCCAGAAATTCTAGAGTCAGCCACAGCCAAGGTGCTAGCCGTCTGCAAAAGAAAAGGCAACTTTAGCGACAGGACGAAGAACCACTGGACACCCCCTGAGATGTTTCTGAGGGGGACAGGATCTGGCTATTCCACTGCCTCCACAGAGGTAGAACTGCACACGTGGTGGTTACCAGAAACTCTCCCCTTGCTGAGCCTCAGCAAGAATGGAAAAACAACAGGAAAGCAGGTCCTCAGGAGACCGGGGGCTATGACATCCGACTCATATGAGGGCTTCAGGCTTATTTATCTCGTGCTGCTGGCGTAACAATTACAGACCTGAAGCCCAGATGCGGGACAGCACGTCCTACCCTATGAGGTGGTCAGGGCCACGCCAACGAGAGGGGGAGGTCCAAGCCTTCCCTTTTGTTTGGATGACCTGTGATCACGAACAGCACTTGGTAACAGGAGCCTTCTTTGCCGTCTGGTTCTGTAACCGGTGTGTTAAGTGAGCAAGGACAGAGGAGAAAGGCTGGCTGAACCATTTCTTTTCTGGGACGTGGCACTGCAGCCCTAATAGTGCAGAAGGAGGGGCGGAAACTCCCTAAGACTCTTGCGGGTGTTTGTAAATCACTTAATTTTTCAGTCTGTCAATCCCTACTCTAGAAAATGAAGATATAAATTATGGGTTCACACAGCAACGTCATTTCCCTAGGTTTTAGTGCTGCTCTTTGGCAGATGAGCTCCTAAAGAGGCAGGAGGAGTCAAAACTATGTGAACTTGAAAGCACTTTCCAAACTATGATGTTGCAAAAAGTAACGTCTCAAAAAAAAAGAACCACAAATTTATACAGCTTAAAGATTTGCATGGCTGTCTGCTTTTAAAAATAACAATTAGTAGTAGGAAATGAATTGTTGAGAATTTTAAAATTTAACCCAACCTTTCAAAAAAGTAATGCATACTATACATGAAAAAAAAATGAAACAGCTAGTAAGTTTTTCATATTTAAAATTACAAAAAAAGGTTGATCCAGTTACTTATAAATCGTTGCAGCCTATCTCCTAGGACACAAAGGACTGGTCATAAGCTCTGAAATTGTAGAGGCTGTGCTGATGCTTCCAGACTAATGGGGTGTCCTGGCTGGAGGAGAACGATCCGGTCACTTACAGGTTAACGTGATACGTACAGAGAGGCTGAACTGTGACAGCGGGCTTTCTAAGACAGTAACACAAATTCTACAAAGGGTCCTAACATTTTTCTAAGTTGCTAAGTTATACGGTAGGCACTTTACTCGTATTCTCATATCCCTTACAAGAAATTAAAGTATGTCTGTCTTTACAGATCAGGAAGACTAAAAGATATACTCCTAGTTTTTTTAGCCAGCAACTTCATTGCTCCAAATTCTCTGTAATGTCCACTACAGTACAGTTGATATTTCAGGATGATTCCTTTTCTGTTTGTTAGATCTGTTTAAGTACATCTACCCACATATCCTCTGTGTATTATTGAAATTCTGGGAAATGAGTGTCTGCCAATTTGTGGCATTTTCATTCAATGTAGCAGATACTGATTATTTGTTAAGGCATCGCCCAGACGTTGTAAAGGGGACGGAGGGGAGTATGACACAACCCATATTCTTAACTTGAAGGACTACTTCGAGGTCACAGGGAAGAATTTCCCTACTTGAAGCCCAAGTGTATATTATTCTCTCTTTTACAGAGAAACACTCTCACAAAGGCAAATAACCAGTGGAGAGAGGATGAGAGAGAGCTCAGGTGTCTCCTTCTCTATTTTGATTACTAATCATTATAAGAGGCGAGGAATAAAAAAATTCTGGATGGCTGTTTAATTATTGCACCCACCACTTCAGAGTTGTGGAGGAAAAAGTAGCTAGAAGAGAAGCTTGTAGGTGAGAGGTGGAAGGACAGGAGAGATCACCAAGTGAGACTCTGACTCCTGTAATTTTCTCAGGAGACGAGCTCAGATGCTTGAAAGCAGCATGAACAGGGTCAGAAGGGGAACAGTCATGGAGACCTCACAGCCCCTCTGCTGTTTGCCTCTCAGCTCAAGCACAGCTTTCCTTACGAAGTTAGCGCTCAATGTTTATCCTAAAGGGCCTCAGCAGAGCCTTATTTAGATTCTCAGATGTATTGCTGCTCAGTAAATAAGAGAACAACTCACTTCTGTTTGGCTTGAACATTTGAAATTATGAACGATTACCTGAATCTGAAAGTTGCATGTGGATTTCTATTAAAATTATTTTGATTTCACTGAGAGCCGGGCAACTGAGAACCAGAACTGGGTTTCGGGGCAAGGGTAAGTCAATACAGATGTGCACATCTGCCATAGTTAAGGCCTGTGCAGGCAACCAGGGGAGGGCTGTAGCCATTTTCCAACACTCCGAAAACAGATAGCTCAGGATTTCTGTCTAATCAGAGAATAAGACTGAGGTCCACAGAAGTGAAGTGAATCCAGGCCACACGACGAACCATGGAGATAACAGATGCATCTGAATCTCTTATTTTGCCTGAATGACCTCTTCCAAGACTGACTGACCCCTTACCGCCAGTAGAGCCTGCCCCAGAACTCACCTCTCCCAAGTTTCTATTAAAATTGAACTAGAAAATGACATGGATGGGAGCTTACATTATTTCTTTGTTTCTGGGTGCCTTTATGTTACCCTTGCTGTGCGCCAGACAGTGTGTGAGGCATTACCTCATTTAATTAATCCTCCCTGGAGCCCAGTGACGTGGGTGTATTACTTGTTCTACAGAAGAGGCAACTGAGGCTATAGAGGTTAAGTGATTCACTCTAAGATCCATGGTACCAAAGACAGCCCCGAGCAGCAGTTATGCCCAGGTTTGTCTGACGCCAGTGCCTGTGCTCTTAATCTACACGAAACTGCTGCTTGCCACCTTCAAAGCCTTTAAATCTAATAGTACAGATCTATTGGTAGAGTTCTGTCTCTGCTTTGAGTTGGATTTTCTCTCGAGAATACCTCCTTTAATGAGCGGACATGGTCACTACAACAAGCTCAATGCTACTGTGTACAGAAATACTAGGTTTTTTTTAGTATTTTATACAAGTTGCAAGCTGATACAGTGTTATATGGTTTGAAAATATGATTGATAATGGACAAGTTATAATTAGAGAAGAAAATTTTAAAATAAGCTGGAACTTACATCCTGTGAGCAACGTTATTCAAAATGATCTGATTTCTAGAGGACTTTTATTTTTCTAGAGTATACTTTTAAGCTATAAATTATTTTCATGAAAAAACTATGACACTTGAAGTATAAACTATAGAGTCAGAAAAGGGAGGTCAAGTGTGAGTTGGAGGTGGGTGTAGTTTGGACACAAGAGAACTTCTCACAGGACAGAGAAGCCTCTTGGGTTAAGGGGACAAATCTGATCCCCGGCGGTCATGACCAAATCCTTTTGTTTCAAGAGGGAAAAAATGGAAATAACATACCAGTTGGAACAGCAAATATCAACTTAATACTTGAAAAGAGAAAGTATTTCAAACTCAAGACTTTGAGTTGTAGCGTGTTAGAAATTATCATCATAATTTTATAAGGTACACCAAAAGAAATTCCCAAGGCTGTCTGCTTGTATCCATTCTAGAATTAGTTTCCATTTGCCACAGTTTTTTTAGTTCTGAACCCACACTTTGGGTGCCTCTGTTTTCCCTGCGAGGACCTCAAGGATTAAGATATTAGAAACAGACCCTTAAAATCCATTCTCTGGGTTCTTCTGTAGGACCCAGGAACGCTGGGGAACACTGTCGTCAGGTACTGTAAATTTGGAAGTTATTCATACTCCTTCCTTCCTTCCTTTCCTTTCGCTAAGCATTAGTGATTCACTGCTGGAATGTGGTTTGAACCTCATGGAACAGAATGGATGGGATGATGTGTAATTCAGCCTAATTTCCAGTACCCGCCTTTAAAAAAAATCTATATACAGATTTTATTCTCGGATGTTTCTATTACAGTTTCCTTTCAAGTGTTTCAGGGAGAAATAAAAGCAGATATGTGAAGGTCAGGGAAGAATCTAAAATGATCCTAGGGTGGTGCATTTGAGCCAACTGATGGGAAATAGAACCTGAGAAGGTGGACAAGGTCGGGGAGTGTGTGGGAGAGCGGAACCCAGGCTGTACTCCCGGGATGAGGCATCCATGCTTCGGGTCATGGACGTGTCTTTTACGGTACACACATTTCTCAATTAAACCTCAAAACGATTTCAGTGGAGATGTTGCTAAGATGTTAAATTGTCATGATCCTCCAGCCTCACAGGATTAATGCTGTGAAACGCATTTCCTGTGTGGCTCCTTCTACTTCCTGCCCCAAGTCTACGAAGTCTGGCAAACCCACTGAAACCATACCAAAGCTCCACGTTTGCCATTAGCAACTCCAATTGATGACTTCATTTCTCACAGATCTGGGCCAAAACCTGGCCATAAGGAGACTGCATTTTATTGTCTCGTGCACCCTCCCTTGGGTTAAACAAAACAAAACACAACGGGGGGTGGGGCGCAGGGGGGAAGCAAGTCCCTGAAAGGCAGCAGGTGCTCCAACAGGACCTCGCTCCACTGATGGTTCGAGCAGGGTCCCGGGCACACCGACTATATGACTGTGGGGAAAAGCATCTGTGTGCTCTAAGCTGGGACTTTCATTTGCTTTCTTAACTTGAACAGAATAGAAAAGCAGTTTTAATTGTAAAGGAAATAACAATGCAAAGAATTCTGAGATAGCAAAACTTCCATCTGTCATCTGAAAGACGTTTTTCACACACACACACACAAAGATATATTAATAGATGCTAAAAGCAAAATTAGTAAAGTCTTCTAAATTTAGGACGTGAAATTAATAACTCAAAGTCTAATTTGTTACAGTCACTACTAGGATATGTGTGTGTGTGTGTGTGTGTGTGTGTGTATATACACATACTTCGTTTAGAAGGAGTATTAAAAGTTTTTTCAACACAATTGTTTAATAAGTAGTCTTTATTGCATATGCTCACAATCAATTTGGGGGATTGCATTAGGGAATATAAGACAATCATCTTGAAAACAGGCAAACAAGATAGGTCCTATGTTAGGAGCTCCATTTTTTGGAGGAGAGAACTCAGGTTCCGAGAGGTGAACTGATTTGCACGTGGTTACACACAACAGAAAGGGGAGACCTTAACCCATGCTCTGCAGGTTGGATGGCCCAAGGGCCACCTGTGTCTGGAGGTCTCTGTTTAAAAAGTTGGTGTAACTACAGAAGTACAAGACAATAAATTTGTTTCAAGCACACATGGAAAAAATCAGGGAAGATTCTTTATCTCACCCAGGTTTTGTCATGGAGGCAGGTGGCTACTTCATGGTTCAGGCTAATCAGAAACATAACCTAGCTTTTTCATTTTCTATTTTCTATCGTATGTTTTTTTGCGGCTAGAATACCACAAACCGGACTAGAAGTTCTTTGGAATTAAGCTCATAAATTCGTGTTTTAATATCCAACAGTTAACAGTACAAGCATCTGATAGGGTCAGGGAAAGGCAAAATGAATTGGCACAGTCAAGGGCATCTTGAAATTTTCTAGTACTTTGTGACAACTAACTTTTTCTACTCTGAGGCAATTTCCTTTTTTATCAAAAATGTAGTGTCACTCAAACTTCTGAGTTTACAGAATTTTCTCTTTTCTAAGTATTTCATTAAACTGTCTCATCAATAGCTACACATCTTGGAATGTTTTAAACTACAGTTTGTTTGCATTTGAGAAAAAGAGTTGTAAGCCACCTACAGCTTACTGCAGTGGTTAGAAAAACTTTCCCTGAATCCTTGACAAGTGATTGCTGATATTATCATGCAAGCCATCACCATCTTAACTAATTTCTGTATTGGCTTAGTTGGCAGAGCCCTGGGTTTTAGCAATGAAGACTTTGGTTTGAGCTTCTCATGTGTCACTTTTAAGCTGCGTGACTTGGAGTTAATCATCTTATCACCTCAGTTTTTCTTATCTTTAAAATGGAGACAGCCACTCCGGCCCACCAAAGAAATGATGTTGACATAAGCGTATGTCCAAAAGTTTTCCATCAGGAAGAATTCAGATGTTATTTGTTATTATGAAGTCCTACACGGAGAATGATGCCATCTATTTTGTTGCCTTCAAATGCAAATATAGCTGAACAGATAAATAAGCATGACCACACTTAAGCAGATAATACCCATATTAACAGACTACTCCAAATCAAGATATGCACGTAGAAGTAGATATTCTAGCAAGGGGTGATGTGATTTTTTTTTTTTTTTCTTTCTTAAAGCATCACTACCCCTGTGCCTGATAATAGCAGATTTTGGAGTTGCATTTTTCACTAATTCGACAGAGAAGAAAACCACCAGGTCTGAGATCTGCTGAGATTTGCCTGGTTCACAAGGTATCAGCTAGTGTTGAGGTTAAGGGAGTGGAGAAAATATGTCCAAGGGCAGAAAAGATGCTCCTAGACCCTGACGAGGTCAGGGAAACTTATTTTTAAAACTGAGGCATAATTGACAAATAACATTATATTAGTTTCAACATTTGTATATATTGCAAAATGATCACTACAATATGTCTAGTTAACATATATCACCACACGTAGTACAAAGGTTTTTCTTTCTTGTGATGGGAATTTTTAAGATCTAGTCTCTTAGCAACTTTTAAGTGTGCAATTCAGCAGTATTAACTCTCGCCGCGATGCTGTATATGGCGTCCCAATGGCTTATTTATATATTATATGAATTGGAAATTTGTACCTCTTAACCCCCTTCATCCATCTTGCCTACCTCCTGCCTCTGGCAACCACCAATCTATGAGCTTGTTTTCTTATTTATTTGTTTTCGTCCACATATAAGTGAGATCATACAGTATCTGTCTTTCTCTGTCGGACTTATTTCATTTAGCATAATGCCCTTAAGGTCTGTCCATGTTGTCACAAATGGCAAGCTTTCATTCTTTTTTATGGCTGAATAATATTCCACTGTGTATATAGACCACATTTTCTGCATCCATTCATCTGTTAATGGACACTTAGGTTGTTTCCATATCTTGGCTGTTGTGAATAACGCTGCAGTGAACACGTGGGTACCTGCATCTTTTGAGTTAGTGTTTTTGTCTTCTTCAGACAAATACCCAGAAGTGGAATTGCTGAATCATATGGTAGTTATATTTTTAATTTTTAAAGGAACCCCCGTACTGCTTTCCATAGTGGCTGCACCAATTATATTCCCACCAATGGTGCACAAGGGGTTCTGCACATCCTCACCATCATTTGTTATTCCTTGTCTTTCTGACAATAGCCATTCTGACAGGTGTGAGGTGATACCTCATGGTGGTTTTGATTTGCCTTTCTTCAGTCAGGGAATCTGATACACTGTGTGTGTTTGTATGCCCCAACTTAGGCTTCGCCCATGCGAAAACAGAGGGGAAAACAAGTTATTTTGTGAAATGGAAACATTCCATTTTAGCCTAAAGTTTTGTACTAGCTTTTGCTTACTGACCTCTCACTTTATTTATGTCAGAGGTTCTCAGTTCTGGTTATGCTAGAATCTCCCAGGGAGCTTTTGTGAACCCTGGGCTCCACGCTGAAGATTCACATGTAATAATAATTGGTAAAGTGTACTACTCTGCAGCCAGAATTGAGAACCACTGATGTGGACCAGTTTGATGTTCAAGAGGCATTTCTACCTCTTCCATTAAGACCAAGGACTCACTCCTTCGGGACGGGTGCTCAGTTGGGTGTATACAGCAGTTTGAATAGCCTCAGTGCATCGCTCCGTAAAGACATACTAGTGCTTTTCTTCTCTCTGAATTTTTGCTTGAGCATTTGAACTCCTTCTGGCTCTAATAAACCCAGAACTGGGAGCCGAGTGTGTGCTTCTAGAAGAAATATCCCCAATATGCTCATTGTAACAAACAGTACCTTATTCTTTCCTTCTAAGACTGCCGTGCGCTGAGTGATGCTCTCAATTCTGTTTCCTACGGTGCTGTCAGGATCCAGGATAAAGGACTCTTCATTATTGGAGCAAAAGTCATACCTATTTTTAAAAAAAGTAAGCCATCACTATGTTGCTTTGCAGCATGGTCTAGCCCATGGTGACCGGTGAAATGAAAACCATTAGTCCTCAGATAACAAAGTCACAATTTTCTTCTTTTCCTTAGATTCCTCCCCCGCAATATCCATCCTCAAAACTTAAAAACAGCAGACAGATTTTGCCTGATCTGCAAAAAACAAAACAAAACAAAACAAAAAAACCCACACCGGTGTATCTCCATATATCCTTCCTGTTCTAAATGTTAAATACTAGATAAAAATGCATAAATTAAAAAATCTAGTATCTAGATTTTAATTAGTTCCTAGTGGAAGAAACATGCAAACACGGAAAAAACGGAAGTTATGTTAATGAATGTAAACCTCAAGGAGATAACAGCATTTCACAGCTATAAAAGGCTGGCATTTAATGAGAATATTCCATTATACAGCTAATTTTTTCCAGGGCTGATTAAGTGTATATGGAAACACACATCATGGAGCAGCTATTAAATCCAGTCTATTTCTTTTCAAGTTTTGGAGTATCATGGCAAGCTGTTTAACATCTCAGGCCTCAAGTGTTTAATTATAGAATATGTGTGTTGAAGTTGTTTAAGATCTTTTTTGCTTCTAAAAGTCCACGAAATCTCCCTCTCTTACTGTTTAAACTAGCTGGAGGAGTACCATTTTACAGAGAGATTCCAACCTATATCCGAAAGTATGTTCTTTCAAACACCTGATTATCAGTAGGTGCCTGTCCATTTACTACCTAAATCATTGGTGTAAATATCTATTGATCATTTATTATGTTTCTTCATCTCTGTTTCATTTACTTCTGCTGTGATCTCTATGATTTCTTTCCTTCTACTAACTTCGGGTTTTGTTTGTTCCTCTTTCTCTAGTTGCTTTAGGTGTAAGGTTAGGTTGTTTATTTGAGATTTTTCTTGTTTCCTGAGGTAAGACTGTAATTGCAATAAACTTCCCTCTTAGGACTGCTTTTGCCGCGTCCCATAGGTTTTGGACCGTCGTGTTTTTGTTGTCACTTGGATCATTTATTATGTTTCGTGTATCCTAGGTTCTACATGAATAAAAACTCCAAACAACAAAAAGGACACTTACATCCACTCTGACCCGGGCAGTGCAGTAGTATTTCAACATGCCTTTTCCCAAGCCAACACCCACAAACTGCTGCCAGACCAACACCCTGAGCATTTGGGGTTTTAGTGGAATCCTGTTTGCTCCAAAAGCTTCAACAACTGTATTGAAGAAAGCCCAGGCTTCCTGACTGAGTCAAGGCCATCCAAAGTCCATTCCCTACCTGCCTTTTCAACCTTACCACTACAGACACGTTTCCTCACAGGCAAACCAGTTTGGTTCAGCTACTTCAAAGAAGACTTGAGTCCTAGAGCTGCCCTGACTTCTAGCTGTAGGACAGTTTTCTCCTCTGAAACATACAAAGAAAATTATACCTGCCCTGTTAATCTCATGGGATTATACATGTGTTAAATGACCTAATTTAATGGCAGAGGTTTTGTAAATTAAAGACACCCTAGAAAAGCGAGGAACTATTCTTCCTGTGGCTCGGGGTGTACACACCTGATTCCTTCATCTTCACTCACCAGTTACGCCTGCCTCGATGCCCATCACCACTGGCCCGATCTCCTCCAAGCAGCTTATTCTGATCACTGTGAGCCCTTACGGTGCACAGGATCAGAACCACTTGATAAGCCTGTAGCTAGACCACCTTAACTTGTGCTGTGATTTCCATTTGCACGTTCTGCTCCAACAGGTAGTCAACTGCCCAGAGCCTAGCTCTGTACCAACACGTATGACAAACGCAGGTGCACAGTAAGTGGACACTGCAGGTGATTTGCTTTCTACCACTTATGACAAACTGAACACCGATTTCTTTTTTTTTTATTCATTTATTTGGCTGTGCCAGGCGGGATCTTTAGTTGTGGCATGTGGGATCTAGTTCCCTGACCAGGGATGGAACCCAGGCGCCCTGCATTGGGAGTGCAGACTCTTAACCACTGGACCTCCAGGGAAGTCCCCAGTGCCGATTCATTTAAAGCAGCCTTTGAGATTTAAATATGGATTTTGGGGGGGACATGATGCAAATATACAAAGAGCTATTTTATGTGCCTCAAAAAAAACATCTGTGGGTTCCCAAGGTGTTTCCCTGCCAGACTGGGTAGCTTAAGAGACACGTGTGCGTAGGAACTGGCCTGAGTGCCTGCAGGCACCTCATGGCCTTTGCTGCTTTCTGATCGCCTTATGGGTTGATGCTGTTCATTTCTGTATCTCTCTTCTGGATGCAGTCTTTCCTCCTACCTCCCAGCCTAAAGAGTGAGGACCTTGTAAGGTAGGGAAGTGGTTATTTGTATGATTACTTGCACTGTGAACTTTTCATGGTGTCACTTCATATTCCTTCCTTCTGGCTTAGAATTTGTGGTGAGCAGACAGCTGGCTGGGCTCTAATCTGTACATGTCTTGGGCAGATTCTGGAGATTTTCAAGCCAGAAAGAATGCGTGGTTGCTCTTAAGTCATTGTTGCCCTTGGCTACTTTATGTGAGAAGAAAGTGAGAGGATGAAATAAGTGAGAGAAAAGTTAAGAGAGAAGGGATTGTGATGATCAGAAAAAAAAAAAAAAGTTCTGTAATTATTCCTGTCTGGTCCTCAAGCTGAGAAAGGACTCCAGCATGTGAAACTAGGGAGTCTTCTGGGGTGGTCTCCCCTCCTGGGGGGGCACACTGCCATATAATGTCCTCTCCCCCAGAGCATTCACCAGTTTCTAAGTTTGCATTCAGTGCTTCTGAGGCCCCACTGAGCCAGCAGCTACAAGGAACACGGGCCACCTCTACGGGATCACTCTGTCTTCATAGTTATGCCAAGGCCAAGCATGTAACTGGCACCCCACAAACATTGGTAAACATACAGGCGTGAGGTACTGATGTGTGGTTTCTAGTAAGAGTTTTCATTGGTTTTAACGGTTTATTATTTTCAAACATACTGATGAGTAGAGTCATAGTATAATAAACCGCCATATACCCATCACCCAGACTTACTAATTACCAAGAGTTTGCCACATTTGTTTCATCTATCCCTTATTTCTTTTTACTTTTTCTTTTGAGAAATACTGTAAAGCCAATCGCAGACAGCATGTCATTTTGCCTCACATATTTAGTGCATGTCTAAAAATTATGCACGTTTTCTAATAACAACAATGCCATGATCATACCTAACAGAATTAGCAGTAATTCCACAGTGTGGTTTGTATCTGGCCCATGTATCAGATTTCTCCGAATTTTTTTTTCCTTTCTTTCTTTCTTTTTTTTTTTTTTTTTGCGGTGCGCGGGCCTCTCACTGCTGTGGCCTCTCCCGTTGCGGAGCACAGGCTCCGGACGCGCAGGCTCAGCGGCCATGGCTCACGGGCGCAGCCGCTCCGCGGCATGTGGGATCTTCCCGGACCGGGGCATGAACCCGTGTCCCCTGTATCGGCAGGCGGACTCTCAACCACTGTGCCACCAGGGAAGCCCGTCTCCAAATGTTTTTGAGATGTCTGTTTTTACAGTGAAATTATAAGATTTAAAATAAAAAAGAATTCATAAGGACAAACCATTCCTTAAGGAATTTCTGCGATTTTTGACTAGCTCTTCCTTATAATCATCAGGTTAAAAAAGTGAACATTTTAACTTATTGATTAGTAGAAGGAACTGAACCAAAGAGAAATTATACTTTCTCCTTTACTTGAAATATATCATGACCTTAAAACTTTATCATTAAAATAAGTTATTTTGTCCTACCTTTCGTAACATCTATACCTTGAACTACTGTCTAATCTCAGATCTTTCACACACATGGGGTACATATACAGGTTTATATAACGTGTGTGTGTGTGTCTGTGGATATATATATATATATATATATAAAACATGTATATGGGGGGTTGTTACATATGTGTACACCTGTGACATGTACACACGTTACACAGGTACTTGGTATTGTGACATCCAAGAGCTGAAGTTCTCTCGTATCTGAAAGAGAAGCCTGTAATTTCATTCCTTTTTCCCCAAAGAAGTGAAAAAGATAAGGGAGGCCTTAGACAAAGGTCTTAATTTCAAACTCTTGGTTGTCAGGAAATGCAAAGAAATATGTTAGAGTGAAGCAAGTCGAGGCGTTTCCCGAGGGAAACGCAGTCGGCTGCCTGAGTTCACTCGGGCTGCCAACATACACCCCCGACCCCCCGCCCGTCCCTCTAAGGGCAGCTACTGTCGGCACAAGCCCTGGCCTGGAAACTAGAGTTGCTGCAAGGTCCTCCAAATGGAAAAGGACGGGTTCTGTGGCTATTTTCCATATTGGGGACTGTGATTTTTCCCTCTTTGTCACTGGAACCTTAAAAATAGAATGTCATTTAGGGGGCTGACTCTATAACAGCACTTGAAACGAGAGGTAGGGGGAGGGGAATTTGCCTGAGCCCTTAAGAATACACCAAGCTCTTCAGGAAGTAGATTGTGCCATGTTTGAAGATGCAAAGATAATCGCTGTGCTGGGAACCGTCTTGAGGGGGGAGGAAGCCGAACAACAAGAGGAAAGCAGCGTTCGCTCCTGATTTCGCACAGGAAGTCCTCAGCACCTCCTGCCAAAGGGAGATAAGAAAGCTCCCAGGCACTATTCTGGACAAGGCCACTGTTATCAGCTTCAGCTCCATGCTGTCCTCTCCGTGCTCCAAGCCCCCCATCCCTTTCCTAATGAGCTTTAGGACTCTGACCTCTATTTGCATACAGCATGCCAAGTACAATAGCGTGGAGGTATTTATAACCATCCAGAGGAAAAAAAAATTTCCGGGGTAAGAGTGTACTCCATTGTCGATTGCCCTGGAGCTGAAACAAATTAGTTTTGGACTAGAGATTGATATAAATAAAATTAAAAGAAAGCAGGCAATTATGGATCCAACACATGGAGCCGGGACCCTCCATGTGACATGTCTGTCTGTTTGACTCCCAAGTAGGAGACATCTGTGGGGCTCTCCCATCTGGTCCAAGTTACCAGGCTGCTTTGCTCGACACATAGTGGGGAAACACCACCCTCCATGGATGCAGATGACATTACTGACCTACATGCTCTGGGTTTTTCCCTGTAGAGCTGATGGGTTTGCCCTGTTCCCTGCACACTCATAAGTATCTGGCTCCTTTGTGACCAAACACAGTTTGGAGCCACAGAGAAAGGCAAAGCCAACACTGGGATCCAACCTACAGTCTTGGCAATTTTGACTGCCAGTCCCAACAGGCAAGCCATAGGCTGTAATAATTACGGTAGACACTATGCAATATTACATTCTACTATGATAAGGATTATACTTTCTATGCGCTAGGTACTGTGTTAGGTGATTCATGCACACTATCACACTGATCTCTACAACATCCTAAAGAGTAGGTGTTATCATCCCCCATCTAATGGACAAGGAAATTGAGGATTAAGGAGGTTAAGTAAATTACCCAAGGCTAAAGTGCTAGTAGGTGGCAGAGGCGGAATTTGTAATCAGCTCTGGCTTATTCCAGAGTCTGTGCACTTAACCTGTATGCTGTATGTAACATAATATCCGTGTTCTATCATCATCATAAAAAGAAATTGTTATACTTCAGTGCTTCTTTGTATATAGGGAGAAAAGGCTTCTCAAATATTCACTACACAGATACCATTACTGCGATGGGGATTGAATGTCTTTTTTTTAGCCCTTTTTGCATAACCTGGCCAACTTCCTCCCAAGATTTGGCAAACAGCGCTCATGATACCCAACCCAAGTGTACTGAGTGCCCACTGTGTGCATGGTCTGCAACGACCATTTACATTCCATTTGTCATCCCATGATTTCTGACCTCAGGTCCCATTCACCTTTACAAACCCATCACAGGGAATACAACGCAGAGCGTGCACCCATAGGTACCCTCTTGTGTTCACCTGTGCTTTTCCAAAAAGCAGAGCTGGCACTTTCTTTAAAGGACGGATTGTTGCAGCTGGTGGAATCAGAGGGGAGAGGTGCCCTTTAGCCACGGATGGCTAGTGTCTGTGTTTTCTCTGGAGTGGCCCCCGTGGGAGAAAAACAACAGACTCTGAAGAACCAGGTTGAGATGGTTCAACCCTTCACTCGGCCTTTCTAGAAGTTGCCCCTTTAGTGCTATGACGTACCTGTGTTATGGGACCTAGGACTCCTGGAGTTATCCAGTGTAAGATTCTCATTTCACAAATGATTTCTAGCAAGTTGAATAGCCACCCCAATCCCAGAAGGTCTACTCTACCACCTGAATCTTAAGAGGTGAAGGATCCCCTTTCACCCTATGATAAATGACGTTAGGCTGACCTTTCTTTCAAAATCTCTGTTCTGCTAAATTGGGCTCTTGGTTGGCTGAAGGGAAACCAGTTGTTACTGGGCTGCTTTTAACGTACCAGACTTGGGGTAGCAGCTACACACATGTAAGCTCAACTAATTCTCACGGTCACCCAGTGAAGCAGGTGTTACGATCCCCATTTCACAAATCCCTTTACCAAGAAGGAAACTGAGACTCATGAAAATCAAATGTCTTGCTCATATTCATAGAGAAAGTAGCAGACAGATCTGCAATCAGAACCCAGATATTCCTAACTCTTCCTGCCACACCAGAGCTCGTCCATCACACGGCATGAATTCTGCTTCCAAAGACCACCACCCCGCCCAAACCTTTACCACCGTGCTTCAGAGTCACGTGTTAGGAAACTCGGGGGTTCCTCTGAAGCCAACGGGTACAGACACCCAGAGAAGCAAACTATTGGCTTTCAGGGAGGAGAAGTAGCCCCTGGTCCTCTGGGGGAGGGGGGAGGGAGCAGGGGAATATTGTATCATGACATTTTTTACACAAATTCTGGTTGGTTCTCATCATTACAGAGTTTTAATGCTAAAATTATACGAAACCTTGGCCTTCTGCTGGCTGATGAATTTCAGCACTAGAAAACATCTCGCGAGAAAATAAAAGAGCCAACTTTCATTACAATCTTTTTTCCCCCTGGTAACTTAAACCTGTCATCTGCAATGATTCCTAAACACGTTCTGGGATGAACGAAGCCTACTTTGGTAGGAGTGCCGATACATTTATAGCAGCAGCTGGTTTTGAGGGGCCTCTGCGGGGGGCGCGCAGTCGTGAGCCGGGCCCTACACCCAACGGTTGCCTGCCTGAGCCCGCGCCATCGCCTGGGAAGGAAGGTGTACATACCTTAAAGTATAGGTAAAGCACATTTAGTTTGGCGGAGGAAAAGAGGCTCTAGAAAGTTCTACAAAGTCCCAAGACACAGAATAATCTCCCTCCCTCTCTTTTTTGGATGATGAAAGCTGAGGACTTGTGTGGACTCTGCTTCTCCATGTGATGGGATTTGACTGCACGTGCTCACTGTGATTAGAATGTTTGTAAAGAATATTGAATCGGGCTTCCCTGGTGGCGCAGTGGTTGAGAGTCCGCCTGCCGATGCAGGGGACGCGGGTTCGTGCCCCGGTCTGGGAGGATCCCACATGCTGCGGAGCGGCTGGGCCCGTGAGCCATGGCCACTGAGCCTGCGCGTCCGGAGCCTGTGCTCCACAACGGGAGAGGCCACAACAGTGAGAGGCCCGTGTACCGCAAAAAAAAAAAAAGAATATTGAATCATTTCAAGGGAGGAAACAAAGGGGGAGAGCAGTTATAGAGAGCAAATCGAGGCTGTAAAACGTCTTTAAAAAAAAGTGGAGAGGAAAAAAAAAAAAAAGACCACCTGGAACCGTGCCAGAGGGCACGACCGGGCAGCTCCGCATCACTGCGCGCCATCCTGCAGAAGGGCCTCGTGTAAACTTTCCTGCGCTCCTGCGTGTGTCGTGTCAAAACATTAGTGATCGTGTGTCTGAGCCATCAGATTAATAGAAGCTGCAACACTATCTTTTCCCCTTCTCTCACATTCTCTTAAAACAAATAAAACAATACAGAGCAGAGGATGCTGGCAGAAAAAGGCGTGTTTAGACAGAATGGTTCCTGCCCCTTTTGCTCCAGGAAAAGGGCCTGGGCCTCCAGGCTGGTCACAGGGTCAGGCTGGGGGGATTTTGTTGGTAGGGGCGGTGACTTCTTGCCCAGGGAGAGACCTCGTGACGCCTGGGAGCCCATACTGAAAACTACTTCTTGTCTGAATGGCGACGGGGGAGTGGAGAAGGCTTTTCGGGGACTGAAGGCTGGGGTCAGCTCCTGGGACAATGGTGGAGGTGATCCAGCGTCCTGGCCACCTCTGTTTAGATAAGAGCTTTTCCGTGAGCGTCTTGGCCTGCGCCGCTTCCTGCTCTCGAGGGCCCCGCGGTCCATTCACACTCAGAACAAGGCCTGTCTTCCCAGCCTCTGCTTTCCTTCCTCCTCTCTCTCCCGCTCGCCTCCCCCAAGAGCCCCAGAGACTCCCCCGCCCCTGACTCGCTCTCTTTTAGGGAATCTGGGCCAAGGCATCCCGACAACCCCACACCGGGTGACTAGGAGGCCAAAGGGTGGGTACCTACTCGGTTACACCCAGATAGGAGCCTCGGAGAGGCCATCCATTTTCTTCATTCATTTTTCTGCCCTAGTGAAAGGCTGGTCAGCAGAGGAAGGGTGATTCGATAAATAAAAAAACCTTCAGGGAAATGTTAGGAGTGGCTACAAATAACATCCTTTAACACATGCAAGGAGTCTTAAGGTATTAACTCCAGTCGCTCAGTGAAGCATATTTCAAGCTATGGTTACGTTTTGTTCGCCTATTACTTATTAACACGGTGGTCAGTACGGAAACGTCCAGAAGGCCTTCGGGGTGGGGGTAGGGAATCCCATTTAGTAGAAATTCTAGAGCTAGTCAGACCTGAGCTCAGATCATGGTTTTGCAACCGTCTGGTTATGGAACGCTGGATGGCAAGGTTGGGAGAATCATCGTCAGAGGGAATTGATCAGAGGACTTACACAGTCTTTTTAGTCCCTTGAATAGTTCTGAAATCACTGGGTCATGTCAGCCCACAGAATCACTTTTAATAAATTCTACATTGGTGTCATGCCACCGGTCACCAGGGGGGGAGGTGGTGATTACCAGTCCTCTGACACTCTCTGTACTAGAAATGTGGTTGAAGGGTTCGTCTGCTAAGACTACAGCACACAGAGGGTGAGAGGAGAAGTCATTCTGCTTGGACCTTAGCTCCCTGAGAAGTTGTGCTTCTCCTGCTACGCTTTTATCTTATGGGCCCCTTCTCGTAAATGTCTATTACATGTCTCTTTCTCTCTCTTGACAACTAACATGTAAAGCATGTGGGCCATATCTCTGTCTTACCCCACTTTCATCCAGACAACTAACATGTAAAGCATGTGGGCCATATCTCTGTCTTACCCCATTTTCATCCAGATTTGTTAAATTATTAATTGTACTTTTCTATGAACCACCTCGAATTCTTTGGGCACGGATGTGTTTTTCACATTGCCAACTCAAAGGAAGCAAAGCCACATTACCACGTCTTACCAGTTTTCTTATAGGGATTAAAAAAATAGAAGGGAAATAATTCAGAGAAGATCTTTTTGCATCATCAAACATGCTGGTGAATGCTAAGTGAGTTAATTGGTGTAGCATGCTCGGCACAGTGCCTGGTCCACGGCAGACATGTCACTCATGTTAGCCGTGATTATCTGACCAGATTGAGAGCTACTTAAGAGTGGGGACTAGGTCTTATTCATCATCATAACCTCAGGGCTTAGTCTAACTACCCGGGGAAGCAGAAGCGCACACGTGTCCTCGCTCAGCTATGGCCTGACGAGAAGAGCGAATCCCGATAACGCGTTAGATGTGGACTCGAGCTCACGTGGGTGTCAACCCTGCCATCCATCACTCACCTCAAACGTGCTGAAAAAGGGGACACTGCTGACCCTCCAGTGACCTCACACATCCCGCCTCAACCAGGCGCTGTGTCACCATCATCAGGGCTGTCCGTTCCCAAGGAGGAGTATTAATGACCTGGGATGAACCCATCACAGCGTCTGACGAGTTGATAGTGGTGGACAGTTTCAACTCAAGCAATGATGCTGACATGTGGAGAAGCACCTTCTGGGCTAACAGAAAATAACTAACCAGCAGTGGTCTTCTCTTGTCTTCAATTACTAGCACCATTTGCTAGGAAATTACTAGCACTGTTTGATTCAAATAAAAATTAATTTGTTCACACACATTCCATTTAAGAAGTAGAATCATGTCCTCTGAAAGAAGTACAAGATTTATTTCCTTCCATTATTAAGGATATGGTTATTGAAGAGATAAGCCACATGCATGGAAAAATATCCAAAGACAACTGAGCACAAGCAAGTAAAATGTCCAGAGCCCATGCGCTACAGTAGGCCGGACAGTACATGGGTCAATGAGGGTTTGAATAGCTGAGGCAGGATTCAGAAATGCCAGTAGGTCCAGGATATTACAGCTCCTCTAACTTCCTACATAATCTGAAGATTCTGTCACTTCTGGTCCCATCTTAATTTCTTTGCAGTAAATCACCATAGTCAGAAGGCCTGTCCAAAGATGCAAGCATACTTCCTGGGAGGACATGAACCCAACAGCATGGATCGTTTTGTCAGATTGTCAGCGTTCACAGGATACCTGTGTGTATCTGATGCTACTTCAGAGGGAAGTAGCTTTGCAGTGGGCGGCCCCAGAGCAACCAAAAATATTGGAAAACTTTTAGCAAACAGACTTGGGCTAAGTACCACTGGGCTAAGTACTTCATATATATAATCACATTTAATTCCCCTAAACAACCTTAGGATGTCAGTGCTGTTACCTCGATTGTACCGATCAGGAAACTCGGACCCAGAGAGGTGGTTTACTTTGCCCAGAATCACCCAGCTGGTAGGTGGCAGTAGGTGGCAGAGTCGGGATTCAGGCTCCAGAGCCCATGTCCTTAAACTCTAGACTATACGGCCTTTCTGCATCCTCATGCCTTTTAAAAGTGGCTCTTGATGTCATCACACAGGCTTCTTCTCAAAGCATATTTGCTTTCTGGATCATGAGCTTTTGACCAAAAATCATCCAACTTAATGTCTACATAGTTGCTACAACACCAAGCCTCACAGTGACAGATGAAGTGCTGGGTGGTGACATGCTTGGAGAGTCACTGGCTGGCTCGCTGGGATGAGGGAGAATCAAAACCAAATCTGGAAAGGGCGGCTCGGACCTGACGTGGACTTCCTTGAGTGGGGGCTAAATAATATGCCAGCCAGTCCTTCTGCTTGAGCTCGCCTTCCCTGGCCAGTGCCCCGGTACCCTGCTCTCTGGTTACCAGGGTCCCATCCCCGGCCACCCACTGCGCTTACAGCGTGACGGACTTGTTCCTAACAAGGTCTTTGGAACTCTCCGTGCCTCATCTAGGAAATGGTAGTACCATAGTCCCCTGCGTCGTAGAAGTTCTGTTAGAATTAAATGAGATGATACATCTAAAGCACAGATTAAGCACTTATCCTAGAGACAGGTGCTTAATAAGTTTCAGCTCTAAGGAAAATAAAAATAGAAACCCTAGGCCCTGCAGTCTTCTAAATTGGCCATAACCTTCTGTTTGGTGCTAAGTAGCTTCTAAACACCCATTTTCGTTTTCCTCGCCTTACTTATCCAAAGACTTTGTCACACTCACCAAAGAGGATTTCTCAATAAGGTAGCAATCCATGATCATCTCACGTGGTTTTCAGTGCTGAGGACAAGGCGTATGGAACATGAAAGGCCTAAGAAAAATGGGATAATAAGCAGCTGTACAACTTTTTAAAAGGCCTGAGTGAAAACCCGAGCCTTTGACCTTCTGACCTAGAAGGCGAGCTTCAGAGCTGCAGTGCACATAACACGGGCCGAGGACAGGAGAAAGAGCCCCACCCCCGAGTCTGTACAAGTCCATCACGCTGTAAGCACAATGGCGGCGGGGGGCGGGGAACCCTGCTAACCAGAGAGCAGGGTACTGGGGCACTGGCCAGGGAAGGCGAGCTCAAGCAGAAGGACTGGCTGGCAAATTATTTAGCCCCCACTCAAGAAAGTCTACGTCAGGTCCGAAGCACCCTTTCCAGATTTGGTTTTGATTCTCGCTCATCCCAGTGAGCCAGCCAGTGACCCTCCAAGCAACTCCTCCACCATCCTCTCCCCGTGTCCCTCTATCACATCTGTCCCTCCCCCTTTCCATCTGACCTCCCAGCACCTTCCCATCACCTTTAGGACCCAGATCTCCCCTCTCCACAATGCTCCCCCTTAACCGCAGTGCTCACCATCTGCCATCCACTGAAACCATGTTGGTTCGCTTTTTCAACCAGATTATAAGCACTTCCCATGGGGACTCTATACAATGTCGTGGGGGAAATAAGAATAAACAGGAATAATAGACAGAACTCCAAGACTTGGGTCTAGTCCTGGGCTTGCCATTATCTAGCTGTGAGGTGAGGGATAATTATCTTTGAGCCTCAGTTTCTCATCTCTAAAACAAGCTTTTTTTTAATCTCTAAAATGTCTTAAACTCTTTTTTCTTAATTTTTAAAAATTTTTCTTGGAGTATAGTTGATTTACAGTGTTGTGTTCCTTTCTGCTGTACAGCAAAGTGAATCGGTTATACATATACATACGTTCACTCTTTTATAGATTCTTTTCCCACACAGGTCATCACAGAGTACTGAGTAGGGTTCCCTGTGCTACACGGTAGGTTCTTACTAGTTATCTATTTTATACATACTAGTGTGTATATGTCAGTCCCAGTCTCCCAAGTTATCCCTCCCCGCTTCCCCATTGGTAACCATACGTTTGTTGTCTACATCTGTGACTCTATTTCTGTTTTGTAAACAAGTTCATTTGTATGATTGGTTTTTTAGATTCCGTGATATCATACGATATTTAAAATGTCTTAAATTCTTTTTTTTTTTTTTTTTTTTTTAAAGAAAATGTTGGGGGTAGGAGTTTATTTTTGCTGTGTTGCGTCTTCGTTTCTGTGCGAGGGCTTTCTCTAGTTGTGGCAAGCGGGGGCCACTCTTCATCGTGGTACGCGGGCCTCTTACTATGGCGGCCTCTCTTGTTGTGGAGCACAGGCTCCAGATGCGCAGGCTCAGTAGTTGTGGCTCACAGGCCCAGTTTCTCCGCGGCATGTGGGATCCTCCCAGACCAGGGCTCGAACCCGTGTCCCCTGCATTAGCAGGCAGATTCTCAATCACTGTGCCACCAAGGAAGCCCCCAAAATGTCTTAAATTCTAAGCGAATGAATCGTTCAGAGTGCCTAGATCCAGCCACGCTGAGGCTGAGGTTTGCAGCCTCCGTGTGCCCGTTTCACGCACTCATCAGCTGTAAGCTCTCCCTCTTTCTCCTTCATCTCCTTTCATCAGTCTTCCATGAGCTCTGTGAGGCCCCCGGAGGGCTGAGTGCTTGCTGAATCCTGACCCAGAAAATTAATCCTGAACAATGAATGAGAGGGAATGGGACTTCCCTGCAAGAGATCAAAAACGCCTGCGTGGTGGGAAAGTCACAGAGAGGAAAGTGGCCATAGGAAAAGTGCCAAATTAACTGTTTGACTTGCTGTCCTCCTGAGGTTGGTCCTCTTTAGGCTTGCTCATCCCCTTGGGCTTTCTAGCCCCTCAGAGGGTCTCCTCCCACCTGCAGCTCATCATTCCTGGTTCCTGAAGAGACGGTCCTATGGGAGTCAAATTCCCCCAACTGCCGCTAACCTCCTTCTCCAGCCCCAGTTCAACTCTAACTCAGCCAGTGGACTCTGTGATCACTGGGGACAAGAGTAAACCCAAGAAGTGAGGCCAGTGCTCTCCTAACCCTGTCCCCTCGGGGATTTCGGTTCCTTTCTCGGGGAGCCCACGGTGATCCACTTGAGGAGTCCCATGGGTCACCAATGAATAGTAACCTGCTGAAATGCCAACCTACTTAGCCTCTCTTACTCCACGATCTGTAAACACCTGAGAAATAACTTTCTGAGCTTCTTTCCTTATGGGGAAATTATGGCCATGATGTAGAATTGCTGCCCAGATTAGGGATAATGTGGAAAGGGATGCGCGCAACGTTGGCACTAGAAAGGGCTGGTTGATGAAGTCTCTTACAGCTATTATCATGAAGTAGTCAACTGCATTCAAGGTGACCAAACATCCCATAAGGCTTCTAGAGAAGGTATGAAGAAGCAAGTATTGAAGCTCATTATGAAGCACTACCTGGGCCAGAGTCTAAATCCATCACACCTTTCCTTCTACTCCAATCCACCAGGTTCTGCTTTTTCACCTACAAAGGCAGTGAAGTTACATGATAAACCACAGACTAAGGTCCATATTTCAAGAAACAGTCTCCCAAGCCAATAGAGATGTAACTAAAATGCAGCTTTCCAAGGATAGGTGCATGTTTTACAAGTGGTTTCTCCTATTTATGTATGACTAAGGATCTTGTGTCAGGACAGGAGTTTCTAGATTCAGTCATGAAAATGCCCCTTCAATTTTTAAAATCTGTGAATATGGGCCAAAGACAGTAGGAGAGGTTCTGCCAATCTTCCCAAATTGTGTGTCACTTCCTTCTGGTCCTCCTAATCCTGGGAAACTACACTGAACTTTGCTCAAAAGATCCCTCTAAAAACCATCCAGCATGGACTTCCTATGATTCAGCCTTTTGGTTTAATTTAAGCACATAATGATACGTTTGATAGGAATTACAGGAGACAGTTAATTAGGAACAACTATTCATCAGACTCCCTGAATTCCTACGAAGAGTGGGAAAAGAGGAAGAAATCTCGCAAAGTGTAGAAAAGTGGCAAAGAGGCATCTGGCAAATGAGCTCGCTCTCTGTTCTCAGGTCTTTGCATGAAGTCTTAATAAGGGCTGTTGTCAGAGTACTCACATGGGGTGGCAAGCACTTCCTCATCTCGTAATTATATAACAGAACGCAAGACGTTTCCCATTAGCAAGTGAGCAGTCACTTTTGGCTTGTGATGAAAGCTTCCCGGAGATGGCCAGATTTGCTCCGTTGTTTGTTTAAGCTCAAAGTCCTGCTCAAGTGGGCTTGGGGGGAAGTGGTCATCTTCAAAGTCCCCGTTTTGATTCAGGGTTTTGCATGTGGCAAGTTAAAATTCTCTGGAGCCTGCCTGGTTTGAGTCTGCATACCCATACACACACGAGACGTGGATACAAATTGTATGTATGCTTAAAAGGAGCGTGCTAAATATTAAAACGTATAGACTGTAGTCATATTTCCAAAAGAAAAGGTCTGCTTAAATTACAGCTTCCCTCAGACATTGACCTACATCTAGCCCCCAGGAGATGTTGACTTTTTCAATGCTAAAATTGGTAAAACTTTCATTTTGTAGACAGAAAATCCAATACAAAACTGTTTCAGCATAGAAAGAATAGACGTTCACGCTGGTAGTCAATTAAATTTGGGTCCTTGAATACATTTCTCATTAACTACTACCATTAGCAATTGTTTTGTTTTTGCCCTGTTAATTTTACAAACCCCACTGATGCACAAAACTGTGTCTCCCTCAAATGATCTAGACCTAACACATCCCTAATGATTCAGGCCTTCCTTTCTTTGCCAATTTGGTGACGTAAACAATAGAGAAATGCAATTAGGCAACTTCTGGGAGTTCCTAGATGCCCCTGTCCTCCCTTATTTTGTAGGCCACCCCTCCCCCACAGAAACTCCTAGCACACTTAGTCCTGGAGTGGTCTCCTCACACTCATGCTGAGCAAAGGAAGAGTGTTCCAGAAATGGGGAATCAAAGTGTGAGGCAGGGAATGTTATTTTCTCTCTCTCTCTCTCCTTTCTTTTTCTTTTTTGATTGAAGTATAGTTGATTTACAGTGTCGTTACAGGGAATATTATTTTCTATCAAACGTCTAAACACATAATTATTTGAGACTCCAAAATCTGATTTACTTTATAGAGTTTTGGAAGCAGGTCCTTGAGATTCCATGGATGTCTATTAGGCTTTTCTTAGCAAACCCACAATTTTAGCTAAGAAAGTAATAAAGAATACGCTAGCCCCTCCACCTTCCCTGAGTTGAGAATCTAGCTACAGTTTCTTTGCATTCTGAAGGGGTTCACTGGCAAAACACCAAGTGAGTCAAGCAAAGTTTTAGGGCTAACTGGGCAAAGAATGATAATGCCTTGGTCTGTATGGGCTGGACCAAAACTGACAGAGGTCGTCCAGGTTGACACTGAGGAAAATAGGGGTTGACACCAGTGGTGGAAGAGCTGCTGCATTTTTTTTCTTAAGGGGTGATTATTGACATTACTGAGTCAGTTCTGTACCACGGAATACATAATCACAAGTAAGACTTTTCTTATGACCATTCTATTTTCATAAGTTGTTTTGTTTCTGTTAATTTGGCCCTGAGCTTCCGAGTTAATCCTCAGGTCCAATGGCTTTATAATTTGTAAGAAGCAGAAGGAAAATAGTGTGCAACAACTAGGAAATCACTTCAAGCTTTTTTGAAAGAAGACGTAATTTTAAGTGAATTTCTCACTTCACTCGTTACTCGGTGGGTATTACAGGAAAGGGGAAGCACGGCAGTTACCATTCACAGAAGGGGAAATTGAAGCCCAGATTAAATAACTGGCCAAGGTCACACAGAAGTCAGGGACTGGGCCAAGAATAGAACCCATTTCCTTGATTCCCGGGTCTCTATCCCTGAGGCTGTGGAAGAGAGATCCTGCAGGTCCGTATATAGAGAGGATAAGTAATCACCAAATAGATCTGACTTTACATAATTAAACAAATTCTAAACACAAATGTTACGTATCTTTGTTTGGCACATGGTTGGTGCCCAATCAATATCTGTGTGATAATAGACGGTTGACTGTATATTTAGACTGAATACTGACCATGTGCAAAATGCATCGTAAGATATGGGCAATGTCAACACGGTAGAAGTAGCAGATTTCTCTCTACCTATTTTTATTGGTCATCACAGATAGTGGATGAAGGAAATGAGACTTACACAAAGAATCTAATATACCTAACATTTTTTCCATTAAAGAACGATGATATAGGGACTTCCCTGGTGGCACAGTGGTTAAGAATCTACCTGCCAATGCAGGGGACACAGGTTCAAGCCCTGGTCTGGGAAGATCCCACATGCTGCGGAGCAACTAAGCCCGTGCGCCACAACTACTGAGCCTGCGCAATAGAACCCGCGAGCCACAACTACTGACCCTGCGAGCCACAATTACTGAAGCCCACGCGCCTAGAGCCTGTGCTCCACAACAAGAGAAGCCACTGCAATGAGAAGCCTGCACGCCGCAACTAGAGAAAAGCCCGCACGCAGCAACGCAGCCAAAAAGAAATAAATTTATATATATAAAAAATAATATATGCAACTCTATCAGTGTAATTTATTTATGACCTGGAAGTGATAATTTGTGATGGTTAGATGGGGAGAGGGAATTAAAATAGCCCGTGATCTAAAGAATGTCTGTTCTAAAACCCAAACTGCCATCATTAAAGGCTGCCGGCCTTAAACCTCCTTATAGAAAAGAACCAGACTGCCCTTTCCCCATTCCTCCTGGGTTCCTCAAATCCATCCCTCTTCCATTCCCTAAAGAGGGGCCCCTCCCAAAGACTCTAATACTGTTCCTTGTTCCTTTACAGGCCATCCTCCGTTGAGTGGGCAACCTTATCCGAATAATGTTTCCTGTGAGACTGGACCAGCACTGTGGCAAAGCTTATCACGGACCATGAGATCAAGACCAGCTCACTGCGTGGGCGGTTAGTAGTCCTACTTAGTTCTTCAAAATGCAGGGGGAGGTGAATTTCTCGAAGGCTAGCGTGGGCTCCCCGAGCAGGGGTCAGCTCTCTCACGTCCTGCTCTGCCCTATCCCAGCCTCGGCCAACCCACAGGTCAGAACCACTTCCTCCTATGGCGGGAAACAAATGAATGGGGCGGGCCACCCAGCTGCGGAGTCACTTTATTCCCCCTTGATACACTTGAGCTTCTTCTCACTTTTGCCTAGCTCATCTACATGGCCGTTTCCTTTTTTCTTCTTCTGAAAAATCATAAATTCCGTTTTCCTCAATTCTATAACCCAGACCTACTAGAGATTTCTATTTCTAAGACACGGCAAAATTACATTTTACTTTCCACAGTTTGTGTTCACTTCTCAGAAATATTAGGTAAACATTTCTCACTGTTGTGAAACTAGGTCTACAGTAGGCAGAAAATTCTTTTCAAGTTCCTTAAAAGTTTCAGAGCCTTATTGAGAGACATTTACCCTAATGCTAGCAATAATTACAACCTTGCATTATGTCCATGGCACTCTGTACCTTTCCCAAATACACTGCCTCATTGGATGCTCATATCCTCTCTATGAAGTATATGGAATTACCTCTATTTCATATGAACAGAAGCTGTAAACTACACACATGTGAAAGGTACTGTAAGTTCACCATCCTTCTGTGTGCTCCCTGGGTTTATGCTCAGGCTGACGTGGGGCAAGTTTAGGACAATCTATTTAAGGAGTCACTGCCAGCTGCTAAGCATGAGAAAATTAGTAACTTATTTTCGTGTTTTTAAAAATTCAAAAGAAATAGTCTACTTCTACTACTTTACCACCCATATCTGCAGAAAAGTAAAAGGAGGGAAAGATTCTGCTGTATTTCCCCTCAGCTCATTACATACATGAGTTTAAAAGTAACCACCCCTCCCCCACCCTTAATGTTTTATGAGAACAAATTCTAGGTAAATCAGAAACCACAGTTTAAAAATGTGGTAAGCTGCTGAGTTATGTTCTTTTTAAAAAAGGAGGAAGTTTCTGTTACATTTATTTATGGCTCTTAATACCCACAAAGATGAACTAGTTGAGCAGTTGTTCTGATCGTTTTAAAAAAATATATTTATTGGATTCCAGAAAACTATACAATTTAAGTCTGAACTTCTTTACTTTAGACCCATTAACCAGTGGGCCATATTAAACCAATTAATAATTTTGAGCTACTGAAAACATATACCTTCTAACCTCAAAACTAATGCTTTGGTTGTGGTCCTTATATAGATAGATCCCTTAACTAGAGCCTCAAATTTAAATACCAAGAACTATTCTACATATTCAAGAGTGATGTGTATATATTAATCACCTAATCTCTTTTGACAATGATGCGCAGATACCACTCTGCAAATATGTACTATGTAACCCAGAATAAGTAAGGTTTTTAAAATTCATGGAATTGAACATCCCTTATTCACATGTCACTAAAATTCCTGTCTGCAACTGAAATTAAGTATGTAAAATAGATTTATATAAAGACATATTTGAAAAATTTTAGTAGTAAAAGAGGGCTTCATTTACCTGTCAGTTTGAGCTTTTATCTCTCTGCAGGGTAAAATCAAATTCTCCTATTTGCTTTCTAGTGCACAAAGGTCCCATATATCTTTCTGAAAATATTTCTGCGTTAAATGTACTGATTTAACCACCAAGCATCAAATCTGGACCTGACACAGGCAAGCTACTCAGTCTACTGACTTTAAAAATGAGAGTTTCTTAGGGATATGCACATTTCCTGAAGATAATTTCAAGCAACAATTTGAATCATCACTGAAGGAGTTAAAGCTTTCATTTCTGATCTGTCTTGTGATAGGTTAAAAAAGAAAGAAAAAGAAAGAATGCCTTTAACAGTAAGAGAATAAGTCAAATGGCCAACAAACATTTACTGAAGATGTAAGGTACTGCTCTGAATTTTGAGAGAATTCCAAGAGGAATACGCTATCTTTCCATGCCTCGGAAAGCTTACTCTGTAACATGGGAGAAGGATCCCATACACCACAAAGAAACCAGAAGGAGAGATGTAACGTTTACAAAGTTTCGCTCCAGCTGACCTCATTCCCCAAACCGTATTTTATTAGCATTATTCAAATCTAACTTTATAATATTATGTTCTATCATTCGTAATTGTTATTTTCTCAGAGTTACTAGCTCTAATCCTAAACAGAACTCAAATTTTAGATTTGCTATTGTCAAAACAAAACTTAGGAATATCTTAAAAAGGCTGTTATTCCATAAAAATTCAACTCTATACCTTTATCCAAACCTAACAGCTTAAGTTAGTTATTTTAAATTTATTTGCAAGTTACGTTAGCACAAATACTTACAGGGACAAGTCCATAAATATGGATGTCCATCTCCAAATCAGCAAAATAAATAATATAAAATCTCAGTAGATCTCACTTTCTTTGGGGTTGAACGATCACAGTGGTAAAGAAGGTATTCAAGATATGCATATTCTTAGCAAATTCAAGATATTTCTGTTCTTAGCAAATGATTCACTCAGATGAGAAATCAGATGTGTGGAAATAGCTACTACTCAGGAATTCCACAACTTACCAGTAACTTTCACGATCAGAATGATATGCCTTAAAATACTAAAACACAAGATGAAGACAAGTTGAAACTGCAAGAAGAATCTAGAAAACCAAATAGCCTCTTCTGTTTATGCCAGAATTACGTCACATTTCTTTTTTATCAAGCTAATTAAAACAAAAAAAAAACTGCAATTCTCCCAACCACTCTGCTAGTGGAATTAAAAGCAATAAAGAAAATATTTGGCCTAATGATAATTCTTGAGCAGTCTCAATACTATCTTACTTGATAGTAAGATAGACTGATAGTTGCACCTACCAATTCTATTCCTGTCCTTCAAATTTGCTCCTGTGAACTATCATTAGTATCAATCCTCTAGACTAAACAGTAATGGAAAACAACAAACAGGGCTCGGTCATCAACAGGAAACACTGCACAGTTGACCAAGGGCAGGGCTGAATTCATTCAGCAGATACACCCTGAGCTTCTGTGTGTGCCAGACACGGTGCCAGCCCCTAAAGACAGAGAGGTGCTGAATCAGCTCCTAGCTTAGAGAAAAGACAAGTGTATGCACACCCTGTGACGTGACAGTGGTGTCAGCAAAGTGCTGTTCACGCTGAGGAGGGAGAAGGGGGTCTGAATGAGAAGTCTGGAGGGTGGGGAAGGTGACGGCATTGTTGAGCCCGGAAAGATAGAGGAGGACCTCTTAGGAAGCAGAAAATGCATGGAAGCTCATTTCCGACAGAGGAAGGAGCACGCTCAGAGCCTAGGAAAGGTAATGATCTTCAGCAGTGGGAAGATCTGATGCCAAACTCGGTGCTTACAGAGTGGGAAACGGGGAGACCAGTGTAACTGATGCAGTGGTGGGGCCAAAGTCTGGGTGTTCTCGGTTGGAAAGCAAGAGAGGCGAGTTCCAACCTGAGTTCCAAAGAGTGGCTCACAGGGTGACCTCCATTCTGTCCCTGTGCTCCTAGCCTTAAACTGTAAGCTGGAGAGAAAAACTATGAAACGGTTAGACATGGGTAAGGAAGAAGAGTAGATATATTGCCTACCTCTTCCCAAGGCAGGAAAGCCTCTGCCCCCAGTGGACCGCACGTGCCATCTGCCAGCTCCCATAAGACCCTTGAGTCCAGGTGTCAGAAAGTATTCGAAAGTTACTCAAGAAACGAACTGTCCCTACCTTGCTTTGGAATGATTATGGTTACAGGGATGCCAGAACCACGTGATGGTAGGTTGAGGGATACCGTAAATGGTGCAAGTCAGGATTTGTCGGCTGCCCAGTGGGTAGAGAGTCGGGTATGGAAACGATGATACAGCCTTTTCATAAATCTGGGGTTTCACTGAAAGGAGAAAATAGGACAGAGGTCAAGAGCCGTTCTCATGACTCCCTCCTGGACCACAGCGAAGGACCACATTCTCGCTGGGGTTGCTGTCAGGGAAACACACATGGACAGAACCCTCGGATCTGTCATTCTAATGCCAACTGAAAAGAGTATGTACATTCCGGCCACCATGATAAAAAGAAAATCATATTGCTTATGGAAGAAAACAAGCAACCGTGAAATAGTTGGGATGGAGAATAAGTGGTTTTTAAAACAATTTTTAAAAAATGTTGCTTTCTTCGTTATCCTGACTTTTGACACAAATTTCACCCCCACCAGAACCAAAAGAAAGTCTGAACAGTGAACTTACCATTGACAATTAGAGTGGCAGTGAGGTTTTTGAACACATTTGACTGCTTTAGGCCCAGCAAGATTGTATAATCCCCTGCATCTTCGGCAGTCACATCTTTGATGATTAACGAATAGCCACGAACCAAATAGCGGGCAGATTTCTCAGTGGCTGGTAACCCATCTTTTAACCTGTGGTGAAGGGCACGATCAGTCAGTCATTTCACATTGCCTCTCCAGTATCACCTTAACGTTGCCATTTAAGGATGTGAGATCCAGTTTAGACATCTTGAGCCTTGGATCCTCAATATTCATTTAAAACATTTAGACACTGACTTTTTAGTAGAGCCCGGTGGGATTTTTAGACTGGGAAACACTTCATGCTGATTGGCAAAGAAGTAAGCCAAAAGAAAGACAAGTGACGGTTTAATGTACCCCCACGGACACTGGTCACCACTGTGACATAAGTATAACCCAGAAGCACAGGCTGATTCCATCTGAGATGTTTTTCAGAGTTCTCCACGAGGCTCCATCAGCAATACAAGGGTCATTAGCAATACAAGGGTCATTGTGAGTCAGATCAACTAGATCACGTCTCCAGATAAAAATAAAAATAGATTTTCCTATTGTGGCCTCATGTGGAGTTCTTATTAGTTATATAAATGGTCACACCAGTTGCCCTTTCATAAGCTAGAGTGAAACCAAGATTATCAAGGTTCTTTCCCCTGGGGAAGAAAAGTGAAGGCAAAGAACTCAAACAAAAGGTATGAACTTAAAAAGAATTTTTTTAAACTGCAGCGACAGACTTAATGCCTAGATACCATGCAGCTGCATACAGAACGGAGAGTCGGGCTTGGAAGGTTGCCCTGGCTCTCCCACTGTGTGCCTTGAACTTATCCATTTGAGCCTCAGTTTCCCCGAGTTTCTCAAAGATCTCTTTTACTGTAAAATTCTATGATTTCATTAAATGACAGTCCTTTCAATGGGCATTTTTCATCTGTTAGTAGGAATTTACTGTGTTCTGCATAAAGCTGTAATATTAGGAACGGCACTGGTTCGTAGTCATGCATGTATTACATAGTCATGCAAACAAATTCCCATTACTAGTGGGTCTCAGTTCCAAAGCAGCTAAAATGCCTATGCTCTATTTTGTGATTACAAATCCCATTTTAGTATCCTTGAAATTATTTCCTCTAAACAAGTCAGTATTTTCCAAAATGGGTTGATATTTTTGGTTTGTTTTAGGTCCTTGCTACTTAGCTACTGAAGAAATGAGCAGTGTTGAACAGTTGGGGATACTCTCAGATACTGAAAAAGGGAATGTACTTCCCAGAGCAATTCAATTCCTATTCAGGAATAATGTACATTCATAATATCTAAAAAGTTTAATAGTAAATTTCCTATGAAACAAACAAAAACATCTCCTTTCTACTGCGACAGCATGAAGGGGTATAGCACAAAGTCTCATTTTCTCTTTAATTCCCTATTAACGATCTGAGGAAACTGAAAACAAATGCTACAGCCATATGATACTGAAAGCAAAACAAGCTATGGTTGAGATTCTATATCGTATGGGTTGTTTTCCTAATCAGTTTTGTACCCTTTGTTTAGAATGTGGTGGCTTGAGCCAAAGATCCTGGCGTTTCAAAATGATTTAACAAAATGATTGCAGATTATCAACAGATTACATTGTTTTACAGCAGGTATTGGGCTCGCATTAAAAAAGACCGCTTAAAGAGTTTCTGAATTTGCAAACTTTGAGCCAAAAAACCCTTAATTAGTTCAAGTAGGGCCATGAGTGCATCCCTGCCAATGAATAAGTCTTGTCTCTATTTTTGTTTAATTTTAAAACAAGACTGGAACTTTCAGCCCAGCTGTATCTCAAAGAATTATTTTTCGATAAGAAGAGAATTATTATCCTCATCACAAGGGCCCACTTCTTCAGGGTTAATAGAGCATGTTACACACTAGAGATGCTTCCTAATCGTTGCTCAACATAATCCATTCAGAGGACGCTGACATCACAGGAAGGTTTAGAGAGGCACAAATTTAGTCTCAGGGAGTGAAGACTACACTGAAATGAGCGCTCAGAAAACGAATCCCTTGCTCCAGCCTGTTATTTACATTATCTTCCTTCCCACCCACTCCCCTCCCAGCCCAGAAACCAGCCCAAGTTCTTAGTTCTTCACTGCTGTCTGGGAAGCTTATCTTGTTTTGTTTCTTTTCAGGAATTCAAGTCACTGGGCTCCTGCATCTTCCTACTGACAAAGCGTATCTTAAGCTGCTAGGAACAGAACTGTGATCCTACCATACAACTTCTGGCGAGGGAAACGCCTTCACTTTCACAGAGAGCCGATAAGACCGTGTGCCAGCTACAGTCTCAAACACCTGCTGCTGTCGAGGTTTCACTGTGATGAACGCTTTATCTTCGAAAAGAGAAGTGATAAATCCATTAGAAAAGACTACATTTATGTAAACAAAAGAAAACCGAAAAACGCCAACGCGCTGCCTCATTCAAGGAGGGTGCAACCAATGAATAAATAGAGCTGAATTATGATCAAGGCCATCGGTGAGCCCAAATGCTGATCAGTGAATAAAATCACTTAGAAGTACTCTGACTGGTTTAATACTTGCAAAATCAAATGGTCCCAGGGATATAAAAACCCAGGGGCAGGGCAACAGAAGTAAAACACCTTAAACACCTATATTGAAACAAGAAAAAAAAGTATAAAGATACTTCTAAAAATCTACCCGGCCAATGTGAATACCATGGGAGAAGGTTGTTCCACGCCCTTCTAAAATAACTAATTTGATATAAGACATCAACTGGAGAAAGTCAAAAGAATATCAAAGGCTGTTGATAGAACGGTCCCCTAGCTTCTGTTCCTTACAAGTTTTTCTTTTCAGTGGTAGAAATAAATAAGGTTTATTAAAGATTCTAAAGAGGTTGAAGTATTTTCTTTACAGAATTTGCCTACTGGAACTAAGCAAAACTATTAGGATTTCATGAGCATAAAACCAGAGATAAAAGAGCATCAATTCTAAATAATTTATCACAGCCTCTTTTTCTCTAAATCAGTAGTGCCTGAGAAATTTCTCCCAGAAAATGAAGGTAAAACGGACTGTATTTTTCTGTTTTGTTTATACGCAACACTAAATAAAGAATTTCATATAGATTCTAATACCTGACTTATTAGCCACAATAAATTTGTAAGGAAAAGATTCTCTAGCCAGTGCAAAAGTATTACATTTAAAGAACAATTAATGTGATTTGCTCTTTGGCAGGGGGACGGAGGGGGACAAAGTTGTATTTGTTCATGACAGTGTACCTCTTGGCCAAAAGAAAATTTACTTTTTTTTTTTTTTTTTTAATAGAACCCTCCAATCCTGCAATGATTAGAAAGCAGAGCATGGGTTGCTTACCATATATATGCACTGAGGTGTTAACAGATTTCAATGACGGGCCGCTTTTCACATGACAAATGTACAGTCCTTTGTCTTTGTTCTGCACTTTGTTGATAACAAGAATGCTGTAGAATACATTGTTACGGGAATTGCGTCGGTCAATTCGTTGCCTTATAGAGGCTCTCTTATTTATCTAGAAAGAAAACGTGTAACAAATGTAGAAGGAGTCATTGTTCGCGCTCAGAGTTACAGCATTTCTCAGATGATTCCTCAGACTAATATTTTACACTAAGAGGCAAACCCACCCAGAGCGAGATGCTCAGAACTGACATCTCTGTCTCGATGTGTTTCCAACATGTGCCGTGGCACCACTGACTTAGCACTTCATTTTCCTCAAATGGGCTTTCACACACAATATCTCAACAGTTTCTCACAAGCCAGGGAGATTGGCAGGGTTATTGCCCTTATTGTAGATGAAGAAATTGAAGCATCAGAAACACTGGCCAATGTAGCCTGGGAACTTGGGTCTTCTGAGTACAAATCTAACTCTGCCCTCTAGCACCTACCTCTCTAACCAGTAACCTGTTCTCTAGGCAGTGGTATCACACACAGACTCGGGCCATGATTAGTATCTGGATTAATCACAGGGTTTCTCTTAATAAATCACCACGTGAGTTTTCTTTTGCTTCCTTTTAGAAATGAAGGGAAAAGATTATGACTCCTGGCTACACCTATTAAGGCGTAATGATCCTAGTTTCATTATTTCCCTATTTGAGCAAGGCTTGCCAATATCTGCTAAATACCGCTAAATGGGTCTGGGGGCCTGCAAAGCCATCAACAAGTTTAGCCAGCGATCTGGGGGGTGGGGTGGGGTGCTGTCCCATGTTTGCAGGCCTCAGGCTCAGCGGTATTAAACTGGCCACAATGACCCACTCCTGGCTTTGCGAAGATGAGGTCACTGTGCCTTTTCCTTTCATTGTTCCTTCCTTTCTTTTCTTTCTTTTTTTTTTTTTTAAGCATTGCATTTTATAACACATAATATGTTATTTCCTCCTCTCAGTTCGTCCCCGTGAGGAGGCATGGAAAAAGACTCTGGAAGCTGGCCAAACTAATCTCTGGGTCTTGAACTTAGCTCTCCTGTATGCCAGGCTGGATAAATTCTACCCACCTGTCCTTTTACTGCCCTGTTGGAACAGACACATGTTACGCCATTTTCTCCATTCTCAGCAGCGACCACAGAGAAGACATCGATCATTGCCATCAAAAATCAGAGACTCCGTGCCCTACACGAAAGACTGAGGGACCTTCGGCAACTCTGTTCACGTCGGTATTACTTCTCCCTTCTCCCTTTGAGAAGGCTTTCCTTTCTCGAGTTCGAGTAACATTGCTATTGTTTCTGCCTTGGTACCCTACAACTCCCCCTGGGTTTCAGAACAGGGCCATCAGCACCATCCAGCAGCCACATGTGGCTATTTAAATTAAAATGAAACAAAATTTAAAATTCGGTTCCTTAGTCCTGCAAGCCACATTCCACGTGCTATTAGGCATAGGTGGCTAGTGGTTAGCGTTTTGGACCACTTCCATCACAGCAAGTTCCACACAGCACCATTTTCGAAGGTTATGGGCATTCAGCAGATGTATTACCACACTCTCACTTAGAGCAGCAGCACTGACAGGGTACAAGTTTCTTCCCTCTTTCCATGTATTAAGAGTATATGACTTATATGACTTCCATCAAAACCCAGAATATATTACTACAAGTAGTAGCATTTTTATTTCAATGAAACAATACCATTTTCTAGAAAACACCTTATGACTGATGAGTCAATGTGTCCCTACAGGGCACTTGTGGTACCGTTTTGTTGCTAAGTTGTTGTTTTCATAGCAAGAAATGTATATATTGTACAGCACAGGGAATATAGCCCAATATTTTCTAATACCTGTAAATAGTGTATAATCTGTAAAAATTTTGAATCACTATGTTGTACACCTGAAACTAGGATAACACTGTAAATCAACTATACCTCAATTAAAAAAAAAAAAGCTCGGGACTGATGCATTAATCTTAATTATACATACATAATTTAATCATAAGCTAACTTCATGATTGGGCCATCTGAATGACGTAACAAGTGATTTACCTGGGATATGCCACATGAATCATACAGACATACAAGAAATGGGGCTGGAACCACTGTCAGATGTTTCTTAACAGTTTATCCGAGATTCCCCGCCTATACGTTTTTAAAACAATGATTGTTTGCAAGGATGTTTAATCTGAAAGGGAACCTAACTCAGCCTTCATCCTTCTCATTTTTCTGAAGGACAGAATTGCTCCTTTGTCACTTAACAAGTGGAATATTGGATGGCTGGGTTGTATTATCTTTTCCAAACATGCTCCAATCAGGTGCCTGCCTGTCTGCCAGTCTCTTAAATTAATGCGCTGACGACAACTTTTTGTTGTTGTTTTTACAAAAGATAGTCCCTGCCTGGCATGTAGTGATAAATTTCTCTCTCATCTCTAAATCCCAGAGAATCATTTCCAAGGATGAAACAATCCCCTTTTCCACCCAGAATCATGCAATAGAAATACCAGCCTATACACTTCAAAACAAAACCTCCAGACATCAAAAGACCGTATCTCTGCCTATCACACTCATGAAATGTCAGGCAAGGGAAGCACCCAAACCAAACCCAAAGCTTCTTTATTGACTTGAACTGCCAGAGGAGTCAGAATATTCTGCTTTTTCCCACTTCAAAAACTCAGTTTAGCATTTCACTTGCTAAAACTAAACACTGTCCTATAGAAGAAATAGAAAAGTAGGTCACTCACTTCCCCAGGGTAACTCCAGGTCATCTGAACTCTTGTGTTCAAGGGAGTGGTGGCCGTGCAGTTGAGGGTGAGAGCATGACCTCTAAGTAATCTGACTGGGCTTGGCGTGCTTATTTGGACGTCTGTGATTGTGTTGGCTGCAAGTATAAGAAATCACATTTAAAAAAAAAAATCAACGTTTCATTAAGCAGATAAACCCTTGAGTATTCTGGCTTATGCTCATGCTTTCGGAACATCACTTACTTTGTCGAAGCGTGAGATAGTTTGTCTTGTACTCGTGTCCGTTGACTGTTGTTTCACAGGTCAGAAGCCCTATTTCTTTGTATGTTGCATTTGATATTATAAAGCCCTTCCTACTGTCCCACGTTATTCTTTTTCCATCAGGGATCAGAGTATCAAATGGAAACTGGAAAAAAGAAGAAACATGCTTTCATAAAATCGTATTAGCGCTGTGATAAGAGATTCCCTCATAGTTTGTGAAAATGTAATTTTTACCGCAACTAAGAATAGTGCAGGCAAAAACTCCAGGTTGTCATAATTGGTTTAGTTTTCTTTGCATGCAGGAAGCGATACATTAACTATGACAAATTATAGTAAGCAGGATAGTTATTAGTCTTAGCAACAAGCTGCACCCACCTAGGGTAGACCTAGTGGTCATGTCAGAATTCTAGCGGGAGCGCCCGTATCCCTTTGGCCTCTGGGAATCTCTGTAATAAACTGGCCTGATACTCAATAGAAAAATTAATTAGGATTTTTTCCATTAGGGCTGCCAGGTTATCCTCTTGGTCTCATCATCGGGAGCTTTTAACAAGCCATACCTTTGTCCTCTCATTTTGCATGATTTGTTAGAGGTGGCTGTCTTAAAAGGACTGTACAGGGCTTCCCTGGTGGCGCAGTGGTTGAGAGTCCGCCTGCCGATGCAGGGGACACGGGTTCATGCCCTGGTCCGGGAAGATCCCACATGCCGTGGAGCGGCTGGGCCTGCGCGTCCAGAGCCTTTGCTCCGCAACAGGAGAGACCACAACAGTGAGGGGCCCGTGTACCGCAAAAAAAAAAAAAAAAAAAAAAAAAAAAGGACTGTACATAATTCCTGGTCCCCCAAGATTCATAGCATTAACTTGGCACTCACTGGGGTTATCCCTCTGGGGAAGACTGAGGGTACTGACTCTGCACCTGGAAGGGAGGCGCCCAGAAGCAGAGGCTCCTGACTGTGAAGAGAGCCGAAAACGGATGTGAGGCCAGAGAGTTATGAGGCCAGAGAGTTATGAATGAAGTGCTCGCAAATCCCTAGAAGTATTCCCAAACACAGTGAGGCCGGGCAGAAGTAAAGAGCCCACGATCTGATTCTCTGCTTATGCCTTCTCCTATGTATCAAGGACTTAATTTACACCTTCCACCTTGGGATTAGACTTTGTAAAGGGCCACTGTCTCATAGAGCAGCCCAGCCAAATTCCCCTGATGCCAGATTGGCAGCCAACTCCAGAGGCAGTGGTCTGACAACTGCTTTCATCCCCAGCTGGAAAAGGGGGGAAAAAAATCAGATCACCTCCTCACAACAGATTATAAAGATTCATAGCATTAACTGCCATAAAGAAGTTTCAAATCTTTTCTCTCTTCTTTAAAAAGAGCACACACCTTACATCACTCTATCCACAATATCCTTTATATATATTGCTTGTGGAAGGAGTGAATCTGACTGGGATTTGTGATCTGATGGCAGAGATTTCTATTCCAAAAGCACTAGTTGCCTCTCCCAGTGAATATGTCTGCATTGGTGTATGTTAACAGAGCGTTACGTGGGTTTGACATGAATTGCATCCTGTTTATGAAGAACTGAAAGCAATTAAAGGATGCATTTCATGTTTTAGTAAATTAGGATGCTACCTGTAAACTTAGGAATGCCCTGCATTCCGTGGTGGTGGTGGGGGAAAGAACCTTCTAACCTGGTGCAAACTATTAAAGGAAAAACTCAGAAAAATATAAGTCAGGGATTGAAATCTGGGATGCTTTAAAAACATGTGAAAACAAGCACGTACTGAACCTACAAGAAAGGTTGGCTGACGGACTTGGTCTGCACAACTTAAAAATACATTAAATTTTCCTCTGAAGTGTTTCTCTTACTCTATCCATTACTGCCACTAGTTGTAGTTCATTGACAAAGTCACTTTATTTCTAGCTGACAAGAGCTAAAATAGCAAAAGACTACAAAGCTCATCAGCTGTGGCGGTGTGTGTGTCATAAAGAGGCAGACGGATGGGCAGTCTGGAGACACTGCTGAACAGGGAGGCTTGTCTCCAGCTGACCGGGGCTCTGCTGAAGCAGGCATGGGAGAAGGCGGGAGCGGCAAGTTAGAAGAGAAAGGACAGTGAGAGAAAACGATCTTCTGTTAATTTCATGTCAGCATATATGTGTAACAGGTTAGAATATTTTCAAAATATATGTGATAAACCAAAATCCTGGTTAGACTGTTATGCTTCTCTCCCTTTTTTTTTTTTTTTTTGTATTATAGATCTGGGTGGCAAAACACAGAAGATAAGCTTTCCCTCCCAAAATGTTTGCAGGTGGGAGTCTGGGAAAGTTCCTCCAACAGACAAGCGATCTGCATTAGGGCGAAAAGGCAAGGGGTGTGCATGAAAAGAGAAGTTTCATATCCTCATGGTTTGTTCCATATTAGTCACAGACCAATTATCATCTCGGACTCAGAGGGGTAATGCCAGGCTATGGAAAACATCACGATAATAAATTGATTATTGGGCATTAAACTGTTGGATACGTAACGTGAACAGCTAATCCTTGAACAGGCCTTGCCTGTGCCAGGCATGATCCTAAGGGCCTTCCGAGCACCTCAGGTAGCCTTCCTAACAGTAAGGCTACTGTACGTACGGCTATACAGGTTCAGTAAGGCTCTACCAGTAAGGCTATACAGGTTCCCTGTAACCTCTCCCATCTCTCCAGTGAGGACTCTGATGTGCAGGGAGGGAGGTCTGATAACTTGCCCATTCTCCAGCGGGTTAAGTGGTAGTGGCGGGGGGGGGGGTGGGGTGCAGAAAGAATCCAGGTGGTGTGGCCCCAGCCCCAGCTCTGAACCACTCTGCCCCGCCTCCTATGCAAACTAAACCATTAGCAAAGGATGGCAGGAACATGGAGTTAGAAGACAGGACACGGGCTCCAATGCCCAGTGTGGCCTGTGGCCTGGACGTCCCTGGAACTCCCTGGGAACCTCAGTTTTTTCTTCCACCAAGTGAGTTTGACCCTGCTGGCGTTTCCAGCTCCAACATACTACAATTTTATATTTCCTGGCAATGACACCCAGTTGTGATGGAAGCCGAGACCTGTCACTGATGGACTATATTGAAGATTTAAATCAACAACTTGGGGGAGTGAATGCAAGGGGAGGAGACAGGGAGACGCCTCATCACATTTCAGGATTCAGGGTCAACAGGTGATACTGAAAATCACTCTGAACTCATTCAACTTGAGGACCATCACCACCAAACCCTTGCTGAGTCCCTACCTCTGCGTGATGGGCAGTGCTCGGTGCTGCCTGGGGACAGCCTGCACTTTCCTCTGAAAGCTCTAAGCTCTCAGGAGCCACTAGAGTTTTCCATGTGGGAAGTTTTTATCCAACTCTCAGACTCAGCACAGGCCTAAAGTTACTGCAGCTGGCATGTCACATTTTAGGGGTTTTATTAGATTTGACTCTGGATCTTTTTCCTTCTCTACATGCACAATTATACAACATAATATGAAGAAAATCTCATTTATAGCTTTTTTTTTCCCCTAAGAGGTTAAATTTGGATGCCCATCGGAAGATAAGCCTTTTGTTACAAGGAACATCCCAACTCAAACCAAAGCGATAGCTCTTAAATGCCTGGCGAGTCAGGTACCCTGCCTGACAGTTCTTCCTTCAGCAAAAATCTGCATTATTAATTTGTATACACGATAGAATTGGTTTTTCTGACATTTACAGACATTCGAATTTGTGGCAATACATAAAATTTTTCATGATTGTAGCTCTTTCATTATTCACACAGATTTATGCTCAAGACATTATCCTTTTAGTCCATTTAAGTACACGCAGGGGTATAACGCCTAACACTGACATAGTAAAAAGCTGTTACAGAAAAGTCCGCCGAGAAAGCCGAAATGTCTCTTAGATAACTATTCCAGAGACAGAAAACAACTCAAAATTCAGCATGCTCCCTTGTAGTAAAAATCTTGTGTGAAGAGCACTGCTCAGTTTTACCTTTTTTAAAGTAACAGTGATGTTGGGTGATGTAACCCGGCAGGGGATGACGACCTCCTTCCCTTCGGTCATATTTACAATTTCCGGGATTTCACTGTGCATCTCTAAGAAAGGTCTACCTGTATCTGAACAAGAAGAAAACGAAAACACATGAACATAAATGATTGTATTATGAACATGCAGACACTGCAGCTGGCGAGGCAGCATGGGCACCACCCGTTACATCATTCTCCTTTCAGGTAACCCATAAATCCACATTCTTCTCTTAGAATCTGGCGCTCTGTGTTTCTGTTTCTCTAAGAAAACCGAATTCCTTATTCAGGTCTTAGCCTTCCATCAGGGAGCCCTGATGCCCTACTTTGCAATTGTGACCTGGGGGGTGGGGGGAACAGTAAAGGTGAATATTCTGCATAAACTGCTTTCCACAGCTATGCTAAGTGCCTCAGGAAGCGCCCTCCAGAGCCTTTGTAAGAAGTCAGAGGGGGCGGGTACAAGGGCCCTCTGTCTTAGGAGCACAGATGACGGCGGATAGCAGCAAGCTGAGGTGTCAAGTTGGAGAGAGGATTAGCATTTGAATGACAGAAGCACATGCCTTCGCCGTTTTCTAGAGCTTAATGGCAGACTAATAAGATGAGAAGGTCCGAGCTACTTCGGGGGAGGGGCGGGCTAAAGGCAGGAGCAGCAGTGCGAATTCCGCGTTTATTTCACGTGTATGTGACATCCGTTTGTTTAGCAGGCGCTGCACGTCTACGAACAGCAAAGCATGCGGAAGTGACACAGAGAGGTCTGGAAAGGGCTTTACCTAATCACCGAGAGACCACCCTTAAAAGTACGGCATTGCCGACCACAAACTGGCACTTGCCATCTACCTTTACAAGGATTAAATCATGAGCCGCTGCCGCTGCTGAACTTCAACACCACCTGAAAGGAGCTCAGGGTGGAGATCAGGAATGAGGCGCTCTGTGCTCTGGGGAAAACTGGCAGAACAGGTCTTCAGATAGTTAGATATTTTATGAGCCCAATTTCTGCATCTCCTTGTATCTAGAAAAGCACTAAAATTCTTCAGGGTGACGTCTGGTCCTCTTGACTAGAGGCAGGCTTCTGCAAAAAATATGTGCTTGGTCACAGGTACTCCCTCTTCACACCAAAATCATATATATACCCACCTTCTCCCCTATCTCTTTGGAGCTGTTTCTCAGAGCTATCTGAAATGCTGCCTCCCGGGCTATAGTCCTCATTTTTGCCCCAGATGAAACTTAATTCACAACTCTCATGTTGTGCACTTGTTTTCAGTTGACAGAATTTTGCCAGTCTCAGGGGTCAGAAGGACTCAAACCACCCGAGCGGCTTCCCTGCAATACCTCTAGGGACCGGAATGAGCATCCTTTCAGCAACATTCTCACAGTCCACTGTGCCCTGGCCCTTGGGACGCCACTGACAACGATCCCTTCAGGAGATACTGTGCGCTCAGCTTCTCCCCTTGGCTCCAGCCTTCTGTGCCCAGGTGGAGAGAAGTCCTGTGAGGACTCTCTGTCTGGACCCTCACCTGCTTGCTGTGGTTTAGGAAGCTCATCCTGGATGCTGAATGGAGAACGAAGTGGAGAAAAACAAGAGCATGAAGGAGGCCATGGCTGCCTGGACTAAAGGGGGGCTGCAGACATTGTTATGGATTGAACTTTGTCCCCGCCCCCAAAATGATATGTTCTACCCCCCCAGTACTTCAGAATGTGACCTCATTTGAGTCAAACAGGGTCACTGCCAATAGAATTACTTCAGTTAAGTAGGGTGGGACCCTAATCCAATATGCCTGGTGTCCGTATAAGAAGACGGCCACGTGAGGACAGACATACAGGGAGAACGCCACGTGGGGACAAAGCAGAAGGGGAGCGATGCAGCTGCAGGTCAAGGATCGCCACCCCCAGAAGGTAAGGAGAGCCAAAGAAGGATCCCCTACAGGCTTCAGAGGGAGCATGGCCCTGCTGCCATCTTGAGTTTCTAGAATGTGAGACAATAAAGCTCTGTAGTTTTAAACCCTCCTCCCCGCCCCCCCCCCAAAAGTGACAACGCTGTAGCCTGCTGAAGGTGAGAAAGCGTGACATACACTAGAGGGGGCCCTAGAGAGACCGATCGCCACAGCCTATCTTGGATGCCCTGAGACACAGATCCCTACTGGTCGTCTGGGAAGCCTCGCTGGGCCAGCCCTTCCTGCTTCTACCGTCTGCGCCCCAGCCCGTCTCAGCGGCTTTGCCAACATCCCCAGGACTCTTGTCTTACAGCACTTATAACACTTCTTCTCTGGCTACACATGGGATGATGAATTCCTAGGAGAGGAAACAGACCGTATTCATCTCTGCCTCATGTGTATTAAGTGAATGAACACATGAATGAATTGCTCTCCAACCCTGTCATTTTACAGATGAGAAAACAGAGGCGTAAACAGGTATAGTGCCTTGTCTCGCTGTGAACAGAGCCAGGCCCAGAGGCCACTTTCTCCTGAGCTCCAGCCCAGGGCTCCTTCCCTGCCCCCATCCCCTCATCACTGGGCCCGCCTCCCCCCATCATAGGAAGGGCCTTCGTGGCAACTGTTTTTCAGAGATAGGATGATTGTCTCAGTTCCCATGTGCTATGCCACACTACCCAGTGTTGGAGGAATTCTGAGAGGTCGCTCACCGAGGGACAGGGCTGGGGTGGGGGCAGGCTTTGAGACGGGCCCAGCATGAGGCTTAGAGTCAGGATGGATGGGTGGCGGGGAGGCAACAGATCTTGGTTAAGAGCACACACATTAGGAGAATTCCCTGGCGGTCCAGTGGTTAGGACTCTGCGCTTTCACTGCCGCTGAGGACGCGGGTTCAATCCCTGGTCTGGGAAAGCCACAAGGTGTGGCCAAAAAAAAAAAAACCACACACACTTTATAGCCGGGGTTCAAATCCTAGCTCCATCCCTTCCTAGCTGTGAGCCTGTGGGAAAACCGTTCTACCCTCTGTGCCCCATTTGTAACATCTGCCTCAAAGGGTTACTATGAAGGTGACATGAATTCATACATGTAAAGCACTTAGAATGGTACCTGGCAGACAGTACAATACTATGTATGTGTTAGCCGTTAATTTTCTTCTTCTTACGAGAGATTTGGACTTACGGAGAGAGGGTGGTTAGGATATATGAAAATCCTGAATCATACTCATGATCTAAACTATAAAAAGTACAAATCTATATTCATATAATGGCATAGAAAAAAGGCAAAATGAATACACTAACATGTTAGCAACGATTATCTTTGAGTGTTATGGGTCGTTGTTATTTTCTTATTTACCTTCTGTATTTGTCAGATTTTCTAGAATGATCATGTATTATTTTATAATAAGATTCAAAATTATTGCCTTTAAGTCTCAAATTCTAAGGCACCATCCAGTTTTACTTGAGGAAAACTATACATTTTGTATTTGATTTACTTCGGTTTTGCCCAGTATTCTAGAAGGAGACATTAACTACCACATTTGTAGTTACATGTCTGTTAGGAAGGCTCAGTGGGTGTAGCATCTGGAGAGAGGAAAAGTTAATTATACAGAGACAAAGATTCACTTATCAGCACGAAATTCCTCCCCTGAATAAAATTGCTGAGCTAGACATCCAGGCAGGGACTATTGGGACTTGATCATTCCTTTCCTTCCTCCTGTGAGTCTATATTTTTGTCTCCTTTGTGAGTCCCAAGGTAAACACAAACACCAGGAAATGGTTTAATTCACGTAACCAAACGGTAAATCCTTCACATTTAATTTACTGTCTCCTTAAGCAACCATTTTCAACAAAGGACACGGGCATAAAAAGTTCCTGCAGGAAACAGTAGACCTCAGTGCAGTCATTTTTAGGCCTATGAATGCCAACCCCAAATGAAAATAGAAGCGGCTAATGCAACGTGCCTTTGAATTTTGCCTTTCCCTTGCTCACTTTGGATCCCTCAAACACTTGAATTTTATGATAGCTACTGGCCTTTAAAAGCCAATACCAATTTTAGCGCTGGGCCCACTGTTCAGAAATATCAGAACTTCAATGATTTGTGTCCATCCCAGCACAATTCAAAACACATCATCTATAGCACAGTTAATCGTGGCATTTTAAATCCGCTATGTTTGCAAATGTAGATACACACCCATACACCCACACACAGAATATTCTCCAGGCTTATTAATAGTATATTTCCTCTGCAATTTGTTTCAAGGAAGGGCTAAGAATGAACTTGCCTGACATATTATAATACAAACATTTTCTGTTTTGTAGGACCACAGTTACAGAAGAGGTCAAGGTTCCATTAATATCACCAGTAAAACCACTTACTATTCCCAAAGGACGCATTTGTCTTTGTCACAGAATTAAAAATGACTTCCAAACGCAGCCAGCGCTGCAGAGTGGTTTCCTGAGACCAAATTGGCTGGCTGTTGAAAGAGTGAGGAAGAGCTGCTCCAGAGACTGCCGGTGTACCCGCGGTGCAGACACACTGTCACCAGGGACTCATGCCAACACCAGCGACGGGGAGGTCATGCCACCCTCCCCTCTCTGAACTCTTAGAACTCAAAGCAGTGACAGGAAACTGGCACAGAATATGAGGTTTTCTCATCCAGTGGGAGTAGCTGGGCTGTCATCTTTCAGGACAACAAGCAGGCGAGGACATAGGGAAAGGAAAGATCAAACAGGGATCCTTGTTCAGAATGGTATTACATGTTTTTTCCTTTTAAAATCTGTAATCACTCTGGCACATCAGGGCACGCAGACACAGAGGCCCCAGCACGGCAATCCTCATGCCACTCCATTTCCCAATGGCATCGCCTGGGAGTTCTTCTACTGGGTTTGGAGCAAGTGAATGACCCAAGGATTTTAGGGAGCTTTTCAGACTTGAAGAGGAGTTCAAGAGTAAACATCTTGTTTCCTAGCACTTGTTCATTCCCATGATTTTCATAAACTTTTTCTTGATTTCCTTTCCCTTTAATTTCATTTTCCTTACCTATAAGTCCTGGTCAGGAGGACTTCTAGTTATTTTCAAGGAGGATGTGATTTTAATTTATTGAGGACGAAGTGAAGAAGATAAGAAACTAATTAACCAATCCCATGAAAAGGATTCTACCTAGACATGAGAGTTTTCACATCGTGCAAGTCTTTGTGTTGTGGACCATTCCTAGTGCTCAAGGAGAGTTTGTTGACTAGTGAAGTAGTTCATTTGAAATATGAGCAAAAAAAAAAAAAAAAGAAAGAAAGGAGGCAATTTCTTCTTGACTTTCATTGCCCATCAAAGCTTTTGAGAATTCAAAAAAGAGCTTTGGAGCAACCACAAGAAAGCTGAAATAGCTATACTAATATTAGATAAAATAAACTTCAAAACAAAGTATGTTACTAGAGATAAAGAGGGCATTTTGTAGTAATTATAGGGTCAATCTAGCAGGAAGATACAATAATTATAAATATATATGCAACTAACAACAGAGCGCCAAAATACATGAAGGAAAAACTGACAGAATTGAAGAAAAATAGAAAATTCAACAATAACAGATGAAGATTTCAATATCTTACTTTCAATAATGGACAGAACAACTAGACAGATGATTGAAAAGGAAAGAGAGGACTTGAACAACACATAACCAACTAGACTTAACAGATATAAACAGAACACTCCACCCATCACAGCAGGATATACATTCTTCTCAAGTGCACATGGAACATTCCCCAGGATAAACTACATACTAGGTCATAAAACAAACTTCAATAAATTTAAAAGGATATAAATAACACAAAGTATGTTCTCTAACTACAGTGGAATGACATTAGAAACCAATAAGTGAAAGAAACTTGAGAAACTCACAAATATTTGGAAATTAAATAACACACTCCTAAGTATCTAATGAATCAAAAAAGAAATCAAAAGGAAAATTAGAAAATACTTAGAGAATGAAAATAAAGACACAACATACCAAAACTTATGGGATGGAGCTAAAACAATGTTTACAGGGAAATTTACAGTGGTATGCTTATGTTGAAAAAGGGAGAGAGATTTCAAGTCAATAACTATCTTATACCTTAGAACTCTAGATAAGGAACAGCAACCTAAACCTAAAGAAAAGAGAAGGGAGGAAATAATAATAAAGATTAGAGTGGAAATTAGCAAACCAGAGAACAGAAAAACAATAGAAAAAATTCCATGAAACCAAAAGCTAGTTTTTTGAAAAGACGAACACAATTGACAAACCTTTTGCCAGACAAGCCAAGAGAAAAGACAAACTAATAAAATCAGAAAAGAAACTGTAGATATTACTACGAACATTACTAAAATAAAAAAAGCATTATAAAGGAATAGTATAACTGTATGCCAATAAATTAGGTACCAGATGAAATGGACAAGTTCCTAGAAAGACAAAAACTACTGAAAGTAGCTCAGCAAGAAACAACCTGAATACACCTGTAAGTAAAGAGATTAAATTAGTAATCAAAACACTGTCTACAAAGAAAAACCCAGGCCCAGATGGCAAGTGAATTCTATCAGACATTTAAAGAAATAATACCAATTCTTCACAAACTTTTCTTAAAAAATAGAACAGAAGGGAAAACTTCCCAATTCATTTTATGAGGCCAGTATTACCCTGATACCAAAACCAAAGACATCACAAGGAAACTACAGGTCAATATCTTTTATGAATGTGGATGCAAAAAACTCAACAAATTCCTAACAAACTCATTACATATAAAAGAATTATGTACCATAACCAAGTGGGATTTGTTCCCGGAATGCAAGGTTCGTTTAACCTCCAAAAATCAGTGTCATTAATATACCATATCAATACAATAAAAAAACCTACATGATCATTTCACAAGGTGCAGAAAAAGCATTTGACAAAATCCAAACCCCTTTCATGATAAACACAGTCAACAAACTAGGAATAGAAGGGAACTTCCTCAATCTGATAAAGGGCATACACCAAAAAAACCTAACAGCTAACATCACACTTAATGGTTAAATACTGGATGCTTTCCCCCTAGGATTAGGTACAAGGCAAGGTTGTCCACTCTCACCACTTCTATTCAACATTGCATTAGGGGTTCAATGGCTATAATGGCTATTACGAAAACTGCTGCAATAAACATTCCAGCCAGTGCAATTAGGCAAGAAAAAGAAATAAAGGGCACCCAGATTTGAAAGGAACACATTTTCTCTATTTTCAAATGACATGATTTGTATATAGAAAATCCTAAGGAATCTACTAAAAAACTATCAATTGGAACTAGTAAATGAATTCAGCAGATTTCAGGATTCAAGATCAACATACAAAAAAGAATTATGTACCTCTATGTACTTGCAATGAACAATCTGAAAATAAAATTTTAAAAATTCATTTAAAATAGCGTCAAAAAGAATAAAACACTTAGGAATATACTTAACAAAAGAAGTGTGAAACTTAATGCTTTGAAAACTGCAAAATGTTGTGGAAAGAAATTAAGGATCTAAAAAACTGGAAAAATCTCCAATGTTCGTGAATTGGAAGCCTTAATATTGTTAAGATGGCAGTGCTCCTCAAATTGATCTGTAGATTCCACACAATCCCTATCAGAATGCCAGCTGACTTCTTTGTAGAAATTGACAAGCTGATTCTAAAATTCAGAATTGAAAGGGATCCAGAAGTGCCAAAACAATCTTGAAAAAGAACAAAGTCTGAGGACTTGCTCTTCTCAATTTCAAGAGTTACTACTAAAATTATAAACAACAATGATTAAGACAGGATTGTACTGGCATAAAGACAGACATATAGATCAACGGGGTAGACTAAGAGTCCAGAAATAAGCCCACGAGTCCACGGTCAGTTGGTTTTCGACAAGGCTGTCAAGACCATTCAATGGGGAAAGATCTGTCTTTTCAACAAATGGTGCTAGGGCAACTCCATGTGCAAAATAGAATTGGACTTTTATGTCACACCATATATAAATATGAACTCAAAATGTATCAAAAGATTAAGTTTAAGAGGTAAAACTGTAAAACTCTTAAAAGAAAGCACAGAGGTAATCTTCATGATCTCAGATTTGGCACTGGATTCTTATATATGATACAAGCAACAAAAGAAAAAAATAGATCAATTGGACTTCATCAAAATTTAAAACTTTTGTGCTTCAAAGAATACTACCAAGAAAGTGAAAAGAGAATGCCCAGAATGCGAGAAAATATTTGAAAAGTATCTATCTGATAAGAGATTTGTATCTAGAATATATATTTATATATCTAGAATACATTAAAATCTAGGCATAGATATATGTATCTTAATACACATCTCTAAATTATATGCCTAGAGTATAAAATATATATTTATAATATATATATTTATAATATATAACTATATAAAATATATTAATACATATTAACAACAAAAAGTTGAAGAACTCTTACAACTCAGTAACAAAGACAAATAACCCAATTTAAAAAATGGAAAAGGGATCTGAATAGACATTTCTTCAGAGAAGATGTACAAATAATCAATGAGCACATGAAAAGATGCTCAGCATCCCAAGCCATCAGGGAAATGCACATCGAATCCACAATGAGATATTGCCTCATATGCACTAGGATGGCTACAACAGAAAGAAATGATAACAATTATTGGTGAGAATTTAGAGAAACTGGAACCCTCATAAGCTGCTGGTGGGAACGTAAAATGGTGCAGCCACTTTGGAAAACAGTCTGGCAGTTCTTCAAATCGTTAAGCATACAGTTACCATATGACCTGGCATTTCCTCCCCTCGGTATCTACCCTAGAGAATAAAAACTTATATACACACAAAAACTTGTATAACGAATGTTTATTGCAACATTATTCATAATAGCCAAAAGATGGAAACAATTCAAATGTCCATCTACTGATAAATGGATAGCTAAAACGTGGGAGACCCATACAATACAGTGGAATATTATTTGGCAATTTAAAAAAATGAAGTGCTGATGAGAACCCGCTGTATAGCACAGGGAACTCCACTTCACTTCGCTGTACAGTAGAAACTAACAACATTATAAAACAATTATACCCCAATTAAAAAAATAAATGAAGTGCTGATACATGGTACAGCACAGATGAACCTCAAAACATTATGCTGAGTGAAAGAAGCCAGCACATATATGTGAACACTGGTGATGTGGTAATGGCTACATATGTCTGTCTGTGTGCTAAAGAAAATTAAATTGTACAATTTAAAAAGCTGAATTGTATGGTATGTGAATGGTATCTCAAAAAGCTTATTTTGAAAGAAAACAGAACTTTGGGCTCTTTCTCAGAAATGGTGACCCACTGTTTCCTGAGCTGGAGCTTTTCCTGAAGATCATCCAGTGCAAACTCCTTACCTTCTGGGTCTTTTCAACCTTTCTCTCCCATTCCCGTTTGCATTCGAGGAGGCCACTCACACAAAAAAAGGAATTTTCTCCTGTGACAAAGTCATTTTGATTGTAAACATGTAGTTTAGTTCCCCTTGGCAGCCCCAGGTCAGCAGGGAGCATAGTGAAACATCTCTGCCTTCATTCAGCTGGGAGGTTACTACTTGCCTGGTGTATCTGAGTATTATGGTCCACACAGTATTTCCTAGTGAGTTATCCCAGTTATCAGTCAGATCTTCATCTTGATCAATTAAAGCACCTCAAAAGAAAAGAAAGAAAAAGAGAAAGCTAGGAAGGAAGGTAAGAAGGAAGAGAGGGGAGAAGGAATGGAAGGATGGATGGATGGATGGATGGATGGATGGATGGATGGATGGATGGATGGATGGAGGAAGGAAGAAAAGACGTAAGGAAGGAAGCAAATGAGACAGAAATAAAGGAGAAAGGAAAGGAGAAAGCAAGCAGCTCTGACGGACAACCACAACTCCTTCTTCTACTGCCAAGATGTGGGGCCATGTCCCAAGTTCTGTCATTCCCAGCTCTGCCTCTGAATCATAAAGCTGTAAAACTGTTAAGGGACTCGTATGATACCCTAACACTGACTCTCATGTTGTAGAAGAGGAAACTGAGCCCCAGAGAGAAGGAGAGACCTTCCCACAAGCACAGGAATCGTACAAATGGCTGAGCCACACCTGCATTCAGGTGTCCTGGTCCTAGACCATCCTCTCTCCACCACACCAAAATCCAGCCCTGACCCTCCTGAATGACTTGGGAGTGACAACTACACCTTCAAATACCCGACCAATGGGATGGAAGGAAGGAAGCGTGGAGGGAAGGGAAGATGGCACCGAGACAGGGACAACATGGGATCTTCTGGCAGCTCAGAAATATGAAATGACAGACTGGTAAGAAATTCTCCCTATGAACATCAAGCCTGAGTCATTGGACCCTCTGCTTAGCTCTCTCTGCTGTAAGGTGCTGGGGGTTCTTTGGGGGGGGCCTCTGTGACCACCTCAGGACCAAGAGCAGACAAACCAGAGAAAGTCCTGTCCTATGGAGCCTAGAGATGGAAGTCCTTCCAAGCGGACAGTCATCCTCCAGTGCAGGGGGGTGCTTGCTTGCTGGGACACAGGTTCTCCTAGAGGGCAGCTGCCCATCAGGAGAACATTCCCTCCAGGGTCATGCACTGTAGGAGTCGGGAACCAGGGTTCTGTTGAGGTCAGGCACTGCCACCCTACGACGCTCTGGGGCTCAATTTCCTCTAGAAAATGTGACAGGCACTTTCCTGCCCCCAAACCTGTGATTTGTTATGCATGCACGTGAAATGTCCACACTGGGAGAAGCACACTGACATCCCTCCGGGGGGGGCGGGGGGGAGAGGCAGGGAAGGCAAAGGGGGCGGGGTAGCCGTATGCGAGGCAGTAGGGGTGGTGGCCTGTTGAGAATGTGAGGCCATGTCTGGAAGGGGCAGTCCCTGCTTGCTGCAGCTAGCTGTTGCCAAGTGGGAATACAGGCCAGCGTGGCTCGAGTTTCCAGTTTTTAAAGATAAGTAGGAAATCAGATTTTTATGTGAACTCCTCCAATTATCAACTACTGGCAGCGAAAAGCACTACGCCTGCCAATCAAAACGTATGTCAGCTGCATCTGGCCCGAACACTTCCAGTCTGCAGCCCGTCACTGCCCTCCATGGCCCCCCACACAAAGTTCCAAGGGAGTCATGGGTGGGGAATCTCAGCAAGGCCTTGTTGCCAAGAGCAGGCACCTCAGAGTCAACCAGACCTGGGTCCAAAGCTTGACTTGGGAGCTTACACAAAGTACCCAAACTTGAATGTGGTATTAAATTTCTTCAACTTTCCTGTAGAAGGAGACTGATAACAGAATTTTTCCCGTTGGGTTTCAAGGATGAAATGAGATGATGTATGGTAATGAACCTCAGCCAGGGATCAATAAATGATAGAGATGCACACTAGGCCCTACCCACATCTCAACAGTGGAAAGGCCTTGGGGCATCAGCTTATCCAATCCCACCAAGTGAGCACCTGTGCTGTGCTTGAAAACCTAGACGCACGGGGAACTCACCACCTCCCAAGACAGGTCGTTCCACTGTTGGATAGCTTTAGACGTTAGACAGTGTTTTCTTACATCGAGCTGAAATCTGCCTGTCTTGACTTCTTTCATTCTTAAATAGTAGCTCTGCCATCTAGGATTATAAAGATGAAGCTTAATCTCTTTCCCACATAGGAAAACTTTGAAGGAGACAATCACACACTCGTGTCTCCTATTTTCCCACCTAATTCTTTACTTTTTTAAACATTTCTGTTCCTTTAGTTGTTCCTTGCCAGTGAAAATAAGAAAACCATCAAATTACTTAACACCCACAACCCAGTGGGGCAGGTACCCATTTTACAGATGAGGAAAATGAAGTTTGGGGGACAGGTTAAGGAATTTGCTCGGAATTCCTGTCTTCATTGTCCCTCTTGAAATGTAAACTAAACAGTATGACTAGCACCACCTTTATTCTGAACCCCATCTATTTGTTAATGCAGTTCAAGGCTGGGTTCCTTTTCTTGGTGAATGTGGAGTCAACTAGAAGCCTGAAGTCTTTCTCGCATGTGTTGTCTCAGCCGCCACCTCCCACAGCCTCCTCGTAGTCCTACAGTGGTTAGCGGGCTTTGCAAGCCAAATACAGTCCTTTACACTTATTCCTGTCAAATCTCATTTGGTTAATCCCAGGTCACAGTTCTAGTCAGTTGAACATTTTTTGGACGGTGATTCTGTCACGTGACACGTGCATCTTTGCCCCCGATTTGGCTCCTTTGCTCCGTGTGCCCTTCGTTTCCTCATTAACGCCCAGGAGGCCAGGTGAGACTACTATAAATTTTAAAACCCCATGTTTGGGCTTCCCTGGTGGCGCAGTGGTTGAGAGTCCGCCTGCTGATGCAGGGGACACGGGTTCGTGCCCCGGTCCGGGAAGATCCCACATGCCGCGGAGCGGCTGGGCCCGTGAGCCATGGCCGCTGAGCCTGCGCGTCCGGAGCCTGTGCTCCACAACGGGAGAGGCCACAACAGTGAGAGGCCCGCGTACCGCAAAAAAAAAAAAAAAACACCAAAAAACAAAAAAACCTCATGTTTGTTTCATTTAGCAAACACCTGTGAGCACCTCCTACTTGGCTGGAGCCATCAGGGTGAGCAAGACAGTCAGTGCTGTTCCTCACAGAACGGGTGAGTCCTATGTGAGGAGGGGGTCAAACCTAGATTGGGGGGCCTGAGGAGCTTCCCAGGACAGGTGTTGTTTAACTCAAGATCTGAAAAATAAGTGCCAGAACGCTGGTGCAGAAGAGTGGGGGAGGGGTGGGGAGTCCCCGGCAGAGCATCCCTGGTCTAGGCCCCTCTTCCTGCTCTCTTCCCATAGTGCTTTACAATACGGCTAGCTGTAAACTATTTTATTTGTATCACTAATTGTAGACCCTTGACAGTTAAGGGGATCATCTTTGTACTTCCTCCTCTGCCCAGCGCAGTGCCTGTCACCATGGTAACTACTATTGACTGGTCCCCCTATAAGTGTAGGCACAGTGCTATGGATATTACCTCACTGAATCTCCTGACAAATGCACAAAGTACCACTCTTCTGGTTTTACAAATGAGGAAACCGAGGCTCAGAAGATGGTAACGGTAGCAACAGTAGCAGCAGGAACAGGTAAGCAGTGCATACGACACGCCAGACACTAAAACTAAGCACTTTATGTATATAAACTCCTGATGGGAAAGGTGGCGGCTGCCTTCTCCACTGCGTACTAGTTATGTGAGTAGTTAGATGGGCAGTTACTCAACCTCTCTGTGAAAAGGAGATGAAAACGATAGCGCTGCTTCCTAAGGTTGTTATGAGAATGAAATCATTAACCAATACAGGTGCCTAGGATAGCATCTAGCACACAGTGAGACCTAACAGTGAACTGTTATTAAGGAATCTGTACAAAGACAAAGGCTTCTCATGTGTCAGAACAGGGATTGAATCTAATTTGAACCCTGGATCATGTTGTCTCAAATATAGTTTATTTACATACACACTACTATGTATAAAATAGATGATCAACAAGGACTTACTGTATAGCACAGGGAACTCTACTCAATATTCTGTAATCTAAATGGGAAAAGAATTTGAAAAAGAACAGATATAGGTATAAATGAATCACTTTGCTGTACACCTGAAACTAACAACATTGTACATCAACTATACTCCAATATAAAATAAAATTAAAAACATATTAATTGATATTTGATGAAGGATGGAAGAGAGGGGCATTGATTGCACTAGGAAGTCACCAACCGTGAATAGCACAGTTAGCCAAGGTGACTGCCAACACAACCCAGCAAAAATGCACTGGATGCCAAAACAACAAATATTTTAAACAGTAAAGGAAAACTAAAGAGTGTCCAAACTGCAAGGACCACAGAGATCAAAACTAGGGCACCTCCTTGTCTCTAGGCGGGGCTGGCATTTCATTACCGTTGTTAGAGAAAGTTATGAAATGTCAGAAACTTAAAGCCTTTTCAGCTTGAGGGGATTTCTCCTGAAAAAGTCCCTTGCTCATTTTTCTTAAAAAAATTACACGAAGGAGATTTTTTAAAAATCCTTAAAAACCATAAAGTTTTGATGGACAATCTTTCACACTTTCTGTTTGTGGGGAGGAAAATGAGAGGATATGGTCGATTTTATTGGATTTTTATTTCGACTTCACCGCCATCTTGAGATTTCATAATTCTACCTCAGTGACTAATTTTTCCTGGTCTTGGGTTGTGTCCAAGTGGCTCAGTCAAGAGTATGTTCATTCTGATTATTTTTGAGGATTTATGTAGTTGTACTCAATGCCTGGTGACACAGAATAGTGTTACTGCGAGCAAAGCTTAGCTGTGTGGCTGTCGAGAGCTGGCACGCCACATTTTTTTTGGTATGGAGCCTAGAGAGTGTCGGGAAACGCTCTCTCTGAAGGAATGACCCCGGACATTTAATTGGCAGGTACCACCAAGGGCTAAGGGTGAAATTCCTAGGAACACGCCAGGTGAACACAGGGCTTGGGGCAAGGGTTAAAGAAAGATGTGACACTCCCGACTTCCAACAAATCCACCACCACAAACACATGTAAATGTTTCCTATAATCAAGGTCCCTTGGTGTCTAATGACAAAAATGTCTCTAGGAGGGGAATGTGAAACGCCAGGGCTCAAGATATCAAGAGTGTCTTCCATGCAATTTTCACGTAGCTGGAAGGCGAATGGATAAGAGTTAAGTCCCTCTTCTCTAAACTCTTGCCCTGTGGTCCTAATCAGCTGTTCTCCATCCCCACCCCCGCCCCGTGATGGAGAGAATGGATAGTCTCCTTCATGCCTCAGCCTTAGAGGAAGCACAGCACCAGGCTGTAGAGGGGTCTGTTTCCCAAGGAAAACTCCAACCAACCATGTCATCAGTGTCTATTTTAAATCCTAGCAATATCTGTTTCCTCTTTTTCACAACTTCATCAAAATGCAAAAAAAAAAAAAAAAAAAAAAAAAAAAAAATCCAGCAAAACCTGACCTTGTATTAGATGTTTGATGAAGCTGTATGCAGAGAGGCCAGAGAATTCCTAGGAATTCTTTACAGAGGATCGTTTGAAGTAGAATTCTGCAAATACAGGTCAGCCTCAAACTGCTGCCACTTTAGGAAACCCACCTGGGCTTCCAGACGCGTAATCCAAAGGCTGAGAGTCCAAACTCTGTTCACCCCAACGTGTTCATCTGTCTCCTGGGCAGATACATCAGGCAATGATGTGAGAAGGATGGCAAACAAGATCTACCACCCAACCTGTCTGCATTGGCTGCTTCCTGGGGGTACAAGGTGTCTAGTACACTTTCTTCTCAACAACTCTGGGCTCAAGCAGCATCAGGCTTAGTCCCTGAGACCAAAACTCTGGGAAGCAATTCTTGCGGGAGTATTCGTGCTAGAATAAGCAGAGGTTTCAGAAAGTAAGTGGAAGAAGCCATGCATTGAGGATAGAGATGAAGTGAGTAGGGGAGGTGAGGGGAGAAGCTTTTCCAATGGGCAGCGGGAGGGATGATGAGTACCTGTTGAAACTGACTTTTAAAACCAGAGAAGAGATGGGCCTCCCCGGTGGCGCAGTGGTTGAGAGTCCGCCTGCCGGTGCAGGGGACACGGGTTCGTGCCCCGGTCCGGGAAGATCCCACATGCCGCGGAGCGCCTGGGCCCGTGAGCCATGGCCGCTGAGCCTGCGCGTCCGGAGCCTGTGCTCCGCAACGGGAGAGGCCACAGAAGTGAGAGGCCCGCGTACCGCAAAAAAATAAAAAAATAAAATAAAATAAAACCAGAGAAGACCCTGGACAGTAACCAAGCAATAACAGATAATATCATAAATGTGCTAAGCAATCCAGACCTACAGAACTTGGCCAACCTATGGCTAAGTGGTCTTTCTTTTTTTTTAAGTCCGTTTCTTTGTTGTTTGTTTTTTTTCTTCCTACAAAATGTCAACTGTTTTAGCCTCCTTTTCCTCAGAGGAGAATTTCGATGAATGGAAAAAAATAGTTTCTCTTGAAAGTTTCTCCCACAAAAATACAACAATAATGCCACTGAAAATGTTTCAGAGGCTTTGAAAATCTGTTCAGCCTCTCTCTCTCTCCCCGTCATGGTTCTGCATGGACCTGCATGGAAGGCGGCGTGTTGACAAGGCAGCCAGTGATGCAACTGAAAGCACAGAGACCTCCTCTCACTTTGGGCTGGGGGTCTGACACCCTTTGTGCATCCCTACCTTAGAACTGTTATCACCACCCGGGAAAAAGTGCAGATGGGGAAAGTCTGAGTACATCTGCAGATCGCTACTCTTTTCCTCAACGTCCCTGCTTGTTTCATGGCCGTGCTGATTGGACTTGCCACACACTGTGGCAAACTGGGCAACAGGCAACCACTGCTCAGCCACTACCCAGTGAAGCAGTGCTGCCCCAGCACCCTGTGCACGCCCTGTGGTGCACTGGACCCAGGTAGGAGTCCAGTGGAGGTGGTGTTGGAGCAGAACGATCCACACAACCTCAGTAAGTTCTACTGCGGGGCTCAGTAAGGACCATTAGAGGCGCCCTCTTCACTCCCTGGAAAGACCCGCTTCTGGGCAATAGCTATTATTTTAAGAAGTTCAACCTGCACCTTTTAAAATCCTCATAGATCTATTGTAAGTCATGGTCCTAGAAGGGAACCAGGGGCCTCCAAAACCCTAAGATGCCGCAACTCTGCTCTTCGTACCTTCCACAGAACGGGAGGGCCCTGCGGGCGGCAGGTGTGTGACCCATGTCTACAGATGGACGCCATCTGCTGACCGCACCTCCTGGGTCGCATCTATTTGTGGGAAACCCCATGTCAGGAATGTGAGGAGTGTGTACTGCATAAACCCACACATTTTATGACGGGTTGTAGCCACATCAACTCAAGGAGAGGGGTTATTTCCACCACCACGTTCTCGCCAGGCCTGTTTCAGGAGTGGCGTGCAAAAAACACCATGGTGCTTACGACTGGTGCTGTTTTCTTAAACACAAAGTACAGAAATGACCTGTCTCAACCTGTTAAAATTTTAATAAGTTTACCTGTTTACACTTTAATAAGATTGAAAATTTTAAACTTACTGTACTGAGTTCCACAATAAGAAATACATTTCACTTCAGACCCATTAAACACATACACACACTCACATGTATTTTACATATATGTGAGTATAATGTATGTATGTTGCATATTTTATAAAATGGAAACAAAAGATTTAAAAAGTTTCACTAAATGTTTACCCTTACTTTTTGCAATATACTTGGATATTTTCCATTTTATTCTGCGTTTTTTGGGGGGGGCGCGGGTGCCCCGCAGCTTGCGGGATCCTAGTTCCCCAAACAGGAATCCAAACCAGGCCCCCGGCAGTGAAAGCGTGGAGTCCTAACCACTAGAACGCCAGGGAGTTCCCCTGCTTTATTTTTTTTTAATGCTGATGACAGACCACTAATTTGATTTCACAGCCCATTGATGGTTGGGATTTTTCAGAGCCCTGCTCATCCTGGTAAACAGAATGATGTCTCTTTCCCTTGCCACGTGAGCTGGAACGCAGCGGTGAAAGAGTGTGTGCCCAAACAAGTTCTGACCCCATCAGGCAACCACACAAAGCTCTCTGGGATCGGGATTTGTTTCCGTAAGGCCTACCACTCAGAAAAACACCCTGAAACCAATGTAACCTACCATTCCTCAAAAGAAAGAAAAAAACATTGAATTTGAAATTTAAAAGAATGTAATAACTGTATAATGTATACTGTCAAAGATTAACAGTTGGTTCATAGTTTGAAATCAATAGCTGAAACTGTAGCATAGCGGAAACAGTCTTAACCTTGGGATCTGACCTGGATTCTCATCCTGGCTTGTCATTTTATTCGCTCTGTCTTGAGCAGGTCACAGCTGCTGTTTTCTCATACATAAAATGGAAGAAATAATACCAAAGTGGTTTATCTCAGAGAGTTATGTAAAAGCCCTTCAGGAAAACCTGATGTGTTGAACGAGCGAGTATGTTGAATCCTTTTCAGAATATCTGCACCTTTTGTATTTTTACTTGTTGGAGATCCCCTAGCCACGCAGAGCTTTTTCCCACTAAATACGTTTATGTGAAGGCACAATGATCATTCTCTCCCAGGATATCTGGGTTGTTAGAATTTCTACTACTTTTCAATTACATACGCAGTGTGTCTGATCATTTTTCTACCTGAAATTAAGCTACTATACAAATCTCATTCATTTTATACATAAAGGAGAACCAAAGGAAGGAAAATCTGTTTTGACAATGCTCCAACCCATTTGCTTTAATAGGCGTAGAGAGAAAAACAACCAAGTAAAGAGAAGCAGAAGAGATGAGTTTCTTTTACAGGGAAGAACTAGAAGATATCCACTCAACCACAGCGCAGACTCCCATTTTTCTTTCCCTTTTCAATTATAACGCTTCAAGAGAAGACATTATACTTAAAGAGCCCTGAAAGTCTTGGACCTGGAGAGGGGAAGGCTATAGGCTGACTTCAAAGCATGGGGAACTCAACTGGCTAAGTTCAAGGTCTTCTTAACCAAATTAGAGACACTGACAAAGTATTAAATACTTTGGAGATGCCATTAAAATCTCTTCTGGTTAGTTTCCTTGCTTTACAGGCAAAACTCATATATTAAAATACTAATTGCAATGAAATCCTCTAACTTAGAAAAGGCTGATCTGGAGCCAATTTCTTGTCTATACCAAAAGGTCAGAAAAGAAATGCAAATGTGTTCCTTTTTCTCTGCAAGGCGGATGAACACTACCTAAGTAGCCCTGGCATTACCATTCAGCTAACATCTTTTTGTTTTGTAATTAGTAAAGCATGGAGGAGTACTTTTTGTTTTTCCTTATGACCCAGAATTTTGTAGCTATAATTGCTGGGGTATTCCACTCATTTTCCCAAAAGCAATTTTTAAAAAATGTATGTAGCATTCTTCAGTTACTCTCATTCAACAGCCATTTGTCAAGATCAAGCCAAGGGTGGGAATTTCCTGGCGGTCCAGTGGTTAAGACTTTGCCTTCCAATGCAGGGGGTGCAGGTTCGATCCCTGGTTGGGGAACTAAGATCCCACATGCCTTGCGGCCAAAAAACCAAAACATAAAAACAGAAGCAGTATTGTAACAAATTCAATAAAACTTTAAAAATGGTCCACATCAAAAAAAATTATTAAAAAAAAAAAAGATCAAGCCAAGGGTGTATCAGGAGAGGAAGATGATTGTCTTAGAATCAGTGTAATTTAGTGAGACCAGGCTCTACTTGGCTATGGGACCTGGGACCAGTTGCCCAGGTGCCCCTACAGAGCTCAAGTGTCACTTTCCCTCCTCCCTTCCACCACGACCCTCCAGCTCACCAAGGTGGACTGAATCCCTGCAATCCATCACCTTCTGTCCTTTCCCACAGCTATGACAACGGTGACCTTGGCAGCAGCCCTACCTGGTGTTCCTGCCTCAGTCTTGCCCCCTCTGGTCTCCTCCCGCCACTGAGAATCTGAAGGGAAAAGTCTGACCACCTTACTCTGTTGCTAACCCTTTTCCGTCGCTCCCCATGTAGCCTCAAGTGAAGTGGATTTTAGGCCCTTGGCTTGTAAAATGGAGAGAAGAAAGCTTCACGGGATCGTTGGGAGAATCGAACAGCATAATGTAAATAAAACCACTTGTTTAAATGAAAAGAAACCACGAATGTAAGAAGTTATTATATTAAGAGAAATTTAAACTTACCAGTAATTTAAATTTACCAGTAATTTAAATCCCAGGTCCCATAGCCAAGTAGAGCCTTGTCTCACTAAATTACACTGATTCTAAGACAATCATCTTCCTCTCCTGATATACCCTTGGCTTGATCTTTCTTTTTAAGAATTTTTTTTGATGTGGACCATTTTTAAAGTCTTTATTGAATTTGTTACAATATTGCTTCTGTTTTATGTTTTGGTTTTTAAAGTAGTTACATTTTGGTTTTTAAAGTAAAGTAGTTAAATGTAGTTACTTGAGTAATTAAATTGATAATTTATTTACTTGAGTAAATAAATTGAAATTAATGCATTATGTCAGAGGTTTGGTAGATTTCTACAAGCTATAATGATAAAGTCGTGATATTGATTTTTCTGTACATTACATATACATATCAGATGTTATGCCCAAATCAGTGCTCAGGTGGGAACCATCTAAATAATAGTTTGCTTATAATCCACATGCACGGTTTGGTATCATGCAGACAAAGCTGTACAGCCCTGATTCTTTTTCTCAGAACCCTATCAGACTACAAATCTATGCCTTTTCTAAAGAGGTGTCTAATAGTGTTTCTCATCATTATAGAAAACCAAAATGAAACGCCAACACATCTGCAGATGCTTACCAGGGGGCAGAAATCGTACAAACAATAACATGTTCTAAAGTAAACATTCAACAATAATAAATAAGTGATAACCAGTTGACACCTAGTAAGTAGTCACAGCTGTGTATTAGGAACTGGTTGGAGTTATTAGTCCCATAGACAATCCTGAGTCACAAGAAACCAGACCAGTTTTGTGCCCCTGAATAAAATTAAACCTGTAATGTTGTAAATATTCAATAAGAATGGAAGCCTGAGACCAAATCTTCTCAGACACAAAATTAATAAAAGAATGAAAATAGGAAATGCATAAAATGTTAGGATACTTGGAAAAGTTACAGCTGCTTAATGAATTATATCATAGCTAACTTGGATTCTAGTAAAGTGTGATTATGAGACCAATATCACTCTACCGGGAAAGAGGCAACCAAATCCGTGTTACTATTCAGAGCAGTACAGGTACAGGCACCTAGCAAGTGTTCCCTAAATATCTGCTAACCAAATTAACTGACAAACAAAGACATTCAGGTGCTCTCTTATGGTCACTATTACTGATTCAAATATCTTTTGTTATTAGGGCTATTTAAAAGTCACGTCTCATAAAGATTTTCCCAATGAACGCATATAATATTCATAGTATTCCAATAATAATGCCCTAGGAAACACAATCAGTACATTTTGATATCCTTCCGTCTCCAAGAACACAGTCTTTGAAATAGAGAATTTCCTTCTACCCAACCAAATTGTGCAGGAGTTTTGAGATATGAGGACTTGTACCTTTATGCTAACGTTTGTGGGCTACTACCACAGAGCAGACATGATACATACATGACCCCACGGCCAGTACTCACCGCCCCCCCAGCCTCATGCCAGACAGTGATAATTAGTGATGCCGCTCTTTCCTGCTTGGCCTGAAATTCATCCTCACTGTCAATTTCAACAGAGTATTCCACACAGCCCTGTTAATCGCTTCGTGTATTCCTCTGACAAATATTACTGAAGTCTTGCTATGAGCCAGGCACTGTACCCAGGAGGCACTTTGCAGATAAAAGTAATTAAGGCAGACATGGACCTTGCCCTCACAGAGCTTAGAATGACTACTGATGTGACACCCAAAGTGATCGTTACTTGCCAGATCTGCTCTATTGTAGAGTGGAAGTGGAGATAATTCTAAACAGCTAAGTTTCTCTTCTGTTTTCAAAGGGGGTTGAAGTTGACAGGTTCTGCACACCTACCTACTGGCTCCATAACCCAGGAGGCCCACTGAGTAATGTAGGAGCGAAAGATGAACATAACCGAATGTTATTTCTTAGGGGAAAACAAAAAGAGAAATGGTCTTCTTTTACTCATTTAAGTGTTTGATTCGGAAGGTCAGACCAATAAACCCACAGGAGAAAGTTTTATAAGAATTTTAGTATAAATGAATTTCCCCCCATTTCCCCTAGAGAGGCAGAAATAAAAGCATTTTCTTTCCTCCACAAGCACCAGGAAGAACATAACCTACTATGTGGAGCTAGAAAAAGAGAACAGATGTCTGAGCACATGACTTTTTCCATCGCCACTGGCACACGTTGTGTCTGTGTCTCTCCCTTTAATCCTGCTCCCCCCCCGACCCCGCCCTCTCTTCCCTCTTGGAGAAGGCAGCTCTGCCTTCTCCAAGCCAAGATCCCTGGCCTCCTTCCTCCTCTTATTTTTAAGTGGGCTGGTTGCATTCCTATGATGGCGATCAATTAGCAAGTTGTTGCCTCCTCCAGTTCTCTGCCCACCCCACCCCCTCCCCCCGGAAAAGTGCAAAATGTACAAACAGGAGTTTGGTGGAGCAGGATAGAAAAGTGGCTCAGTCAAAGCAGGCTGATACGAGCTAATATGTTACTGCCAATATCACACTACTGTTCTACTGTCTCTAAGACTAACCCCGAATCTGGAAAATTACACATTATGCTCAGGTAAAACACTGTCTGGTTGCCTTATTTCAAAAAAGATTCCCACCAAAATGTAAGTCTATGGTGCTGCCTTCAATGCAAAGACCCAGTTCTTTAACTCGCCGGGAGGAAGACCCAGGATGTGTGTTTAGGCTACTGACACTGAGGGTTGGTTGTTTTGTTTTTTTTAACTTGAGTTTGTGCCTGAGGTGCCTACTAATTTTGCTCTATGTGTTAGAGCTCTAGCTCTAAGGCTAGAGTCTTGCGCAAGTTTCGGAAACTGGCTGGAAGAAAACAAGGAAGAACAAAGTGACAAGTCATCTTCCTTATTATTCCTTCCAGGGATCCATTTCTACTGCCCCTTTATGTTTCTTTAAGGATTTTATATTTCTTCCCTCTGAATATTATTTCATTTCTTCATTTTCTAAGGAAGGAAAAAACTAAAAAATTATACTCTAAAAATTATAACCAGAACATGATTCATTTTTTGTCTTTCGCCCTTTTCACTATGCAATGGCATGTGCCTGCTCTTATATCTTTATAATACTCGCTTTGTGAACATGAAATAACACAGTATCATTAACTGGAATTAATTTTGTAACCTTCAAGTGACATTACCAACATTACACTTATGAATTTAGTATAGAACAGTATTTTACAATTTCAACCTATCAGAGAATGCAGTTGTGTTAAAGGACAAAAATCTTGTATTTTGGGCTTCTCAATCATTAAGAAATAGAACTAAAAGCCTGCCATTCGTTTATTCATCCCACGATGTGCCAGACAGTATTCTAGGTGCCACGGATACAGTGGTGAACAAAATAGACAAGAGTCTCTCCCTTAAGGGAGCGTGCAACTGACTGACTGGTCCTTGAAAATTCTGGTTGAAACTGACACTCAGGAAATACAGGAAAACGCACTCCACAAGTTTCAACAGCTAGGGTAGGCTCTCTTTCCTGGCCCACTTCTTTCACAGTCACTAGGAAAGCTCCCTTTCCAATGGATCAGGTGGCTTTATGACCCACTGCAAAGTTATAGCAAAGAGAATGTAGAAAGTGGACGTCTTACCATTAATAAATATGTAGATTGTAGATTCTGCTTTCTTTTTCTTGGAAGCAGGTGTAGAGAGATATTTGCAGCTGTAGAAGCCAGTGTGGTTTGCCTGAGCCCCGTTCAAGGTCAAAGTACTGCAGAACTGCTTGCCACTCCTTCCACAGGCAGATTTAGTTATGCTCAGCCTCCGGCTTTGGCTTTCCTTACTCACTGTTGCAGGCAAAGACCATGAATGGGCCCCTTCCCCTCTGCAATCACAGGTAAGAAAACAAAACACAGTCAGTCATGGCTGGGGCCCGTTCTGAAGCTGTCATTTCTATCCTGATGTCTTTTCTTAAGTACAGTCATTTTCTTTACAGAAAAGTAACACATTTAGAAAAGCTTTTAAACAACTCAAAATGTTCGAGGCATCCCTTCCCCTGATTCCCTGTGAGTGAGTAATTCCCTCCCATCCCATGGATGAATGAATCACCCTCCAGGGGAAGCTGGATGCATGAGGTTTGCACTTGGCAGATGACGGAAGACCACTGACGTCTACCTGTCTACTCTGGGGGGCCACCTTTCTACTCTCCTAGGGAGTGATTCTGCCTAAGGAAGAGCAATCAGATTGTCCCCAAACCAACACGGTCACTCACCTGCATTTGAGATACAGCGTCTGGCCTGCTTGTATCACGTGCTGGGTGCCTTTTAAACTCAGCTCAGGACCTTTTAATTTTGAACCTGAACTACATCCTGGAAAAAAAGTTTTTGAAATGTGTTATTTGCAAATTGCCCTCTCATCTTTTTTAAAAAGGTGTATCTTTCCATAAAAGGTAACTTTTCATCTTTAACTTACTTGCATAGGCAAAACGGTACATCTGATACAAATTTATTTTAATTCACAAATTTTTTTCTATTCCAAGACTTCTTGCTCATGAATATTGTATATCCTACTATGCCAAATGATCTAAATCATATTCAAAAGCCCATTAATTTAGAACACTAATAAATTCAATCATGATTCAAAGTGCAACCGTATTAAAATATATAGTAACTACTTAAAAACTCTCAGGATTAAAGGTCAATGTCATCCAAAATATACTTCTAATACTGAACTACCAACATGGGTCATCTGGTTATACAGGCCCGTCTGATCTTCTTCCTGAATACAAGGCATGGAACTTTTCCTGGATTCTAGACATACTTCAGTCATTAGTTGAGCCATGATATTCTAGGCGAGTCATTTCTCTTTCTGAACTGGTTTCCTCATTTGGAAAACTAATTATAGAATCAAAATCAGTTTTAGAAGCCACTTGGTTTGTCTTACATAATCTCCAACTTCCTTCTACAATGGAAGAGAAAAGAGGGAACCGTCTGCTCCTACGTGACATTTGACAAGTATATTTCATGGGGATCGTTGTGAGACAATGAGATCAGCTATGCAAAAGTGTGCTAAAATCAACACATCTCCCTATGACACAATATCTCCTCATGACACAGTATCTCCTCACGACACAATATCTCCATAAAACACAGTATCTCCATATGACACAATATCTGCATACAACACAATATCCATCCTGGGGACCAGCTATGAGACCCTGGCCAGATCACCTTCTCCAGATCTCAGTTCTCTTATCTGTAAGACGGCGGACTGGACTGCATGACTTTGGTTCTCTGTCCATTTCTGACATCCCCAGACCCACAATTCTTTGAGAAATTGGTGCCGTAGAGGTTGAGTCTCTGCTGAAGCTCTCGACTTAGCAGAAGAGGTCTCTGATCAGGAGCTCTCCCCTCATCCCCTGCTCTCCCCCCACTCCTGGCAGAAGCAGGAGATGGGGCTCAGGATTAGCAGGGGTAAGGGTCAGCAGGAGGGAGAAAAGATATTCTTGGAAGCAGGGAAGTTATGTATGCAGAACCGATCTTAGGGAATATTTTCTACATAAAAAATACGTTTCCAAAGTGGAATCCAAAGCAGAAGACTGGGATCTTAGACCACAGACCTGCACGTGTCAGACTCCACGGGGAAGTCTAGCAATGCTCCCTAGTGTTTCTCTCAGGTCCAAATATCGCAAAGAAAACTAGACTCAGTGAAAGATCTGCCCTGGAAGCTTAATCTCTCCACTTCCTGCCGGCGTGCCTCGGCATTACTGGATGTGCTTCTCCTTGGCATCCTCACGTGTGAGCCACAAAGTCCACAGGCACAGCATGGGGACTTGGTGCTCTGTTGTCTGGGGGGCGGGCACACCACCTGGCATGTGGCAGACAGATGCCCCTGTCACCGACACCTAGCAGAATCACTCTCCTCCCCCACTCCCATCAGAGAACGTTTTGCTGGGCATGTAACTGAAAAGATGTTAGATGAACATTATCTGCTTTGCTGGTGTTGCTGATGATATTAATATTTTGAAAGTCACTTTTATATACAATAGGCCCTGGTATCAAATTATGATTGGAGCAAATGGCTCAATATTAGCTAAATTTAAATTCGAATGACCGTTTCATCGAGCTCCCCTTGTTCTATCAAATAACCTCACAGAACAAGTCGACCCATTCAGGTACCTAAAGAAGAACTCTGTACTTTCCTCATGTTTATGAGTTTTCTGAAGTAACAGCGTAGCTCAAAATCAGTGATCCAGGAGAACACTACGTCTTTCAAAGGCCACAGCCAGCAGTTACTAACGCCTGCCCTGAAAAGTGTCCAGGCCAGAATAGTCTCTGCCCTTCTTTGTGGCATGGAACTCCAGGGATTTAACTGAGCAATTGTTCGTGGGTTGGAAAAGGTCCACCCCAAGCTTCCTGTGGAAAATTCTGGCAATACTTGCAGGTATCTCTGTGGTTTGTGCGCACATAATGAGTTTTCCCATCCAGGAGAGGCCAAGGGGAAGATGCCTTCCTTCCCTGGTATGAGGTGATTCCTACTTTTTTCCCTTTTTTCGTTGCTATTTTGGTTTCCAAATTGTGTGACTCTTTCTCTATCAGTGCCCTAGAACACCAGTACTCCTGACCCTTGTCAGAGAGGATCTTAAACCTTGAGAGAACCACCCAGATCCCAGCAGAAAGAGATGTGTCATGTAGAGAATATCCCTCAAAAAATATGCCAACTGCACATCCCTCTCTGCAGTCCCCACTCCAGCCTCCAACCAAAAGAAAACCACCTAACTGAGTGGTTAAATAAGACAATGCGAGAAAAATAGGATTATTGGAAAGCTTAGGGGGATAAATATTGAGAGAAATATTTTGCTATCGAATTTGTCTCTGCTGACATCATGAATTTTGCCCTTGGAACAAGGAAGCTAGATAAAAGTAGTTGATTGAAAGAAAGGAAAGGACAGGTATCAAGAAACAGCATTTCGAAGTAACTGGACACTTTGGGACATCACATCCTTCAGTTAATAGGAAACTAGAATCTCATAAAGATGAACGGAAGTACCAAGACTACAGTTTAACAGGAAAACTAATAAAGAAAAAGGAAAGTGAGATATTTATTCCTCAACTGCTCTGAAATGTCATTAGGCCTTGAAACACTTCTTTGAAACAGTTTAATGCCCATACACCCACTTGTGTAATGAATATTTAACACTTTTTGAGTGTCTCCTGCGTGTCAGACACTTTCTCCATCTCGGTGGTGATGTGTATAAGGACGTGAACATGCATACATCCAAGATCTGATATCTTCTTCCCACCGTGAGCAACTCTGTTTGCTCGACTCATGAGTAGCTCAGAGTCACATTGTCCACTTAGAAATAAATCCACAGGATACTTCATTTTGAAGGGTGGAGTGCTACAACTTAACAATGATCCCCCATTGTGAAGCTCAGATGGGGATCAGAACTTTCCACTGTTTGCCATGGTAGCCTAGAAGTCTCGTTTAAAAGAATCATTGTCCCCTCAGGAAACTAGGTGGTCCATGAACTATTGTTTTCATCAAAGTCAACTACGATAGAATCACGAGGGTCAAAGAGATCTCCTTATACGAGGAAAATTACTATTTAAATAAAACCAAACAAAAAACTCAATGCAATCAACATGAAAAGGCAGTCTACTGAATGGGAGAAAATATTTGCAAATCATATGTCTGATAAGGGGTTGATATTCAAAATATATATTTCAAAAACCCACATACAACTCAGTAGGACAAAACCAAACCATCCAATTTTCAAAATGGGCAGAGGATCTGAACAGACATTTTCCCCAAAGACAGACTGTCAACAGGTACATGTAAAGATACTCAACATCATTAATCATCAGGGAAATGCAAATCAAAACCACAATGAGATATCACATCACACACAGAATGACTATTATCAAAAAGACAAGAAATTAACAAGAATTGGGGAGGGTGTGGAGAAAAAGGAATCCTTGTGTACTGTTGGTGGGAATGTAGATTGGTGCAGCCACTACAGAAAACAGAATGGATATTTCTCAAGAAGTTACAAATAGAACTATCACATGATCCAGCAATTCCACTTCTAGGTATTTATCTGAAGGAAACGAAAACACTTACTCGAAAAGATATGCATTCACATGTTCACTGCAGCATTATTTACAGTAGTCAAGACTAAGTGTCCATCGATGGATAAATAAAGATGTGGTATATATACACAATGGGATACTATTCAGCCATAAAAAAGAATGAAATCTTGCCACTTGCATCAACATGGATGGACCTTGATGACATTTTGCTAAGTGAAATAAGTCACAAAAAGACAAATACGGTATCATCTCACTTACATGTAGAATCCAAAACAAAAACAAACTAAGTGTAGACTATGAAAATGGGCTTTATCACATGCTTCTGTATTAGGAAAAACTATTAAGGTCAAGCACAGTGGGCTAAGAGCATTAAAAAGCCAATATGTGTACGTGAACTTACTGACTGAACAATGACACTCTGTGCTGTGCTTGTCTGAATATTTTCCCTCGTTGTCTGTTCTGTATTATTGGGTAGGCAGAAAGCGAACAGAGCCTTATGGCTCTTAAACAAACACCCCTTCTCTCCCCACATGATGAACCTCTGGGAGGAAGCCCACACATAGACTGTTCTAAGATGCTGCTCTACATTTCCCACCCGTACTTCATTGGGCAAAATGGAATGCTTTCTGTGACCTCCATGGGAAGCGTGAGTAAAATTCCAAGTAAATAAAAAAGGCTTTATTTTGCAACCAAATCAAAGCCCGAATGATTGAGGTTCTTTCTGCAAACCTCTTCAAAGCTACCATGATGGACACTAAGAGAGAGGACACCCACCATAGGTCATTATGAACCAGACAGCCTGGCCCATCACTTTTAAGACTGAGAGCAGGCTCTTATATAACGTTTGACTAAACGTTATCTTTAGAAAACTGCCTTTTGTATTGATCTGAATGATAATAGTGTTCTACCTGTTAAATGTACCTTCAGGACAAGATCGTTAGCCCCTCTTCCTTCTAGATGACACCCCTCACCCCTACTATATTGAAATCAAAGGGCTGTTCTCTGTAAGAAAGGGGCCTTATTCAAACAGGAATCATGAAACAGCTATGGTTTTCTATTTCTGATTGGGAATCATGAATCTCCCCAGCTCTGCTACTAACTGGCTCTGCTGTGGCCATGAGCCAGTCACCTTAAGCCTCAGATTCTTCATCTGCCAACAGAGGAGGCTGGACTTAAGATTTTTACAATTCCTCCTGGCCTAAAAAGTCAGTGATTCTGAAATTCGCAGTGATTAATAACAATGTACAAGTTAGAAATCACATTTTAAAATACTTACAACTACTGGAAGAACAAATAACCCATTTAAAAAATTGACAGAGTATCTGAATAGACATTTTCCCAAAGGAGACATATAAATGGCCAGCAAGCACATGAAAAGATGCTGGACATCATTAGCCACCAGGAAAATGCAAGTCAAAAGCACAGTGAGATACCAACTTCACACCCACTAGGATAGCTTCAATAAAAAAGACAAGAACAAGTGCTGATGAGGAGGTGAGAAAACAGGAGCCCTCATATGTTGCTGGTAGTATTGTAAGATGGTCCAACTGCTTTGGAAAACAGATTGCAGTTCTTCCAATGGTTAAACATAGAGTTAAACAGATGGCTCAGCAATTCCACTCCTAGGTATCTACCCAAGAGAACCAAAAACATATATGTCCAAATAAAAACTTGTACACAAATGTCTGTAGTGGCATTATCTGTGATAGCCAAAAAGTGGAAACGACCCAAATGATGGGTGGATAAACAAAGGTAGTCGATCCATACGATGGAATATTATTTGGCAAGAAAAAGAAATGAAGTATGGATACATGCTACAACATAGATGACCCTGGAAAACACTGTGCTAGTGCACACAGAGGTAAGGCCATGTAGGAACACAGAGAGAAGACAGGTGTCTACAAGCCATGGAGAGACGCCTCAGGAGAAACCAAAACTGATGACACCTTGAGCTTAGACTTCCAGCTTCCAGAACCGTGAGAAAATAATATTCTCTTGTTTAAAAACCAAAAAGAAGCTAGTCACAAAAGGCCACGTGTTGTATGATTCCATTTATATGACATGTGCAGAACAGGCAAATCCATAAGAGAGAAAATTAAGAGTAGTGGTTGGCAGGGGCTTGGAGGAGAAAGAACAGAAGTGAGTAACAACAGGAGTTTCTTTTGGGGGTGAAAATGTTCTAATATTAGATAGTGATGATGGTTGTACAACTCTTGTGAATATACTAAAAATCACTGACTTATACAATTTAAAATGGTGAGTTTCGTGGTATGTGAATTTTATCTCAATAAAGCTGTTTTAAAAACAAACCTTATGACTAAAATAATCAGAGTTAAGTTGCATATTGAGCTATTTTGAACTTTGTCGTACTACATACAACCTCATCAGTGTCAGATTTTTATACTTTTAACTGTTTCTCCAGCTTAAAGCTTTAGAAGGCTGATGTTAGAGAATTTTTACTTCGTGTTCAATAACACATTATTTATGTATTAAAAGATTTACAAACATATTGCAAAAAACTCACTATTCCCCCAAATTGCAATCTTTTAAATTTAATGTTAATTTAAAATCACTTCCAATTGCATATTTTGAATTTTACCTATTTAAATTGGAATTTTAACAAATTGAGTCACGTAAAAATTATGTTGCTAGAGCTCTTGGAAGAAATCTTCGGTATTTCCTTTAATATTAAAATTATTGATTTCTAATGGATTTAGTTTTAATGTAAAGCTTTGTATATTAGGTTTCTTTCAAATGAGAGGCATCTGTCTTTGATTTTACATACCACGTTTTCAATAGTACATAATCCTACATGATAAATGACCTCTTTATCTAAATATAACTCCCCAAGTATCATGTTTCTAAAATTTGATGTTAAGACCCCGAGTCTTTACCAAGGTTGTGTGAGGTTAATTAAACATAATTCATAATAAAAGAAGACTTTCTTTCCTCAAGATGTAGCTTATTAAAAGCTTAAGTCTCATAGACTAAACCTCATGGAATCTTTTTGGTTGGTGGCAAGGGTGGGAAAAAGGTTAAGAATGCAAATGAACCAAATTTCCAGAAACTTCCAAAACTTTTGTTTGAGATGCTAATGCCTACAGGGCTCTAATACTTAATAAGAAGTTAACTCTTGGTCTTAACTTCTGTGTTGTGCCTCTATTAAAGTATTTGTCAGATAATATGAAGCGTCCCTTATAACTGAACAGTTCAGTTAGAATGACTCTCTTAAAATGAAGATTATACCACCAACCCAGGGGACAGGCACCACGCTCTACTTGAAGACATTATAACGTACATTTTTCTCTCACTTCTAGCATGATGGGGAAAGACCAGAGAGCTCCTGTTCCGTCTACCAGCAGACTAAATCAAAGGTGGGAAAGCCATGGGAGTTTGTATGACAGCAGCATAACTCAAGCAAGTCCCACAATGAGAGGCGACGTTAGTTTTTTAAATGTTATTTTCCTCCCAGAACTGGCCTTAAATCAAGGAAGGATCTAGAGAAATGAAAGGATGTTTACGTAAAGACATGCACACATACATTGCTGCCTACAGGGAACATACCTTCCTCCCTGGGAAGTTTGTTTTAGGAGTGGTGGAAGGTGGGTTTAGAAATGAGAGGGGGCATGTACATTCTCTCAGACACAGGGAAACCTCTTTCCACGCTTGGACTCAGAAACTGACATGTACTCGGCAACAGCATGAAGCTCTGACTCACTGCTGATTAATCCCTTGTGGAGATAAGATTGTGACTTCTAGATGGACGGATGTAGGATATTTTAGATTATGATAACTGTACTCTTGGTCCCGGGTCCACAAAGGTCGGAATGGTTAGGTAGCTGCTTCCAACAGGATTACACCTAATTTGTGGCAAATTGCTAATCCCAGAGACTTGCTATTTTCTTTCTCATCTTTTTATTATCAAAGGGACCCACAAAAAAGAATTCACTGGTTTCTTGCTTCAGAGTTTCTGCTATCCCAAGTAATCCCCAAGTCATCAGATCCAAACTAGGAAGCACCTCATCTCCATGCCTTAAGAGAAAATTTAAAAGTCATTTATATAGCATTTATGTCTTGAATTCAGGAGTAAAAAAACAAGTGAACAAATTGCTTAATTTCAGCAGGGACAGGTGGCACAGCCCTAAACATATGTTTACTTGAATCATTTGCTTGTGTTAAAGCTTACAATTCACACTTTGTCAGTCAACAAAATCCACCAACAGCTTTCCAGTGCAGCACACAGAGGACGCCATGGTATTAGCCCCTGAAGTGACCATGGTCTTCGTTCCATCCAGGCATGGGTGATGGACTTCACTCATTTTTCCTTAAACTCTATACAGGTTATTGAAAAGTAAAAAAATCTGTGTGGTTTAAGATGTTTACCAAGAGAAAAGTCCTCTGCTGACATCGGCATTCCTACTGTCAATGTGTATGAGGGGCACGTCTTCAGGGTACCTCTCTGAGCTTTTTCCTTGACACTGGCTTCTCGGAGGGTCATGGTTTAACAGGGCACGTTCATTTATCATCGGGCCTGTCACCGGCTACCATCAGGAGCCTACCCTCCAAGTGACCTGTACCCAGGAACAGCTCCTTTTCATGTGACATCAGAGTTAATTAAGATTGGTCAGTGAGAAATCTCCTGCCGACTGAGGAGTTACCTTTTCACCCCCCAAATGCTCTACACTCCCACACCGATGTCCTTTTATTGAATGAGTTCACAAGCCACCTCCATAGAACTGTCTAACAAGATGTCATTTCAATTTACCATACAATGTCAAGGGAGTTATCTGAGTGGCTTGGAGCAAGGGTCAAGATCTGGTTGACAGGGCACGAGACATAGCTCACAAAGCATTCAGTGGAGAAGATGGTAGGCTTTCCTCGGCTTACACAAAAGGAGATGAACAGAACCAGTGCACTTTATACCGTAAAAACGCAAAGAGGAAGGTTTTGGGTATTAAGGAGGGCTCGGCACGGCTGTTTCTCTGCCAGTAGCAGGAAAACGCACTACATGTGAAGCAGACACCCTACCATCCTCTGTTCTTATCCAATGTTACTGTTCAGAGGACTGTGGGGAAACTGGACCTGATGACACCCCACACGGAAGGGCTTATAATCACCAGCAGCGCTATACTATCATTCATGTCGATTTACAAGTTATTTCAGGCCAGAGTATATTAACTTTCAGGTTATAAACACCTGAAAAAAAAGAACACTCCGCAGAGATTCAATAAACACACATGCAATATACAAACACTTGGTTTACTGGAAGCAACCAGGGTTTTTCTGCTGCTGTTCATCCTTCATCAATCGGTGCATCCTAGCATTTGGAGCAAGTTGCATCATTAGGCATAGAAGTCGTATTGATAAAATGTTTGAACTGCCCTAATATTAACCTTCTATCCTCTGAATTGTTTAGGATTACAAGTTTCAGTTCAGCCAAAGGTATCCTCTGTATTCTTTTTAAACAATCAATCACTCGTCTGGAAGCATAGGACAGTATGTAGGCAACCCACAATTTAAAATCTCAAGTCTCCCCTATTCTACGTGGCATTAGGATTATCCTTTGTTCTACCACAAAACATTTTACCACATACTCTGTGTGTATCACTGTTCAATGCCAAAGTTCCGGGCATCTTTGAAGACAATGACAGCAGGGCCCTGGAATTCATGTTATTTACATGGATCCCTTTGGGTTCCTTTAGGAAGGAAAGCATCACAGAGAAGACCTGGGAAATATTTCATCGATTCAATAAAGGAGCTTGTTGCCATAGAATGGCTGAAGTATAAAAACGGGAATTAGAACTTTTAAATTTTAGTTGAGACATTGAGTATAACCTGTCATGTAACACTGATAATCCTCAGCTTCACACACAATTCTTTCTGGAAAAAACTGAATATATCATGGGGCTGTATGTTGGAATGCTATTAAGTAAACATAAAAAATAGTTATCATGCCAGGGCTTCCCTGGTGGCACAGTGGTTGACAGTCCGCCTGCCGATGCAGGGGACGCGGGTTCGTGCCCCAGTCCGGGAAGATCCCACATGCCGCGGAGCGGCTGGGCCCGTGAGCCATGGACGCTGAGCTTGCGCGTCCGGAGCCTGTGCTCCGCAACGGGAGAGGCCACAACAGTGAGGGGCCCGTGTACGGCAAAAAAAAAAAAATTTTATCATGCCGAAGTTTTAATTTCGAATCCAACATTATGCCTTAAAAATTTTGTACCATAAAATGAAGAAAGGCTGGCAAGTAGGCAGGCAGGAAAGCGTGTACCTTAAACTCTAGCTATCCATGCAAGACAAGGACGAAAACGTTATTATCCCTAACTCAAAGTTTCGTCAATTCTTTTTATATTGTATATTCTTCAACTTTCTAACCTATTACAAATAAGGACACAACCCCACTTGCTGTGCATATAAAAATACGGGAGAAATAAAATGAGATTGGAAGGCTGAGTGTGATAAAGTCCTGATGTTAATTTCAAGCTTATTCTGATAAGAGTTTCTGTAGTCCAAACTACACAGAACACATTCTCCCAGAGTACTTTAGACTGTCTGTAAAGGAGGTGCCTTATAAATTCACTCACTGAAAGCTGAGAGATCTCCGTCTTTGTTACCAATAACATATACAAACCCTCTGACCCCTGAGATTTAAATAGCCAAGAGTGTGCAATAAAGTTATCCATCATAGGGGAATTGAGGTTTTGAAAGCTGCGTTAGCATACTTTCTAAGGCTCATTAAACACTGTCCTTGACCATTGTGTTTCTATTGTCAAAATCAGTTTCCTTCTAAATTAAACAATTTGGAATACAACTGCTTTTCATTACACATATTTTGGAGATTAATCCTGCACACACAATGGGATGGGTGTGTTGACGGAACAGTTCTTTTAAATTCTGCTTTAATTTTCATGTTTTCTTTAGACTCACTTAACTTACATAGTAAATATGGTAATAGCTGGCCTTCCTAAGATTTTTTTTTTTTAAGTTTGTAAATTCTTAGATGGAATTAATGTTATACAAGTTTTGCTGACAGCCAAGCTTCTGGAAGGGAAAGGAACCAATTAAAAGCAGTATGCTGCCACCAGAAGTATCTCAATTTTTAAAGAAATAATTGAAGGTTTTTTTCAGTCACTTCAGTATGTGATATTCAGGTCTTCCTTACAAATATCCATGACAGACTTTAAAGTAATTTGCACCCAAAACCTGGAGAATATTGGTTTTACTTCTCGGGTCATTTTTACTCACACAGTTTCATTAATCTATTATAGAATTAGCATTTTTAATATCATCCAGGATATCATATATCAGATGGAAGAAAAAATAAAACCAAACACCAATTTCTGTTATCAGTTGGCCATTGAGCTCACAGGCTTTAAAATAACTTATGGGGGCTTCCCTGGTGGCACAGTGGTTGAGAATCTGCCTGCCGATTCAGGGGACGCGGGTTCGAGCCCTGGGCCGGGAGGATCCCACATGCCGCGGAGCAGCTGAGCCCATGAGCCACAACTACTGGAGCCCGTGAGCCTAGAGCCCGTGAGCCACAACAGAAGAGGCCACCGCAATGAGAAGCCCACACACTGCAACGAAGAGCAGCCTCCACTCACCACAACTAGAGAAAGCCCACGGGCAGCAATGAAGATCCAATGCAGCCAAAAATAAATAATTGAAAATAAAAATAGGGCTTCCCTGGTGGCGCAGTGGTTGAGAGTCCGCCTGCCGATGCAGGGGACACGGGTTCGTGCCCCAGTCCGGGAAGATCCCACATGCCGCTGAGCGGCTGGGCCCGTGAGCCATGGCCGCTGAGCCTGCGCGTCCGGAGCCTGTGCTCCGCAACGGGAGAGGCCACAACAGTGAGAGGCCCGCGTACCGCAAAATAAAAAAAAAAAAAAGCAGAAGGAAGCACTGCGAAGAGAGGTAGTAAGGTCCCCAGGACTGGAGCTGTCCCCACAAAGTGAAACCACCAACCCCGAGGTGAGAGTGATGAAGAGAGTGGGTTAAGGGTTGGACTCCCATCCGTGCTTCCAGGAGGCTGGGAATGCATCACCCTCGTTTACCTATCCTTCTTCTCTCTTTTACTGCCAGCCAATCCTGGCCTTTTCCCTACTCCATTCCTGATACCATCCCTTCCTCTCACCCCCTCACCTTGGTGCCCTCTCTGCTCAGTAACCTCAGCATTTATTCTTCCGTTTAATATTTCAAACATATTCTAACAGAAGGATACAATAATAAACAAGACAAACAAGATCGCTTCTTTGAAGCGTTTATAACTTAGGCTGGACAACAGATAAGTATATATAGACAGATGTAATATTACATTTATAAATTAGTTTTTATACAAGTGACAAATTACATTATGTTAGTGGGTGATCAGAGGGAAGTGTACCAGGCGTGGGGAGGAGGGGAGGAACCCAGCCCAGGGAGTGAAGGACGTTCTCTCAGAAGAACGATGCTGAAGGCAAGACCTGAAGAATGAGCGTGTGTTTGCTGAAGGAAACACCAGGGTCTCTTTCTCTCTCCTTCAAATCTGCAAACCCTCTAAAACCCAACTTTACTTTGCAAACAACTGTTTTCTTTTATCAGCTACTCTTAATTCTCTTGCTTCTACAGCTCTGCTTTCCTTGATCTCTTTGCTGAGAAGAGAGACCTCTATTGTTTCTTTCCAATGCCTTGGTTTGCATAGATAGATAGATACATAGATAGATAGATAGATAGAGATACAGATAATTTTTTTTTGAAGTCTGGGGTCTACCTGACTTCAGTTGCTATTATGGAAAAAAGCTGCAAGTGAACATTCACTAGAAGATATGCCTAGGTCACACTGTGCCTTTTTTTTTTTAATATAAATTTATTTAATTGTTTTTTTTTGGCTGCGTTGGGTCTTCATTGCTTCGCACAGGCTTTCTCTAGTTGCGGCGAGCGGGGGCTACTCTTTGTTGTGGTGCCCGGACTTCTCATTGCGGTGGCTTCTCTTGTTGCGGAGCACAGGCTCTAGGCACACGGGCTTCAGTAGTTGTGGCTCATGGGCTCTAGAGCGCAGTCTCAGTAGTTGTGGCGCACGGGCTTAGCTGCTCTCCAGCATGTGGGATCTTCCCGGACCAGGGCTCAAACCTGTATCCCCTGCATTGGCAGGCGGATTCTTAACCACTGTGCCACCAGGGAAGTCCCACACTATGCTTTTTGAAATCATGGAAGAGGGATAGATACAGAATGAGGGGAATAAAAGAAAATAATCAGATGTGATCAGTCCTAGCCAGGACTTAACTTGTGCCTCCTCTTCTCTCCTCTTCCTAGCCTACACCATGGATGGTTCAGAGCCAAGGGGAAATGGTTTTCAAAGCAAATGTTCTTATCCAAGAAGGCGAACACAACTGCAGCAATAATAACATCACCTGATATATTTAGGCTGCGTTGCTGTACCTACAAATTAAGGTTCTCAATCAACTGTCTTTCTTCTGTGCTGTTTGGGAACCTTGACCAACTAAATGTATCCCAGGAGGAGGGTCCATCTAAAGGAAATATCTCTTGGGAGCCATTTCTGTAGTGGCCAGGCAGCTTAGATCTGAATTCTGAGTCTAGATTCGAATCAGGAGAACACAGCAGCTCAGCCAAGGATAAGAAAGGGGTCATTGGAGCCAGAGGATGGCCCAGAAGGAAGGAACAGAATACTTCAGATGTGTGGGGAGGATTCCTGCCAGCTCTTGGACGTATTTCTGCCAATCTCCTCCACTACACCCGCACAGTATCGAACCAATATGGAACCAAGATTCCTAAAAGGCCTCTGAGACCCAGAGGGACGTCTGGGTACAGCTCTAGTCAGTTCAACCAGCATTTATTGAGTGACTACTATATGCCAGGCACTGTCCTGGATTCACAGCTGTGAAGACAGGGCAGAAACCAGCCCTTCCTCTTGAAGGGCTTTCAGTCCTGAGAGGCCCCTTAGGACATGAGTCACCAAGAAGCAGATTAGGTGAATACCACCACGTGTTCAAGATTATCTAAGTCAACAAACAGAGATCACCTCAAAGCTAGGTACACTTTGTTTTTGAAGGACACGTTTCTGAGTACAGGGAGTCACGAATTCTTCACTAACATAGATGAGTCATTTCAGTAAAATTCACAGTTAACATCACAAAATAAGACACTCAATGGTCAATACAGAGCACGATAGATACAACCATGTTTCCATCTGGAAATAAAATATAATAGGTTAATTGATAATTGCTTGAGCACTTTTTAAGTGAATATGTTAAAAATGCTCTAAAATAAAAGGGTCTTCCAAGCATGCCTGAACTCATGCTAGAGGTTGAACATGAACCTGGAATGACGACTGGTTATGAAACTGACATCACAAGAATTAAATTCAATACAGCCCATGCTTTCCCTCGTGAAATCACAGAAGATACAGCATTCCAAAACACTGTCAGGAAACATATTTCTCAAAAGACATTTCCCCTCCCAAGTTTCTACTTAACATTCTTCCAAAATGGTGAGTGAATTATTCCAGCAAAGCAACCCCATGCCCATCTGCTTGCACCATGAAGCACACTGAAAATCAACGACAACAACTCTATTTCCACACTTTAGAATTTTATTACTCCTAAAAAGACACCTACCCAGATATAGAATCATTAAGTTTAATGACCAGTCCAAAAGGGCTAAAGCAAACTAGAAATTCTTGAAAGTTAGCATTCATGAGAGTTTCCTGCATTTTTAAGTGACTTTGTGTGGCAAATACTGAACTTAAGGTATTTTTCATTTACCAGCTCTGAGGACAGGGAATGCGGTAGGGGAGTGAGTGGTAGAACACTTCTAATGTGTACACCAATGATGTGTGTCAAATATTCCCTAACCCCCAAGAAGTTGTAGGTACACAAAGTCCATTCTAGGTCAATACAATGACTCAATTCCCATGCTTTTTTTTTTTTTTTCCTTCTTCTCTAGTTCTAGCAGAATTCCCTATGGAGATTTCAAAGCTATAAAAATTTCCAAATAACAACAGAGAACAAAAATCTGATCCAAAAAAAAAAAAAAAAAATCTGACCCAGCAGGAGACATTAAGTAGAAAAGAGTTAAACAGAGTTTTCCAAAAAGAAAACAATACCATTCATCATAGACAAAATGCTATAACACAAGTTTACATTGCCTTTTAAAACTGTTTGTTTGCAATCCCCTCTAATATATCACTGCCTTTCCATCTGTTTACATATATTTTTGGTTTCTCTAATGCCAACTTAGAAAAAGAAAACAATCATAAAAATCAAACTGTATATATATATATAACCACTCCTTACAACTTTCATCCAAGCCATGTATCCCTTTGACCACACTTTCTACTGTTTCCTTGGAACAAAAGATAAAACTCCTCTATAGGTGGCAAAACAGCATTTTTCTCAGATTCAGATAAACATGGCCATATTCTGGTATCAAAAAATATCCCTCTCAATGTGGAGAAAAGGGAACCCTCCTACACTGTTGCTGGGAATGTAAGTTGGTACAGCCACTACGGAAAGCAGTATGGAGGTTCCTCAAAAAAGTAAAAATGGAGCTACCATATGATCCAGCAATCCCACTCCTGGGCATATATCCAGACAAAAAGATAATTCAAAAAGATACACGTACCCCTATGTTCAGAGCAGCACTATCTACAATAACCAAGACATGGAAGCAACCTAAATGTCCATCAGCAGATGAATGGATAAAGAAGATGTGGTACATATATGCAATGGACTACTACTCAGCCATAAAAAAGGAATGAAATAATGCCATTTGTAGCAACATGGATGGACTTAGAGATTATCATACTAAGTGAAGTAAGTCAGAAAGAGAAAGACAAATATCATATGGTATCACTTATATGTGGAATCTAAAATATGACACAAAAGAACTTATCTACGAAACAGAAACAGACTCACAGACAGAGAGAACAGACTTGTGGTTGCCAAGGGGGATGGGGGGTCGGGGGAAGGAGGGATTGGGAGTTTGAGATTAGCAGATGCAAACTAGTATATATAGAATGGATAAACAACAAGGTCCTTGTGACCGCCTGGAGGGGTGGGATGGGGAGGGTGGGAGGGAGGGAGATGCATGAGGGAGGGGATGTGGGAACAGATGTATATGTATGACTGATTCACTTTGTTATAAAGCAGAAACTAATAAAAAAAAAAAAAAAAAACAACAAGGTCCTACTGTATAGCACAGAAAACAACATTCAATATCCTGTGATAAACCATAATGGAAAAGAATATAAAAAAGAATGTATACATATGTATAACTGAGTCACTTTGCCGTACAGCAGAAATTAACACAACATTGTAGATCAACTATACTTCCATTTAAAAAAAACTATCCCTCTCCAGGTAAAGATCAAGGAAGAAATAAAATACTTTTTTCTCTTTCTTGACTTCTTGTACGTTTGAATGCCTGAAGGGAATGATCTAGCAAAGAGCAAATAGGCCTTAAAGAAATGCTCCCATTTTTGTTAACTGTACAAGGACTATCCGTCAAACAGGGAAAGCAGAGACTGTGTTCCTGACCATCCCAGACCAATGGGCGCTCCCTCTAGGACAATGCCCTTGGACAGCTGTCTTTTTCTCAGGGGCATAATAACTTTCTATTCTAAACCCTGAAAACCAAACTCCTTGGCTTTCCTGAATTCCTAGATTTTATCATTCAAGATCTTTTGGATAAATGTTGGTGGAAAGCGTACTGATTTCAAAATCAGAAAGACCTAGGTTTCCACCCTGGCCTGGTCACTTGGTAAGAATGTGACCCTCGGGGTTTCCATTCATAAAAGAAAGTTAAAAGCGTGCACGCTGGCTGGTTCGGAAGAGGTTCACAGCGCCGGGTATGCACATTCCTCCCCCTTCCCCGGGGGACAGAGTCCTCTCCCACCCCAGTTCATGAAGCACCAGGGTCCACCCCTTTACTCCAGCTTCATTAAGAAAAAGCTCCAGGCCACTGTGGCTTCTGGGATCTAAAAGGCGCACAGAGAAGTAGACATTTGATTCCCAGAAACAACCTGGCAGAGGGCAGCCCAGCCTGTCGGGGGACCTACCTGATGAGACCTCTTCCAGAATCAAAGTGCCCTTGTGGCCTCATCCGCCCTCCCGTGCAGGCTCAATTCATCCGAAGCCCCATGTGGGAGAGCCTGGAAGCCTATATAAAGTCACGCTCTTAATGGTTTTGGAGTTCCTTCTCTGACTTGAGTTTTTTGGAAGGGCCTTGAATACCCATGATAAGAAAACCCACATGATGAAAATTCTGTCTTAATGGAGCCTTTAATGGTGTCTGCCACACACAGCAGTGGAATCTCCCAAGGCCATTTGAGGCCAGAGTTGCAGTGGAGTCTCACATTCTTTGGAAGCGGCAAAGCTCCAAGGAGAGAATGGTTTAGAAAGAAGGGAAAGACCAGCACACTCTCACCCATGCTCCCTCCCTTCTCTCCTTTCCCTTAGGTTCTAAGGCATGGTAAGAGGAGGGAGGTTTGGAGTCTGACGGAACCAGATGGAAATAATTCCGGTTTAGGGAAAGTATTTAATTTATCTAAATACTTAGGTACTCTGTGATCTTAGGGAAAGTATTTAATTTATCTAAATACTTAGGTACTCTGTGATCTTAGGGAAAGTATTTAATTTACCCAAGCCTCAGTTTCCTCAAATGTAAGAGTACTGTACCTACCTCTTGGGACTGAGCAACATACTATGTATAAATCGAAGTCCTGACGATCCGTAAGTGTTAGTTGCCTCCTTTCTCTCCACCCCCTCCCCCCAAACACTTACAGCCTCACCACATCCCCCAGAAGATGCTCAGAGATCCTCTGATCTAAGCCCCGAGAAGCTGCCCACTGCCTACACTCGCAATCTGAGGGTCAGCTGTCCCCCGCTTCATGCCAGTGCCATGGTGTTCTTGAGAGCCTGGCAGCCACCTTCACTGTGGCCTCTGTCCGCTAATCAACGGAGTTACGAATAGGAAGCTCTTCCACTGGACCAGCTGTCTTTAGCTCACAGGTTAAGAAGGGCCAAGGCATTATTCACTATTATTTTCTTGGCCAAACTCCAGAATCTTTTCAAAATCTAGACTGAAAAGAAAGGTTAGGGACTTCCCTGGAGGTCCACTGGTGAAGACCCCGTGCTTCCAATGCAAGGGGCACAGGTTCGATCCCTGGTCGGGGGGCTAAGATCTCACGTGCCGTGTGGCACGGCCAGAAAGAAAGAAAAAGAAAAGAAAAGAAAGGTTTAGTACTAAACAGCAGTGTGTACCTCAAGAAACGAGCCCGCCTGGAGAGAATCTCTTTCCCCACGCCCCACTCTGAGTTAGGACTGCTCTGACCGTCCCAATTTGGCATAGGTGATGCTGCAAGAGTTCAAAAGGCCTTGAGACATCCACTGTTGTCCTCTCAGACGGCCCCTGCCCCCAGTAAGGAGGTGGGGGCTAGACGGCTGGGGGGCAAAAGGCCGCCTGCGGAGGGTGGGCTCCCCCGACAGCCAGTGCCGCGGTCCCAGGGGCAAAGCCAGGGGACTACAGCTGCATGCACGACCCAGGTGAGGCCCAAAGCAAACCACCCAGCTGAGCCGCGCCCAGATTTCTAACCCACAGACTCATGAGACATAATGAGTTCTCCTTGTAGGCCACTGCATTTTGAGGCAGCCTATCATGTGGCAGGAGATGACAGATACAAATGCTATCAAGACTCAGGTTTGAGAAGCACTGATTCAGCCGTGCGTGAAGGATATGCTCTTTCTGTATCTTAACATGAAAGCGTCCAAATAGAGCTCACACAATATTAGGCCTTAAACGCCCTATAGGTACCCCGAGATGCTCTCAGGGAAGGGGCACTCGGCGTTTCACGAGGAGGGTCCCAGCACCACGATTCTGCCCAGTGAGAGGCCAGCTCTGTCTCCAATGTGGCAGCGACTTGCTCACCAAGGGCGACAGACCCCTGGCATATCCCCAGAAGTCAGCAGAGCCATGCTGCTCTGACAGGTAGGAGTCAGCCATCCAAGTGGGGACGCTGACCCCAGCAGAGGAATCCAGCTACAGAGGCTTGGTCAGGGAGGGAAAGATAAAGCTTCCGAGAGCTTCGTGGAGGGCTTACTGAAGGGTAGCAGGGCTGGACCAGAGGCGCGTGGGTGCCCGGGACAGGTCAGTAGCATGGCACCTTCCCAAAGGACTCTGTAGTCATGTGCCCACACTTCTATAGAGGAAAGGCTGAGGACTCCACAGCGCGAGGCAGGGAAGGAGGACCACTACGACCTTTCCTGTCTCGACCAGCAATCCAGTTCTGGCTCCTAACTCACATACCCTGCTCTGCAAAACAGGCCCGCCTATACCAAGCACTTTATCCCAGAATTCCTCTCATTCTAAGAGAGGAAGAGTTCCTTCCTTCCTCACAGATACAGTTTCCTCCACCTTGTTAGATGTCTAGTAATGATTTAATTTCGTGCCTTTTCCAGATTGGCCCCAGGACGGATGCCTCCCAGGTAGCCAGGCCTCTCAGTGGAGCCCGGGGTCAGGGGCTCTGAAAGCAGTGGTCTCTGCATCCGTGCCTCAGCACCACCTGGCATCTTGTTAGAAATGCAAATTCCGGGACCCATCCCAGGCCTACTGAATCAGAAACTCTGGGGCGGGCCCAGTGCTGCAGCGCAAGCTCTCCAGGTGATTTGGATATATGATAAAAAGGTTCCGTAACCTCGCCGCCCATTGGAATCACCTGGCGGCTTTAAATGAATGATGCCTCGGTCCCACTCAAAAACTCATGATCAGAAGTGCAGCCAGGGCAAGAGGATTCTAGAAATAAAGCCCCCCAGATGGTTCTAATGTAGAGCCAAAGCTGGGGACCTTGGAGAGAAGCAAAGGGTTTCACAGAACTCAGTTGGCAGACTAATTACTAATCAAGGCCGCCAAAGGTGGCCTTGAGCACAAGTGGTTTCATATTTGCATATAACAGAAGACAAGGCTTTTCATTTATCCAAGGTTCACTTCAGGCCTCGTTTCACAAAAGAACCTGATCATTGTTATAGCTTTGCTTGTGTTGACCACGTGGGAGGGTCTGTGGTTTGAAAGGAAATGCAGTCACACTCCACCTGCTCAACAGAAGGATAGAAGACCAGGCTGAGAAAAAGTACCCATAAGCACTGTGGTAACCTGTGAAAAGACAAAAGCATTTGCCAAGATTTGCGATAATAAGACGAGGAAGAAGGCAAGTGCATTAAATTTCAAGCCAGCAAGAAGCACAGAAAATGTGTCATCAGTGGCAGGACAGCATGATGAAACACTGGTGCCTCCCTGACAACAGATTACAGAGAAGGATGCTCACCTCCCTGGTTTTTATACCAAGTGACTTTATTTTGGAAGCAAATGCTTTGTAAAACTTTTATTTATGGTTAAAACCTATCTGTTTAATGCCATTTTTATTGTACTATTTTTCACCAGGTCCCTATTTTCTAAGACCCATGGTTTGGTGAACTGCGGTATTCTTCAAGACCACAACCTCTGTATGCTTTAACTACAGGTCTAAGCGAAGTCTAAGATTTTGTTTAAAAAAAAAAAAAAAAAGTCTTGAAGCAGGTCACAGGTGTCCCAGCAGAAGACAGGGCACAAGAACAGTATGGGAGCCGGAAAGAAGCTCCTGGCTGGCCCAGGTCTAGTCCCTTGGTCACACAGGTCAAGGTCATCACTAGGATGTTGGTGAAGATGATCTAGACCCTGACACCAGAGCTAAGAATCCTTTACTGCAATCAGCGCTTCTCAATTTTTTAATGTGCAAAAACACATCTGGGGACCTTATTAATATACAGGCCCTGATTGGTTAAGTTGCCAGGGGATGCTGAGCCATGGACCACACTTTGAGAAGCATGCTGTGAGCACGTGCAAAGTTTGGGGCTGGGGATGGGAGTAGGGGAAGGGAGGTACCAGCTCGAGGCTGGATCGGGGGTTCCCATTTTTCAGAACATGTTTCACACCTAGTAGGCTGGTCCTGCCAGAAGAATCTATTTGCATGAATAGTTAAGGAGAACCTATTCTAAGGAAGGAGGAAATCAAGCATCTAGCCTGGTCCTGTAACAAGGCTCCTATTAAAGCAGAGTCTTGACTCTGAGTATCTCCCCCTCATTCAGATTTGCCACACAGCCCAGCACCCAATGACTCAGGTTTGAGTCTATGAGAGGATAAGTCAAAGCATAAAATCTAAGAGCACTAAAAATGGTATAAAGCCCTGCGGAGTAAAGGTGACGGGCCTGGCCCCATACCGATAGACGGTTCGGACAGAAATGTTGCACGGACCCAAGCCCAGCTTTGCTGGCCCAGAAGCCCCAGGGAATCATCATGACCAAACAGGAGGGGATCACAAGACATGGGTATCTCAGAGCTGGAAATCATAGCTGATTTCCTAGATCTTAGCCACTCGTGGCAGAGGACAAATATTCTCTGTTGAGAAACAGCCTCTTTAAGGAATCCACTCTAACTGAGGCCCGATAAACAGGCGAGAGTAACTAATAACCTGGAATAAAGTCATACCTGGTCCAGAAAGATTTCTTCTTTGAAAGGACAGTGTGGCTACATCATTCATTCATTCCAACCTTTACTGAGAGCTTCCATGCCAGGCATGACAGTAGGTGCCAGGGATGTAAGAGCAGTTAAGACACGGGCTCTCCTCCCCAAAGAGGGAGGGCAGCCACATAAACAGGATACTAACAATGCAAGGTGAGAAGAATGGGAGGAGGGACCCACGGGGACCCATATAGGGGCCATAAGAGGAGGCTACATACAGGAGTGGAAGAAACCAGTCATTCTGTCTGGGGCTCTAAGGAGGAGCTCATGGAGCTGGTGATTTCTAAGCTGAATTTTGAAGACACGGGAAGAAAAGATTCAGAGGGAGAAAAAGGGTCTCGCAGGCGGAGAAAAAGGGTCTCGCAGGCAGACAAACAGCATGAAAAGTGCAAGGCCCATCTAAAGAATGGTGAGCTATTTCTTTGACGGCGGTAGAGTTTGTGTGGCTGGGACACGGGGTATGTGGAGGGAAGTGGGAATAGATGAAGCTAGTACCGTAAGCCACAGCTATTTAAGCTGCAGCCATTCAAAAGGAGGATTCCAACTGTTCACAAGAAAAATTAGTTCTCTCCCCAAGTCTCTCAGTATATTACTAAGCAGCCATCATTTTGATATTCCTAATTAAACCCCTTATGGGCTTTAAAGTTTTTTCATATTAAAAAAAAAGATGCCAGTTGGGTTTAATAAATTATGGCATAGCCATACCATGAAATGCTATGCAGTTATTGAAAAGACTGTTGTAAAAAATTAATGATGATGCATTAAAATACGAACAACGTATTATGTATAAAAAGGCAGTTTAAATAGATTTTTTCGCAGAAGAGCATATAAACACATATCTACCACTACAATATGTTCATATGGTCCTAGTTTTATGTGTGTAAAAAAAATTTATTCGTATACTGATGGTGGGAAAGAAGACTCTTAAATATATTCAATAAAATGAGAAATAAGATTAAATGCCAGCATTTAAGATGAAATTTTAGCTCTGCAATAATGTTATTCAACAAATATTTTAACATCTCTACTCTGTTTGGGGTAGAGGAAATACAAAAATGAAGAAGAAATGTTCTCTGCAGGATGAACATCAGGTTCTGTTCCTGGGTCTGCCACCAGCCAGCTGCTGAGCTTGAAAAAAAAAAATCACTAAACTGCTCGTCTCTGAAAGGAGTAGATTAGATCCCTGAGGTTCCATCTAGCGCTCACAGTGTATGTGTCTGTGCAATGAGATCAATTCTCTCAAGGAGCACAAAATCAAGGAAAGGAGCAATAATCAGACATGGCTCTTAGGCATCCAGCTTTACCAAGACTGATGGGAAATCCCCAGGAATTCTTGACATCCCCCGACATCCGCCCCAGCAGCAATGCAGGAAATCTAGTCCACTATCTTCAGCAGACTCAATGGAACCATTTCCTTAATGAAACCCCCCTGCAGTCCCAGATACTAAACCAGAGGCTCTCCTTTCAAGCCCTCCCTCCATCACCCCCCATTTCTCCCGTTTCCTTCCCCTTCCTCAATCTGGTATAAAATCCAGTACTGTCATCAGCAGCATGCAATTTCCAAGGCACCCAAGAGTGTGAGGAATCAACAATGATCCTGGAAAGCATCTGGCAGGAGCTCCTGTCATTCCTTACAAGCCTCCCCAGTGTACTGAGCCCAATGGAACAGAATGGACTGTTCTTGTAGATCGTTTTCAACCAAATGCAACCAATGCTTCTGATGCTTTTAACCGTTCCTAATGACATATTTTTACTTAAAAACTAAGCCTGGTGTTATTTCAAATGTCCTTCCTCCTCTAGCCACAATGACAAATGCTCTGAAAAATTATGATATTCACTTGTTATCCAACAAACTCCTGACCGTGCAATTGAACCAAGACCCTAACACCAGAAAGCTCTGTGTTTAACACCCGGGTGCCAAGAGAACTTCCCTCACTCTCCACTCTCACACTCAACTCGCATGCACATCTCAATTTAAAGCACTACAGAAGCTATTTACTCTGTTATTTGTTCTTGCTTTGCAGAATTCTCAAGCCAGAGTAAACATCAGTCATAACTTGGTGATCTACTGGGTAACCTTCCTCAAGGATACTACCTTTTTTTTTTTGGTGGATATAAAACCATTTTGGGAGGCGATATATCATTTTCAACTTCTATATTATATACATTCAAAGGAGATTTAAAATATCTAAATAGTTTTGGTAAAAACAAAGTGATTATTTGGTCTGTTCTAAAAAGTCATATAAAATAAGTTCCAGTTTAAATAAGAGGTTTAGTATTCTTGTTGAAATCGAAAACTCTTTTAGACTTAAGTTACTTGGGGAGCAAATAAGTATTATTTGCAACTAGTAAGCATTAACTGAAAAAAACAAGAAATACAAACAGGTTTTAAATGACCGGTCTCCTTAGAAGAGACCATGGAACTAGAGTTATGAAATAGAGTCTATTTCATAGAGTTACACATTCTGTTAGTTAAAAAAAAAAAAAAAAAACCCCAAGATCATGATTCATCCTGGCTTGGGCATCCTCTAACAGCTTAGTTCTTGCAACCCGATAAAGAGCAAGCGAATCGGTTGGAATTAGGTGTGTTGTACTTGTGAAAAAGAAAGTCCACCGTGATTACTGACAGCAGGGGAAAGCCAGCTCAGCCTTTCAGCCCCGGCTCTGGCATCACAGGGCTGGTCATCCACTCTATAGGCAAATGCAGTTAAGGGAGGGAGAAAAACAGACACTGTGTTCAGTCTGTTTCTTGGAATCATTCATTGAATTTTAGAGTTGGGAAAGGCCCCTAGAAATAACCATCTATTCTAACGTCTGAATTTTACATGTGAATACACAAAACCCACTTAGTGCTCCCTAGAAAAGAAGCCGGATAGCCTATTATAGAATTTTCAACAGGGACAGAAAAAACTTAATAAATAAATAAATACGGTCAAAATATTGAGGAACTAGAGTAGGTGACCACCTACAATTTATCTGCAGTGTGATCCATCATTTGGAAAACTACGTGGACCGCCAAACGTGCTACGGAATTAACATTTCAAACGTACAATTCCGGAAAAACACAACCCAAAGTGTGGCTTTATAAACCTTGGAGAAAAGACAAACTGTTATGCGAAATTAGCTTGATTTTGAGAGATTTAGTACATTCATTTTGGAAATGGGGATCATTGTCATGTACACTTTTGATTTAACTTTATATCATTAATTAACTCCACTCACAAAATTTGCAAGTGAAGCACTTCCGATTAGCAATAGCAAACTGTACATGTCAGCTGCTCAAAAACTCTAGAAAAAGGGGGGCAGACAAAAAGTGTGTGCGGCTTTCATCGAGGGTGTGCTGCCTTCAAATAAGAAAACGAGACTTTGAGCTGGAGAAAGGAAGACTAGTATCCTTTTTAGAGGAAGAGATTGCAATATAGAGGACTTGGAAGCACGTGAATATTGGAGTGTTTTTATTTCCCAGGGTATTTAGAAGAAGATAAATATACTCTTTATGGGGAAAGGCATTATCTTTTTGTATTACTGAACCTCTGATTATTTTATACCTCAGTGAACGCACACGTAATATTAATAACTCATAAAATTATATAGCACCCAACAGTGAGCAGAGCTGGCCCGTGATGGGTGCAAGCTGAACTCCTCATAAATCCACAGGGCAGAAACTTGGCCCCTATCTAGACACCACTCCCCAGACATGCAGCCCCTCGTTCAGTTTGAAAGCGCTGACGCAGCTTAGAAAGCAGGTACTTGATTGTTTTACTGTGACGCAGCTGTTAACCCGCGGCAGAAGCCTGTGGTTTAGATTGGCGATTACAGACCCCAAACAGCTGATAGAACATTCCCTAAACCGGCAGGTGAAGAGGTTCTCACCTTGCCAATGTTTGTCTTGCTTTCTCCCTATAACATACGTAAAACATTTTTTAAAAAATCACAAAAGAGTTCCAAGATTTCTGCCTCATTTAAATAAAATCTAGGAGGAATCATAAGAGGATCTCACTCGCGTTTCTGAAAAGCTTCCACGGATCTAAGTTGCTTTGAACCACGAACAGAACTATACTTTGCTAGTTTTTGAAACAAAATAAAGATGTCTACGTGTGAAGCAGAAAATCCAATAAAGCGCATACTTTCCCCTCCCTGTTCTGGATTCACAGTAATTTACCTAGATTTACTTTCACATAATAGACGATGGACTTCAGCAAGTTACTTAAATGCTCCAAGAAATTGTATTTCAAAACACATGACTTTTCAAACCCCCAAATGTAGTTTTGAAACAGAAAAGCAATACTTCACTTCGTATAGTTATTTTAGCAACATTTCCAACTTAGAGCGAGTTCTCTCCGATTTAGTACGAATTCGCCTTGCCTCTCGGTTTAACAGCTTCATCCAAGTGGAACTATTACTTGTTATTAAGAAACAGGTGTTTTAATTAGTCTTCCCACTGAGAAGGAACATTTGTTACTGCCTTTTGAGTTTAACAAGCATTTAAAAAAAATATGCTCAACCCTACGGACTTTCCTACCCAGGGATCTTTGCAGTAACATACGTTACCGTATTTTATTTCATATTTTACCTTTCCTCCACGACGCTTAAGAGACAGGCGCTCCAAAATCTGGCCCTCTGCGCCCAGGGGGACTAAACCAGGGGGCTTGGCCACTCAGCCCCGCTGAGCAGAAAAAGCAAGTCCGAGTCCCTAAATGCCCTCGGGTTTTGGCGCCTCGGTGGAGGCCACGGCCACACTAACCAGGTACAACCTACTGGTCCCTGAAGGTTCTGCCGCCAGTGTCCCTAACGCCCAGCAAAGGCGCGCACCTCACCGATTCCTCAAACCACACCTTTTGGTCCAAATCATTTGCCCTTTCTTCTCTCGGAACTTAAAGGCTAGGCTTGCAATTCTGAAACTTAACGGGATTTGGGTCCTCGACTGCCCTCGTCGGTCAAGGTCACTCAGGTCGGCGACCTGGGCTGGACCCGGGGCAGAGGCTCCACTCGGATGGATGCGCGCCCAGCGCTCAGGCCCAGCGGCCGGCGAGCGGGGAGCGGGAGGGGGGAGGGAGGAGAGGACGCTGGCGGAACGTTCCCCGGACACGCGAGCTCGGGGGCCCAGAGTGGGTCGAAGGATACCAGCTCTTGCCATCTTCAGGGATGTGTGTGCTCCCGCCCGGCACGCGATCCCCTCCAAAGGGGCTCACCTCCTTCCCTCGGGAGGCACGACGTCGCGGCCCGTGCCCGACATCGCCGAGGCCGGGCCTCAGCCCAGCCCGCGGGCAGCCACGCGGGCGTCCTAGGAGCCGCTGATCCGGGGGCCTCGCGGACCCGGCCAGGCCACCTGAGAGCAGACACTGGGTGTCAGGCAGGTCCGGGTGCGCGGCACTTCCCGAGCCCAGAACCTGGGTGAGGGGCCCCGGCTTGGGGGAGGTGGCCAGGCAGCGAGGATCAGCGACTCCAGCCGCAAGGGGCAGCCCCAGCGCGGACCCGAGCGCGGCGATGCTCGCGGACCCCAGCCAGCTGCTCTCCGAGGAGCCCAGCCCGACCGCCCGGCGGCGGAGAAAGGGCGTCACGGCCCCAGGCGTGCCCACCGCAACTAGTGTCCCCGGTTCCCTCCGAGCTCGCTCCCCGCGCGCACCCAGCCCCCCGGGCTGCGCCCCTGCCCCCGCCAGCCCCGCGCCGGCCTCCGGCCCCGGCCGCGCCTCACCTGTGAGAAGCAGACCGCCGAGCAGCGCGCAGAGCAGGGCCCCGGTGTCCCAGCAGCTGACCATGGTGAGCGCGACGCGGCCTGCTCGTCCGGTGCCCGCGCTCCTCGCGGGCGCCCGCCGCAGCCGCCCGAGCCTGTGTCCTCTCGCTCCGGCCCTCCGCCCCGAGCGCCCCTCTCCGCGGCTCCAGCCGAGAGACAACCACTTCCCCCGGTAATCCTCGCAGCCCGGCGTCCTCCGGCCGTTGCGTTCCAGCCCCGGAGCCCGCTCCGAGCCGCCGCCGCCGCCGCCGCCGCCGGGGAGGAGCCGCGAGGAGTGCTGATCCCGCGCGCTCCGAGCCTCCAGCGGACCTCGATTAAGAGGAGGCGAGGGCGGGGGCGATTTATAACCTTTCCCCAGCCCACTTCCTACCCCGGCACCTCCTTCCAGTGACGTCAAGGGGTCCCCCACCCCTCATCCGCCTCCCCACCTACCCTCTTCCTCCGGGACCTGATTCCCTACGGCTCGGGAGGGGGCGGGGGCCGCCGGGCGCGGGGGCGGGGAGGGAGCGCGCGTGGGGAGGCGCGGGCGGCGCGGCCCCGGAGCGCCGCCGGGCAGGTTCACGGTCCTTGCTCCCGGCTCCTGTCCCGGTCCCCTCCTCCTCCTTTAGCTCTCAGGAAATCCCTGCAGCCTCCCTCCGCCCGGCTTACTCAGCCCTGGGGGCCGCCCGAAGCTGGGAAGGGGACGGGGCTGGCCCTCCACCGCCCGGCCCCCGGGGCGGAAAGTCCGACCCTGGGAAGCTGGCCGCGCCTCCGCGACGGTGTCCTTGGCACGGAGGGGCGAGGCGCAGGCCGGCTCCCTCCCTCCTTCCTTGCTCTTCCCGCGCTGTCCCGCCGCCCCGCGACTCTCCCAACTGTGCCCAGACGTCTAGGAAGGCGCCGGACACCCTCGGCACAGGGGACTGCGCCAGGAGCGCCCGCGGGGACCGGACGCTTGGCTGGCACCTTCGGGAAGACAGCGAAGCCGCTCAGGTCTCTGGGGAGCGCGTCTGTGTCTTTTTCGACCTCACAGATGCACCCGCCCAAGTCATTTCCTAAACCCTCGGCTTCCTAGAAGCAAAACAAGCAATAACATCATGATACCTTTTAAAAAGCTGGGACATGAAGCTGCTCCTGCAACTTTTAAAGGCCGAGCACTTGAACTTTATTTCCCAAATGCTCGAAAAGAATCCTTCTGATGGCTGCTTGCTACGCAAGATGAGTGACTCCACTGCCCTCCGAACAAAACCCCGGGAAATTAACATGAGGCACTAGATCATTTGCGATGACACTAATTCCACCTCGTTCCCCAATTATGTGTCCATTACCTCAAAGGCTGATATCGTCCTAGGCTCCACGGAGCAGCCCAGTCTTGTCCCTGTAAATACCAATGGTTTGAAAAATAGTTCTACTGCAAAATGCCAGATGGCCACGATAAAAAGGAACGTGATGGCTCCTAAACACTGGGCCAGCGACTCTTCCTGAAGGACTGGACTGCCTCCCGCCGGGGAAGGTTAGGCAACCCGGAGTTGCCACACCTCTGGGCGGCAGGGCCAGGACAGGTCCCCGCCGCTGGGAGCCCCACGCAGGAACAGCGCGTCCGCCCACCTGGCGCTGGGGCTCGGGAGTGGCAGCCCCCACGCGGCTCCGAGGAGAGTGAGACCACGCGGAGCCTCTGCGCGCCTGCAGGCTTCTCCACCTTTTCTAGGGCTCCTCCTACTCCCAAGCTTGATTCCTTCAAAACCGAAGCATCAGTCCGCGAACAGTTAGTTAATTACGTATCTCAGGGTTAGAGCCCTGACAGCGGATCTTACTCACAACTGGTCCCCCAGCCTCGGTCACAGTCTGGGACACACCCTTAGAAACGAGGTGTCCCCCCTGCCTCACTTCAGAGCTGCTTGTCCCTCCCATGCTCTCTCCCAAGAAGCGGGCTTAAGAGTCTGGAGAGGAGGTTGACGCGTAAAGAGGCCACGACATTACAGTGTGAGGATCCCAGTGCTGGAGGGAGCCTGGGTTCACGATGGGCACAGAGAAGAGGTGGTCCGTCCGAGAACGCAGGAGCGCTTCTTAGGGGAGACACTTAGCTGACCCTGGGGGAAAACGGTCCATAGTACAGTCCACAAAAGTTTACTACAACCCTTCCAATGCTATCTGAGAGACAACACTTCACATACCGGCTGTCAGACATGACTCTGCATCGAGTTTACTTGTGAAGCCACAACGGGTATCTGATGGTTAGCTGAAACAATCTTCATGACCTCAGACGTCCATCAACAATACTAGTATAGGGACTTCCGTGCTGGCGCAGTGGCTAAGAATCCGCCTGCCCATGCAGGGGACACATGTTCGAGCCCTGGTCCAGGAAGATCCCACATGCAGCAGAGCAAGCAAGCCTGAGCGCCACAACTACTGAGCCTGCGCTCTAGAGCTGGTGAGCCACAACTACTGAGCCCGTGTGCCACAACTACTGAAGCCCGTGCACCACAACGAAGAGTAGCCCCTGCTCGCTGCAACCCGTGCACAGCAAGGAAGACCCAAAGCAGCCAAAGATAAATAAATAAATAAATTTATTTCAAAAATAAATAAAGAAAATTAAAGAAAAAAACAATACTAGCATATTGCTCAACTATTTAAGGTTAAAAGAGTCCCGGTCGAATCTAACTTAATTTACACCAAAATCATTCTGCATTAACAGTGGTCTTCCAGAAATTCCCAACTATTCTTTAGAAAAGTTGTGGGTTTTAATTATAGTCAGCAATTTCTTTACTTCTTACTCTGTTAGTTGCATTAGCCTCCTAACAAAGAACTCAAGATGCTACAAGTTCTCACAAGGTTTTGTTCTTAATTTCACTTTAGCTCAGATAAATATTAGCATTTAGATAAATGAATATCTAAGCTAAACTAATGGGAAGTAAAGGTATGGTTCTCAAGCCCCCACCCCCCCAAAAAAAGAGATAATACCTTTGAGCAAGAATGGGCTACAGCACCCTTCCAACTAAATCACTAACGAAAGGGCTTTTATAGATAACAGTGATGGAAAAGATCAATTTCAACATGCCTGGTGGGTATAAAAAGCTATTGAAATAGACTATCTGCTTGCTTCCTGCTCACATACAAAAGAACGTTTCATCTCCTGCAAAACCAGACATTCTCTCTTGTTATCAGCTACAAACATTCTCTTGAGGATTCTTTCTAGCCCCTATTCAGAGGCACACTGTTGGTAAAACCAACAGCTTTAATATTCAAGACTGAACAATAGTGTGGGAGCATCCCTGTGAGAGACAGGAGGGAACCCAGGGCCTCATCTTCCTACGGTGGACCAAGGGTAGAGCCAATCTGCTTGCAGTCACCAGGTCTCAATCAGGACTTCGTCCCCACATGGGTTAGGTGGCTTCAGAGCAAAGAAAAACTATACTCCACGGCTACACACTGCATAGCATAAATATGTATGGTTGGTTACAAGAACCAAATGACTTTATAAAACCCTTCTGTGTTCTATGGAAACAGTTCCCAGCACATCTCCGCCTGACAGTTCAGGCTCCTAGATCTGAGTCGCACATGCTCACAGTCCTCCTTGGGCAAGCTCTGCTGAGTTCACCAGCCAGGCACCCCCACAGTTCCATTTCTCCAGTGCTGATCGGTTCTGATGGAGTTCCTTGCCTGCCCCCATGGACGTGCTCACTCCTCTTGTTTTGGCCCCATGTGCTTCACTCCATCCCTGACTACCTGCTTCTCACATAGGTTGGTACTGCAGCCATTTATCTCATTTGGATTGATTCGGGCTTTCAGCTTCTTTCTGAGGCGGAGTCTCCTAGCTCTGGTCTCCTGGTTAGCCCTGCACCTCCTCCATAGGAACTGTGACATGGATACTATACTTCTGTTACTGCAGCCTAAGATCAAAGGAGCCCTTTCTGTGGGCCACTTTGTACCCTGGATGCTTGTGGAACTCACTGTTGGTTAAAAGCCCTGAGGCTTTTTCACAGGAGCTGTGGTCTGGCTATACTGGACAACCACAGCTTTGGATGACCCAAATTGCAGACCCTTATACCCACTCTTATTAAATTTCTTGTTTGATTTAGTCCATCTTTCTGGCCTGTTGAAATCCTTCTGGCATATGGAAAATTCAGTGCATTTTCTATATGTCCTGCTTCAGATTACCCAAAAATACGATACATATGCCTTCTGCATCATCATCAAAATCACTGACCAGGGCAGAGCTGAATAAATGAATAAAGGAAGGATGGAAGGAAAGAAAGAAGGGAGGGAGGGAAGGAGGAAGGGAGAGGAATCAGCAGACATGAAGCAAACCAAAGCATTCTTTGTGTCATTATCTCTGACGCGTGATGTGTCATGCATCATCACTATGGGAGGCTGCATATTAGCTTGTTACCATGTACCATGTCATTATTCAGGAATAATTGATGGTCCTAGCAAGAGGTAATAAGACAGGTGAGTTTTATTCAAGGTATTTTAGGAAAGTTTTTTTTAAAAGCCCAGACGGAGATAATTAGAGAAGACTGGGGCAGGAGACAAAGCAAAACAGAGAAGGGACTAATACCTAAAGGAAAAGTAGCTGGCTAAGGAAGTCTGTACAGTGGTCATCTAATCAATAGAATTAACAACTTTTGCCAAAGGTTAATTTTATCTCAGCCTATAACTGTCAGCTATTGACTTTTACTCTTATTTAAAAATATGACATTACTTTTAATACACTCTTTTAGTTATAAAACGTTTTAGACAGTTGCAAAGATGGGGAGAGGGCTGGAGGATGAATCATAACCCCATCATCTGTATAAACCCACCGAGATCGCTTTGGTGTATTTCATGTTAGTCATTTTCTTAGAGAGTGCTTGTAATTTTCTGTTTCTATATAGCCTTCGTAATTATTATATTTAATAGCTGTAAAATGTTATCCTACTGCCGGACATTTCAATTTCACCATTACATATAATCCCCAAATGCATTTAATTTGACACTGGAATGTTTTTTAGTCAGTTAGGCTCATCCAGACGCTCGGTAGCCATTCCTCTCCTCCCTCCAAGCCCCTTTTATACACACACACACACACACACACACACACACACACACACACACACACACGCAGAGCCAATATTCTTGCCTCACTTGAGACTTGCACCAGCTTTATCCAACAGTGACCTGGCTAAGCAATCGGAAGGAAAAGTTTTGTGTCGTGCGGCATAATCCAGAAAAATGTATTCTCTCATTCAGTAAACATTTTTTTTTTGTACCCATACGCAATCCTGGGCCAGTCTTGTTGAAGACGGTAGAATAGAAGATATAATTATTGCCCTAGAAAGCCTTACCATCTATGTGAGAAGGCCAGACTTCATGAAACATTAGGAAACAATTCTACTGCAATTAAAACAGTTCCACAGCAAGAACAAGATACAGTTGTGAGTACTGAAAGGAACTGTTCCTCACTGAATTGGGAAACGGTTTTGAAGGTAGTAACAGATTTGTGTGGGCAGAGAGGGGAGGGCATTCTGACAAGGAGCGAAGGGAACAAAACCAGCCCGCTCTGGGGGTGGGGGGACGTGTGAGGGGCAGGGGCGGCCAGTGGGGGAGGGAGGGTGTCAGGGAACCGCGAGGCAAGTTTCAGCAGGTAAGGCTGAGGGACCTTGACTACTTGGTAGGTAAATTTAAATGTGTTTCATCCTGCCAGTCCTAGGAAAGCATGGTTTAGGATGGTTAGACTAGCATATAGGGGACTAAAGGGAAGTAAGACAACTGAAAGGAATAAACTATTAAATAAATCTGGGAAGAAACAAACTATTAAGCGGCGATAGGATAGAACTGGAACAATGATGGGAAGGAGAGAGCAAGAGGGCAGGTGGCTCTGGTTAGTAGTTCGGAGAAGGGACGGAGAGAGAAATTAACACTGGGGCCGAGGTGAGGGAGACAGAGGAGTCCAGGAGAGCCCCAAGGTTCCAGGGAGGGCTCTAAGATCGCTGAGCATTGCCAGGATGGGGAGGCTGCTGGCAGAGGAGGGGAAGGACTTGTTGGTTTCAGCTAGCTTCAGGTGAGTGGGGAAAGCAGCCTACTTTATTTTCCTCCTTGAGCCAAGACAGGGTTTAAAAGTGATCGTCTAGCTCAGGTCCAGACATTTTAAGGAAGGAGAAAGTCATCATCGGATTGCTGTACCCTAACACTGGACCCAAATTTATATACTCATAACATCTGAGTTTTATGTAACGGCTGGGCTGTGACTAGGAAGTTTATTAAATGCCATGAGTTGGATTCCCACGTCTGAGTAAGCAGGGCTGAGCAGCAGAGCTCTCCACCTTCAGCCCTTCCTTCATCCAGAGTTCCGCCATACCCAGACACAGCCCCTGGGCAGGTCTGCTGGCCGCTTCCGTGAAAGACCATCCCTTTCCTTCCTCATCTCTTCCAGACTCCTCCCAGATGCCTTTTCATGCGTATCAGCAGCAGCAGAAGTCAGGGAGGCGCCCAGTCACTCTCTGCCCTGGACCACAGGCCCATCGGAGCCAGCAGTCAGCCAGAATGCAGGAACGTGGCCCTGTAACTTTCAAAGATGCAAACTGGCAAATCTGACACCAGACGCAAAATCTAGCAAATATGTCATTTCGTAAGAAAGTGAGACCCCCAAGCTCACCTAATCCAACTGTGGAGGGAAGACTTGAGTTTAATAAGTGGCTTTAGGGGTTTTTTTCTGTTGAAAAAATAATATTCCATAAAATCAAGTTCTGGCTAAACTGAGAACATTGCTTCTGAGAAAGACATGACATCATTAAGCTGCTTTCCACTAATGTTAAACTGCTAAATAACTTTGTTTCTATAATTGTATACTAAAAATTTCTTCAGAATACCCATAAAAAATATCAGAATCACTGTCTCTGTATTTTGGAGTATACCCCCTGTTTGTCTCTATAAGAGAAAAAAAGTTGACACCAAGATATGATAAACAAATCTTGGTTTTGGACATAAAACAGATCGGGGGGCTTCCCTGGTGGCGCAGTGGTTGAGAGTCCGCCTGCTGATGCAGGGGACACAAGTTCGTGCCCCGGTCTGGGAAGATCCCACATGCTGCGGAGCGGCTTGGCCCATGAGCCATGGCCGTTGAGCCTGCGTGTCCAGAGCCTGTGCTCTGCAATGGGAGAGGCTACAACAGTGAGAGGCCCACATACCGCAAAAAAAAAAAAAAAAAAAAAAAAAAAAAAAACAGATCGATGTCCAAAGCAACAAGTCAAATACTAGGGTGGTTTTTCTTGATGAAATTTAAAACCCAGCCAAATAATAATAATAATTTAATAATAAATAAGTTTAATAGTTATTTAATAAAAAAACATAGTTTATTATTTAAATAGACTTCCCTTTCTTCACATCCTGAAGTAATCACAGATAAAGTGATAAAATGTCTGAGATGTGCTTCAAAAGTATCCAAAAGGAGTGAAGATGAAACGAGATAGGCCCTATGTTGACAATATTGAAGCTGAATCATGGGTATGTAATTTATATATATTTCTTTCTTCTTAGGTATACGTTTAAAATGTTTTCTTCATAAAATACATTTTTCTTTCCTAGTCTAAAACTGAAAAATGCAAACTATCAACCCAAAGTAAATTTTAGGCTCTGAGTCTAAAAAAAAGTGAAGCTAGAGAGAAAAGGAGGACAGTGAATGTTACCTGGTGACCAGAGCTTTGGTTTCACTGACAGTCAAGAGGACAAGTTTCCAGCAAATCCAATGTTCGTTGATAAGAGGTATGAATAGGTGCAAAGCAGTCACAAGGGAAACTGATGGTTTAAAAACTACACTTGGTTCGAAAAGTACTGCTGTATTCAGAAGTAACACAGATAAGCAGAAACAAGATCAAGAAGGAAAAATAAAGAAAATAGGAATATTTTTTAAAAGGAGAATCCAGGAAAATATTCTGTATATGATGGAGAGGAGAGAAATGCGCAAGCTTTGAAAATCTCTTTTCTCCTCCATCATATTTATTTAGAAATTGTTGTGGGTGACCATTACCTAAAGGAAATGAAACTGAGGGGGGAAGGATAGAAACCCATGCTTAATCCTCTCATGATATAAAGACCTTAAAAACTATGTGTTTTTAAAAAAACAAAATGAAACAGGATTTGTTGGCAAGCATCCTAGGCAATTTAGGAACAGAAAGGCAATACTGCAAGACATTTTTTCTAGAACATATGAAGACGTGTCTAAGGTTGGACAAAGAAAGATTCCAGAAGACTGACTGGGGAAGATAACACATAGAATCATAAAATATTAATGTACAAATGAACCTCAGAGATGACCACGTCCAACCACTTGATCTTACTTTAAGGAAACAGGCAGAGAGGTGATGTGCTTTGCCCACAATGAACCTGAATCTGCAGGACCTCCTTGGGCTTATGGTTTAGACTCCACTCCCACCCCCAGAATCCCCTCAGCTCTTCTGGTCTGTTAATGCCAAGCTTATCATAGAGGAGGAGAGAGCTGGTTCCTAAAGACCCATTGCTTCATCCCCTGGATCATCGTGAAATGATCTGATAACTCAGTGGAAGAAGGATCTGTCTGCAGGTCACCTCAGATCTCAGGTAGGTCAAGATCACCACCTTTGAGCAGAAGGTCACCTGCACTCAGAAAGCAACGTAAAGCAGAGAGCAAAGCACTTCTGCTAGTCTGGGAGGATGTGTGCAGCCTCTAGGGCCAGCCGGCCAGGGGCTCTCTGTCTCCTGCTGGATAGATGACCTTGAGCAAACCCACCTAACCTCCTTAGGTCCCAGTCCCTTATCCTGGGACATCAGCAGGACTGATGGGCTGTTGTGAGGATTAAAAGAGAAATCCAGAAAAGCGTTTGTAGTAGTGTATTTATAACACAGAGTAAGTGTTAGCCCTTGTGACGTTAGCCATGTTTCTTTGGCATGCCCCCTGCACTCTCCCTAACTGGTCCTCCCCTACCTACCCCCAGGGGGTGGACCACACTTCTGTCCTCAAGCTCCAGGTCTCCCACGGGACTGGGCCTCGAACGGCCCACCACACTGTCTACACCTACGAGCCTTGTCCCTAGAGGACAGCCACTTCCCCTTACCCTAGGGCATCGTTTGAGACCCTGCCTCTTGTCTGATTTCAAGTGTCTTCTAATGCTGACAGCCTCCAGTTGCTGGCCCCACCCTCAGATGCCCGTCTGCTGAGTAACTGTTGCATCTCATAGCCATCCCCGCAGGGACCAGCTCATATGTCAGGTTCCACTGCTCCCTTTCCTCTCCACCCTGCCCTGGTCCAGCTGCCCATCCCCTCTCTCCATGGGCCTCTGCTACTGAAGTTCCGGTGTAAAACCCTAAGCTCTCTATAGGAAAACCTGCTCCTTTAACAGGCAAAAACCTTGATCCACGAAGGTTGGCAGAGATGGGAGACGCATCTTGCAGAAGGCCTCCCCAACCTCCTCCTGTCCCAAGATCTCCCTTCCTGAGTTTCCCACTAATCACCGCTACCACCACGGAGCTGGTCTTTGGGGGCCCAGTGTCGCCCTGCAGCATTCCACACGTATGGATAAAAGCTTCATTTACCTGCCATCAGCAGAGCTGAAATTGGCTGTAACTGTTATCAGGATCACACGAAAGGCTCAGCTAGGGTAACAGCAGATGTGGTCCCCTCCCGAGCCCACCGGATATTCCCCACCCCCTCCCCGTTCAGTCATCCCACAAGAACTGGTAGAACTCAAGGACCAGGAAGAATCCATAGGTAAAGGACTTAACAAAAAGGCTGCTGGCCTGCCTGGCCCTCCTATGACCACCATTCCTCCTGCTTGGCAGGCAAGCTACAGCTTGCTTTTGCCTTTGCTTATTTGTTCTCTGGACTTAAAAATCCCCCACTGTAAAAATGGTGGAGGAGGATGAAGAAGGAATCCTGTGATGTCAGTATCTAGAAAGAACAGCAGCTGTAATTAACAACCCCTTATAAGAATTCAGTTTAGAAAAGCCCCAATGATTCACTCCTTATAAATGAAGAAAATGAAACCTCAAAGTACTGAGTGATGCATCCAGCTAAGGCCACAGGACTCAGTCAATGACACATGCATACAAGAGACCGGGTTTCCCTCTACAGCCATGGTGTCATGCCTCACAGATGAAGAATCACTTGAAAAACATGGTTTTGTTATTTGTCATCATTGATACTGCTAGGTGATTTGAGGAGCCTGACCACACCTAGAAACTGGGAAGTTTGCAACAGGACACCAGGAGCGCCATTAGCTTAAGAGAACCCTCTAGGGCCGTGAAGGAAATTTCCTGACCATTGGCCTGGTCCCCTGATACTAAAATTAAGAATGACCAGGGGGGCTTCCCTGGTGGCGCAGTGGTTGAGAGTCCACCTGCCGATGCAGGGGACACGGGTTCGTGCCCCGGTCCGGGAAGATCCCACATGCTGCGGAGCGGCTGGGCCCGTGAGCCATGGCCGCTGAGCCTGCTCGTCCGGAGCCTGTGCTCCGCAATGGGAGAGGCCACAGCGGTGAGAGGCCCGCGTACTGCAAAAAAAAAAAAAAAAGAATGACCAGGGAATTCCCTGGCAGTCCAGTGGTTAGAACTCAGCGCTTCCACTGCAGGGGGCACGGGTTTGATCCCTGGTCGGGAACTAAGATCCCTCATGCCCTTGGTGCATGGCCAAAAGTAAATAAATTTTAAAAAATAAATATATAAACAAAATTAAGAATGACCACAAAAGGAGATAAAGATCTCAGTGTCAGGAGGAAGGTATAGTAGGAAGACATGGACCCCACGCAGTGAAGAGCACAGCCTAGATTTGGGGTGAAAGGAGACTATATAGGTGCTTCTCCACTGCAGAGCTTCCCACCTCCTCACGTGCCTGGCACCATTAACCACCATCCACAGGGTTTCCTGGAAGACTGAGAGCACAGCTTTCCTTGGGATCTGGGAGGCTGGTAACACTCCGGCAGGCATTTAAATGCAGACTGCAATCGTCTCCCCTAAGGCATGTGAAAGACTTGTCATCCTCGGCTCATGCTGGGACCTGCTACCTCTCCTTGAGGCACCTGACACCCTCTCCTGCCTGTTCAGCTCTCACCTGCTGTGCACATCCTGGTCTAAGTGCCACATGTACCATGAAGTCGCCCCTGAGCACGCCAGTCAACCAGGCCCCTCTCCCCTGCACACCTCTAGAACGTACAGTTCTGCATTTTATCCTGTACTTTCTTGTTGAGAAACTATTGGGAACTGCAAGGATGTTTTTAGGCATTTAAGTGCTTGTTTAAAAAGCAAATATAATGAATATACTAGTTAGGCATGCTTTTGGTTGCAAGTAACAGCATACTTGACTACAAGTGACTTAAGCAATAAGGACTAAAGTTAATTAAAGTAACAATTACCCCTTAGTCTGGAGAAGGCAGTTCCAGGTCAGATGTAGCAATTCCACAGTGTTGCAAAGTACCCAGGCAGGCGGTCTCAGTCTGTCTGCCCTGCCATCTCTGATGTTGCTTTATGGTTACAAGGTGACTTATGCAACTACATTCAAGGCAGTGAGTGGGGCAAAGAGGTCTTCTCCTTGCTGGGTTCTATCTATCTATGAGGTGAGAAAAACTCTCCCAGGAACTACCCAGCAAAATCTCCTTTATGTCTCATTGGCCAGACTGGGTCACCTGTCAACTGTTAGACCAATCATCGGCAAAGGGGAGTGAAATTAACATGATTGGCTTAGGACAATAATGATGAATTCCCTGCCACCCTATCCCCATCCCCACCACACACACAGGGCAGGGCACTGTCTCCTAGAACAAAGAATCTCTTTCTCTCCCACCAACCGGAACAAGATCAGGGATCTGTTAGCAACCAAGAGGACAGAAATTATCCTATGTGTGAGCAAAATCAATGTCAGCCACCGTGAGTATATGGATAGTCATTGATGAACGACACATTTAGAGCCATAAAAATTGGCCTTCCTAAAGCACAGCATACATCATGTCCTTCCCATGTAAAAAACTACAGAGTATCCATATCCCTCCTATTAACCTTAACTTGGAATCAGAAGAATTGAATTAGAATCCTGGATAGCATGACTTAGCCATGTGGGTAAATTAATTCACTTTCTTGAGCCTCAGTTTCTTCATTTGCATAAAATGAGTGAGTTGAATTTGCTTCATCCCTTTTAATTCCAATACCCTGTGAGTTCCCTTTGGATTTTTTTTTTTTAACATCTTTATTGGAGTATCATTTGGCTTTTAAGGCCTCTTCAAATCTGGTCAGACATATATATTTCATCATGTTTTCTGCTTATTTATTTCTATCAAGATTCTTACTTCCTTTAAGCTAGTCCTTTCCTTGCCCCAGAACACACCATGTCATTCATTCATTCCTTCTTTTATTCCAGAAGTGCTCATTGAATGCCGACCAAGTTCCAGACATGAGATGAGACCAATTCTCTAGAAGAGGATGGGGCAACAGCCAGGAGGGACTTGGGTCTCTGGATGACAATGAAGAAGCCCTGTACCACCTAATTCTTCTAGATTGTTTCATGAGAAAAAATAACATTTTTTTTGCCACTATATTTTTGAATCTCTTAGACCATATCCTAACCACTACAAAAGTCTATGGGCTTAACTGTGTCCCTCCAAAATTCATATGTTGAAGTCCTAACTTCCAGTGTCTCAGCATGTGACTGTAGTTGGAGATAGGGTTATTTAATTAAAGCTAAATGAGCTCATTAGAGGGGGCCCTAATCCAATATAAGTGGTGTCCTTATAAGAAGAGAAAATTTGAACACAGACAGGTACAGAGAAGAAGACCATGTAAAGGCACAGGGAGAGAAGATGGCCATCTACACAACCTTGGTCTTGGACTTCCAGCCTCCAGAACTGAGAGAAAAGAAATTTACGTTGTTTAAGCCGCCCAGTCTGTGGTGCTTTGTTAGGGCAGCGCACCCAAGCAGGTTAATAGACTACTCCTACCTGACTGCTTTCTTAGTTTTTTTTTTTTTTTTTTTGGCTGCACCACACAGCTTGTGGGATCTCACTTCCCCAACCAGGGATTGAACCTGGGCCACGGCAGTGAAAGAACCGAATGCTAACCTCTAGACCACCAGGGAACTCCCCAGCTTTCTTAATTCTTAAAACTAAAATTTTACCTTCTAGTCAATAATATTAAATTTAAATCTTAATTTCCTAATGTTCATACCTTTGTTAAAAGTTCACTAAGAATAGAGAACACGTCTTAAACTTTTGTAGAATTTCTATTGTTATTATTATTTTGAAGCCAAAAGCTAGTTAACTCTTTAGCAGGAGTGATAAGGAAAAAAGGAGAGAAGAAACAAAAATAAACAATATTAGTAGTGACAAAGGGGCCACACAGCAGAGCTAAATCGACAGATACAGTCCAGAACTTGAAAAAATCATAACAAAACCCTGAACTAAAGTATGCACATCACTTTGAAAACTTAGATGAGTTTGACAATTACCTATAGAAAAAAATTACAAAATTGGACTAAAGGTTAAAAATGACAGATGAGATTCGTATCTAAGAATTTCCCTTGCTTAATACCTAAAGAAAACAAATCATGAAAACCATCCCCCAGATCTGCATTAATGGCAAAGAGGCAAGGATGGAACCACAGCTTAATGACATACGCTTCAAATATTAGTAGCCAAGGAGACAGGAAACTCTGGAGCAGGACTGAGCAGCACAGCAAGGCTAGACTTCTCGTCCCACCCTCTACCCAAACCCTGTCAGTGAGCGGAGAGACCCTAGGAATGCTTACTCTACCCCCCACGAATACCCACTCGAGAGGACCAAGCTGCGTGGGTAAGTCTTCATCTTTTAGCTCTTCTGTCTGACAAATAGCAGCAATAGACAAACAAAGGAGCACATCACAAGGAGTCCCAGACCTGAGAACATCCTCCTGGGGTCTTTGGAATCCTGCATGAGCATTTAAACAAAATCTCAGAAGACAGCAAAGGACCACATGGCCCAACAAATCCTACTTATCACCACAGATAAACTCTTCCCTTCCCACCATCCCCTCATTCCTGTTTTAAAAATATAACATGAAATGCTCAACCACAAACTATTATTTGGAGAAGAAACACTGTTTTTAGACAGTGTTAAAGAAGTAAAAAAAAAAAAAAGTCCCCCATATTGTATCAGAGCAAATAGAAGGTCTGGACAGAATTGCTTAAGGTGAAAAAAAACAAACAAAACCCCAGCATGACAACTATGCAAATATACAACAAGGGGGGGAATAAAAGAAGTAAAGAAAGAGGAAGAGAAGGAAGAAGGAAGCAGACAGAGCAGCACGAGACTGGTGAAGAACTTAAGTTCGGAGACAACTCAAATGAATGAAGAAAACTCATCCTGATCTCTTTACACTAGAGAATAACTTTTTAAAAACCCACAGATTCAGTAAAACAAGAGCTCAAGGATGTTATGGTAAATGGGGCAGAGATAATGCTACATGTTTACCGAATCTTGTGTCGTTTTCTTCTTCCTGCGCATATAGCCATTGTGCATTTCTTTGCCTTCCTTGTGCTTAATGCTAACCATCTGACTAGTTCTGTGCAAAAAGTGTAGATTCTAGAAATAAATGTAAGTGGTGTGTGACAATTTCAGGCCAATTCCAGAAAATTCCAGGTCAGCAGGTGTGAGTTTTTTATGCTGTCATTTCTCCTGCCACGGCAACTTAGAAGCCGGTGGTATAGCTTCAAGATGCAAGTATATTGGAGAATAAATGCTAAGAGTTCTCAACACAAGGAAAAAATATATTTTTTTTCTATTTCTGTTGTATCAATATGAGATGATGGATGTTCAATCACTAAACTTACTGTGGTCATCACTTCATGATGTATGTAAGTCAAATCACTGTGCTGCACACTTAAACTTATACAACGCTGTATGTCAATGACATCTCAATAAAACTGGAAGGAAAAAGAAGATGAAAATATCTTGGGCTCTGAGTTATCTCTTAGAAAGGAGCTATGCTGGAAAACTGTGAGCCCTCAGCTGACTTTGCATGAAAAAAAAATAAACCTATATGTGATAAGCCACTGGGAATTTTTAGTTAACTAATTACTGTAGCAGAACCTAGCCCATCCTAATGTATTGAAACAACAAAATGAAATTTAAAAAGAGTTTGCAGACATAAGGAAACCAGTGGAACTCCCAAACAACATCATGACATAATATACATATAAATTAGGAACAGAAAGAACAGACAGATACCACTGAGAATCTAATTACTGACATAAAGGAAAGTCATGAGTTATTTGAACTAACATATATGAAAAAGACAAAGAAATGAAAGCAACTAATGAGACACTAATAGAAATGGAAAAAAGATTAAGTTATGCCAACTTAAGATAATTGATGTCCCTGAAGTAAAGAATCTAAAAATTAAAAAGAATATTTATTAAATATGGAACAAAAATTCTTTGAAAGGGCTTCCCTGGTGGTGCAGTGGTTGAGAGTCCGCCTGCCGATGCAGAGGACGCGGTTTCGTGCCCCGGTCCGGGAAGATCCCACATGCCGCGGAGCGGCTGGGCCCGTGAGCCATAGCCGCTGAGCCTGTGTGTCCGGAGCCTGTGCTCCGCAACAGGAGAGGCCACAGCTGTGAGAGGCCCGCGTACCGCAAAAAAAAAAAAATTCTGTGAAAGAACTGACTCTGCAGATCAAAAGAACAAATCGTGTTCCAGGAAAACATAATACAATATAATACCAAGGAGACAACTTCTAATTAAACTATTGAACTTTAAGGATAAAGGAAGAATTTATCAGGTATTCAGGCCAAAAAGCAAATTACTTATAAGGGAGAGAAATTAGACTGGCCACACACTTCTCCCTCACTGAGAGAAGACAACAGGCTGAGTTCTATGGGAAAGGATACTAGACCAGGCCAGGATGTTTTTGAAGTAGAAAGGCAGAGGCAGACATTTCTCAAACATGGAAGAATTTGGGGAACACAATGCCAGGACTCTTCATGGAAAAGCCATATGACTTGACAATAAATCCAGCCAATTAAAAAAAGTAATCAAATATAAAAACTCGGGAATGAGGAAACCACAGTAAAAAGATTTAAGATAAACACTAAATCCACTTAAGACATATATATATATGTGTGTATATATATAGTGTGTATATATATATACACACATATATACATACATACATACTAAACAACTCTGAGAATTATGCTACTTAGTAGAATGTAAATGTTGTGAATTGGGACAAAAATCAGGAGGGGAAGAGAAGTGGCAGGAAGTAAGATACTATTGTCATCTGCTCTCATGGCAGGGGGTCCATTGATGCTACCTAAAAAATGTTTAATGTAATTTAAAAAACACAATGGATCGAATACCTTAATTAAAAAAAGATTCTGTTCTTAACTTTTGAGAAAACCTAAAGAAATTAATCTCTCTCATCTGCAATTCAGTTTTACTTTAATTTCTTTTTTCTTTGAATAAATTCAAGTAAAACTAACAGTATTTATAAATATTCCTATCTATCTATCTAAAAATAGCATTTATAAATATCCATTCATCCACTCATCACGCATCCAGCCTCTGTCTGTAATGCACTGAAAATTGTGTGGGGACTTCCCTGGTGGTCCAGTGGTTAAGACTCCACGCTCCCAATGCAGGGGGCATGGGTTCTGATCCTTGGTCAGGGAAGTAGATCCCACAGGCATGCTGCAACTAAGAGTTCGCATGCCACAACTAAGACCCAGCGTAGCCAAATAAATAAATTAAAAAAAAAAAAAAAAAAGGAAAATTGTCTGGAAAAAAGGTTGACTTATTAATGATGGTTATTTCTTAATGGTGAGGTTTGGAGTAACTTTAAAAATAACTTTCATCTTTATACTTTCTGCATGGATTATCCTGACAAATTATCATGGTGACTTTTTTCTCAAAAATAGTTGAATGTATGTATCAAAATATTAAAAATGGTGAGAGAATTTTGGATTATTGTTTTTCTTTATTTTTAATTCAAAATTTTAAACAACTAAAACTTCTTAAGAAGAAAAATTAGGAAACTCAAATAGATCAATAACCATTAAAGAGCCTGAATTAATGCCCACCCCCATCCATCTCCTTCCCACCTACCCCCATCCCCAAAATATGTATAATCACATTAGTTCCAGGTACATTTTAATAAATCTTCAAGAACGAGATCATCTCTATCTCATAAAACTGATCAAGAGAAGAGGTATGAAATCTATCAAATTTGTTTTATAAGGTTACCATAACCTTGACTCCAAAAACAAAAAAGGAGCATGTCAGAATTAAAGCTATAACTGGTTTCACTTATGAACAGTAGATCCAGAAATTCTAAATAGAATATCAGCAAATCAAAAAAAGAAAAATCAGACATTTTGATGTTGCAATCATATTGACTGATCAATTCCACTGTCTTGAACGCCTGTCAGCCTTCATGGCATATCTGAATATTGTGTCTAATTTTGGTATCCATAATTTTTTTTTTTCGGTACGCGGGCCTCTCACTGTTGTGGCCTCTCCCATTACGGAGCACAGGCTCTGGACGCGCAGGCTTAGCGGCCATGGCTCATGGGCCCAGCCACTCCGCGGCATGTGGGATCTTCCCGGACCGGGGCACGAACCCGTGTCCCCTGCATCGGCAGGCGGACTCTCAACCACTGCGCCACCAGGGAAGCCCGGTATCCATAATTTTAAAGGCTATGGATTCTTAGAGATAATTTAGAGAACATTCCACTGTAAAATGATAAAGAGGATAGAAAAATATGTACTCAGATTTTTTTAATTGCCATTGATTGGCTCAGAAAGACAAAAATACCAGAAAACGTATTTGAATTAATAAAACAAAAACAACACAGAAAGTCTGGATTTATCACTGCTGAAAAACATGATTTTTCACTTGAACTACCATCATCAATAACTCTGTTAATAAGCCCCCCAAAAGGTATAAGCATCAGAGGAAAGTCCATAGCAGCAGGGCCACTTCAGAGGGCAAAATCATGCAGCTGTACAGGGCCCCACGTTTGGAAGGGCCCATATTTGGTTTAATGCTCTGCTGTAGCCATCCTAAAATTCTTAATACTTTTTGGAAAGGGGTTCTACATTTTCATTTTACACTGGGCCCTGCAAATTATGTAGCCAGCCCTGCACAGAAGGGTAACGACACTAGTCAACCAGCTAGCTCTGTTGGCCCTGAGGATGGGCTGAGACACTAGAGATGCCTCCAGCTGGAAAGAAGGTGATGGGGACATGATTCAAACCCATAAAGCTGCGAATAGGTGGGATGGACTTTTCCCATCATGTCTTCACCATGAAACTTGAAGGTTGAAATGTTATGACCAAGGCCAGTCTGGCAGCATAGAGCCTGGAGGGCTATTTCTCTTAGACTATACACCACTGAGCAACTCAAAGTAATGCCACTCTCAACATTTTAATCCCAAATCAAACTACAAAAACTATGAAGTGTTATCTTGAAGGGGAACATAAGATATCAAAATGGACCACGTGATGGGAGGGGAGGGCACACGGCTTTCGGGAACCAGTGTATATCTCCACATCACCAACTCTCTCAGCACAAACTTTTCAGGGCCTGGTTCTTTTCTTTCCTTTTTTTTTTTTTTTTTTTGCGGTACGTGGGCCTCTCACTGTCGTGGCCTCTCCCGTTGCGGAGCACAGGCTCCGGACGCACAGGCTCAGCGGCCATGGCTCACGGGCCCAGCCGCTCCGCGGCATGTGGGATCTTCCCGGACCGGGGCACGAACCCGTGTCCCCTGCATCGGCAGGTGGACTCTCAACCACTGCGCCACCAGGGAAGCCCCAGGGCCTGGTTCTTAATGAGAAAAGCAGCAGAGGGAGCCCAGCTCAATCCAGCCCATCCCACAGATAGGTCTGCCCGTCCCATAAAACATCAATGCTCTGCATTGGTAGTAAACATATGGGATGCCTTGCTCTGAACGGTTGTATAGGCATATTTTCAAAGGTATTTCCATAGCAAAGTATGTTAGGGATAACAATGAAAACAACCATTTACATGCTTGACACCAAATCAAGAACTCTACAGGCATAATTTACAGGGAAAGAAAACTGAGCCTACTTTTTTCTTTTTTTTAGGTCTTTTGTCTTTTCAAGCAGATGAATACTTTTATTAACATGGTAATTTTTTAAACACATGGTAGGATTTTGACCTCAAATACACGTCAGGTCTGCTACTCAAATGAACTTACAGCTGACGACTCATGAACCCTGAAGATACCTGGTCCCTGTCCACTTTCAGGTCCAATGCAGACAGTATTCACTTTCCTTCCCCAGCCCCTTAAGGGCCTTTGCGAATACCTCTTCCATTTTATGCCCAGAATTCCCTGAAGTACATTAGGATATTACATCAACTTGTACAGAATACCAAGATCTCGTCTATCCTAGGAGTCAAATAAAGTCATGTCAAATAAAGCTGAGTTTGTCCAAACAAACTGACCAGATAAGTTACATCAGATAATATGTCAAGAAAATTTAAATTTTGAACAAAATACATCTCTCCTGCTTTGGTCTCACATAGGAATTAAAGTGCCCACATGCAGACAATACCATCCTCAAAAAATTAAAAATAGAACTACCATATGATCCAGCAATTTCCACTTCTGGGTATTTATTTGAAGAAAACAAAAATACTAATTTGAAAAGATATCTGCACACCCCATGTGCATTGCAGCATGATTTGTAATAGCCAAAATATGGGAACAACTTAAGTGTCCATTGATACATGAATGGATAAAGATAATATGGTATATATACTATGTGGAATATTACTCAACCATAAAAAATGAAACCTTGCCATTTGTGACAACATGGATGGACCCTGAGGGCATTATGCTAAGTGAAATTAGTCAGAGAAAGACAAATACTGTAGGACCTCACTTATATGTAGAATCTAAAAAACAAAAACCAAGCTCGTAGGTACAGAGAACAGATTGGTGGTTGCCAGAAATGGCTAAAGGGGATCAAAGGGTACAAACTTCCAGTTATATGATAAATAAGTCATGGGGATGTAGTGTACAGCATGGTGATTATAGCTAACAATACTGTACTGCCTATTTGAAAGTTGTTAGCAGAATAGATCCTAAAATGTCTCATCACAAGAAAAAAAACTTTTGTAACTATGTGTGGTGATGGATGTTAACCAGACTTAGGGTGGAGATCATTTCACAAACATCGAATCATTATGTTGTACAACTGAAACTAATACAATGTTATACATCAATTACATCTCAATTTTTAAAAAAGGGTAAAAAGAATAATACAATGAACATCTATATACATACTATTCACTTTAAAAATCTTCCCAATTCCATTTCCCTCTCCCTTCTTTTTATTACCCCCCATAACACTCTTTATTGAACTTGGTGTTCAATTTAAATTGGCATTCAATTTAAATAATATTTTAAATGTCCAAATTACTATATATTTTAGGATTACACACTACATAGAAAATGATAACATTTGGGGAATTTAAAAATATTTTTCTACGTAAGAGTATAATCCTAAAAACTTGTAGAAATTTGGACGTTAAAAAAGAAACAGGGGGCTTCCCTGGTGGCGCACTGGTTGAGAATCTGCCTGCTAATGCAGGGGACACGGGTTCGAGCCCTGGTCTGGGAGGATCCCACATGCCACGGAGCAACTAAGGCCGTGAGCCACAACTACTGAGCCTGCGTGTCTGGAGCCTGTGCTCCGCAACAAGAGAGGCCGCGATAGTGAGAGGCCCGCGCACTGCAATGAAGAGTGGCCCCCGCTTGCCACAACTGGAGAAAGCCCTCGCACAGAAACGAAGACCCAACACAGCAAAAATAAATAAATTAATTAATAAACTCCTACCCCCAACATCTAAAAAAGAAAAAAGAAACAGGATGTGTTTTCTCTTGAATCATTTAGGTCAAGATTTATAAACTATGTTTTTGTGAAACTCTGGCACTCAGGAATTGGATGAGATTTTGAGCAGAAATTTGCACAAAATACAAAGTTAATAGAAACTTTCTCTCTCCTTAAACATTTTATATCAACTCTTTCTCATAACTTTGACACCTCTTTTCACCTAGCTACATAATAAGCTAGTCTGAGATGGCATGAAACTTTAGCCTAACATTACGTGTTCATAGAGGTAAAGTCCTGATCTTTGGTGCCAGGCTGCCTAGATTCCACTCTGGTTCTCTCCCTTCCTAGTTGGTGGTCTTGGGCCAGAGGCCCATCATATGGGAAGCTTAAGCTTCTGGACCCCTCACCCAAGGGCCTGTCCCAATTTATTTTCATGTGTTTGTATTCCTTTTCTTAAAGGGGGCCTCTAAAACTGCATATACATGCGGCCCACAAAACCACATCTGCCTCTGCCTGATACAAATTCCTTAACCTCTCTGAGCCTCAGTTTCCTCCTCTGTAAATGGGGATAATCATAGTAGCGCAGTATTACCTCACTGGGGGAACTATATGGGATAAACTTCAAAACAAGTAGAACCATGAGTGACGTATAGTAAGCCCTCAATAAATGTTAACTATGACGACCATCACCATCATCATTCTTTAACTTATTGTTTAATTTAGCATGTTTTTCACGGTGCTCCCTAAGAACTACGTGACAGTCAGGAGCTCCACCATCTGTGTGTGTCTGGGAACCCCTGTTTGAAGGGTCCAGCTCCTTGGACAAAGAGGCCCTGGACCCCGTGGCAGCTTTGCAATCCTACTAAATCATGAAGTCCTAAGGTAACCTGGGGTTTTGGCCGCTAGTTGTTGTGGTAAAGAATTGCTTTTAAATCTTTGAGGCCAAGATCTAAGACAATAAAAATGTTATAGTAGTTTTCTTTGGGGTATAATAGATAAATAAAATACTTTCTAACTAAATGAATCTAGAGAGCATAGGCAGCATTTTTCAGCACAGGTTCTATTTGCATGTCAGGCAGAACTATTTTTACAAATTACTCATCATTCTTGAACGGCAGTAGTAAGTCTGCTGTACCCTGGCCCCCAGACATACCTCCCAAACGCCCCCTTAGCGGGTCCCTGTCATCCTTTTTTGGTGTGCAGGCAAGAGTGTGTTTTGATTATGAATGTCCCATCAAACTGTATATAATTAAAGATAGAAAGCTGTGCCATTTCAATGCTCTTGAGGTAACGTCCCAGGGACACTAAGAGTGAGGTAGGTATATGCGTCCAGCCATCGGAGGGCAGAAGAAAGCAATCAGAACAAGCTTTGGAAGCAAAATACATAGACGGGAGCTTGACAGGAAGAGATTCTTTCGCTGGTTTAAAAAAATGAACATTTACTAAGTGAAAGAAGCCAATGTGAAAAGGCTACGTACTGTATGGCTCCAACTATATGACGTTCTGGAAAAGGCAAAACTATGGAGACAGTAAAGAGATCAGTGGTTGCCAGGAGTTATGGGGAGGAAGCAATGAAGAGTGGAGACCAGAGAATTCTAGGGGCAGTGAAACTACTGTGTGTGATACTACGGTGGTGGCTACATGTCCTTATCCATTTGTCTAAACCCACAGAATGTACAACATCAAGAATGAACCCTAATGTAAACTATGGACTTGGGTGATGATGTGTCAGTGTAGGTTCATGAGTTGTAACAAATGTACCACCTGGCGGGGGATGCTCATGGTGCGGGGGCAGGGTAGGGTAGTGGGAACTCTATAATTTCCACTCAATTTTGCCACGACCCTAAAACTGCTCTAAGAAAATAAAGCTTATTAAAAAAATTTTAAACCTATAAACATTTTTTAACCTATTAAAAATTTTAAACTTATTTTTTAAAAGTGAACTTTCGTCTTCTTGACTCACTAATTTTTGAGTATTGCAAACTTGACTCTTCACTATTTTTAGCATCCACAGAACTCTGAGGCCTAATTTTGTTCAATATTTCCCAGTGTCTGCCAAAGAAGTACAACTAGATATTACTACCATACAATTAAAAGTCACGAAATGCCATTATGCGTTTAAAAAAAAATTAGAGGGCATACGTGGGAAGTCTCAGAAATGAAAAGAGGAAAAACATTAACCTAAAAGTGATGATTAATTTAGCAACTTAAGGAAAACAATCCCACCACAGACAGAGCTGCACTGTGTGTAGAGCACACGTACTGTGACACAGAAGTAATCCAGATTCATGGTCTTTTTCATACCAATTCCACTGTGTTCGCAACAGTTACCTTCGCGTTTATCTCAGGAATTTCCTTTTCTGAACCTCCTGCCTTTCATAAGGTCCTTTCCTAAATTCACTTAACGTTTTCACCTATAAAATTAGGAGAATGTAAAAGAATACTTAGTTCCTGAGATGCAAAGCAGGCTTCAGACGCTCTTGAGACCAAAATGACTTGATCATGTTAAAAAAGGGGGGGCAAAGGAAGTGAGGGTGGTAGGGGTTGAGATCTCGTGGGGCCCAAGAAAAGCTGGCTTCAGCAAGGGGAGCCTGGATCTTCCTCTCTTGCCCACCAGGGAGTGAGGAAGCTGGCTACCTCTGAAGGGAAGAGCAGTGTGATCCTGGCAAGGGACAAAACTGCGCTGAGCCTCAGTTTCCTCGTTTGTAAAACAGGGATGAAACTGCTTACCTCTTGGGGCAATAGTACGGGAGAGGCATTGAGGTGCTTTGCACCAGACTCAGCCCGCTGGATGTACCCAGCGGGGCTTCCCCACTGACATGACTCATTTGTCAATCTTCTCTGCCTGTAACTCTTCATGATTTAAACTGTCAAGAGACTGTGTCTTGTTGGCTCAGTCAAGCCTGTGGATTGGTTTGCCCTAGGCTGGGTGACAGGTATGCATGCGTGTGTATGTGTGTGTGTGTGAGCATGCATGCATGCATGTGAGAAGAGGGATGCCTCGGCATATCGGATGCCTGAACGTGAACTTTGGCTTCCAAGTTCTTAACTTGGCAAAGAGCCTGGTTAAGAAAGGTAGCCAAAGTGTAAATAATTCTTTTTAAAAAAATTTTATTGAAGTATAGTTGATTTACAATGCTGTGTTAATTTCTGCTGTAAAACAAAGTGACTCAGTAATACATATATATATTCTCTTTCATGTTCTATTCCATTATGGTTTATCACGGGATACTGAATATAGTTCCTTGTGTAAATTCTTCTATTTTTTTTTAAACTAATTTATTTATTTAGTTGTTTTTGGCTGCGTTGGGTCTTTGTTGCTGCACGCGGGCTTTCTTTTTTCTAGTTGCGGCGAGCAGGGGCTACTCTTCCTTGCAGCACGCAGGCCTCTCATTGCGGTGGTTTCTCTTGTTGCAGAGCACGGGCTCTAGGCGCGTGGGCTTCATTAGTTGTGGCACGTGGGCTCAGTAGTTGTGGCTCACGGGCTCTAGAGAGCAGGCTCAGTAGTTGTGGCGCACGGGCTTAGTTGCTCTGCGGCATGTGGGATCTTTCCAGACCAGGGCTTGAACCTGTGTCCCCTACATTGGTAGGCGGATTCTTAACCACTGTGCCACCAGGGAAGCCCTAAATTCTTCTTTTGATTAGAAAGAAGACAACCGTGGTGGCCATAATGCACGTGCCATTTCATCCTTTCTCTTTCTTCATTCAGAGCTTTTGGGAGGAAAACAAAGAGGGCAAGAGGGAGAAGCAGAGGAGGCTTTTTTCTTTTTCTTTTTTTTTGTTTTTTGCGGTCCGCGGGCCTCTCACTGCTGTGGCCTCTCCCGTTGCGGAGCACAGGCTCCGGACGCGCAGGCTCAGCGGCCATGGCTCACGGGCCCAGCCGCTCCGCGGCGTGTGGGATCTTCCCGGACCGGGGCACGAACCCGTGTCCCCTGCATTGGCAGGCGGACTCTCAACCACTGTGCCACCAGGGAAGCCCCAGAGGAGGCATTTTTATAGCAAAGGTTCCATCTATCCTGGGGAAGAACAGCCTTGCTGTTATTATAACTGGGAGTTAACACAAGGAAAGAGGCTGGTAGGAGGTGGGTACAGGGCTGAAAGGTTACAGGTGAGTTAAAAGGTGTTTTCAACTCAAGTATTCACATAAGACCAGGGTCTGAACGCAGCTGAAGATTGGTGACTCACTGAATTTCATTTATTACCATGGTTTATCCAGAAGTTTTATTTAGTTAAATCATGCTATAAGGAATACAATAAGTTTAAATTAACTTCTAGATCCCAAACTACTTAGGACAGGGTGGAGCCATTTAGAAATGAAAGCTTATTGCCAACAGGAGGTCATCATATTGATCTTTAAGATTCATGTTTAAGATTTTAAAAGAATGCTCACTACACCAACAGTTTCTATATTAAAGGCATCTTCTTTTACATGTGTAATTCATTCAAGCCATGCTATGCCCTTGGATTCACTGACTCTTATGGTGGACGAATCTAACCATTTGAAAATCTAAGTCACCACTGCTCGCCAGCTGGCAGCTTACTGAAGATGAGAGCAGAATATCCAGGAGAGAATGAAAAGACCTGGAATCTAGGCTTGCAGACTGAAACCTGCAAGGTGATTGCAAACATCACTGGGTATCTCAAATCTTGCTGTGATTCACGTTTCTGTTTTCTTCAGATGTCATAACGATGACTCTCTATTAATCTTTTAAAAGTTTACACCTGCCTCCTTTCAGAAAGGTTTTCGGCTGTCACTGGGTGCAGTCAGATACTTGCAATAAACTGAAGCAAGTGAAGAGGAGGAAGGCGCTACTCCGAGGAGCGGTACAGAGGCCAGGAGAGTCGACCCTGCCATGGGTGCTCACGTGAGAGGGGCGTCCACAGGTTATAGTCATCTTTAGTCCAAGCCCAGGAAATTAATCAGCAATAAAGGAAGGAGCCCAGGATGAAGGAAAAGGATGCCTGGATACGTGGGGAGAGCACCACAGGGGGAAATCGGGGTGGACACACTTCATAGGAAGGAGTAGGCAAGGGGCCCTTGACCAGGTCCCAGCCTCGGGACCCGAGTTGGGGAAAAGGGACCTGGCAACCGTCCTAGACACAGGCAGGAGACCAGGTTAGGGAGGACCAGATCCAAAGCCCAGGAACAGAGTGGGAAGTGGAAGGCCAAGGCAGGCTGCTTCACAAAGCGAGAGAGGGCTTGTGTGAACTCCCTGAATGAGTTTCTTTCACATAGACTCAGTTTAGTGGAGCCAAGGAACAGCTCGACTGATATGTTTCAGTAATCCATGAAGAAAAGAAAAGATTCATCTATAGTTACCTACACAAGTTAAGCCAACATGAACAGCCCATTGGAAGACAAGAGACGCAACCATTCTGCATTTGCCAGCTCAAGGAGCCCTGAAATCCTCCCAGCTGGAGGTTATCAAAGACGATCCACAACTCAACCAGCCCGACTTGTTTAGCTTAAATTAGGGCTAATTCTGAGAAGACTGCAGGGGTGGGAGGAGGGAGCCACCTGCTTTCTGCCGACAGCAAAAAAGTAAGGTGGAAACGCCCACAGCCCAACAGCGTGTGGACCAGTGGAACCTAAGAAATCAGAGCTGCTGGGCACAGGCAACTATTTCTATCCAAGAGGATAGAGGATTAAAACCTTCCTCATTCTCTCCAAGTTCTGAGCATTTCTTTTCTGAAAAATTTTCTTTCTGGTTCGTAGAATATAGAGCATATTCCGAAAGGTTTTTTCAGGGTTGGTGATGGGGAAGGTTCAATCTTCAATGTTTCCTCCATTAATAGGTCTGGGATGGCAATCTGCCTTTGTCTGCTGCTGCCATTCTTCTAAGGGGGATGTTTGCAAAATTGTCCTGAGCAGCAGGACCTCAAATATAAAAGCACTCTAGGAGAAGTGTCCCTAGAAACGTCCCTTCTCCACTGGTCCCTTGAAGCACATCCATGGAATGCCATTGGACAACTGCCACTGGAGGGCATTAGACATCATTTAATTTGCTACACAATGACTTTTGACCTCTGCATTCGTTTTACACGGGTCACTGTCTTATTCTCATTGTCATGGTCAGACATTTATTGATGTGTTTCTAGGTGCAGGAAACAGTGATAGACCTGCAGAATCAGGATGATCCTTTAAGGGGCTCACAGTCTAATGGGATCACATAAATCAAAAGAAAAATAACCACAATAGGGTCAACTCAGAGTGGCACACACTCTTTCAAAAAGCCACAGCAATGAGGCTCTCGCGGGCAGTAAGCATTCTGCAAAAGCCACAAGGACCCTCCTAAGAAGTGAACTCACAGCACCACAGGGCTTTTTGCACACTAAGTCTCCCCCACTCTTGGCTAACTATAGGAGCAGGCCAACTTCACTATTAAAGAGTGTGTGTTGAGCGTTTAGGATGCACCCATTTTAGGGATCACCCCGTCTATTTCCCCCCAAATTTATTCCTGTAGACCGCAAGCTATAATCGCTTTTCTAAGCTTATAAATAAAATAACACGTAAACGAAAAATAGAATGTACGGTCAAGCATTCATTCATTCAAGAAGCATTAAGCAGCCTTGGCTTTCAGCCCTGGCTCACCTCAGAGGATAGTAAGAGCTGAAGTAACCAGGAGCAAAGCAATTAGAGGATGATTTTCACATTACAAAGAGTCCCAAAGGTTCCTTTTAGTGCTTCCCTAGAAGATTTAAATATTGAAGTATTGTTTTACAGACCATTAACTCTTGCAACTGGAGGAGGAGGAAGAGATGGACATGGGTGATCAGGAAAAGAGCAGATTGAAACCTGGAGGGTTAGAAGGCAGGGCCACCAATAGATCAATAGTTCCAATAACTCTTATTCATATCCTGCTCCCATAGGCTAGAAAGTCCTCAAGGCGCTTTCTCCACATTCTCTATTTTGATCTTAACCCCTCAAAAAATGAGGGGTTCAAGGGGTGAACAGATGGACCACAGAAGATTTTTAGGGTGGTAAAACTACTCCGTATGATCCTATCATGGTAGATACATGTGGTTATACATGGATCCAGACCCACTGACTGTACAACACCATGAGTGAACCGTAATGTAAGCCGTGGACTTTGGGTGATTACGACGGGTCAATCCAAGTTCATCGACTGTAACAAAGGTACGACTCTGGTGGGGGGGAGTCTGTACCGCATGGGGGGAGGGGGTATATGTGAAACCCTGTACTTTCTGCTCAATTTTGCTGTGAAGCTAAACCTGATTTACAAAATAAAGTCTATTTTTAAAAATGGAGAGTTTAAAGTTCGATGAGGAATAACATGTTCAAATATTAAAGTCACGTCAAATGTTAGAAGAGTTTTTGCTACAAAAGAAGGTTAACGAGAGGCAGACGTATACCCGCCACGGATTTGAAATGGAGTTTCCATTTTCTTCTCTACAGAGGATCATCCACAGCAGGGTAGAGGAGAGCCAGATGGTAGTGGTATTGCAGTCACTAAAATGCACACTGTAGTACGTATTCTACGAGTGTGCATACACAAGCATGCTGTGCAGAGAATAGCATGTGAATTACGTACACATATAGATTCTATGGGTACGTTCGGTAGCCAGCTGTTAGTATTCCCAGTCTACAAATATGAACAGTGGGAGGCAGTGGCAGCAGGAGTAGCAAAGAGAGGCACAAATGTCTGCATGGTTAGTGACATTTATAGTGATAAACGCAGGCAAAGGAGACCCCACCGCACACCGCCTCCTTGGTTTTGCAATCTAGTGCTACTCCAAGGAACAATACAGAATGCAGGGCAAAGTGAGATGAAATACCAAGTGGACTAGGATCATGTTTATGAGACTTTTTGTGGGCCTAACAATTGTTCCGTTTTGTGCATTTTGGGACCACCTAGGCACCTCGTCCCATGGCCCAAGCTTGCACAGCTTGGAGCAGACTGCCGGTGCCTCCAGAGCCGGGGTCCCCTTCTGCCAATTTCCCCTTCCAAACAGAAGGGGCGCAGGAGGGCAGCGAGCCTTGGCACAGTGGGTCCTGATAGCCCCAGCGGGAGGGTCACCGTTGAGACGTCCAGCCCCATCTCATTGTTCAGCGCCGGGAGTTTCCTCCTTTGGCGGGTGACCCGGAGCCGGAGCGGGAAAGGGACGGACCCGGGCGGGACTGTGGGATGTCTACTGCTGCCGCTCCTTCCCCTCTCCGGGAGCTCGGGTTTCCCGGGGTGTGTGCGGATTCTCCATAAAAAGGGAAAAGCACGATCCAAGTTAATTTTCCAGCGCCGAGAGGAAATGCTGTTTCCTGCATCGTACAAAACTGGTGCCAACAAGACTGACACAGGAGCCCATTGTCCCGCTAACAATGTGGTGATGGGGGAAGGACGCCTGAGAAAACAGACTTCGGGCTGCCGTGCGCGTTTGATCTTTCCCCGTAAGTGTGAGTGTGCATGTGTGTGTGTGCGCGTGTGTGTGCGGTATAAGGATGGTCAGGCTGCTAGAGACGGGCGCTGCCCCTTTCTGTCCTGCCTTCGCGTCCGCGGCGCGCTCCCAGCGATGGCTAGAGAGACCTAGCCCTCCAAGGCGCCCAGGGGACAAAAAAGAAAAAGAAAACGGAAGACAAAAGGATAGAAATGGAAAGGAGAAAGGAAAAGGCAAGACTCCGCCCAAAGCCACCCTACGGGCGCATTTCAAACCTGCCACCGGCCTGGGTCACGGGCAGAACCGAAAGTTCCCAATCCTCGACCCCACCCGGTGCCAACCGTGTTCCTCCAGTGACGTGAGCCAAGGGTGACTCCACACGGAGCAAGCCCAGCAGCCAAGGGGGCCGGCGAGGCTAAGGGGCGGCCTCTCACGTACGACAATGTCCCTCGAGAGCTGAGCCCCTGGGCAGGGCTGACCCACTGGCGACTCGGGTCAGCGAGCTCCCCGCGCGCGCCTGGCCTGGCTCCGGGGCGCTGCGCCTCTGGGTGGCCCCCGGCTGGACGGCGCGGCGGTGACTTTTGCAGACACGCGGCTGTCTGGTTAATTTCACCTGGGCGCCCCGGGGTCAGAGCCTCTGCCTGAGGACACGTTGCTCCAGGCTCCAGAGGACGCGGGTTCATGCCAGCGCCCAAACGTAACCTCCCCGCCCTTCGCCCGCTCACGTAGCCCCGGGTTTGGGGACGTGAAGTGCTGGTGAGAAGGCAGCTCCGGCCACCGCATGGGCTGGGCGATAAACAATCTCACAGGATACACAACACCCTGGACTGTCACAAGTCCCTAGCAGGAAAAGATAAATAACATCTGAGGAGCCGCGGCGCAGCTTCCCCCGGGGCTGAACAAAAAACGCTGGGAGAAGTAAGTAAACAACAGAACGAAGAGAGTTCCCCCAGCCTTGGCCGAAGAGAAATCAGATGCAGCGCCCTTCCCCCTGCCCTCCCCGGTAGGGGTTTCTTCCAGTGGAAACGAAGAAAAAAACAAACAAAATAAACCATACACGGTGCAAACGTTGTTCTTTAAACCGACTGGCAATTGTCACTTTCTGGCTAAGGAGCGTGTTTCCTGGGCACCCTAGGAAACCTTTCTAGAGCAGGGGTTGAGATGCCACGGGTTTTCTGGAGGAGGAGGCCAAAGAAGAATTTCCTGAGGAAACGACTCTTTTCCAAAGGTTTGCTCCTCGGGATCAGAGCTGTCAGCTACAGAAACCACCCTCACATCTGTGGTTCCATCTTGATTTCTTGTACACAGATCGGAGGTGAGGGCATGGGGGCCAGGGAATTGAAATGGGAACAAAACCCAGACCAGAGAACTACAAATGCTGCGTGGGTACAATTAAATGGCTGTTAAAAATGCACACCTACAGCAATCCCATCCTGGGCATCTATCCAGAGAAAACCATACTTTGAAAAGTTACAGGCACCCCAATGTTCATCGTGGCACTATTTACAATAGCTAGGACGTGGAAGAAACCTAAATGTCCATCGACAGAGGAATGGATAAAGAAGATGTGGCACACATATACAATGGAATATTACTCAGCCATAAAGAAGAATGAAATAATGCCATTTGCAGCAACAGGGATGCAACTAGAGATTATCAAGCTAAGTGAAATAAATCATAAAGAGCAAGATAAATATATGATATCACTTATATGTGGAATCTGATTTTAAAAATGATACAGATGAACTTATTTACAAAACAGCAACAGACTCACAGACTTCAAAAACAAACTTAACGGTTACCAAAGGGGGAAACGTGGGGGGGAGGGCTAAATTAGGAGCTTGGGATTAGCATACACACACGACTATACATAAAATAGACAACCAACAAGGACCTACTGTAGAGCACAGGGAACTCTACTCAACATTCTGTAATAACCTATATGGGTAAAGAATCTGAAAAACAATGAATATATGTATATGTATAACTGAATCACTTTGCTGTACACATGAAACTAACACAACATTGTAAATCAACTATACTCCAATAAAATAAAATAGAATAAAATAAATTAAATTCAATAAGCTAAAGAAAAAAAAAAGCACACCTAAAGGGTTCACCTTTCTCCCACCTGGAATGTGAGTGCCCAAGGCAGTCCTTTGCCTTCTGTGAGGGAGCCAGGTCCAGGCCTCTGAAAGTCAGTGCTAAGGCACTGGGCCTCTTCTCTCCTCCCCTCTTCCTGCAAAAAGTCAGGTAGCACCTAGACTGCCAGCCTCCACGGCCCAAGCAGAACCTCTTAAAAAGTCCAGCTCCAGGCCCATATTTCCATCAGGCTCTTCGACACTGCCCAAATTGCATTACGAGATTTATTACTTTGGAATAAGGGTTAGACCTAAAATACAATTTCATTCATTACTCACACGTCTATTATTTACCTGTTGATGTAAGCTGGACCACTCCATGAGCTTATTACCCACTGCATACTCTTTTGTCTTTTCAGTAATCTTTACAACCATGTGAAAAAGTTTATGTCATGTTTTGAGATTAGGGAAAATGGGAGGAGGACAGAGGGGTGTGGTGAGAGTGTGGGCTGGCCACTCACTAAATCCCATTCATAGCAGACTGGTGTCCTGGTCCCTCTAAATGCTCTGACCCCTAACTCAGCAATGAGGTACAGACACAGTGTATCCAGACTTCTAGATGTTCTTCAAGCTTTCTCATGCCAGCTGCTTGGGGAAATGGAGCCATCTGGGTTGGATGCTGGTACAAGCAGATGTATCAGTGGCTGGTTGAAGACAGAAGGCCTGGTGTTCTGATGACTATGCTGATGGGGTCCTATGGGAAACTTTCACTGTAGTATACAACGTGGTCATCTACTGTGGACCGTGAGCACCTCTAGAGAGTGGGCCCGTTCAATTCATCTTTGTATTTCCAGTGCCTGGCTGGGTGCCCAGAACATAGTAGCTGCTCAACAAATATTCATTGCTGAACAAAGGTACTGTAAACCTGCTTATCCAATGTGGAGGTGACACAAAGTTGAGATAGTAAACATAATTGATTTTAACATCAGGGTCACCCAAAGCCCTAGGAAATGGGGCAATGAGTAAATCTATAATGAGAACATGTATGGTCCCTCTCTTGAGTCCCCCAGAGTTTGATTCTGCAGATACAGATTGGGGAAGATATGAGTAATTAGCCAGCCACACAGACTGTAGCTGCTGGTAAATTCAGTGGGAAGCACCAGAGACCTCTTAAAAAACTGAATGTGACCTTCAACTGAATTAAAAGTAAAGGCTCTGGATCAGAATCTCCTCCATGTTCACTGGACCCATTGAGCTCTGGGCTCAGTGCTGAGCTCCCTGGTCTGGGAAGATATCAGACCCGGCCAGATCCACTGACTGACAGGAGAGGGAGGGATGGGACACTCAAAATCCCAGTGTGTGAGGATGGTCGAGAGAACTGGTGATGTTTAGTCAGGATGAGAGGCGAGCCCTTTAGGAGCCGTGAGAGCTGCTTTCAAATATTTAGAGAGACATCAGATAAAAACAGGGATCGGACTGGGGCGTTGGGACAAACAAGAGGTGGAACATCAAGGATGCCAAAGGCTCTGCCCCCCCTAAACCAGGCCCCCTTCATGGGGCTCCATTCTCACCAGGAGATTGGAAGAGGGATCCTGAAGGTGAAAAAAGAAAAATAGGTATTGGAATCATGTCAGCACCCATTCCCCAAACGAGACCAATGAGCTGAAGAGCCCTGAAGCAAGGGTGACTGTCCACAGGGGACACAATTTCTGCTGACCGTGTCTTCTGGTGACAGTCAGACTCCTGGTTGCTATGGGGGTGGGGAGGGCAGTGGAGAGGGAGATACCTGAGAGAGAACTGATTACAGCCGAACCTGGATGGCCCCTTGCCAGGAACACAGTAGGATGGATTCAAGCGTCCCGTGGGGGTGGGGACAAGGGTGGGGCTGGAGAGAAGGCTTTTAAGATCCCTTCTAACACTGAGCATGTACTATTCTATTATTTGTCTATTTCTATTTTGTTAAAGGGCTAACTCTGCCTTGCTGTAATTTCTTAAACCAAATGAGATCATTAAGGCACTTTTATATTACTATTTTATAAAGACAAATATGCATCGTGGAAACAACCAAGCAGTGTATATTTCTGAGCCCCCGCTTAGAGAGTGAGAAGTTTAAAGATACAGTCACATATTGCTGATGATATAATGAACATGATTACTGCAGGTTTGAAGTAATTAAGGTGCTGATATTTGCAAAAAGCTTTGTCTGGTCAGCAGGGATGCAGAACAACTTGAAATTGTATATATTGCTGGTAGGAATGCAAAAGTGTTTTAGAGTTTAGTGTTGAGTTTAGTGTTTCGAAAAGCTGTTTTAGAAAACATCTGGGCAGTTTCTTATTCATTCAAACATACACTCTCCAAATGACCCAGCAATCCCACTCCCAGGTATTAATCTAAGAGAGATGAAAACTTATGTCCACACAAAGACCCATATGCAAATGTTTGTGGCAGCCTTATTCATAATGCTGAAAACTGGAAACAACCCAAATGTCCATCAGCCAGTGAATGGATAAATAAGCTGTGGTACATCCAGACATGGAATACTACCCAGTAATAAAAAGGAATGAATGACTGATAAGGAAAGAATATGGATGAATTTCAAAAGCATTACACTAAGTGAAAGAAGCCAGGCACAAAAGCTACATACTGTGTGATTTCATTTACTTGACATTGGAAAAGGCAGAACTATAGGGACAAAATTCAGATGAGTGGTTGCCAGGTCCTGGAGGTGAGGAGAGGGCTTGTTTACAAAGGGGCACAAGAGACCTCTTTGGGATGATAGAAATATCCTATATCTTGATTGTGGTGGTGGCTATGCGATATACATTTGTCAACTCACAGAACTGTACACCTGGAAGGGTGAATTTTACTGTATGTAAGTTATACCTCAATAAAATGGACTCAGGAAATCTCTGTCCTTATTTTTAATAGTTATTTTCAGGTGGCTTGCAGGGAGATGGCATTCAATAAATGTTGAATGGATAAATGAGTCTCTATGGAAGTTCTGGTTTTCAACGAAGTCAGATTGTACAGAAGTGAAATTGGAAAAGAGTAAGTGCTCTGGTTCTCTCCAAGTTACCCTGCTCTCTGTCCGAGGAACCCGCCTGCTCTATGTGACACCTCAGGAGGAACCCCCAGGATGAAGTCAGCTTTCTGAGGAAGTCTTTTTCATCTGGAATTGGGACATTCATTCAGGAAACACCCAGTAGCCAAGGCAATATTGAAACATGCAAATGTTGTTTGGAGGGTCTGCATGGGCAAGGCTGGGCTGGATGCACTGCACCCAGGAGAAATTCCCATTGTAGGGCAGCTGAGGATTCTAAAAATGCAAATGCCACCTCGAAGGGTCAAAATCTCCTTCTACGTTTCTAATCTAGCAATTGTCTTTTAAAATTTATTACAGAATAGACAATAAAACACCCCCCCAATTTAAACAATATACTACTACTAATTACTATAAGAGTACAGCTGGCTTTAAGAAAATGGGCCAAGTTGTATTTATAGACCTGCTACTTTGCAACTTTTTTTTCTCTACCAATATCACAGGATTCCTTTTTAAAATCATTTAAACCATTTTAAGCGTATGGTTTAGTAATGTTAGGTACATTCGCTTTGATAGGCAACTAGTCTCCAGAACTCTATCCATCTTGCAAAACTGAAACTCTGTCCCCATGAAACAGCAACTCCCCACTCCCTGCTCTTGCCCCAGCGCCTGGTAACCACCACTGTACTTTCTGTCTCTGTGAACCTGACAACTCTAGGTACTTCATATAAGTGGGATCATATGGTATTTATCCTTTTGCGACTGGCTTATTGCACTGAACACAATGTACTCAAGGGTCATCCATGTCATGGCATGTGTCAGTACAATGTTGTGTTAGTTTCTGCTATACAACAAAGTGAATATAGCTAGGGATATATGTATACATATATCCCCTCCCTCTTGAGCCTCCCTCCCACCCCCCTCCCTTGAAATCTTATGTAAACTTGTTCATTTCTACGCAACTGAAAATATTGGGACTTCCCTGGTGGCACAGTGGTTAAGAGTCTGCCTGCCAATGCAGGGGAAATGGGTTCAAGCCCTGGTCCAGGAAGATCCCACATGCCGCGGAGCAACTAAGCCCTTGCGCCACCGCTTTGAGCTTGCGCTCTAGAGCCCGCGAGCCTACTGAGCCTGCGCTCTAGAGCCTGTGAGACACAACCACTGAGCCCGTGTATCACAACTACTGAAGCCCGCGTGCCTAGAGCCCGTGCTCCGCAACAAGAGAAGCCACCGCAATGAGAAGCCAGCGCATCACAACAAAGGGTAGACCCCAATCGCCACAACTAGAGAAAGCCTGTGTGCAGCAACGAAGACCCAACGCAGCAAAAATAAATAAATAAAATAAATTTATTTTTAAAAATGTTGTATTTGTAGTTAATTTTTTTTTTGCGGTACGCGGGCCTCTCACTGTTGTGGCCTCTCCCGTTGTGGAGCACAGGCTCCGGACGCGCAGGCTCAGCGGCCATGGCGCACGGGCCCAGCCGCTCCACGGCATGCGGGATCCTCCCGGACCGGGACACGAACCTGCGTCCCCTGCATCGGCAGGCAGACTCTCAACCACTGTGCCACCAGGGAAGCCCTGTAGTTAATTTTGTATACTTTTTTTTTTTTTTGCAATTGACAATTTCCATAGTGAAATAATTATTTTTCCGTGTATCCCTGAAGTTGTTAAAATCCATTTTACTTTTTTAAGCATTTGAAATATGCTTATTTTATTTTCTTTCCTTTCAACTTTTTTAAAATTTATTTTTATTGGAGAAGAGTTGCTTAACAACGTTGTGTCAGTTTCTGCTGTACAGCAGAGTGAATCAGCCATATATATACATATATCCCCTCTTTTTTGGATTTCCTTCCCATTTAGGCCAAAAAGCCGTTTTAATTTCCAGGATTTTCTTTCTTAAAAGTTTGCTCTGGCTGTTTTGCGGAGAGGATCTTAAGCACGGGCAGCAGTGGAAATGAAGCCAGTAAGGAGGTCACTGGGCACAGACAGGCGAGGCGTGCGGGTGACTCAGAACATTGTGTGGAGAGAGGCTGGGGCTGAGACGTAAGTAGAAACAACAGGCCCTGCCGATGCCTCGGGCGTGGGCGGTGAGCATGAGGGAGGAATCCTGGCTGGTGGCCACGTTTCCAGCTTGAGCAGATGGCTGAACCGTGCCACCAGTTACTGAGATGCGGAGACTGGGAGAGGCACTGGTTTACCAGGGCTGAAGGAATCCAGAGGTGCCCTTAGGACACATCACCTTTAAAGCAAAACATGCCTCCCAGCGGGGTCGTCAATGGGCAGTGAGACGAGGGGTCGGGAGGCTGGAGCGGTCTGAGGAATCCTTTTGGGAACGCTTAGCATGCAAGTCATGAGACAGGAGGGGGTCACGCGGGGAGAAAGGGCAGAGGAGAGGAGAGCGCCTAGAGCCACGCTGGAAGCCAGCATTTAGGAGGCATGCATGTGTCTAAGGGAAACAGGGAGAAGCCTGCAATCGATTCTGCAGAAGAACAGCAAGAGAAGCAACAGCAAAACTTAGAAAAGTGCAGCATCAGAGGAGCCGGGAGAAGCACGTGCTTGAAGAGGAGGACGCGGGTAGGGAAGATGGATGCAAAGGTCAAGCCAGACAAAACCAGAGCAAGTATCCCCTGGATTGGTAATGTGGAGGAGTTCGGCGGCTCTCACAGGGACACAAGCAAGGCTGGAGTGGGCTTGAGGAGTGAATGGCTGAGAGGAAGTCACACCGTGGGCAGCTCTCAAGAAGTTTTGCTCAAACGAGGGCAAAAGTGTCGGGGGGAGGGCGGGTAGCAGAGAAACGTGTCATCGGTAGCGGCAAGAGGATGCAGGAGAAACCAGCGATGAGCTGACAGATGTTTAACAAAACCCCCTTTGGAAACCGAAACCTTCATCTGTATGGGTGTAAATAGTCTCTGCACAGCCAATTCCAAGTCACCAGCAGAATGTCAAAGAGTTTGCAGAATCCCTGAAAATGTAACAACTGGCTCTGAGGAATGAGGGCGACCCATCTCCAGCGTAAAGCGTACTGGGAGGGGTCCTGAGGAGGCGAAGGAGAGCATTGGTTCGGGACAAAAGGGAGGTGAGACGGCGGGGGCGGGGGGAGGAGTTGGGGGAAGGATGGCAAGGTCCCCATTGGGAGGGAAGCCCCTTCCCAGTGCACGTCCAGAGGATGCTAGTGCCGGTGGAGTTAAGGATCCTGAGGTGGCGTCTGAACAGGAGCAGAGGGCCAGGGAGGGGTGATGGGTGAAAGGGACGTACGGTCAGAGCCCAGAGGAGATATGCTGCCCTAACCCGGGGGCGGGTGGCCGCTCCCCAGACGCTTGGTCTGTTGAGGAATCAGGGTCTGAGAGGGCAGCGTCGTGGATGTGTCATCTCCACAAACGCTGAAAGAGGCCAAGAATGCTGGACGAGTTGAGTGGCCAGGCAGAGAGGCAGCCGGGAGGTAAAGCCTTCAGGATGGGAGGGAGGGAGGGAGGGAGGGAGGGAGGGAGGGAGGGAGGTGTGTGTGTGTGTGTGTGTGTGTGTGTGTGTGTGTGTGTGTGTGTGTGTGTGTGTGTGTGTGTGTGTGTGTGTGTGTGTGTGTGTGTGTGTGTGTGTGTGTGTGTGTGTGTGGTGGGGTGCGTTTCTGGAAGTCCGTGCATGACGGACATCAGGAGGAGGTGGCATGGAAGAGGTGCAGGGACTTAGCAGAGAGGGAGAGACGTGGTCTGCACGTAGCACTGGTGACCCGGGAAAACACAACTTTTGCTTGTGGTCCTGAGGTCCGAGAGGTGAGAGAGAGAAACAGCCCCAGTTTCTAGGGCTGTACTGGAACATTCTCGGGGCGAGCCAGGTGCTTGTGAAGGAGCGGGGCGGGGCTGAGGGGTCTGCTGAGGGCAAAGTGGAGGGTCCTCGGCGGCGGTAGAAGCTTGAAGAGGAGGCCTGGCTGGGGACTGGGTCTGATGGGGGCTGCACAGAGCAGTCTGCGGGTGTGATTCTGGGTGAGCAGAGGCTTGGGTTTCTGGCAGCGGCTGTGGTTAAGAGTGGCTTTGAGTCACGCGCCCTTGTTTGGGTACCACAAATTCCACACCAATATACCTCCAACATTATCAACAAGACGCCAGACTTGAGATCCTGTGAGGTATTAACCTGAGTTAACCTCTAAGCAGACTGAAATTCTCTCAAGTATCATTCAGCAACCCCCAGTCACTGAGCCCTTAATTCCTTCACTTCGGACCTCCTGGGTTCTTGTCCAGATTCCTGGCACCCAGTTTAAATTTCTGGGCCGAAGACATTCCTGCCTTAGAGAGTTTTTCTCTCTGAAATTTCATTTCAAATATCTTTTGTATGTCCTTTTTGGCTTTCTTCTCCTAAAGCTGTCCATTTGTGATCTGTTTCTTTTATAGCATTTGTTTTCCCTTAGTTGTCAGATTAACTCAAAACATACTACTTCCAAGGGGGTTTTCTTTGATTCCTCCAACTTTTCTCCTAAACAAAAGGGAGGTTTAAACACATTAGCCAATCGAAACCCTCCTACACTGTTGGTGGGAATGTAAATTGGTACAACTGCTATGGAGAACAGTATGGAGGTTCCTTCAAAAACTAAAAATAGATCTACCATATGATCCAGCAATCCCACTCCTAGGCGTGTATCTGGAGAAAACCATAATTTGAAAAGATACATGCACCCCTAGGTTCACTGCAGCACTATTTACAATAGCCAACACATGGAAGCAACCTAAATGTCCATCGACAGAGGAATGGATAAAGAAGATGTGGTACATATATACAATGGAATATTACTCAGCCATAAAAAAGAATGAAATAATGCCATTGACAGCAACATGGATGGACCTAGAGATTATACTAAGTGAAGTAAGTCAGACAGGGAAAGACACATATCATATGATATCACTTATATGTGTAATCTAAAAGTATGATACAAATGAGCTTATTTACAAAACAAAAACAGACTCACAGACATAGAGATCAAACTTATGGTTACCAAAGGGGAAGGGGGGAGGGGGAGGGATAAATTAGGAGTTTGGGATTGACATACACACACGACTACATATAAAATAGACAATCAACAAGGACCTACTGTACAGCACAGGGAACTCTACTCAATATTCTGTAATAACCTATATGGGAAAAGAACCTGAAAAAGAATGGATATATGTATATGTATAACTGAATCACTTTGCTGTACACCTGAAACTAATACAACATTGTAAATCAACTATACTCCAATATAGAATAAAAATTAAATTTAAAAAACCCCCAAAAACCAAAAACGAAACATTAACCAATCAAATATTCTTGATTCATGTACTGGTATTAGTCAGAATACATCTAGCAGTAGTCCTAACGTTTCTGTAAGTCTTTTGAAAGAGTACCAGAGGGAATACATCCACCACAAGTATTTTTCTGACTTAGAAGATTCTTTTTTTGAGGGGGGGGCAGTGCCGTGCAGCTTGTGGAATGTTACTTCTCCGACCAGGGATTGAACCCAGGCCCTCGCCTGTGAGAGCACTGAGTCCTAACCACTGGACCACCAGGGAATTCCAGGACTTAGAAGACTCTTAGTAGTCAACCAAATACGATAACGCAATCTGTTTGTTGCACTAATATAATTGGTAACAGCTGCCAACTCCTATTTCAGAGGAAAAAATATATTATGTTGAAGACAGGATTTTAAATGCCCAATTTTATAACCTGGAATTTTCCATCTTTAGAACCTAGCCTCTAGAAACAAGAGAAACGCTATCTTGGGTTCCTGTTTTCCAGGGTGGTGGCATTTAGTGGAGTAATAATACAAATGAGAAATTCAACAGGTTACAGGAACAGCTGATAGAAAAGATGAGTCAGTTTGGTGTGGGTGTCACTAGCAGTAACTTTTAGTTTTATTTTCCTTCAACACAGAGAGTCCTCTGATGAAATCCTCCACATGCTTTAGAATTTTTTTTTAAAAAAAGCACACCAGGTCCCCAACCATTCTGTAAAAGGTGTCCAACAATTACAGAATAATCATTTTATTTTATTTTATTTTATTTTATTTATTTATTTTTGCGGTACGCGGGCCTCTCACTGTTGTGGCCTCTCCCATTGCGGAGCACAGGCTCCGGACGCACAGGCTCAGCGGCCATGGCTCACGGGCCCAGCCGCTCCGCGGCACGTGGGATCCCCCCAGACCAGGGCACGAACCCGTGTCCCCTGCATCGGCAGGCAGACTCCCAACCACTGCGCCACCAGGGAAGCCCCAGAATAATCATTTTAAATAACATGACCATGGGCATGGCTACTTCCTGACCCCACTTAACCATATTCAGAAATCTCTAAGAGCCTGAAAGATAAGGTATTTCTGGCTGTGGTGGACAGATTCCCTTGTTTTGATAATGTTTGAAATCCACAATCTAAGCCTGTTTTGACGATCCATTTTTCTATTTACATTTATTGAGTGTCTGCACCATCAATGTTTTGGGGGAAGCGTTAATCCATGTAAATACGTTACAAGTAGTTGTAATGCAAAGCACATGTGATGAGATAAGGAAGACCCCAAAACACTCTGGGGGTTTAGAGAAAGGGGCATTGTTGCTTGCCAGGGAACAAGAGAAGAAAGCTTAGAGGCAGTGTAATTTGAATGATGTGTCACAGGAATAGTGAGTTTGTTTGTTTAATTTTTGTTTTATACTGGAGTGTAGTTGATTAACAATGCTGCATTAGTGTCAGGTGTACAGCAAGTGATTCAGTTATACCTATACATATATCTGTTCTTTTTCAAATTCTTCTCCCATGTAGGTTATTACAGAGTATAGAGCAGAGTTCCCTGTGCTCTACAGTAGGTCCTTGTTGGCTGTCTGTTTTACATATAGCAGTGAGCACATGTCAATCCCAAAAGAGGTAATGGGAAGAGCAGCCAAGGCAGAGGAATTAGGAGAGCGAAGATGCGTGGCATGTTTGGGAAATGCCAAGTAGACTGGCTTGGGGAGAACACAGGACACAAAAAGAAAAAAAATTAGTTTATGGCCAGACTCATATGGATACCAGGCTAAGAAATATGGTCTCCATGGGAAAGGCAATGGGGAGCTATTTTAAGCTGAGAGCACCTGGTGCTCCCGGAAGTTAAATCTCCCAGCACGTGTCAGATGATTTGGAAAAGCAGAGATTGGTGCAGAGGTGACAGCTAAGACACTGCATGCATCCCATGTTTAAGATCTTTTCTATTATTATTTCACTGTTATTATCATTATTATCTTTCACAGTCATTTATTCGATGCCTACAATGTGCCAGGCACACTTGTCAAGCCTTGAAGATACACAAGCAATCAAGACAGAATGTAAGGGAGGATAATCTTGTTGGAGTCCTCAGATAGTAAGCAAGAGTAAGGAGGAAAACTTCAGGTGGATAAATTGTACTACAAAAATCAAACAAGGTATCCTTTCTTTCCGGGAACAGGGTGCGATAGGTTACTTGAAAAGAGCCCTCCCACGGAAAACAACTAAAACTGCTGGGTAAAGTACATTTTTAAAAAACCTTCTTAAAAAGCTCAGATACAATCGTAAGGAATTTACTAGGTTGAAATCTGTAGGAAAGAGGGGCCTGGAGGATTCAGTGAATCTTGCCGCTGCTTTTGCCCTGAGGACACATGCAATCCATGAGAACTTGAATTTGGGGTTTGGTGGCCTAGAGGGGTAGAAGGGAAAATCCTAACTCCCCAAACTGGGGGACTGGTAATGTGGCATCCTCGTCACACCAAGCTGGAATTAAGATACGAGTCAGTGTAAGGCTCAACCAGGAGTAAGGCTTCCCACCCCCATGATCTGAGACCTCATCTCTGCCAAAACCCTGCAGGGCTTAGTCCCTTCGCAAGTACGCAATTCACTTTTTCTAGAAAGTTCTTCTGAACCATGAAGATCGCGAAGACTATCTGAAGTGCACTACCAAGTTTCAGTTATTCAAATTCTCGTGTCTATTCAGAGCGCTTTGTGGACAGTGAAACAGAGCAGAACTGTGTGGGGCTCCTGGGCACAAAAACAAAAGTCTTTTTGTGTCCCCATTTTCTTGTTTGCAGGAAATAGGCTTCATTCAGCCTCCCTGAGGGTAGGTTCAAACCGTTGCTAATCAGAGAAGGGAGGGGATTCCAGGAGCAGGCAAGAGACAATAGTGCAGCTTTGGGGCAGGGTCCCTCTTCTCCCTCAAGTGACACACAGAACAGTATCTTTGAGTTATTTTGCAGATACTGAAACCCAACCAGGTGAAAGAACTTAACTGTCTACTGCCCACAAGCACGTGACCCCAGGCGGGTCGGAACCTGAAGGTTGACGATGCAGACTCCCACTAAGGTCACCAGCAACCACTCAGAATGTCCACGAACTGATCACACCCTCTTTGAACCATTACTATAAAACAACTCACTAATCCCTCCCAGGTGGGACACACAGTTTTGAAGGCATTAGCCCACTGTGGCACCCTTTGCCTGGCAAAGCAATAAAGCTATTCTTTTCTACTTCACCCAAAACTCTGTCTCAGGGTCAATTCGGTACCAGGGTACAGAGGCCGGATTTCGGCTACAAGAGGCAGGAGAAAAGTCCACTGGAGACATTTGGTTTCCCGCCCAGCATGTAAGGCTTAAAGACTCTACTCCATGCTAACAAGTAAAAAACCGAACACACCGAAAAATCAACTGCTCTGCTTAAATCTGAACGAGAAGTGGGAATGCAGGGAAACCGCTACACTCCCCAAATTGGAAAGACGCCGAGGCAGACACAGAGAATCACAACTTACCTGAGCAGAAGCCCCCAGCAGACACTTTCTCGGAAACCCGCGCTGGGGTGGAAAACCTGAGCTGTAATGTACGAGCTGCTGGCGCCTCGGTGAAGACGAGTCTGAGGGATGAAAACTCCTGGGACACCGAGTCATCCGGGGGCCTCCACGCATTGGGGAGTTTTAGTCCCCAGAGCTCTACCCGGTTCTCCTAGTGAATATCAGAGAAAAGCCACCGGCGCTGCTTCTGGCAGGAGGAGGCGGAAAGGAATGAGGCTGAAATACACCCGGAGCCCTCTGTGCTTTTTAACAAGGCCTGCCCTCAGGGGAAACCTAGGTAACCAGAGGAAGGGAAATACCCACCTCCAGCCCTCTTGAGAGATGAAACTGAGAAACACCTGTGAAGTTCACAGGCTAGAGGCACAACCTCAGAAAAGTCGATTGGAAAATGCATCTTCCTCGTCATGAAGAGAGAACCAAGTCCCCCCAATAGACTCTGCAGCGATCACGGAATTGGGTTGGGAGTGGGGTGGGAATGAACAGTCGATATTTACATGATATGAAAGCCAAAGCCAGGAAGTGAAACCAGCAACCCCACTGCGCTGTCCCGAAGGACGCGTGGTGTTAAATCATACGAGCATCTTAACACCGCGGACCTAACACCGCGGCACCGTCCAGACCTGGGGGCAGCACCTTCCTTCTGGGCGTGACCGGGCAGCACAGCATCACGAGAGGCGGCCAGACTGGAGGGGTGGCCTTCGTTGTGGTCACGGAGGACGATTCCCACCCGCCCAACCCCCCGCCACATTTATTCGTGCTGGAACATCACCACACCTTCCGCACAGGCAGAGAGAATCAAGGGTCCTGTCAGATACTTTTTCACCTGCTGGTTGTTAGCTAGTTAATAAAGTGGAGGAGAAAAGCAGCTATTGGGCCTATTTTTCTGATGAACTATTCAGTGCATTAACTTACTGGCAGCCAGCACAACTACACGTTACAAATGTTTACACTGTTTTCTCAATTTAGCCTTTCTAATTTGCGAATAGATAAAAGGATTTTAAAAACTGGAGACTCAGATGAAGAACAAAGAAAGATTCTACTCACCGCTGGAACCGTGAGAAGACTGTTCTGATTAGTCACACCTTTGAATTACAAATGGATATGATCCTTCCTTAAATTCTTAGAGCTATTGTTCTTTTATAGAATCCAAGATAAAGGCCACCATTTCCATTTCAAAAAAAAACTGGCTCTTACATGATAGTAAAATTGATTGGCACTTGTTAGATATTTTACACTTAGTAAGCATTACAAAAAACAAAACAAAACAAAAACCCCACATACTCTGCAAGGGGCATATCATTTTGTCCACGGTATAAAAGAAACTCAGTGGGGGAAAGCGGGCTTCATGTGATCCTTGTAGAACACCCCGTCTTCCTAACAGCACCCTCCTCGTTCTCTAGTGTAATTCTTGTAATTAAGGTCCATCTCCCCTGCACACCGTAAGCTCCATGAGTTCAGGAACCCTGTGAGACTTGTTTATACCTGCGCATGCAGGGTTAAGCGAGCTATATACGTATCAGGTGTTCGGTAAACATTGGTTGAATGGAGGAACAAATGAAGACAAGGAAATTGAGCCCAAGGAAACAATTTGGGGGGTAGAGATAGTTTGGTAAAGTCCTTTTTTGGGGGGAAACATCCTGGCACAATCCCTTAGCATCTCCGGGAGGTTGTAAACTGCTGATAATGGAAGCAGATCTGAAGAGCACCAAGTGCCCTCAGTTATACTAACTCACAAGTTCATGGAACAAAGCTTGCTTTAGGGTTGAGGACCTCCTGGTGGCCTCCCTCTTTCTCTTTGGTCCCAGGCACTTTGGACATCAGTGCAGACACGGCCAAGTCCAAGAACCACAGCACGCACAGCCCATCCTGGAAATGGCCCAGAAGCAGCATCGAGAAACCCCAACCATGAAGATGTGAACCTCTTAAGGGGCTGGGCCCCGAGTTTCTGAGGAACACGCGCTTTGCCGAGAAGCACAACAACACGGGCCTGAGGAAGATGCAGGCCAACAACGCCAAGGCCGTGAGGGCAGGCGCTGAGGCTGTCAGGCCCTTGTAAAGCCCAAGGAGGCCAAGCACAAGATCACAAAAGGCATCAACCACAAGCTCAACCAACTTACCTACCTTGCCCACACCAAGCTCAGGAAGCATGCTTGTGCCTTCATCGGGGCTCAGGCTCTGCTGGCAAAGTGCAAGAACAAGGCTCAAACCAAGACCGGACTGCAGCTCCAGCTCCAGCTCCAGCTCCAGCTCCAGCTCCAGCTCCAGCCCCAGCTCCTGCTCCAGCTCCAGCCCCAGCCCCAGCTCCTGCTCCTGCTCCTCTTCCAGCTCCAGCTTCTCTTCCTGCTCCAGCTCCTGTTCCTCCTCCAGCTCCTGCTCCTGCTCCTGCTCCTGTTCCTGCTCCAGCTCCTGTTCCAGCTCCTGCTCCAGCTCCTGCTCCTGCTCCAGCCCCAGCTCCTGCTCCTCTTCCAGCTCCTGCTCCAGCTCCTGCTCCTGCTCCAGCCCCAGCTCCTGCTCCTCTTCCTGCTCCAGCTCCAGCTCCAGCTCCTCTTCCAGCTCCAGCTTCTCTTCCAGCTCCAGCTCCTCTTCCAGCTCCAGCTCCTCTTCCAGCTCCAGCTTCTCTTCCTGCTCCAGCTCCTGTTCCTCCTCCAGCTCCTGCTCCAGCTCCTGTTCCTGCTTAGCTCCTGCTCCAGCTCCAGCTCCAGCTCCTGCTCCTGTTCCTCCTCCAGCTCCTGCTTCGAGCTCCTGTTCCTGCTCCAGCTCCAGCTCCTGTTCCCGCTCCAGCTCCTGCTTCGAGCTCCTGTTCCTGCTCCAGCTCCTGCTCCAGCTCCAGCTCCTGCTCCAGCTCCTGCTCCAGCTCCTGCTCCAGCTCCAGCTCCTGTACCTGCTCCAGCTCCAGCTCCTGTTCCTGCTTAGCTCCTGCTTCCAGCTCCTGTTCCTGCTCCAGCTCCTGCTCCAGCTCCTGCTCCAGCTCCTGCTTCCAGCTCCTGTTCCTGCTCCAGCTCCTGTTCCTGCTCCAGCTCCTGCTCCAGGTCCAGGTCCAGGTCCAGGTCCTGTTCCAGCTCCTGCTCCAGCTCCTGTTCCAGCTCCAGCTCCTGCTCCAGCTCCTGTTCCTGCTCCAGCTCCTGCTTCCAGCTCCTGTTCCTGCTCCAGCTCCAGCTCCAGCTCCTGCTCCTGCTCCAGCTCCAGCTCCAGCTCCCAAAGGTGTCCAGTGCCCTACAAAGGCTCAGAGCAGAGGTCTTTTCTGCCACTGTGAGCATGGAAGGACTGGTTTGATCCCTGGGCGGCTGAGGGGGCTGGTCTTCTCCTGTGCTATTAGTATAAATAAACCTGAGGCAGGATCGGTTTAAAAAAAAAAAAAAGGATGGAAGGCCCCTGCTGCTGGGAGGTATGTAGCAAGGATGTGTTCTGACTGTTTTCATCAGCATCCCACCCTGCCACATCTGGTAAAGTACCATCCTGTGCAGGGTTGTATGTTTTAAATAAACAATTTTCATGTATTTAGAGTATCGTTATTGTTACTTCTGTTGTTTTCCCCTAGAGAAAGAAGGCAGTAAGTAAAGTTTTCTGGTCTGTCCCCCACTCCTGCCTTCCCAGTTCATCAAATCTAAAAAGGAAAAGAGGCTTTTATTCAATCACTATTTATAGTGGGATTGGGTTCCCAAATGAACATGTCAGGCCAAACTCATAAATAGTCAGAACTACACTAGAAAATCTTTTAAGTTGCCCATAAATTAGTGTTCTCTCCTCTCTTAGCCTAACAGCCAGTCCTGCCTTTGGCATTGGAAGGGATCACTATGTCTTCTGTTGACACCAGAAGAAGTAGTTGCCTTGTGTTTGGGGTCCATGACATAGAATCACACTCAGGAAAAACGCTCGCATCTTTAAAGGGTCAAGCAGATGAGAATGGGCAGTGACGTGTTTCTCATCTCCCACCACGCAGGGTGGCTGCTCAGTGAGGGGCAGGTTCACCAGGACTCCATGTGTCCTCCCTCCCCACCCCTCCCTCCCCGAGAAAATACGTCACCTCTTCCAGGAGCTGGTCCCTGTGCTAGGCCAGGGGACACAAAGACAATGTACTGTCCTCACCCTTGAGGAGTCCACAACCCAGTGAGGTCACAGCCATGAACCAACATTGCATTACAACGGATGAGGTGCAAAGAGAGACGTGACTAAATGCTGCGGAGCCACCAGCTGAGCGGGGCTGGGGAGCTGTCCTGCAGAGCTGGCATTTGACCTGGGTCCCAAGGGTTGACTGTGGCTTCTCTAGAAGAGGAGGAAAGCCTGGAAGGCACAGCACATCCCAGTCACGGCAAGACGTGGGGAAAGAGGGATCCAGGCAGAAGATGAAGATGGAAAATACCCTGGGGGCCATACTGCACTTGGTACCAGCACACCCCCTGAGAAAAATACCGCCAGACTTGACCAGCTCCCCCACTCTGTACACCAGCCAGGGGAGCAGAGAATACTGAGCCTCCAGAACCCTTCCTCTGCAGGCAGCTACTGTGAGTAAAGGAAAAGACCACAGTAAACGTCTTCTCCAGACCCACCTCCGGGACAACCGCCTCTGGATGGAGTAACTGACAAGCATGGCCAGGGCCACGGGGTTCCCATCCACTTTGCCTGATCTTGTGTTCCTTTCAGCGACCTTGCTTGGGGGTGAGAAGCACAGCAGCGGGCTTGACCTTTGAAAACGCCGGAAGCATCAATATCTATTCTTCTCTCCTTAGCTGGACACCCTTCACGCTCAGACCCCAGCCATGGCCGCCCTGGCAGGTAAGAATCTCAGGCTCAATATAGTTCATGGTGTGGGAACTTGATCTAGACCAACATGTGATCTCCAGCCAGTAGGGATTTGGCAAGATCCCAGGAGAGAAAGAAATTTGTATTCTAAGCTAAGGCTAATCGTTCCGTATTATGTTGCACCTCCCTGTGACAGGCGCCGTGTTCATGCTTGAGGCAAGATACGGCCTGAGTTAGAGCCCGTGTTAAAAGGAAGCAGGCCTGTGACATTTACAAGAAAGGTGAAAACCAGGGTTCCACACAGAGCGGGGTGGGATCAGCCACAAAGCTATTTTCTGACTCTGAGAATGTTACAGGGAATCCTAGTGATGCCACGCCCTGCGAAATTAACGCTTCCTTGTCTTCATCCTCACAGTTGAGCCTGTGAAAGGTCCACTGATGTCAACACTTTTCTGTTACAGGCAAATTTACAAATTCCCAGGAAAAATATATGAGTATGTTAGAATCTTTGGGAAATAAACAGAAAGAGTAAGGAAAGGGTGAGACAAAATGCCACCCCCTCCTCAGAGCTGTTAAACAAGACTCAGGAAGAGATTTCAAAGAAAAATGTTCAAAACATCTGGTTCTTATCTGAAATATAATTAGAAATGTATCTTAATATACAAGGCATTTTAAAAGCCGAGAGGAAGGACATTTCTGGGTGACCAAATGTCTTGGATGATGTCATAATCATGGCATGAAGAGGAATACCAAAGACTCTTCGGCAATATTTTGAGAGATGTGCTTTTTGTATTGTTTTATTGTTTTTATGAAAAGTTGTTTACCGATGAAATAAGAAGGCAGAGAATGAGACTTTATCAAACGTCATTTGGAATCAAGGGATTCCTAAACCTAGGTGTTATAAAGAGAGAAGGTGGTTGATGAGATATGGTTTCAAAATGCTAATCAGTTATAAGGTAGATGTTTTGAGACTTTTTCTTTGCATTCTCTGTCACTTCCCACTCCTGTTTGTTTCTATTTGGTCCATTTTCCACTCTGGGAATAATAAAGAAAAAGGAGCATGTATTTGATTAGAGAACAGCAAAAGGAAATAAATGGCTGTTGTCTGGCTCGTGGTCCCAGCTCACTCACCTGGCTCTCCTTGGCCAACTTTTGAAGTCCTGGCATCCAGACCTATTGCATTAGAACCCCTGGGGGTCAGACCCAGGGAACAGTATGTGCTTTTTAAAAAACTCCCCAGACGATGCTAATTGTGCAGCTAGGTTGGGAATCACTGTCATCAACTCTGCAACATCATGAGTGAGAGACCTCCTCCCCGCTCCGGCCAGCAACCAAGTATTCCCCCGGGTTTTGTACTCACAGACCGGGAACATTTCAAAACGCACTTGGGAGAGCCATATAGATTTTCGTTTGTCAAGTTGTAAAAACAACAGTTACCATTGACTATCATGATTATTTCATGAAATACAGGACATTTTAATATCAAAATAGCAGAAAGGACATAGTCTCAGAGTATTAAAAGTCTGATTACATATGTATTTACACTCATACCTATATACCTGCATACATGTATATGTTTACATGTATATTTCATCATATTTCTTTCTCCCTTTTACTAAGAAGAGTTCTTCTTGGAATGCCTGGCTTTGGGACCAACTTGCATCCTATCTGCAACATCCCTTCCAAGAAACTGACACCAAAATGAGCATTTACTATATGCCAAGCCCTTGTCTTATTGGTTTACATACATGAAACCGTTTAGTTCTCACAACCCTAAAAAATAGGTACTGTTATTATATTCATTTTGAAATAATCACAGCAGGTGAAGCAGTTTGCTCTGGGTCACACAGTAAGTGACAGAGCCTGATTTTGAACCCAGGCAATCAGATTTCAGAGCCCCACCTTCTCAACCTCTTTACCGCACAAGTAGCTATCTGTTCATGTATTGTATTATTCAGCAAACACTTATTAAGCAACTACTATGTGCTAGGCACCATGATGAAGCCCAGGGATACAGAGATTAAGGAGGGTAAAATCTAGGCCCTTGGAACCTAGGTGTGTTGGGGACACATTTATTCCTACTCCTCATGTTTCCCCAGAAGAGTGGGCCTTCCCACTCCACTTTCCAGGAAGGAAATGAAGGAGGAGCCCATCTGACTTCTCTCTGTCCCCCAACCCACTCCTGGGAAGGAGTGGCTTGTGATGGTTTACCAGATGAACCAGGAAGAAGAAACCTGGTTGGCCAAGCAGTGAGTTTCCCAGGCCAGGCTCTCCTCCTGGGGGGCAGATGATTTGCATTGTTCTGAGGCTGCTGATGACCATGGGGAAGTCTGACTAATTCACTGCCATCCTGGAAGCCCTGTTGGCCACTTGGCTACAGAGGAGCCTGGCCCAAAGCCCAGTTCCTGCCGCAGCTGGACTTGTGGGCACTGCAACAGCACCTGGGAGTGACTAAGGGTTTGTCTCCCAGTGAAAAGTGGTCATCAAGGAGAACTTAGTTTGTACTGCAGGGACCTGTGCTGAAAACACAGGACTGGGCGTCCGTACCAACATCCTCACGTCCACAAGGGCTGCCAAAGGCCAAGAGTGTTGTGTATAATGCACAAGCACCTGCAAAGGTAAACCAGGAGGCTGCGGAGCCCGGAGGAGGGGTTTCCAACCCAGACTGGGGGATGCGGCACATGAACGGAGTCCTGAAGGACCACAGGCATTTTAGACTTTGAGCGGTGGGGTGGGGAACGGCAAGACGCCAGGCAGGGGTGAGAGCAAATGCAGAGGCAGGAGAGGACATGGCATACCATTCAGAATGACCAGAGCAGGGACTTCCCTGGCAGTCCAGTGGTTAAGACTCCGCACTTCCACTGTAGGGGGCGTAGGTTCCATCCCTGGTTGGGGAACTGAGATCCCACATGCGGTGGCACAGTGCTGCCAAAAAAAAAAAGAATGACCAGAGCATCCGCGGCAGAGATAAGAAGTGAGCCTGGAGGGATAGGCAGGGATGGAATCGTGAAAAGCCTTGAACGCCGTGCCAAGGCCTTGTGTATTTCACCCTGAAGGCAATGAGGAGCCTGCGAAGGGTTTTAAGCCGCAGGGACATGATGATCGCTTTTACATTTCGGTAAGATTTCTCCAACAAGAGTGTGGTGAACTGGGGACCAGAGGACCTCCTGGGAAGCTGGGACAGTGGCCGGGCAAAAAAGGATGAGGTCTGGAAAGAAGGGAGATGGCTGTGAGGATGTAGAGGAGAGATTAAAGAGCTGTCGTGGATCACAGTGACTGATCAGCTATGCCATCAGGGGAAAAGGAGACATCTGATTTCTGGCTTAGGGACTGAGGGTGCGTAGGTGCAATTCCCAAGATAAGGAACATAGGAGATCAGGAAGAGGAGGACAGTTCCACCGCGGCCAGGTGCATTCTGAGGTGCCCATGATGGGAGCTCTTGTCATGCTCTGTGGTCGGCCCCTCCCGAGGGTCACTGAACTGAACGCGGTTCTGCCAGCATGCCACAGGGCTCTCCCACAATCGCCAGTGACACCCATGAGGCTGTGGTGGCCGTCCTGTCTTATGGCCTGGAATCCCTTCCGCTTGCTCTGGGCACTGACACAGCATCCCCACCGGCTCCCAGGCGTGGTTTTGGCTTCCGCCCGCCTGGGAGTCACCAGAGGCCCCTCCTGCGCTCATTCTTCCTCTGACTTAGGGAGGGAGAATACTTCCTCCTTCATCTCCACAGCAACTGGTTCCACCAGTTTTCCGGTGCGTTTCTTCCTCTTCCGCTCCAGCTGAAAGCTCTCTTGATCAAATCACTTAGCCTCCTGGCAAATGCATCCTTCCCTTCCTCGTGCAAGACACCCCAACCTAGCCAAGAAGCCACAATCCTGGTCTCTTAAATCAGGCTCCCCGCTGATCAATCTGTCTCACGTGGATGCATTTGGAGTCAGCTCTGCCTGGGGCTGGCAGATTTCCATCAAACATCTCAGTGGATCTACTCTATTCTTAGGTCTGCCCTGACAGAAGGCACACAATTTAACAGGAAGTTAAGGTGAGTAGGGCTAACCTGGGGTCACCAGAAGTGCTTGGGGCTACACCAGTGTGGAGTTAGAGCAAGTCCAAGAATCTCCCCAGTGCCCTGGCTCAGACCCAGCTTTGACCAAGAAAGAGTCTTCAGGATTGTCCATCTCCCCACTCTACCCTCCGGGACTGTGCCGAGTTTGCGAGAAGATGGCTGGATTCTGGGTCAATCTGAAGGTCACAGAAGAAGCTTATTTTAGTACACGATAGAGAAGTTAAGTTCAGGACTGAATTTGATCTCAACTTTCCTTCTGGACCAAGCAGCTCGGGGAACTTGCCTATGTGGTTGACTGGTGTTGGTGAGGCCAGCATGGAGGAGGTCGTAGCCCCCGGACTGTCTCCTGGGCGTCTGGCTGCCCAGCTCCGTCTTCTATAACTTCACACTTCCCCATCCAGAAGGCTTCATTTTGGTGTGACTTGGAGTTCAAACATGGCTTGATTATAGACGGAGCCCTGGGAATGAAATGGAGTTGCTATGGGAAAACTGGCACACAGAACCCAGACAAAGGCAAGTGGCCCTACTGCCAAAATACAAAAATATCACTCTATCAACACTGCTGCTCTGATGAGGCCGGCAGCCCAGCCAAGGGAATTACCCCAGCGTAATAACTTTCAACTCCAATCCAACTTTTCTTCCACCCGCTCTGGGTGTGTGATGTCATGGGAGGGGTTCTGGATTAGGAACCAGGAAATTTTCTGGGTCCCTGTTCTCTCTCTCTTTTTTTAAAATGATTTTCAGTACTCAAATTTAGTAGATATGTTTGAGCTATCTTCTCATTTCCAGATTTTGCTTTTTTTTTTTTTTTTTCCTGAACCAAACGAATCTAGTGAAAAAAGTCCTTTTGGGTTGAATTAAATCCTTTAGAGAAAAAGTTGAAATAAAACTAAACTTTCCTGACTAGACAAAATTTATTAGATTTCTCAAAATACTTTAGATAACATGCATAAAAATGATGTGTATGAAGCAATGAAATAATATACAACTCTTGCACAGAAGCGTGGAGCAAGACAACGCAAAGATTTGAGGCAGATAAGTTCTTCCGGCTTTGAGAGAGCCTTTGAACCTCCATGCTTATCTCATACTGTTTCTCTTATCTACCGCTCTGTGCCAGACCACACCTGGCCCCTTTTGTTACTCCGTCCCACACCATAGGGTCCTTCGGGCAGGTTGCTTAACTTCTTTGGGCCTCAGTTTTCCCATCTAAAAATATTAGATTAAAAAAGAGATCTAAGGAGATTAAATGAGCAAACAGAGGTGGAAACTCTTGCATTCAGTACAAAGCAGTCAAATTAGAATTTTTGGTAGAGGTTGCTTCAAAGCACTGTTGACCTTTCATATATTAATTTAAATGTTTCTTTTTTTTTTTTTTTTTTTTTTTTTGAGGTAGGCGGTCCTCTCACTGTTGTGGCCTCTCCCGTTGCAGAGAACGAGCTCCGTTCGCGCAGGCTCAGCGGCCATGGCTCACGGGCCCAGCTGCTCCACGGCATGTGGGATCTTCCCGGACCGGGGCACGAACCCGTGTCCCCTGCAACGGCAGGCGGACTCTCAACCACTGCGCCACCAGGGAAGCCCTAAATGTTTCCTTTTGATTAGCATTCACTGTGCGTTCATCCAGCAAGCAGTTCTCAACATCACTATGGTGTGAGGGCGTCATCTTGTTCAATGGCTTTGTCTGTGTTTTTATCTCTCTGGTATTTTCTGTGACCCCCCTGCAATCCAATCAGACAATAGTAAGAGGCTCTGTTTTCACGTCCTCAGCGTTGAGAGGTTAGAGCAGAAATGTAGAGAGAACAAGTAAAGCCACAGTCAGCTTTTGTATTTCAAAATAGATCTGGAGTCTCATAGCAGAGATGAGATAAAAGAAAAAGGTTTTGAGTCTCAAAAAAACAAGATCTTGAAGGACTTAGGGCATATTGCATTTGTACCATAAATGATGTAGTTAGGAGAATGAATAATCAGATGAGAATGGGTTTTTACACTCCAAAGGAATCATCCAGACAAAATATGGGGGGCAGGGGAGAAGACATCAGAGGGAGGGGAGAGGCAGCGGATGAAAGAATCCCTAGGTATGTCAGGGAATTGTAGACACAGATGTCCTTCCATATCAAGGATACTGGGTTTGGTGGTGAGGCTCTCTCATGCTGGTAGGGTAGAGCAGCAATAAGGTAAAAACAGCAGCCTGGCCAATCTGCATGGGTAAGATTTAAGACAGCCCCACCAAGTGTCCTCTATCCCTAGTGTGTTGCATCCAAATATTTGCCATCTCTCCTTCCTGGAGAGAGAGAAAGAGATAACTGAGAGAATCAGTAAGCCTGCAGATGAGGGCTAAGCATGACCCACATGGACACACTAACAGAGACCAGAAGAAACATGATTATCGCAGCCAATGCCAACGTTGGGAGATGACAACAACCAGGGACCTTGTGGAAGAGGGAGCATCTTGGTAGATGCCAGCATGAGTAGATGATGATAACCAGGGGTCTGATTCCTTGAAGGCGTGGCATGTTAGCACCCTTGAACTCAGACCTATCCCCAGGTACATGGGTAGGGAGGGAACACTGAATCAATCAAGAAAATCCTGGGACTTCCCTGGTGGTGCAGTGGTTTAGAATCCGCCTGCCAATGCAGGGGACACGGGTTCAAGTCCTGGTCCGGGAAGATCCCAAATGCCGCGGAACAACTAAGCCCGTGCACCACAACTACTGAAGCCTGTGCGCCTAGAGCCCGTGCTCCGCAACAAGAGAAGCCACCACAATGAGAAGCCCACGCATCGCAACGAAGAATAGCCCCCGCTCGCCGCAACTAGAGAAAGCCCGTGTGCAGCAACAAAGACCCAATGCAGCCAGAAAGAAAGGAAGGAAGGCAGCGAGGAAAGAAGAAAGAAAGAAAGGAAATCCCAACTCAGTTTACTCTGAAGTGATTACGTTTTTACCACTAACAGAATAGGGGTGCAAGAAACAAAATTAAATTCAGTCTAAAAAAATTAAGTTATACAGACAGCTTTGCATCTCTGAGTTTTTGAACTGAAACTCCCATTCAATGGTCAGGTGATGGCCCTGGGACTACTGATGACTTTAAGAAAACTGAAGGTCAAATGAGCTTAAAGGTACCCTAAGGCTAATGTTGGAGCAGCCACTGGGTTCCCCCCGCCACCCCGCCAGGTCCCAAGGCCAGAGTCAGGGTTCAGCTTTCCAAAGCTTCCTTTCCCTCCAGATCCCCTCCCACCCCACCCACCATGCACATATTCTCAGCCTCCTGTTCTCATCCCTGATAAAAGATATAAACAGGAACAACAAAAAAAGAGAACCATATGAGATGGGGGGAAAAGTACAGCACCTGAGAAGAGGGAGGGAAATGGAAATACGAAGAGGGAGAAACTAGAGGATAGCGTTTAAACTCCACATGGACGCTGCTGCAAGGACTGCAAGGCAGCTATTACCTTTTCCTAAGGGGAGTCGCTCCCCTCTTGGTGAAAGGATGAAAATCTAAAATAATAATAATGATCGCTACCTTGATTAATAACTGCTCTGCACGGTGCATATACATACATATATGTATAGAGAAATGTAGATAAATGTATGGAGTATAAAGTTCAGTAATTACAAAGTAAAGATTCTTAATGTCTTAAGAGACAATGTCAGCCAAAAAAAATACTCTTGTTGGGGGGTAAAGAGGTATTTCCTTATGGGTGCGCACACACACACACACACACACACACACACACAAGTATGCATATGTATTGTACTGTGTATTAAAGTGATTTACTTGTTTGGATAATTTGAAAGTAAATACACACATACAAATTATGCGTGTATGTTATATTGTGGATTAAAGTGATTTACTTGCTTGGGTAATTTGAAAGTAACCTTGTGACACTCCCTGAGGTAATATGCAAAATCTGACCATAGGATGAGTGGAAATCTGGAACCTTTTCACTTTAGCTCTTCAGCATAACCTCCGGCACAATAAATTCTACTGCTTTCTAAAGATAGTGGTGGTGATGAGACCTCTTCCTCAACAGAGGCTGGAGCCCTCTGATTCTGTTCCTCTGGATTTGTTACCCTTTGTATGCCTGTGTCTTAATTCCCCTGCTGGGTTGCTAGCTCCTTTTCTTTCTCTTCGTGTCCCGCCCTGACACTGCTCTGAGACCTTGGGTGTAAGAAAGGCTCAGTAAATACTGCCAGCTGGGCGAGGCGACTTCCTTCAAAGCCAAGAGGATGACTTGTCTTGACACCTTATACCTTGGGGATGCAAGGCAAGCCAAAGACTGATTTAAAATGTAGGTCTGGCTGTTGGAGCAGACCAAGGTGGGGAGAGTCCAACTGTGTCGTCAGACCGCCATGAGGGCGCCCCTGCCTTGAGTCCCTGATATGTGAAGGCCTGGCCGTGTCCTCCTTTGAGAAGAGAACAGAGCCATCGCTGAGGGTGTGAAGTTCAGATGTGATTTTTCTGTTGGATCAGTCACCTCAGATTCCTGTATTGCTTGCCCCCGCCCTTTCTCTGTGTCTCTTTCTGTCTCTCTTTCTCTGTCTCTCCCAATGTACACCGAGTTCATTTGGGGCATGTAAAAAGGAAGAAAAGGTATGGCGGTTCCTATGAGAATGCCCCCTCCCAACTGAGCAGTTATTTTATTCAAAAGAGGAACGATTCTTGTTTTTAAAGCACGGTCCTTTCTACCTGAAATGTCTCTTCTCCCCCCACCTCCCTCCCCTATACATCTCTATGGCATTCCTTAATTCTGGGAATGCCACGGTTGTACGCCATTCCTGTATCCTCTATTAAAATATAAATACACTTGTTCAGATAGCCCATTCAAACAATGGTAGCAACCATTCACACTTTAGTATGAGTGAGTTTATCATTACTCTACTGTTTCTAGATTTCACTAGAAAAGGAGCAGAAGGGACTTCCCTGGTGGCGCAGTGGTCAAGAATCCACCTGCTGATGCGGGGGACATGGGTTCGATCCCTGGTCCGGGAAGATCCCACATGCTGCGGGGCAACTAAGCCCATGCGCCACAACTACTGAGCCTGCGCTCTAGAGCCCATGAGCCACAACTACTGAAGCCCGAGTGCCTAGAGCCTGTGCTCCACAACAAGAGAAGCCACCACAGTGAGAAGCCCACGCACCACAATGAAGAGTAGCCCCCGCTCACTGCAACTAGAGAAAGCCCACGCACAGCAACGAAGACCCAACGCAGCCAAAAATAAATAAATAACTTTAAAAAAAAAAAGAAAAAAGAAGCAGAAGAAAGCATGGGCCCTGGGAAATGGGAGGCTAGAAAGAGATGTGGCTTTAGGGGAAGAAGAATTGGAGAAAAAAATGAAGCAAAAACGTGAGGCTGAAAATACCAAAGAGAAAATTTTCTTCTTTCTGATTTTTCCTCAATGTCCTCCCTGCCCGTCTCTCCCTCCCATGTTGCTCCTCTTCTTTGTGTGTGCGTGTAGGGTACTCCTGTGTGTACCCACAGGCACACCAACATGATTTCAACAGTGCACAACGGTAAGTGATCCTTTGAAACTCCTTCACCATTTGACATGGAAACCATAGAAAATCTACATTTTCAGCCAAATACCTTTCATTCATTCATTCTCACAAATATTGATTTAATGGTGTGCTGGGCATTAGTGTTACAGAAATGAACAAGACAGATCAATGGTTTTTACCTATACTATAATGAAAATATTTGTGCCCTTTGTCTAATTAGACTGGGCTTGGGAAGAAAAAAGAAACAAACATGGCTGTTTGGCTTAGGTTGGTGGGAATGTATGTGTGTGTGTGTGTGTGTGTGTGTGTGTGTGTGTGTGTGTGTGTTTGCATGTGTGAGACATTGAAGGTAAAGGAAATCAGTGAGTCTTTAGAGTATTTCTATATTTATTTCTAATTATTTTGAAAGTTCAGATTACCTTGGGGGCTTCTCTGGTGGCACAGTGGTTGAGAGCCCGCCTGCCGATGCAGGGGACGCGGGTTCGTGCCCCGGTCCGGGAAGATCCCACATGCCGCGGAGCGGCTGGGCCCGTGAGCCATGGCCGCTGAGCCTGCGCGTCCGGAGCCTGTGCTCTGCAACGGGCGAGGCCACAACAGTGAGAGGCCCCCCTACCGCAAAAAAAAAAAAAAAAAAAAAGAGACCGTGTTAATACTTCTTTGGGGGATTTTTTCTGCAAAGGATGTACTTACTGGAATTCTTAAAAATGACCTATTCAAATCTAGACTGAAGGTAGATTCTACCATCAGCATAGTCATCCTTTACTGCCAGAAGGCCCTTGATATGACATAAAACTTTAAGCAGCATCTTTCTCAAGCATCTTTTTGCTAATTGAATGTTGCCCTTGAACGTGCTTGAACGGTAACTGCGGAGGAGCTCCCCTTTCCTGGCTTACCAGACAGATAGGAAAGAGGTCAGTCCCTGGCGAATCAGGGCTGTTTGTTCTGCCCCGTGCAGACAAACCCCTCAGTGCTCCCACCCAGGACTGGCTGTGTTGCTTGTGGGACGCAAAATAAAAATGACAGGCCCCTGGTTCAGAATTTCAAGGAGGTGACAGCAGAGCATTAAACCAAGTGCAGGACCTTCTGAGTGCGGGACTCTGGGCAAATGCAGTCTGCCTGACCTGCATCCACCCAGAGAGAGACACAGCTTGGAGAGGCCCTGGCCACCTTCTCCTCTTTACTCCCCACCCCCAGCTCTGCAGCACTTCTGCTCTTTCCTAGGCTCTGGCTCCGCTCTCCTTGTCCCAGTGCGTCCTTCTCCTACTTGAGCAGTGTCCCTCTCTCAGCCTCCACCCCCTCCTCTCTCTCTTTCTTTCTTCTGAACTCCAGCATTTTCATCCTTCTAGATATGGCCCAGACAATCTCTGGATGCAGATCCAAGGCCTGTTCCAAGATTAGTTCTAGCCTCAGATACATGTGTGTCTTTCAAAACTTCCCCATTATTTCTGGGTCTTCCTCTCTTTGGTGCCAAAACAGGTTTTAATGACCAAGTCCTAATGTGTCATGCGTGTGTGATGAGGCGGGCACACAGAGGTGGGATGCAGGGGGTAATCTGGGCCTCATTACAGGACCAAGAAAGAATCAAAGAACGAAACGATGCTCCAACGCGATCCTGGACCCACACGAGACAGGGAACCACAAGGATGAAGGTGTAAACAATGGGCCCGGGAACAGGTGTTCACCCACAGCGCCATGCACACCAGAGCTGTGAACTTCCTCTGACACATGTTCTAAAGGAAGAGGAAATGTTCAACGCATATCCCAGATCACCTTTGTGGAAACTCGCTTTCAGATGGTTCTCTTCTGGCAGCATGACTCACAAAAGTCTTTATTCATTGACCCTTTCTTCAGGGCCCTCAATGAAATGACTCACACCTCTATTTACTACATTTTATTGGGAAGGTTAGGTGAAATCCTTTCCCCTGGGAACAGGAAGTTTTTGGTGTTTCTTATACAGATTAAACACCGCTGGGGGCACAGTAGCACTCGCACTGTTGCTGGGCTGACTTCCTACCCGGGACGCTGTGTCCTATCAGGGGCAGCAGAGTCACAGTTCTGGGGGAAGCAGAACAGCTTTCAAAAGGCACAGTCAACATCAGTACACTCTTAATAATCCAAACGCACAGAAGATAAGGCCCGACAAAATATTTCCTGTTTGGAATATTTAGAAGAGAGGCCGAGAGGAAGAAAGTATCGTGGGAAGCGCTGGCAAAAGGCTCAGTGACTGAGTTTTGGGAATTGCACCCCCGATCTTGCCTATGGAGGAAACTCAGGTGTCTGCAGTCAATGGGAAACACGGGGAGATCGAGTCCATTGGAGGTACCACTAGGGTCACTGCCCGTGCCCATAGCAAAAGGGCACGTCAGGAATTCTCCAGGCAGCAGACTTCAGGCCCAGGGGTAAGCGGGGCAAGCGACAACTGCGCAGGCGAAGGACTTTTTATTTTATTTTATTTTCACTTTTTAAATTAATTTATTCAACTACCCTCGATTCACATTAGAAAGACAGGGGAATTATCAGCTGCCTAATCCCCATCACTAATGGGAAGTAGCTGTTGGAAGAGCATTAGAAATATTAAGACCAGGAACTCCTTCCTTGGATTTTTCATCCCACCCTTGCCTGCCCTGTCCACCGATGACAGCTGGTCCAGAGCAGGACTCTCCAGGAAGAATCCACTCTGACTGTGTGCCCTGCTAACGAGAGAGGAAGAAGCAGCTAGCCAGGCCTCTGGAAAGTTCCTTGCCTGGCATGAAGGACCTTCTCCTTGTCGGTTGTAGAGAAATGGTGCAACCTCGCCAGGTGCCAATGGAGGCTAAGAAGTATCTTCAGCTGACATCAAAGCAAGAGGCCAGCGCTCCTTTCAAGACATGAGTCCTTCTGCATCCCTCCCCCGCCCCCCCCGTTAATGCTACAGTCACGGAAAGGGCTCTTACACAGGTCAAGTCTGGAGACAGAGCCTGGAGTCTAATCCCATAGCTCCCAGACAGGCACTTTAACCACAGGCCAGTGGACACCACAGTGTGTGTATCTCCAGGGATCCAGGGGACCCGCTACCCCCAGTCCCATGGGACAAATAAGCCACACATCCCTCCCCCAAACAGCAGATGCCATCTTGGGGAAAGAAGCCGGGGGAAGGGAAGGTGATCTGAGACACCGAGCAAGAGGAGCAAAAACATGACCCAAGGAAATAATTTTTTTTTTTTTTTTTTTTTTTTGCGGTACGCGGGCCTCTCACTGCTGTGGCCTCTCCCATTGCGGAGCACAGGCTCCGGACGTGCAGGCTCAGCGGCCATGGCTCACGGGCCTAGCCGCTCCGTGGCATGTGGGATCTTCCCGGACCGGGGCATGAACCCGTGTCCCCTGCATCAGCAGGCGGACTCTCAACCACTGTGCCACCAGGGAAGCCCCCAAGGAAATAATTTAAATGATCAGATGCACAAAGCCTTAACCCATATCAGGCATCCACTTAAAAATTTCCCCATAACCGTTTGATGGCAGCACGAGAAAATAAGGTTATTTATAGACCAAAGTCATTACGTTTCTGTCCGCACATCAAAGGGTGCCAGGCATGAGTTAGCAACCCTGCCACACAGTTGATTATTTATCACCTACTATATGCCAGATGCTACATTTGATGTGGAGGGGACAAAACTAGCTTAAGAGAGAAACAGACAGGTAAGTAACTATTAGATAGCGCTGTTGGTAAGCACTGTGACAGAGGGGGATACCTCAGTGACACAGGGGCCCGGAAGAGAGGCATTTAACTCAGAGAAGGCTTCTGGATCGTTGAGACTAGAGCTGAATTTGGAAGGACAAGTAGGCGTCAAATGGAATTTAAGTTTTAGATGAAAAGCTGTGGGAAACATTTTCCAAGCCAGGAGGATCGTAACAGACACAGAGGCAGGGAAGCGCATGACGAGGTCAGAGGACGGAGAGGATTCTATGTAGCTGAGGTGTGAGGAAGAGTCAAGAGATGATGCTAAAGAGTCCAAACAGGAAGAGGTATGTGTGCTGAGCTAAGGCATCTGAATTTTGTCTTGACAGCTATAAAAAAAAAAAAAAAAAAATCATTGAAAGATTCTAACCAGGGCAGGACAGAATCAGATTCTCATTCGAAACAAATAATTCAGGTGGCAGGGTGGAGCGCAAGCACAGGAGGGCAGGGAGAGGAGGAAGGAAGGCGGAAACCTGGTGAGAAGTGATGAGGGCCTGAACCCGGAGGGCGGCTTTGTGAACGAAGAGGAGGCTCCGATTTAAAACACGTTTGGGAGATGGAATCTACAGGAGTTCAGGACCCGTGAGATGAGGGGGGTGAACGAGAGGGACCCGCAGAGCTCTGATGGGATCGTGGTTCCCGAGTGGGTACCTTGCTCCAAAGGGAATACAAGACAACGGTGGGTTTGAGGAGGGAGGCGATGGGTTGGCTGGGACGTGGTGGATACGTTTGTGGTGTTTCTGTCCAGTATCGGTCAGGGTGGCCAGTAAAAGTCAGTGCCCCTGAGAAGTGAGATCAGGACCCGGGCTTGCCGTTGGGCTGTCGTGTTGGCAGTTACTGGGAGCCTTGATAACAGCACACGCAGTGTGGTGCTGGAGATAAGACCCCACTGACAGTGGATTGAGGAGAGACTGATAGCACGCAGCTGGTATCCTTGCAGCCCTGTCTTGGTGAAGAGCCCCCCACCCAAACTGGGCACCTTCCTCGCGGATGCCCAGCCCTTTCTCATATCAGGTACTCGGTCAGTCACTGGGGCCTGTTGATTCCGTTCCCCTCGGGTCTCCATTGCCCACCGCCCACCCCCGTTCTCCACACCAGCTCCCACCTCCATTCAGTCTTTCCAGGATGCTGCCTGACTTCCAAACAGAACCCGGGAATCCTTTAACAGCACAGATCTGATCATGTGACCCAGGTGAGAACCTTCTGGATCACGCCTGGACTTCAGGACTGGATCCCTGAGCTCCTGCCTAGCCCTCACTCTCCCCGGGGCTCCTTCCAGCCCATCCCCCAGATACCCTCCCCCCTCCCCCGCTCAGATTGACATCACGTGGCCCCCTGTCTCCCCCTGCAGCTCTCATAGCTCCTGAGCTGGGGTGACGGGGAGCCGCCCACAGGTGGGGCGGCCGGAGTACCGCCGTCGGGAAGGGCTTCGGAGCCGTGAAAAACCAAGGTATTGCGAGGCCAGAGGGCTGAGTGGGTCATTTACAAGAACCCAGGAGGTGGAGGTCACGCTGTGAGTTTAGAACCGAAAGTCTCAACAGACGTGACAGCTGACAGGTGACCACAGGGGCCGTGGAGGATGGCCCCCCGTGAAGGACATCAGCCTCTTGGTGGGAAGGTAGAGGACAGTGGCCTGAACGTGGCAAGAAGGAGACAGGAAAACCCTCAGGCATTTACCTCTTCCTCTGGGCCAGGTAAGGGGAGGGGTGTGGGCTGAGCTGCCTCCACCTGAGAAGAGGGAAGATCATCCCTCTCCTTTTGGTCAGACTGCAACCTGGAAAAATCCTCTTCTTGGGAACACACGCCCCATATTCCTCATCATCCTCTGTACGCTGACGATGCCTAAATCTACGCTTCGACTTGGACCTCACTTCTGATTCACACGCCCCAAAGGCAGCTGCATGTTCATACACAACCCAAACCCTTGGGTCCAAAGCAGCATCCCCACCTTTCCCACCACGTCCCTTTCCCCCACTCACACCTTGTCCTGTCTTCCTCCTCGTGCGGCTGGATTACAGCATCCTCTCCTCGTTGCTCTGGTTGGAAGTCAGGTCACCTGACTCCTTCCTCTCCATCGCTGCCGTTCAGCAGCCATGTCATTGCACCGGGCACTCCTACCCTCGGGCGCCTCCCTGGCAGTGCGGTCACTCCCCTGCGGCTCCTGTGTTCTGGCCCCTCTCCTGCTCCCTGGCGCATTCCCACTGCTCCTACAGCATTGATGTCGCAGCTGGGTTCATCTTCACGAAATTAAAAGCTCTTGCCGGGCCCAGGGCAATGCAGGGCCCCAGCCTGGGGCTGGGAAGTTAATCTCCTCTTCCCACAGACTCTGCTATCCCAACCCATGGCCCATGGTGACCCCCAATGGGTTGCGACGTCCACGCTGGGATGTACTTGGTACCCAGATCAAGGGCAGGCAAGACGCCCATCTGGGCTGCCCACAGAGTGTCCGTGGGGCTGCCAGCCCGAGGTGGGGTGCCAGCGCCTCGCTCTGCCTTGAGATGCTACGAACCTGCACCCAAGCTCTCACACGTGTGCAGCGAGGCCCCCGCCAGGGGTGGAGGGTGATGGTGGAAGAAGGGTCTCCTGCCCTCATCTCCCCAGGTGGAGGGCACGAGCCATGGGGGGGCAGGGATGCGGAAGGGGAGGCAGGCAGGGCGGGCCCACCAAGAGACAGGGAGCTAGTGGGCAAGAACTCATGCTGGGAGACAGGGAGGGGTGAAGAGGTGGGACCGCACGTGAGCAGAGGCTCCAAGCCCCCCGACACGCTCTGTTGTCCCTTTAGTTACAGAACACAAAGTCGAAGATAAAATTCTTAAGGATTCCAAGACAGCAACTACAGAGCATTGAACCGCACCCTTCTAAGTGCACGTCCTGTGCAACCGCACTGGTCACACCTGTCCATGATTTCAGCCCTGCCTCTTCCCTCCCCTCCTTAAAATCCTTCAGGGGCTCACATTCCCTTTTTAGGGAAAAAAAAAGCCCAAATGCTTTCCCCTGGCTTTCACTGTTAGGGCTTCTGACACACTGTTCTCACTGCCCAGAACACATTTACCCCCTCCTCACGTCCCTTGGTCTATGTTCATCAATGGGGTCTTGGTTTCACTTTCTCTGGGAAACTCCATAACCACCACCCCCCACCTTTTTTCTTTGCGGTACGCGGGCCTCTCACTGCTGTGGCCTCTCCCGTTGCGGAGCACAGGCTCCGGACGCGCAGGCTCAGCGGCCATGGCTCACGGGCCCAGCCGCTCCGCGGCATGTGGGATCTTCCCGGACCGGGGCACGAACCCGCGTCCCCTGAATCGGCAGGCGGATTCTCAACCACTGTGCCACCAGGGAAGCCCGACCCCCTTTTTAAAAAAAAATTTTTTTTAATTTTTTTTTTGGCCGCGCCCTGTGGCACATAGGATCCTAGTTCCCCCACCAGGGACTGAACCTGTACCCCCTGCAGTGGAAACGTGGAGTCTTAACCACTGGACCACCAGGGAAGTCCCTCCATGACCCTCTTGTTTGAGTGCCTCCTTTATCTGGCCCCATGACACTAAGATCAAATGGAGAAGGAACCACACACACTCCAGAACGAGGGCTGCGGGAAGCACACAACTTGGAAGCTGGACTATCAGCTTCGACCCCCAAAATAGGAGGAGTTCCCCTCGGACTTGATAGGGCCTGGGGCGGAAGCGTTTGTGACTGCCTTTACTAACCTGTCCCTCTGCTGAGGCTGCGCTGACCATGAGGGGCGTCATTGCCTGTGGGTCCACATCTCTGCTACTCGCCACATATGTGCCCCCCGTGGAGGCTGGACTTTCTCCTCAGTGCCTAACACGATGCTTGCCATGTGCTAAGTGCTCAGGAAATATTTACTCACTAAATGGAATGAATGGGTTGGAATCAATCAATGAATGAACTGAGTTGCACGCTCAGGTTATCGCAGCATTCTAAGACTGCAGAGCCTGTGTCCTGATACCAGCGTTTCCCCCAATAAAACACCCAGCCTCTAAAGGAGAGGATCTTAACTGGAGGTCCACCGGGATTCCAAGGGAATCCATGGACTGGGTGGAAGGACTACAAATTCCAAAAACTGAATGCACAATTTGATGGGTACGTGTAGTTTGGGGAGGGAGGTGATTAATAGTTTTCATCAGAAACTCAGAGACATCTTGAATCCCTAAAGTTAACAAATCTTTGCTCTGAAACAGTGGTTCTTTTTTTTACTTTTTTGTTTTGTTTTGTTTTTTTGCGGTACGCGGGCCTCTCACTGCTGTGGCCTCTCCTGTTGCGGAGCACAGGCTCCGGACGCGCAGGCTCAGCGGCCATGGTTCATGGGCCCAGCCGCTCCGCGGCATGTGGGATCTTCCCAGACCGGGGCACGAACCCGTGACCCCTGCATCGGCAGGCGTACTCTCAACCACTGCGCCACCAGGGAAGCCCTGAAACAGTGGTTCTTAAAGTGAAAGCATCTTCAACATCATTTGCAAACTTTGTTAGAAATGCAAATTCTCAGGCCCCACCTCAGAGCTGCTGAGCCAGAAACTCTGGGTTCAGGAGCCCAGCCTGTGTATTGTTGGGAAGTTTTCTTGGACATTCGGTACACACTCCAGGTTGAGAACCACTAAAGAATTAGAAACAGGATGCTGTATTTTCCAATCAGTAGAGGTGAAAAAGAAAAATTAGAGAGAGCCCAGAAGTAAACCCTCACATTTATGGTCAAATGATTTTCGACAAGGGTGTCAAGACCGTTTAATGGGGAAAGGACAGTCTTTTCAGCAAACGGTGCTGGGAAAACTGGATATCCACAGGCAAAAGAATGAAATTGAACCCTTATCTAACTCCATATACAAAAATTAACACAAGGGTCTTCCCTGGTGGCTCAGTGGTTAAGAATTCGCCTGCTGGGGCTTCCCTGGTGGCGCAGTGGTTGAGAGTCTGCCTGCCGATGCAGGGGACATGGGTTCGTGCCCTGGTCCGGGAAGATCCCACATGCCGCAGAGCGGCTGGGCCCATGAGCCATGGCCGCTGAGCCTGCGCTCCACAACGGGAGAGGCCACAACAGTGAGGGCCCCGCGTACCGCAAAAAAAAAAAAAAAAAAAAAGAATCCGCCTGCCAATGCAGGGGACATGGGTTCGAGCCCTGGTCCGGGAAGATCCCACATGCTGAGGAGCAACTAAGCCCATGCGCCACAACTACTGAGCCTGTGCTCTAGAGCCAGTGAGCTGCAACTACTGAGCCCGTGTGCCACAACTATTGAAGCCCACACGCCTAGAGCCTGTGCTCCTCAACAAGAGAAGCCACGGCAATGAGAAGCCCACGCACTGCAATGAAGAGTAGCAATCACTCTCTGCAACTAGAGAAAGCCCGCACGCAGCAACGAAGGCCCAACGCAGCCAAAAATAAATAAATAAAATAAATTAAAAATAAATTAATTAATTAAAAAAATTAACTCAAGATGGATCAAGACCTACGTGTAAGACCTAAAACTCTTAGAAGAAAACATAGGCCAAAAGCTTCTCGACAATGGATTTGGCAATGATTTCTTGGCGATGACACCAGAGGTCCAGGAACAAAAGTGTCGAAGTGATGAACCCTCACTAAGAACCCAGGACACCACGATTCCCGTGAGCTTCCCTGGTTAGCGACAAGCTCTGTTTGTCACATGTGCTGCGAGCAGTACTGGGATGCCGCTGGCTTTCTGTCGCCGTCCTTCTCCATGGTGCCGCTTGGTTAGGGCGTGTGTGCATGATTATTATGTTATCCCCAGGCCAGCAATGTCAGCACTTATTATCCCATAAAATTAATTCCTTTTTTAATATGATTATTCATAAAAGGCATTTGCTTTACTCTATCTAGGAGGTTTTTATATGGCTTAAATTAGTGAGTCTTTTTTTGTTTTTTTTGATAGCTTCACCCTCAAGATGCAAGAGAATTGGAGAAAGGTCAAGAGACCACTTATGGGCTTCCCTGATGGCGCAGTGGTTAAGAATCCCCCTGCCAATGCAGGGGACACGGGTTTGAGCCCTGGTCTGGGAAGATCCCACATGCCGCGGAGCAACTAAGCCCGTGTGCCACAACTACTGAGCCTGCGCTCTAGAGCCCACGAGCCACAGCTACTGAGCCCACGCACCACAACTACTGAAGCCCACACGCCTAGAGCCCATGCTCTGCAACAAGAGAAGCCACGGCAATGAGAAGCCCACGCACCGCAAGGAAGAGTAGCCCCCGCTCGCCGCAACTAGAGAAAGCCCGCGCGCAGCAACGAACACCCAACGCAGCCAAAAATAAATAAATTAATTTAAAAAAGAGGCCACTTTTTAAAGAGCAGAAGGTAAGAAGCAGGATATGCAAAGTGAGAGTCCCATGGAGCCAGGAAAACATAGGCACGAACCTTCTGTGGGCCGACAGAGCCGTCTGCTGGGGCTGGAAACGCAGACTCAGAAGCCGAGATCGCTTTGATAATGAAAAGAAAGCATTTGACCTAAGAGCAGAGGAGGTTATATCCCCAAGAGACTTTTTTTTTTTAATCTTTATTGGAGTAGAATTACTTTACAATGTTGTGTTAGTTTCTGCCGTATAACAAAGTGAATCAGCTTTATGTATACATATATTCCCATATCCCCTCCTTCTTGAGCCAACCTCCCACCCTCCCTACCACCACTCCACCAAGGGACTTTGAAGTCCTGTCTCTTTTCTGGGCTGAACTGAGATTGGATTTCTTTAGCACCTCCCAGGGATGGGCGGACAGCTGAAGGGAGCTTAAAGAGAGGAGCACGGAGCCATTTGAAGCCCAGAGTACCAGACTTCACGTTCAGTGATGCTGGGTAATGGTTCAACTTCTCTGAGACTAAATTGGCTTGTCTTTAAAATGAGAGTAACAAAATCACCTCCCCGAGTTATTAGGATGATGATATAAAGAGGCACAGGAGGGACTTTCCTGGCGGCCCAGTGGTTAGGACTCCGAGCTTCCACTGCAGGGGGCAAGGGTTCGATCCCTGGTTGGGGAACTAAGATCCGCATGCTGTGTGGTGTGGCCAAAACTAAAAACAAATTAAAAACAAAAAAAGAGGCACAGGAAAAGTCAGGGGTAAAACGGGAGCTTCCCCTTCCCCCCAGTGTTGACTCATATGGCTTCAAACTCATTTTGTATTTCTAGGTCTCCAGCAAATGTGTTTAGTGCGGCTCTAACTAAACTTCTCCAGAAAACAAAGCCTGTCCTTGCCCTGCAGCTGTCCTCTATTTGGAATCCTTCAAATCTAAAAATTCAGAAATGTTTGCATGTCCGTTCCCCTCTCTGAATCGTCCTGGGATGTCCTGACTCTTGTTTTCTCACCCGCTTTCTCTTCAGTGGTTCAGATATCCTCTCAATATTTGTGTTTGCAAAGTTCCATCCCTGGGCCTGAATTCCCCCCAGAGTTCTCGTGGCCCAGATCCAAACAGCCTGCAAGCATGTCCCTTTACCTCACCCGACACTCCAGTCTTGTTTTGCCAGCAAATATGTATGGAATGTCACTAAGTGCCAAATCCTGTGCCGGGACTGTGGTTTTCAGCTAAATTAGAAACAGTTCAACCCTCAAGGAGCTCCCGTTCAGGGGGAGATGGATTATGCAGTGACGGTGGTACGGATGCGCTCTGTTCCAGCACCCAGGAGACGCAGCAGGCCAGGGGCTGCCTGAGGATAGGCACGAGGAGATGTGCATCCCCCAAGCGGTGAGGGCCCGGCCACCTCAGAGGGCCCACCTGTGCGGGGGTCCACCAGGGGTTCCTGGCGGGCGCTGTCCACTCTGCAGACAGAAAGGGAAGCCCTCACACCAGTTGCAGCCTGGGAGTCAGAGTGGAGAGAAAAGAGCTTCTGCCTGGGTCCGGCAGCCAGGGCTCCAGCCCCATCAACACCCAGCGCTCAGCTCATGGGATGTGAGAACCACGATGCGAAATCAGGGTGTGGAATCCGGGCACCCCAAGGCCTCCCGGGCTTGCTTGGGAAAAGATAGGAAGCGTATTGTGTGAGCTGATGCTCACCGGGGATTCTCAGTTAAGCGAACATCAGCACTGACTCAACACGGGGGCAGCTGCTCTATGCTCAGGCTGTTTGCCAGGCAAACTGCAGGACCGGGGACACCGAGAGCCAGCAACATTGCAGAAACCAAATCGCTGGGCAGAATTCATAAAAGGCTGAATAGACTGGCGTGTAAACAAACAGCCATAACACAGGGCGGTGTCGCTCAGAAGCCACCACATGCACAGTCACTCGGCAACGTGACGTAGTGAAGAAGACACGGCCTTGGGTCAGACCTGCCAGGCTCAATCCCAGCTCAGACATGTAGTAGCCAGGAGACCAGGGCCTCAATGTCCTGATCTGTAAACTGGGGCTGCAGCAGGATTCCCTTAGCCTTGATATATGGAAAGTGAAGTGCCTGGTATATAGGAAAGGTTCAATAAAGAGTCCTTGTTGGGCTTCCCTGGTGGCGCAGTGGTTGAGAGTCCGCCTGCCGATGCAGGGGACACGGGTTCGTGCCCCGATCCGGGAAGATCCCACGTGCCGCGGAGCGGCTGGGCCCGTGAGCCATGGCCGCTGAGCCTGTGCGTCCGGAGCCTGTGCTCCGCAACGGGAGAGGCCACAGCAGTGAGAGGCCCGCGTATCGCCAAAAAAAAAAAAAAAAAAAAAAGGGCCCTTGTTATGGATATTATTATTACTATGAGCGGAGCCCAGTAAGCTTTGCCGTCTCCCTCATCCTCGCGTTCTGCAACGGGTCACCAGACAAGTCCTGTGTCGGCTCTCCTGTCTGTGTTCCTCTCCCGTCCTGCCCTCTCACCGGGCCCTCCCTCCAGCCTCACCTGAGGCCCGGCCTCGGCAGCCGTGGGCCTCCTCTGCTCACCTCTCCGCTGCCTTCGGCCTGGACACGAGCCTCCTTAACCGCATAGCTGGCCCTCCTCACACCAGCTGAAGGGGGCCCCTCCCAGCCCTGTCATTTATACAAGTCGCATTCTGCCTGACATTGCGGGGTCTGAGCCCCTGGCGTTGACTCCATCGTGAATCCGGCACATGAGTGCAGAGACCAGGACATTTGGATTGGCTCCCGTTCAGGACCTAGCAGACTGCTCTGCATCTTAAGTGCTATGTACTAAATCTCTCTACAAAAAACAGCACATATTAAATATGTTAACAAATAAATGAAAGTACCTTTTCCCTATACCGTTCCTTATACTAACCCACCAAGACGTGGGTGAATAAAGGTTATCTTAAGCCAATTTCCCATGGACCGTATCCTCCAATAGCATGCATTTAGCACCTAAGTGCCCGTGTCACTCTTCGAAGCAGGCCACCAAAACCATATATTGTGGTCTTTGGTTTTCTGGAATCTACAGTATAAAACAGAACTTGATGCCACAAGTTCCGTTCTGCCCTGGAATTAACAGAACTTAATTCCAGGGCAATTACAAGTCAAATCCCAATACTATAAACTCCAAGAGATCATAAAATACATCATAACAAACATTACTTCTAAGAAGAGAGTCTGGCTGGCTAGGGTTTTGAAATCTCTTGGTTTGTCAGATGACACTCTGTTATAATCTAACTTCCCTTGTGGCATTATCAGCAAACTTTGTAAATACTGACGATGTTGTTGGCAGGGAGAGGGGTAGAGTTGTTAGAAGTGCCCGGGGGTGGAAAACACGCAAGAGATTAAGGGAAAACGTACAAAGGAAATGAGGAAAGAATACGCAAAATGGGGAATTGGATGAGGTTCTGGTGGCAGGCGCTCTGTTCTGAGCCTGAGTTTCTTCTTCCTCTTGGTGTTTCTTTCTCCAGGCCTGGACAGACCCTAAAGACGAGAGGATCAGCTAAGAAACCCAGGGAACAGGGCAGGCCGGCTGGGGAAATATTTGTGGACTATCCCTTATGAGGTTATTCCTATTCTAAAGAACTTAAGGTAGAACCTGCTTATAGGAAGGATGAACATTGGAAAATGGTTTTCTTTTCCTGCCAATTTCTACTAATCTCAATCTCTACGAATTGACATTCCTCCGAATTGCAACTAATGATCTGCACATAGTAGTTTCTCAATAAAATACTTTTGAATTGATGTTGTGTGGGACGGCAGGTGGTTTCGGTTCTGATTCCTGCTACGGGAAGTCGTGTTTTGTACAATTGAGGGTAAGGTTTGTTTCACTTTCGAAATTGTTCTGAAACCTTCGGCTCTGTGGGATCTGAGCAGCTTTGTAATAGAGAAGCTCCAGCAGGTCCCTGTGTATCTCTTCCAGGAGTCCTGCTATGTGTCTGCTAAAAGAGAAATATGAGCACACAAAACATAGCTCATTTTACCTTGAAAAAAAAAAAAATAAGGCCACAGTGCCCCAGGGCACAAGCGACAGCCAATGAAGTAGCAAACGAACAGCTGGAATTGGGTTTTTGCTGAGCCACAACTGGAAACACATTTATACCTAATGAACAGGGGCCGATGGGCTGGATTCTATAGGAAATGACAAGTAAAAGGAGGGAATGGAGCATGGACAGTGAATACTATCTGTATTTTTAAATAACTCCTTGTGATTAAGGAAAGATAGATTAATGACAAGTCTGGCGTTCTGAAGCACTGTTCCAGCTTCATAGATGCACACTAGCAAATCCAACAACAAGCCTAAAACAGCTGGATGTAGCGTGTTAACAGAATAGTGAGGATGGGGATTTATGTGGCATACTTGGCACACAGTAAACTTCAGCCTCTGCCATAGCACACGTTCTTAATAAAACATGCATGTCGAGCATTTATGTCGCCCTGTTTATGAAGCACTGATGACGCTTGCTACACGCCTCAGGAAGGGAACCATATTTAGCCTGAGACGCTGCCCCCGAGGTGTTTTCATGCAGCTGAAAAGGCCACAGTCCCTCACCACACTAGGTCCCATCTTGCTGACGCCACCAGGTTTTCTGCCCTAGAAAGACCCCCGCCAAGCAGCCAGGGGTTCCCCGGAACGTCAGTGAGACCTCGGGGAGCAGAGGAAATCAGAATCTGACCTGGTGGAGTATCACTCCTGGGCCTTAGCTATTTATTTTCTCACATTCCTCCTGCCCGGCACCTTATACCTCATCTTCTACCCCCTTCTGTGACACTCTTGACACAAAGCAGAACCAACAGACATGAATACAAGGTTACAAAGGAAGCGGGCCAGAGAGAAGTTTGGGAACGTAAGCCCTGGGCTGGGTGGGAGGTCGAGGCTGTGGTAACCTTCATTTAGTCCAGAGGTGGGACGGCTCAGAGGGGATTTAGTCCCAAGAGCTCAAAACAGGGCAGCGGGAGTGCTGTCCATGGGTGACAGGATGAGAGAGGGAGGTTTATACCCCAAGAGGAGTTTGATTGGAACAAGGAAAGGTTCACTTGTCTTCCAGAAGTTTTGGACAAACGATGGGCAGTGGGAGGGCTTCCCTGGTGGCGCAGTGGTTGAGAGTCCGCCTGCCGATGCCGGGGACACGGGTTCGTGCCCCGGTCCGGGAAGATCCCACATGCCGCCGAGCGGCTGGGCCCGTGAGCCATGGCCGCTGAGCCTGCGCGTCCGGAGCCTGTGCTCCGCAATGGGAGAGGCCACAACAGTGAGAGGCCCGCGTACCCGCCCCCCAAAAAAAATGATGGGCAGTGGGGTTCAACAATCATGCTACACAGAGAGGCTGCTTCACCTGGGTGAGGGACATTCACTTCAGTATGTATTTATTGGAAAAGCATTTTATCAAAAATGATCATTTTCAGACTTCCCTGGTGGTACAGTGGTTATGAGTCCTCCTGCCAATGCAGGGGATGTAGGTTTGATCCCTGGTCCGGGAAGATCCCACATGCTGTGGAGCAACTGAGCCCGTTCGCCCTGGAGCCCATGTGCCACAACTAGATGATAAAGAAAGAAAGAAACAAACAAACAAAAAAAGGACTTCCCTGGTGGCACAGTGGTTAAGAATCCACCTGCCAATGCAGGGACATGGGTATGAGCCCTGGTCTGGGAAGATCCCACATGCTGCAGAGCAGCTAAGCCTGTGCGCCACAACTACTGAGCCTCCCCTCTAGAGCCCGCGAGCCACAACTACTGAAGCCCATGTGCCACAACTACTGAAGCCCGCGTGCCTAGAGCCTGTGCTCCGCAACAAGAGAAGCCACCGCAATGAGAAGCCCGCGCACTGCAACGAAGAGTAGCCTCCACTTGTCGCAACTAGAGAAAGCCCGCATGCAGCAATGAAGACCCAACGCAGCCAAAAAAATAAATAAATAAATTCATTAAAAAACATGTTAATTAGGAGATGGAAGGTGATGTCCTCCCCTACACCCTTACACACACACACACACACACACACACACACTCCCAAATATTTCTCACCAGGAACGTCTGCCCCCCAGATCTGGCCTCTAGTGCACATTGGCTTGATAAGAAGGCAAAGGAAGACTGCTTTATAGAAAAAAGTGAATAAGATAGTTAGGAAAAAACTTTTTTTAAATATCTACTCCTTGTTATTTCACCATTATAGCTTCATTCCTTGGGATCTTTAAGAGTTATTATTTTAAATTTTAAATACCTTGGGTCAGAGGCAGAGGGTAGTCCATAAGCCCACCAGTAAGTAAACAGAGCGAGTTGTTCTAGAGGTTGTCCTGGGAATCTTTCATCCTGAATTATTTTGACATCTCAGACTCCCTGGCCTGGCCTGGTGTCATCCAGGGACCCCGGCCTCCTAGGCTGGGACTTAGATATCACTGAGGTAAACTTTCCCTCCTGGCTGGCTTAGGTTCCAGGATACAAACCTAGCTAGAGATTTATATGGCCTCAGGCCCCAAATGAAAATTAGAAATCAAGCAACATATTGGGAAAATATTTGTAATTTGTGACTAAGGTTAATTGCCTTAACATAAAAAGAGCTCTTGCAAATCAAAAGATGAACATTACAATAGAAAATCAGCAACAAGAACAACGAACTACCCTCCACCCCAACACACACACAAACGGTGCAACAATTCATACGGGAAGAAATACAACATGATAAAAAGGCAAAGAAAACCAGTTCAAACACTCAAGTAATTAAAGAAATGCAAACTAAAGCAACAGTGGGATACTTTTTTCACTTATCAAATTAGCAAACATTTTGTTTTGTTTTACTAATGATAAATTTAGTATTGGAAGGCATTCAGGAAAATGGATCTCTTTTATACTTTTGTAGGAATGTAAATTGGCACAGTCTTTCTGGGGGGAAATTTGGGATATTTGTCAGTGGCCCTTTAACCCAGCATTTCTCAATATGCACACCACAGGGAATTGGTTAAATAAACTATGGTACATCCACATGTCACTGTGAAAAATGATGTTGTAAAAGAAACATTCAGTGTCATTGATAAAAAAGTAGATTACAAATTAACATGTTTGGTACAAATATAATTGATTAAAAAAATATATATGTATAGGCTTGAAGAATCAGATTCTTTGTGATATAAAATTATTAAGTTTGAAATGTATTTTGCTTCCATGAATGACACTACTTAGAAGTCTAAATAAAGAATTTCCCTAGCAGTAATTAGTTTGTCCTACAAATATTTATTAAAATCCTCCTATGAGCCAGGCACTATTCTAGATGAGAGATACAGAAGACAAAGTTCTAGTCTTTACGTCCCTTTTGGTAGGGAACATAAATGATAAGTAAAACATACATAAATAAGAGAGAGATCATTTCAAAAAGAAAATCATTTACTGTGATAGAGACTGTCCACAGGTCAGGGGACAGCATTAGATATGATGAACGATCAGATGAAATTATATTCGAGTTGAGAGTAGACTGGGGAGGAGACTCAAGCCACAGGAAAAGCCTTCCAGGTGGGAGGGAGAGCACATGCAAAGTCCCCGAGGCAGCAACAATATTGGAATGACTAAGGAACAGAAGTCAGTTAGTTCAGTGTGGCGAGAATCTGTGTATGAAAGTGAGCAAAGGGGTGGTAAAGAATGAGGCGAGAGAATTAGGCAGGGGCCAAATCACATACACTCTTAGGCCAGGTAAGGAGGTTAAATCTTATTCTAGGGTAATGGGAAGCCGTTGGAGGACTTTATTGATAATTTGATAAAATGTATTTTTTTAAGGATAAAAAAAAATCTAAACTTTTGGTAATATGCAGTTAATAAATTAACTTCACATATACAATCTCACTTAATAAAACAATTCTGCAGGATAGGTATTATTTCTTTTCCTCATAGACGTTGAATGACTTGGCCATGGCCATACAGCTAGTAGGTGGCATGATTGGGACGAGAAACTGGGTAAGTCGCTAGAAATGAAAATTTTAAAAGTCTTGTAAAGTAAATAAGTCACGGGGATGGAATGAGTAGCATAAGGAATATAGTCAGTAATATTGTAATAACTCTGTATGGTGACGATTTTGAAATGTACATAAATATCGAATCAATACGATATACTAATCTGATACTGTATGTAAATTATACTTCAATAAAAAAAAGAAAGAAAAAAACAGTCTGCAACACTGAATGTTAGTCATTTGTTGTGGTGGCTAAAATTCATACATTAGCATTCCCATATGAGTACACAGAATTAACAAATGAATTCTCCTGTCACCACCTCCCCTTAATACAGGATTTTAAGGAAGTAACCAAGGAACTCAGTTGTGCTTCCCAGGTTATTGCACCAGGATTGGAAAATCTGAGACTTTGGTTGCAACATTGGGCACCTGCACTTCAGATAATCTTCAAGCCTTTTGAAAGATTGGCCTAAGTGTGCTGGATGCAGCCTCTCTTTTGAAAGGGCCACCCAGCCCTGCCTCCCTGGGTATCAGCTGTAGGAGGACTGAGCACTTATTCGAAAACAGAGGGACTGCCTGGAGCCATACCATCAGGCCCCAGCAATGTGTCCTCTTTCAAGTCAGGATGGGAAGAAACATTTGTCTTGGACTTCGACCTGCTCTTTCACCATTCAGCCTCTGTTTGAATGGAACGGCTGATTAAGCTGAGCTCTCTCAGCTGAGTGTTTTCCAGCTGCTGCTGAAGCCAGCCTGCATGTCTCTGCTCCTTAAAGTGTTCCAACAGCCACTGGCTAGTTCTTCTCTGTGTGGGACATTGGAATCTAACTCCTCTCCCAGTCTGTCCTTGGCTTTCCCTGTCTCATTATCCGGGCAGCTGCAAGCTGAAAGCATCCCATTTACTCAGTGGTCTCTGTTTTATCCCTGGATTCCCAAAATGCTGCTCTTACTTAGCTGGACGTCCCCTCGTCTACATCTTGCCAGCCTGTGCTTACACATTCTCTGTGCAGCCTGGCTGTTCTTCTGTAGGATCCTTCACACATAAATCTCCTCTGGGATCTGAGTCCAGCCTTTTAAAATAAGAAAATGAGATGTCTAGAGTAGTCAAATTCATAGAGAGAGAAAGTGGAATGCTGATTGCCAGGGGATGGGGGGAGTGGGGTGGAGAGTTGTTATTTAATGGGCATGAGGTTCCGTTTTGTATGATGAAAAAATTCTGGAGGTTGGCTGTGCACCAGTGTGAATGTACTTAACACTCCTAAACTGTACACTTAAAAATGGTTAAGACGGTAAGTTTCATATGTTAAAAAAAGAGAAAGAGACAATTGGATATTACATTCCTCCTGAGGAGGAATATACCATCACCTATGAAAAAGTCTTGCCAAAAAATCAAACCCATTTAAGTCTGATCAAGCCTCTGGGTTTAATGACCAATTTACATAAAATGCAGGAACAGAGGGACATGCTACACAACATCACATGGAAGCAATCAGCAAAATCCAGACTGTGGGAAACTCTACAGGAAAAGCAGTGGAGTTTCTTTAATAAATAAATTGCAAAGAAAAAAAAAGTAGAAGAAGGAGGAAACCATAGATTAAGAGAGTCTTAAAAGACAAAAAACCAATTGCAATGCATGGAGTTATTTGGATGTTGATTCAAATAAACCATAAAAATGTATGACACAATCAGGGAATGTTTGAGAATGTTTAGGAATCTAATGGTTATTTTTAAGCCCTTATCTTCTGGAGACAGATACTAAAATATTTATGGGTGAAATAGTATAATAGCTGGGACCTGCTTCAAAATAATTTGGGGTGGGGAAGTTGGAAGGTATAGGGGAAATAAGATTGGCTGTGAGCTTATAGTCAATGAAGCTGGTTGATAGGAGCCATTACTCTATTCTTTTCCAGTCTATCTTTATGTCTGACATTTTCCATAATTAAAAGTTTTCTTTTAAAAATATTAACCTTATAGTCCACTCAAAGCTTTTCTACTCTTCCCCCAGCAGTACAGTGTAGGGGATGGGGCTACGGTCTGAAAACCCTCTCTCTCTCTCCCTCTCCCCTGCACCTGGCCTGCTGGGTCCAGACAGGGGATGGAGCAGGGTGGGCAGGGCAGCCTCCTCCCTCTCCACACAGCCTGGCCATTTGTGTGGCAGGGTCCACATGCTGGGCCTTCTGGAACACATCTGTGGGGTCTCCAGATGAGCCATCAGCTGGCCTTCTCTGCCACACCTTCCCTAGCATGGAGGTCAGGCTCCAGCTCAAGTGTGGGCTCTCCCAGCCACAGTCCACACCACAGCCACCCTAGGTAGGTACCTGAAGAAAGCTTAAGTCTGGCCATCTACTGAGCTGCCTACAAAACCCACAGGTAATCCTTGTATCCTTTCTGTGTCAAATGGAGGAAATACAGCTTCCCAAGTGGCACACCTGCTCCCGGCCACCTCTCTTGCTCTTTTCTCCACATCCAGGTGGCATTAGACAATGTTTGGGCAACTTGTAGACAGAAGACAAAACTGGGGCTGTGGTTGGGATCAGGTTGGGCATATCCACTCTTTATCATTGATTATCTTGGTGTTTCTCTCCTTCATTTCTTGAATGAATAAATACATGATAAAAAGCTCCATGTAAGATATGGCCAGACTGAGCCTGCAAATAAGTTCTACCCGCCCAAGTATTCCAAGTAGGGAGAGTCTGGATTCCATGTGATGCATAGAACTGGCAACTGGAATAAGCTTGGGTTTCTTTTTTTTTAATTAAATAATTTATTTATTCATTTTTATTTTTGGCTGCATTGGGTCCTCGTTACTGTGTGTGGGCTTTCTCTAGTTGCAGCGAGCGGGGCTACTCTTTGTTGTGGTGCACGGGCTTCTCATTGTGGTGGCTTCTCTTGTGGAGCACGGGCTCTAGGCACGCGGGCTTCTGGAGTTGTGGCACACAGGCTCAGTAGCTGTAGCTCGTGGGCTCTAGAGCGCAGGCTCAGTAGTCGTGGTGCACAGGCTTAGTTGCTCCGCAGCACGTGGGATCTTCCTGGATAAGGGCTCGAACCCATGTCCCCTGCATTGGCAGGTGGATTCTTAACCACTGTGCCACGAGGGAAGCCCCAAGCTTGGTTTTTTAAATGACTATGTTTTATGAAAGAATCTCTAATTATTAAATATTTCAACTTGGGCGGCATATTTTACAGATAGAAAGAGTTGTAATTGTGCCCAGGAGCATAAAGTTAGTATCAGATCATCAGCACAATACCTGAATAAATTTCTTACTCTGAAAGCATCTTTCCTAGCACAAAACTAATGCACATGGAAGAGTCAAAAAACATAGCACAGCCAGCAAAGAAGAGAACGGCAGATACCACTGATTAGCACAGGTACAAGGCTAAGTACTTTGTAGATGTTATCTCACATAATCTCCACAACAATCCTGCATTGTCTGCATTATTATCTCCAATGAGAGTTGAGGCAACCAAAATTCAGAGAAGTTACTTTAGTAAATGAAGGAACCAGGATTCCTTTATTCATAAACTCCACCTCCATTTGACTCTGAAAGTTGAGTTCTTAATCTCCATGTACTACTTATAATAAAACACTAAAGGGGACTTCCCTGGTGGTCCAGTGGTTAAGACTCCATGCTCCCAATGCAGGGGGCCCGGGTTAGATCTCTGGTCAGGGAACTAGATCCCACATGCTGCAACTAAAAGCCCACATGCCACAACTAAAGATCTTGCATGCCACAACTAGAGATCCCTCATGCCTCAACTAAAAAGATGCCACATGCCGCAATGAAGATCCTGTGTGCCACAACTAAGACCCAAATAAATATCAAAAAAACCCAAACAGACACTAAAAATATTTGCCAGGTTAGGAGACAGATGTGTACGTATGTGCATACGGTAGATATGTATGTATATATATGATAAAGATAGATATGGGTATAGATGTAGACTATATATATTTAATATTCAAGTTAAAATTTATTTCCCTTCTAAGATACAGGATTTGTGAAAAGCTTAATCTACATAGTTACTAAGTCCTTACATTTTTTTTTTTTTTTTTTTTGGCGGTACTCGGGCCTCTCACTGTTGTGGCCTCTCCCGTTGCGGAGCACGGGCTCCGGACGCGCAGGCCCAGCGGCCATGGCTCACGGGCCCAGCCGCTCCGGGGCATGTGGGATCCTCCCGGACCGGGGCACGAACCCGTGTCCCCTGCATCGGCAGGCGGACTCTCAACCACTGCACCACCAGGGAAGCCCTCCTTACATATTTTAAAAAATATTTTATTGGGGCTTCCCTGGTGGCGCAGTGGTTGAGAGTCCGCCTGCCGATGCAGGGGACACGGGTTCGTGCCCCGGTCCGGGAGGATCCCACATGCCGCGGAGCGGCTGGGCCCGTGAGCCATGGCCGCTGGGCCTGCGCGTCCGGAGCCCGTGCTCCGCAACGGGAGAGGCCACAACTGTGAGAGGCCCACGTACCGCAAAAAAAAAAAAAAAAGAAAGAAAAAAAAAAAGAAAAAGAAAATTTATTGGGGTATAGTTGATTACTAAGTCCTTACATATTTAACACTGTTTCTAATCTATCATAGGAACTACTTTCCAAAAAAATGTGAATCACAGCTGAATTGAAGAGTATTTGGGAAATGTAGCAATGTTCTTTATATAAATATACCATATTATAAGTCTACTGGAGGTCCAGTGGGATTTGCCTTTGTGGAATTTGAAACAAAAGAACAAGCAGCAGAAGTTATTTAGGTAAGTCCAGATCTTAAAAAGAAAAAAAACAAAAAATTTAGTGTTATAAACAGTAACAAACTTTTGGGAACCATTTTAGTTTCTTAATAATCTACAGAAGAGGCACCAAGAAAACCTAGTATATTCCCTAAGACAGTGAAAAGAAGCCCATTCTAGTTGTAAGAATGGCCAGTGAGTTATTTACTTAATATTTAAATAGATGTAGCTAAAGTAAAATGGGACGAATGATAGTGCTGCAGAAGAAAAAAAGAAAGGCTGAATGAAGAGTCCAATAAGGAAGCAGCCAGAGCACCTGTAAAACGAAAAGATCCAGACCCACCTTACACCTGAGGGCTCCGAACTAGAGATTACTGAACCCCAAGGCACCCTCAAAGAAAAAAAACAGGACAAAGTTGAAGTATCCAGCTTCCCTGAAGTCAGAACAGGGAAAAGAGGAAGAGAGTAGCTCCGAAGGTGCAGAATGTGTAGCTTCCAGACCAAAAGTAAAGAAAACGGCTCAGAAAAACAAAAACAAAAAACTAAAAAAAAAAACATTTAAAATGAAGCTGCAGGAGCTTAAAAAGAAAACACAGGTATGACTGTTCTCAAGTTAGGGTAAGATAATTAAGATTATATTTCATCTATGTTACTTAGCCACAAATATCTTAACTGGATTTTTAATTTCTCAAGATTTAGAAGTCTCTACAGAAGAGGAGAAAGGATACTGGAGATACAAAAGGTGGATTTCTCTCAAAAGCAGCATAAGAAAAAACAGAAAGAGACATAAAATGGGGGAAGAGGTTGTACCATTTATAGTACGATCAAAGTAAGTCTATGGTATAAATTCTGTTGTTGGCAATTGACGTGCCCTCCAAGGTTAGGCTACGTTTTAATGGCTATGATAGTACCTGGAAGGAAGAGGTCAGGTGAATTGCATCTTGTTGTACATAAAGAAGGTGAAACTGTATGGTTCAGGTATTTGAAAGCCAAAGCTTTTAATATAGGGGCAAGTTTTATAATTCTGAAGACCATTTTGCATGTGTATATGCATTTCCTGACACTGGAAAAGAAGGTGGAGACAGAGGAGGAGGGAAAAGCAATACCACGCCGTATTGCCTAAATCTCCAATGACTCAACGCTGTTTATGTACTGAGCAGTAGCGTAGGATTTAGGGGATTTCCCAAGGGAATCCCCACAAGCCATATTTATATCTAGGATTTGCTTGAAGAGAGTTTAGAAGTCCCCATGGCCACACTGTTTCAGCTAAATTCCTTAGCTCCCTATAATTTAAAATATATCTCTTTTGCATAAAAGTAAAGCAAAGGTTTGCTACTTTCATTTTCTAGAGGGAACTATACATTTCATGATGCTAGACATGTTTGGCACAAGATGTAAATTTCAGTTATTAATTTAATTTTTATTTAAAATATCCTTTATCTACAAGGCAAATTATATTTCACCTATAGGGAAGCTTGGTATCTAAGACAAATAAATTTAACTTTTCTATGTAATCAAAATATGACAGATTAATTCAGACCTTTTAACTCTTCTCTAAATAAAGCTAGCTGGTAATTGTATTAGTTGCCTACTGCTACATTACAAATGATCCCAAAACTCAGTGGCTTAAAACAACAATGAATATTTATTATCTCATACTTGCTGTGGGTCGGGAATTTGGGAAAGGCTTCACTGGTGGTTCTTGCTCAGGGTCTCTTGTAAGGTGGCAGCTGGGGCAGAGTCTAATCTGAATGCTTGAGTAGGGCCAGAGGCTCTGCTTCTAAGATAACTCGCCTATGTGACTGGGAAGTCAGTGTTGGGTGTTGGTAGGAGGCCTCAGTTACTCATCCTGTGGACCTCTTTATACGACCGATTGAGTGTCCTCACAACATGGTGAATGACTTTCCCGAAGCAAGTGATCCAAGTAAGCAAGACAGAGCTGCAAGGTCTTTTCTGACCTTGCCTTCACAGTCACACACTCTCATTGCCACAATATCCTATTGGTTATGCAGGTCACTCTATTCAATGTGGGGGGTACACAGGGACATCAAAACCAGGTAACAAGAATCACTGGAGACCATTTTCGAGGCTGGCTGCCAGGGTCATCAAGGCACACTAAGAACCCATGATTCCAAAATAAAAAGGCACTCATACAAAGAGCATGAAACACAATGTAGCATATTCTGTAAAGCATGGTGTGGTAGATTGCTACAGAAATGACCCCTAAGGATTCACATCTTCCAGAACCCATATGGCCTTGCATAGCTCCCTCTCATGTTGACTCTGAGTTTGGCCATGCAACTTGCTTTGACTAATGGGATACTGGCAATGTGATTCGAGCAATGGTTTGAAAAGCAAATGTACGTTGGGACCTGCCTTTTCGTGCTGCTGGGGATTCTTCCTCCACCATGTAAACGAGCCCACACCCACATACACACATTATACGACCCCATCCTTGGCCAATGTCCTCCTGTTTTCCTATCGAAACTTGCTATCAAGAAAAGGTCTAAATTCATTCATGCTGCATGTAAAATTTAATGATAGCTTAAGTGTTTCAGATCATTTTAACTTTAAAATAACAAGTACATTTTTTAGAATTTGAAAATCTGAGGGTGAAATCATAAGGAATAGGTCAGAAGAGTTGTTATTGCTCCATGTCCTCTGACCCCTCACCTCTCCACCCTCCCAACTGGTGTTTGAGAGGGAAGTGGACCTGGGAGGAAAAGACATGACCAATGACAGAAATAGCCTCACCAGGAATAAAATACACTTCATCTACACGTCCTGAGTGTGCCCTCAGTTGCTGATAATCAGGAAGCCAAAATCCTTTCACTGTGGCCTTAATAGAATCTTTCCTAAAACCCTTTTCTCACCCCTGTACACTCCCTGGGTCCACTGCTATAGGCTGCAAAACAACTTGACAAGCCCAGCAGTGTGCAAAGAAAGGACCCTTTAACGGCTTTTTAGTCCATACATGGTAGCCTGCTACCTTTCCCCAGAGCAATCCATTTTAACCATCATGTAGAAAAGAATTGGGTCCTAAATTTGTTCTTAGGATCCATAGGGCCTTTTTTCTCTGAAAATACTATTTAGAACTAACATATGGGAAAATGCAATGTCTATACACATTTCATTACACTTGCTATCTTTCTTGCACCTAAATGAAACTATAACACTCACGCATCATCAGCAGGGTATATATTTGGAATTAATCTTCTAGTAGAAAAAAAGGATTTTCACTGTCATCCTCTCTCCCTTGTGATCAACATATACATTTAGAGGAAGTTCTGAGGCTCTGTATTCTAAGAAAGTAAGGTGAATAATAATACCTGCTATACATGCTTAGGGTGGCCATAAGAACAGAAATTTGAACAGATATGGATTTGCATATTGGTTCTAGAACTTATGGTTTGATTTTATGTGCACTGCGTAGCCTCTCTGAGCCTCGTCTAAAGAATGAGGACAATTGATACATTCCGTATTGGGTTCAGGTGAGAATCCCTAAGACGCTATGTTTAAAGCACCAAACACAGGGCAGGGCACACGACAAAGGGTCTTAATAAATGTTGGTTTCACTCAGCTTTCCTTTTCCTTCCTTTATTTAACATACGAACTATGGGAGCTAAAGGCATCACTTCAGTTCTGATGTTTCGTGTATTCGGCCCGAATCCGAATCAGGTATCTTTTACCTGAATCAAGCATCATTGACCTGAAAGCAGAACGTGATTATTAGCAGCTATAAACAAGGATGCAAAGATCCCTTCTAAAAGCTTCCAGTGTCAGATGGAACTCACTGATTCAGACTAACAACTACGACTGGGCCAACCAGCCCAAGACAAATGACAAGTGTGTTAATTAGTGAAATGGGATGAATAAGGGAATGGTGCAAGAGTTTTCGGTGTGGTTGTGTGCAGAGCAAGTCCAGACAAGATGGGTGTTGGAGGGGGGTGAGGAGTCGGGTAGGAAATCACCACCTCGGTCCAGCTTATTGGGAAAGGCTTTGAGAGAGAGGTCTCATTTTGGAATTATTTGTATAGTGGTAGGAGGGGGGTTTTGAGCTAGACGTGAAGGGGTGTTTCAGGTAAGCGGTGTGTCCTGAGAAAGAGTTCAAAGGACAGAGAGGATCTTGCTGTAGAGGAAAGGAGACACCCAACCACATCCAACATTATCCAAGATAAGTAGGGAAGGAGTAAATCACTGACCCACAACAAGAGATGGGTGGCATCCGTGGGTGAGGCTCCTGAGGAGCTGGTAGCAGTGTGAGCCTTTGCAGAGGTGCAAAAATGTTTCCATGGGCATTGGCTCATGCTTAGGGCCCTAACTTAGAGTGAGGGGCAGGGGACTTGGGGCCACTCCAAAGCCAAAGTGATTGGGACTCATTAACTTGGACAGCAGATGGCTTAAGGAGAGACCTAAATTCTCTTCATTTTTTAAACAACTCCTTTGGGGACTTCCCTGGTGGTCCAGTGGGTAAGACTCCATGCTCCCAATGCAGGGGGCTTGGGTTCAATCCCTGGTCGGGGAACTAGATCCCACACGCATGCCGCAGCTAAGAAGCCCATATGCCGCAACTAAGACCCAGCGCAGCCAAAATAAATAATAAATAGTTTTAAAAAATAAAATAAAATACATGACTCCTTTGGGAGCAGTGTGGCTGCCTCTTCTTCATTCCCATTAATGGCAAAGTCACAGAAAGGTTTTGAGTTTCAGCAGAAGAATATAGTAGAGACAAGGAAAAAGTCGTGATTCATATGAATAGGAGACAAAAGGACAGTTTGATCAGAGGGCTATAAAATTTAATTCCCAGGAGTTCTTTCTGAAGAGGCGAAACCTCCTCTGTCTTCATGCTACATTTGTTCATGAGCCCTCGGTCTGACATTTATGACATTCAATCAATGGACATTTGCTAGATCCAAGTTCATAAAGGCAGAATGTAACCTTAGCATACCCAGTGCCCAAGGATTTGCCTTTATGTAGGTTTCAGATCCCCTTTAGCTCATGTTTCAGGAAATCAGCTCCCTCCCTCCTATATCTCAGGTCCTACTGCATCTCCCATCACTTCTGCTCCTCTCTTCTGCTCACACAGACCTTCACCTTTCTTCAAACCAGCAACTTCCCTCCACACAGGCTCACTGACTTGAATGTGAGCCTCCAGAGAGGAGAGATGTTCCCCTATCACCAAAAGTGGAAGAAGGAGGTTGGAAGTGGATGGTTCTGGAAAGAAGTTAGAAGTAAACACACAGCTACACACGATTCTTAAAATTGATGGTATGGAAGACTGCTGTGTGTTCACCAAATTCTGTCTCCTTTTCCTCCCAGCAAACCGTAAGTCTGATTTCTGTTTCCCTTGCAGCCACTTGGGTGATGTGACTGAATTTTGGGAAATGGAAAGTGGGCAGGAGTGATGCGTATCACAAGCTCCCACAGGCTCCTCCAACCTGGAAAAGGATTAAGAGGCCACAGGGGTACAGAAGCACCAGATGGAAAGAACCTGGGTCCTGAGTGACTGTGTGGATGCCTCCCCCTGCCAGGAACTCACAATGGATGTGATGAGAGAGAGAAGGAAACCTTTATTGTGTTGGGCCACTGAGATGCAGGGGGGGTATTTGTTACAGTGCGTGGTCTATCCTGACTAATACACATGGAGATTAGAGGGTGGCTTCTCTTTGGGTTATAGATACACTAGTGCCCATGTTAAGACAGATCACCTGTGGGAGGGTCTGGCCATGGTGCCTGAACTATGGGGCCAGAAACGATGAAAGAAGATAAACAGATGTTTAAAGGAATTGGGGTAGCATCAAGTGAAAAGGTAAGATGACATCTAAAAATCTATTCCATGCCAAGTCTGTTCAACACAGAAAGAATATTCTTTTCAACAAATGGTGCTGGGACAACTGGATATCCACATGCAAAAGAATGAAGCTGAACCCATTCCTTATACTGCACTCAAAAATTAACTCCAAATGTATCAGAGATCTAAATGTAAGAGCTAAAACTATAAAACTCTTAGAAGAGAACATAGGAGTAACTCTTCATGGAGCTGGGTTAGGCAAAGCCTTCTTAGATATAACATCAAGAGCCCAACAACAAAAGAAAAAAAATAAATTGGACTTCATCAAAATTAAAAACAAACTTTTGTGATTCAAGGGACATCAAGAAAGTGGAAGGACAACCCACACCATGGAATAAAATCTTTGCAAATCACATATCTCACGTGGGACTTATATCCAGAAATCTTACAACTCAATAATAAAAAGACAAATAACTGAATTTAAAATGGGCAAAAAAATCTGAATAGAAATTTCTCCAAAGAAGATACACAAATGGCCGACAAGCAACAAAATATGCTCAAAATCATTAGTCATTAGGGAAATGCAGATCAAAACCACAATGAAATCCCATTTCACATCCACTAGGACGGCTGATATAAAAAAGACAGATAGTAATGTGTTAGGGAGGATGTGGGGAAGTGGAACCCTCATACACTGCTGTTGAGAATGTAAAACGGCACAGCAGTTTGGCAGTTCCTCAAATTGTTAAATGTAGAGTTACCACACAACTCAGCAATTCCACTCCCAGGTATGTGTACACCCAAGAGAAAGGGAAACTTATGTCCACAAAAAAATCTTGTACACGAATGTTGATAGCAGCATTATTTAGAGGAGGTAAAAAGTGGAAACAACCCAAATAGCCATTAACTGAGGAAAGTATAAATAAATGTAGTCTATCCACACAGTGGAATATTATTCAGCAATAAAAAGGAATGAAATACTGATAGATGGAACTACTTGGATAAACCTTGAAGACACTGTTATGTACAAAAAGCCAGTCTCAAAAGCCCACTTATTGTATAATGTCACTTATATGAAATGCCCAGATCTATAGAGAAAGAAAGGGAATTGGTGGTTGCTTAGGGCTAGGATGGGAGAGAGAAGACTGAGGTGAAATGGGACTAACCTCTAATGGGCACAGGAGGTGAGCAACATGTTCCTAAATTGCTTGTGGTGATGGTTGCACAACTCTGTGAATATGCTAAAAAAATCATTGACCCATACACTTGACATGGTGAATTGTATGGAATGTGAATTATATCTCAATAAAGCTGCTGAAAATTTATTCTGAATTATATTCTATTTGATTATATAATTGTATATTTCCATCCACAGAATGATATGATGCCCCAGTACAGAATAATTGGGCTGCAAGTGATAGACCTAAGATTATGGTCCAGCAAGCACTGCTCAGGAAACCTGTCCTTTCATCAGAGATTGCTGGGCTGGATTGCCCACAGCTCCCCAAGGCCTATGGAAACTTAAGACAGTCTATGCCTAAGAAACTTCAAAGGGTACCTTGCATTGGTGTGCTAGTAAATATTTATCATCTGACTCTCTGGTGGGGGGAGAAAAGCTCTGTTTTGCAGTGCTTTGCCAATTTCCCTGGTGTAAACACTCCCACCTTGGACAATTTCTAGCTACCAACATGAGATCACTGAATGTAGCCTTGGAAAAGAGACAAGTGATAATATGTCATCATATGGTATTTCCACTATAGAGATATAATAGACGTAAATCATCTCAAAAGCTTAACAAACGGTAAAATGTAGTAAAATAATTAGGAAGTTACAAGTTTTGCACATTTCATAACTTTGTTTTTAATATAATTTATTTAATTGTAAGTTTTGTATGCTTAATCGTAATAATGGATGGGTTTATCAACCAATTTGCAAATTTCCTGAAAATGTAACCATTGGCTCTCGAGAGGTGGTAAAACTGGTCCAGGAACCACCAGTCCCTTAGTTTACTTCAGCCTGTGATAGGTCAGAGCAAGAGAAGAGACCAATAGAAAAAGTTTCTCTCTCCTCTCACCTCATCCATCCCCACCCTGCCCCACCATTAACTGAACAGAATGTCCTGCCTCCCTAATGCAGAATCGGGCAATGCCTGGAAGACTAAATCTACTGGGAGTTTTCTTTTTCTTCCTATTTAAATAAAACGTCTGGCTTTATGGTTCTTTTCGCCATATTCACTTGCATCTCCAAATATTCTGTCCCACCCTCACCCCACTCCCAAGGAAAAGTAGCAAGGGAATAAGAAGCAAGCAGGCATGGGACTTCCCTGGTGGTCCAGTGGTAAAGAATCCACCTTCCAATGCAGGGGACGCAGGTTCGATCCCAGACCGGGGAACTAAGATCCCACAGGCTGTGGGGCAACTAAGCCTATGAGCCACAACTACTGAGCCTAGGCACCTCGGCTAGAGAGCCCGCGTGCTGTAAACTACAGAGCCCACATTCTCTGGAGCATGTGTGCTACAACTAGGGAGAGAAAACCTGCATGCCACAACCAGACAGAAGCCCGCGTGCCACAACAAAGACCCGATGCTGCCCACCCCCACCAAAAAAAAAGAAGAAGAAGAAGCGGGCAGGCAGGAACAGCAGCTGGTTTAGTACCTTCTCTACTCTCTCCAGAAAGGTAACACTCTGGTCCCTTCCATTCACAATGAGTGAATTTTGAAGTTATAAGAAAGGAGGCTTGAGTCTACCACTGTCACCCTAGAGTCAGGTGAAACTTGTCAAAGAGCAAAATTTACACAGAAAAGTGTAAAGACATTTTCAGGCTGTTACCTTGACAGCTTGAGGTAATATGTTTAGAACAGAATCCGGGCTTGTTTTGTTTGCCTATTTTGTCTGTCAAAATAAATAGAACCTTTTCTTTTGAGCATTTAAACATTTTTTAATTTAATTTAATTTAATTTAATTTAATTTATTGGCTGTGCCATGTGGCATGCGGGATCTTAGCTCCCTGACCAGGGATCAAACCTGTGCCCCCTGCATTGGGAGCACAGAGTCTTAACCACTGGACCACCAGGGAAGTCCCAGAACCTTTTTTTAAATTGAAGAATAGTTGACTTACAATATTACATTGTGATTCAGCAATTTCAGGAGTTTCAGGTGATTCAGTATTTTTATAGATTACACTCCATTAAAAGTTATTATACACCCATTTATGGCAAAAACCCTCCAAAAAGTAGGCATAGAGGGAACTTACCTCAACATAATAAAGGCCATATATGACAAACCCACAGCCAACATCATTCTCAGTGGTGAAAAACTGAAACTGTTTCCTCTAAGATCAGGAACAAGGCAAGGTTGCCCACTCTCACCACTATTATTCAACATAGTTTTGGAAGTTTTAGCCACAGCAATCAGAGAAGAAAAAGAAATAAAAGGAATACAAATTGAAAAAGAAGAAGTAAAACTGTCACTGTTTGCAGATGACATGATACTACACATACAGAATCCTAAACATGCTACCAGAAAACTACTAGAGCTAATCAATGAATCTGGTAAAGTAGCAGGACACAAAAATTAATGCACAGAAATCCCTTGCATTCCTATACACTAATGATGAAAAATCTGAAAAAGAAATTAAGGAAATGCTCCCATTCACCATTGCAACAAAAAGAATAAAATACCTAGGAATAAAACTACTGAAGGAGACAAAAGACCTGTATGCAGAAAACTATAAGACACTGATGAAAGAAATTAAAGACGATAAAAACTGTTGGAGAGATATACCATGTTCTTGGATTGGAAGATTCAACATGGTGAAAATGACTATACTACACAAAGCAATCTACAGATTCAATGCAATCCCTATCAAACTACCAATGGCATTTTTCACAGAACTAGACAAAAAATTGCACAATTTGTATGGAAACACAAAAGACCCCAAATAGCCAAAGCAGTCTTGAGGGAAATTAAAAGAGCTGGAGGAATCAGACTTCCTGACTTCAGACTATACTACAAAGCTACAGTAATCAAGACTATATGGTACTGGCACAAAAACAGAAATATAGATCAATGGAACAGGATAGAAAGCCCAGAGATAAACCCACACGCATATGGTCATCTTATTTTATTTATTTATTTATTTATTTATTTTTTGCAGTACGCGGGCCTCTCACTGTTGTGGCCCCTCCCGCTGCGGAGCACAGGCCCCAGACACGCAGGCCCAGCGGCCACGGCCCACAGGCCCAGCCGCTCCGCGGCATGTGGGATCCTCCCGGACTGGGGCACGAACCCGTGTCCCCTGCATCGGCAGGTGGACTCTCAACCACTGCGCCACCAGGGAAGCCCTGGTCATCTTATTTTTGATAAAGGAGGCCAGAATATACAATGGAGAAAAGACAGCCTCTTCAATAAGTGGTGCTGGGAAAACTGGGCAGCTACATGTAAAAGAATGAAATTAGAACACTCCCTAACACCATACACAAAAATAAACTCAAAATGGATTAAAGACGTAAATGTAAGTCCAGACACTATAAAACTCTTAGAGGAAAACATAGGCAGAACACTCTATGACATAAATCACAGAAAGATCCTTTTTGACCCACCTCCTAGAGAAATGGAAATAAAAACAAAAATAAATAAATGGGACCTAATGAAACTTAAAAGCTTTTGCACAGCAAAGGAAACCATAAACAAGACCAAAAGACAACCCTCAGAATGGGAGAAAATATTGGCAAATGAAGCAACTGACAAAGGATTAATCTCCAAAATTTACAAGCAGCTCATGCAGCGCAATAACAAAAAAACAAACAACCCAGTCCAAAAATGGGCAGAAGACCTAAATAGACATTTCTCCAAAGAAGATATACAGATTGCCAACAAACACATGAAAGAATGCTCAACATCGTTAATCATTAGAGAAATGCAAATCAAAACTACAATGAGGTATCACCTCACACCAGTCAGAATGGCCATCATCAAAACATCTAGAAACAGTAAATGCTGGTGAGGGTGTGGAGAAAAGGGAACACTCTTGCACTACGGGTTGGAATGTGAATTGGTACAGCCACTATGGAGAGCAGTATGGAGGTTCCTTAAAAAACTACAAATAGAACTACCATAGGACCCAGCAATCCCACTACTGGGCATATACCCTGAGAAAACCATAATTCAAAAAGAGTCATGTATCACAATGCTCATTGCAGTTCTATTTACAATAGCCAGGATATGGAAGCCACCTAAGTGTCCATTGGGAGATGAATGGATACAGAAGATGTGGCACATATATACAATGGAATATTACTCAGCCATAAAAAGAAACAAAATTGAGTTATTTGTAGTGAGGTGGATGGACCTAGAGATAGTCATACAGAGTGAAGTAAGTCAGAAAGAGAAAAACAAATACCATATGCTAACACATATATATGGACTCTAAAAAAAAAAAAGGTTCTGAAGAACCTAGGGGCAGGCCAGGAATAAAGCCACAGAAGTAGAGAATGGACTTGAGGACACAGGGAGGGGGAAGGGTAAGCTGGGACAAAGTGAGAGAGTGGCATGGACATATATACACTACCAAATGTAAAGTAGATAGCTAGTGGGAAGCAGCTGCATGGCTAGTGGGAGATCAGCTCAGTGCTTTGTGACCACCTAGAGGGGTAGGACAGGGAAGGTGGGAGGGAGACGCAAGACGAAGGGGATATGGGGATATATGTTTACATATAGCTGACTCATTTTGTTAACACTGTAAAGCAATTATACTCCAAAAAGATGTTAAAAAAAAAGTTATTACAAAACAGTGGATATGTTTCCCTGTGCTGTATAATATATCCTTATTGCTTATCTATTTTATGCATAGTAGTTTGTATCTCTTAATCCCACACCCCTATCTTGCCCTTCCCACCTCCCTCTCCCCACTGGCAACCACTAGCTTGATGTCTATGTCTGTGAGTCTGTTTCTGTTTTGTTTTATACATCTGTTTGTTTTATTTTTAGATTCCACAAAAACAGACACATAGATCAATGAAACAAAGTAGAGAAACCAGAAATAAACCCACACAGCTATGGTCCATGGCCAATTAATCTACAACAAAGGAGGCAAGAATATGCAATGGAGAAAAGACAGTCTCTTCAATAAGTGGTGCTGGGAAAACTGGACATATAAAAGAATGAGATTAGATCATTTCCTCATACCATATGCAAAAATAAAATCGAGATGGATTAAAGACCTAAATATAAGACTTGAAGCCATAAACTCCTAGAAGAGAACATAGGCAGAACATTCTTTGACATAAATTGTACCAATATTTCTTTGGATCTGTCTCCTAAGGCAAAAGATATAAAAGCAAAAATAAACAAATGGACATAATTAAACTTAAGAGCTTTTTTTTTTTTTTTTTTTTTTTTGCGGTATGCGGGCCTCTCACTGTTGTGGCCTCTCCCGTTGCGGAGCACAGGCTCCGGACGCGCAGGCTCAGCGGCCATGGCTCACGGGCCTAGCCGCTCCACGACATGTGGGATCTTCCCGTACCGGGGCACGAACCCGTGTCCCCTGCATCAGCAGGCGGACTCTCAACCACTGCGCCACCAGGGAAGCCCAACTTAAAAGCTTTTACACAGCAAAGGAAACCACTGACAAAACAAAAAGACATCCATGGGAATGGGAGGAAATATTTGCAAATTAAATGACCAACAAGGGGTTAATATCTAAAATATATAAACAGCTCATACAACTCAACAACAAAAAAACAAAAAACCCAATCAAAAAATGGGCAGAAGACCTGAACAGACATTTTTCCAAAGAAGACATGCAGATGGCCAACAGGCACATGAAAAGATGCTCAACATCGCTAATCATCAAGAGAAATGCAAATCAAAACCACAGTGAGATACCACCTTACTCCTGTCACAATGGCTATCATCAAAAAGACCACAAATAGCAAACATTGGTGAGGATGTGGAGAAAAGGGAATCCTCCTACACTGTTGGTGGGAATGTAAATTGGAGCAGCCACTATGGAAAACAGTATGGAGGTTGCTCAAAAAACTAAAAATAGAACTACCAGATGATCCAGCAACTCCACTCCCGGGTATCTATCGAAAGAAAACGAAAACACTAATTTGAAAAGATACATGCACCCCAATGTTCATAGCAGCATTATTTACAATAGCCAAGGGATGGAAGCAAACCAAGTGTCCATCAACATACAGCTGGATAAAGAAGATGTGGTGTGTACACGTATATACACAATGGAATATTACTCAGCCATAAAACAAATGAAATTCTGCCATTTGGAGTGACATGGATGGACCTAGAGAATATTATACTTTGTGAAATAAGCCAGAGAAAGGCAGATACTGTATCACTTATGTAATCTAAAAAATAATACAAACAAGTGTATATAGCAAAATACAAACATACTCACAGATACAGAAAACAAATAGAACATTTAAAGATAGAATGCAGTCTGCTCAAAGGCCTCCTGGGAAGCAAGGGTGAGGGTGTTCTCCCTTCTCCTGATGAGCTGGGATTCGTCCTGGACTCCTAGGCAGGATTCATCAGTACCTCCTCTGTGCTTCCACAGCTCTTGGTTTATTTTTCTATAACTGCACCCAGTCAGCACACATTTGTTGAGCACTCAGTATGTGCTAGGCAACTGGGGATATAGTTATGAAATGACCAACTCAGTCCCTTTCTGCAGGGACCTTTAAAGTCTATTGGATGTAAAGCAATTATACTCCAATAAAGATGTTAAAAAAAAAAGTCTATTGGAAGAACTCATCACCTTGTATTATGATGCTGCACACACACATCTATGTCTGCTTCACCAGGAGCCCAAACAGCACAGCAATACAGCCTTCCAGACCCAGTAGGTGCTCAATAAAATTTGCTGAATGAATGAAACAGGTTGGAGGAAAAGGCTATTCCCCAGGTCCAGGCCCCTGAAATCTCCCAGTGAAAAATCTACCCTGAAGAAACCTGACACTCTTCTATTTGTCGGAACTGGGACACAAATTTCCCAACTGCCTTCTTCCCCATGACTTAGAAACGGATTGACTTCCTAGCCACAAATGAGTGAATGAATACATGAATCAGTAATTTAAGAGCAGCTTAAATTTCTGGGTCAGAGACACCCTGAAAAGAAAGTAAAATGATTGTTCAAAAGATGAAGATGCCTGGAAGTGGCAGTTTCTAACTGCTGAGAAGGAGTCTATTTTTAACCCGCCATTGCATAAGAATTTAAGAAATGTCTTTTGAAAAACTGAATGAAGACAAAACGGGAACCCAGGAACAGATGGGAATGTTCCAGCCCCTTTCAGCCGTGCCCATCTATCATCTGCATGACTGCAAATATCCAGGACACAAAAACAAACACCCACAAGGAGACATGTAAACATTCAAGCACATACGTGTCTCACACGTGCAGGGCCACCTATGACCAGGAGGACAACTGGTGTCTTTTGGTTTTAACAAATTAGCTCTTGAAAAGAGAAAAGTGTTTTACAGGCAAAATAGCGTACAGTAATTTCATAGGCAAAATTAGTACAAACTGACTGGGCTTTTGTTAAGTAGGTGCATTCTCCTGCTATATTTAAAACGATCGCCTTGTTGCCTGATTTTACACAAATCAAACAGGGCCTCCCGACTTTGGAAGATAGTTTATCTGATGGAGTGAACAGCTCTTTTCATCTGTAAGGAAATATTGTGGAAAAGTCAAATGTTTACATCCTTTTCCAAACAGTGTTACATCCAACAGGAAAAATAAGTACGAAACATATGTAAGACTCCACCACACAACTCATCTCACTCTCGGTGAACTGCACTCCACCACTAGACAGTTTACGGAGAGAGAAACTGCCTCACCTGTAACAAAAGCAGCCTTCGTGGTCACCCAAAGAACGTGGAATCAGTTCTGCAGCCTGGCGTCCGTGGGAGCACAGAATGCTCTAAAAGGGAGCGTACAGATCTCTCTCACTTCATAGGCAAGGAAACAGAGGCCTGCAAAGCTTGCAGACTTAACATAAGGTCCGGGAACACTTTTAACTACATTCAACAGGTTGCTTGTCGTCCCAGACACCTTCTTCACCTGGCTTCCTCCATTTGTTGCTGGAGGCCCACCTGTGTGGGCTTGTCTCCAATGTGGTCCCCAAATGAGCAGCATCAGTAGCACCTGGGAACTTGTTAAACATGCAAATTCTCAAGCCCCACCTTAGACCTACTGAATTAGAAGCTTTGGGGTGGGGTCCAGCAATCTGTGCTTTGCCAAGCCTTCCAGGGGATGCTGGCATTTGTTAAGGTTAGAGGGACACATCCGTTAGATGCGTCTCTAATGGATACCGTTAGAGAGATGGGTTTCTTAACCTCTGGCTTCCAGCTGGGCCTCGGCCAAGGAGAAACCCAGACTCACTTAAGAGGAGTGAGATAAGGGTATTGTTTTCCCCAGGTTCCCTCCCTGTGAGATTGCCTAGGACTGGCTGCATCCGTGCACCAAAGGTCACTGTACCTCTCAGGACAGTCTCTGAGCCGTGTGACTCATTCCTTCTTGACCCAGTAACTACCCCCTCCCCTGACTCTACAGGTCTAGGGATTGGAACGACCCCTACTGCTTGCTCTAAAATACTGCTCCATCCTTGGTGATTCCCCATCCACATCTTTGTAAAGGGCTCCTTTACTCAGCCCTCCTCTAATTATCCTGATTTTGATGTGCTTCCTGGGATCCTCACCTGATACAGATAGAAAGATGCTTGTCTGGGGTGATAGGTAGGGGGCACAGCTTTTACGGGACTTTTCTAACTTGGAATAAGACTCTTTCTGCTTCTCTCCAACTTCAGTAACAGGTACGACTTTGGGAGAGTTCCAAATACCGTATTTACAGCAAAAGAGCATCACGTTTATTTATACTAAACAGGACCATTGATGTTTATTGTGTAATTTTCAAGACACAGCTGTTTCTCCCCAGAGATCACCTGGTCGGAATTTCTTCTTTTCATCCTCTCCCCTCTCACTGTTGCACAACACGGAGCAAAAGATGTGGCTCATGCTGACTCAGACCTGACTTGCTTTTACCTGCCGGTCCATGTCCTAAGGCCTCTGCTTCCCTTTAAATTCACTCTGCCTCTTGTTTGTTGTTGTTGTTGTTTTGGGGCCTTTTTTGTGGCGAAATACACATAACATAAAACTTACCATCTTATAACCAATTTTTTTTTTTTTTTTTTTTTTTGGTACGCGGGCCTCTCACTGTTGTGGCCTCTCTCGTTGCGGGGCACAGGCTCTGGATGCGCAGGCTCAGTGGCCATGGCTTACGGGCCCAGCCGCTCCACGGCATGTGGGATCTTCCCGGACCAGGGCACGAACCCGTGTCCCCTGCCTCGGCAGGTGGTCTCTCAACCACTGCGCCACCAGGGAAGCCCCTCACCAGCTACTTTTTGATAGCAGCCATCCTAATGGGTGAGCGGTGGTATCTCACTGTGGGTTTTTAAAAAATGTTATCTCCTCCACCTAGAATGCCCTCCCTATATGGCCATAAGCGCCTTGCCCAGTTGAAATTAATCTCTCCCTTCTTTGCATTATCTTAACACTTCGGACTTCATTTGAGCATCTATCATTCCCCCCTCCCTCTCTCCTTCAGGTTTTTATCTGCCTGTCTCCTCAGTTTGGATGCAACTTCCTTTAGGGCAGCTGCCTTGGCTTGTTCATCTTTATATCTTCCATTGTGTTTGGCCCAAGGCATTGCACAGGCTCATTCAGTTGGTGGCAAAACCAAAATCAGACCCAGGTTTCTCAACTCTCAACCAAATACTTTTTCTGCTGCTGAGGAACAGTGGAACCACATAAAAACAAAAACAAACAAACAAACAAATAAAAACATGGTGCTGTGTTTGAAAAGGAGATCTGGCTTCCTGACATTAACTACTGGCCGTCAGTTTCTTACCAACATATTCACAATAAGCATATCAACAACATCGCGCTCTCAAATACGTGGAGTTCATGCCGTGGGTCGTGAGGACCAGTGACAGGATTTCTGGCAATCAGCTCTGAATTGTGGTGCCACAAGCTGCACGTGAACCAACTGTCCCTTTGGACCAGATACAGGCAGGTCTTGTTTTCACCATTAAGGCTTGTCCTGATCTGTTTTAATCCTGATGTGTTTTCATGGGCTCTCTTTCCTCTGAGGGGTTGATGCTCCTGTGTCCCTCTTGCCTGATAAAGATGTCAGTGTTCTCACAGAAAATCCAGAAAGTAAGTTACAGGGCAGGAAGGATATCTAATCTGGTGTTGAAGTCTTTCATGATGCTGTAAGGGAACTGGCCCCAGCATCTCCCAGGCATCCGCTTGTTTTCCTCCAATCTGCAGGATGAATTCCTCAATTGTTTTGCCCTCATGTCAACTCTTTAGAGTTTTAGCCACAGGAGTCTCCTGGAGATTATGATTTAAGCCCCTGATCAAGCAGCCGACATCCTGCTGACAAGACCGCCTTAAGCTCCAACGGCCACTCAGATCTTCCAAAAAGCATCTTTCTTATCACTTCAGGGAAGAGGCCTCCCTTTGGGGCACTGAAGCACCAAGTGGGATGTAGTGAGATCACAGGATAAAGGCGACTTCCTGCTTTCGGTCTCTTTGATTTCTTCTTTAGAGAATCTAAGAGGAACAGAGAGAGAGATGGGAAAGCCCACGTTGCTCCTTTTAAAGGTCTTCTCAGGGAACCTGCCACCCTTAGCAGGACTTGAGTTCGTCATCATAACGAGTTCCATATATCCTTGGATGAGGGCTGCGATAGTGTGGGAGGCCACACAGAGCGATCTGATGAGTTCCCACCGTAGGAGCTGGATGGTGAGGCCAGGCATTAACAGCCAAAACATCCCTGCGTGTCCTTCACGTTGCAAGTGAATGAATCACGACCTGTTGTTTTTGGAGGCATATCTTGATCTCTATGGTGGACGCTGCTATTCTTCCTGCCCCCAGAATTCCTGTCAGTACTTGTTTCAGCGGGAGCGCTGCGCATCTCATCTGTGTCTTGGAGAGATGGAACATGACACAGTTTTCCCAGGGGTGGGCTGCCATTTTTCATGAAAAATTCCAGACGTTCCCTTGTTAGACACAACTTCCTTTTAGCGCCAGGCCCCCTCCTAGGGAGGCGAGCTGCCCTCAGTCACTTTCGAGCCTCGTGGGACATGGATTCCTTGTCAAAGACTTTCCTCCCACCGTAGTTGGTCCTTATACTCATGTCTGGATTGATCCCAATCCAGGAGAAAAACATGGGGCGGTTGCTGTCATCTGATTTCAAAATACACTGATTTGGGGTCAAATCTAACTTGAATTTGAGTTTCAGTCTGTGCCTGCGTTCAGCTGCCACCATGATGGGCTAGGAGGAGGGGGCGTTTACGGTACAGTGGTCAGGAGTGAAGCCTTCAGAATCCTACTGCTTGCTTTCATGGGTTGTCTCTGCCATTAGCTGTGTAACCTTGGGCCAGTTACTTGATCTCACTCAGCGTCAGTTTGTTCATCTGTAAAATGGAGAGGTCATCTCATCCAATCTCCATAACAATCATGCCAAATGAATCCACAAAAAACATTTAGTGCAGTACCAGACACTACTAGTGAGTAGAGGATACTGGATTTATCTGGTATGAAAGTAACTTCATAGAGTGAGCTTTAGTAACACAATGTAGTAATAAGAAGTCATTTCCAGGGACTTCCCTGGTGGTCCAGTGGGTAAGACTCTGTGCTCCCAATGCAGGGGGGCTGGGTTCGATCCCTGGTCGGGGAACTAAGATCCCGCATGCATGTGCAACTGGGAGTCCACATGCCGTGACTGAGAGGTCCACGTGTCGCAACTAAAGATCCCACACACCACGGCAAGGATCCCACGTGCAGCAGCTAAGACCTGGCACGGCCTAAATAAATAAATATTTTTTTAAAAAGAGAAAGAAAATAAATCATTTCCAGAGCCCTCTGCCATAATGAGCCTTGATCCCTGGAGCACCAAGCGGGACCCTCAGATTTATTCTCAACCCCTCAACCCTTTACTGTTCTTACTTATTTACTCAGTTCCTCCATCGCCCAGACCTGCCCTTGTCCAAAGGCTCAGTGGCCTCCTCGCTATTTCATTCAGGACCTGGTGGTGAAACTAGACAAATGGGCAAGGTGTTCCAAGGTGTGAATTCCTTCAACACCTTCAGAGCATGTGCCAGCCCCATGCTAGACATTAGGGATACACCTTGAGCCAGGGGGACGTGGTCTCTAACCTCATGGAGCTTACTTGGATTTGAGGGTAACATGGTCACTCTGCTCTAGCCATACCACTTCTGCTTATTCAATGTCCTGAATATGTCAAGTACATTCCTGCCTCAGGGCCTTTGCACTGGCTGTTTCTGCCACTTGAACACTATGTGCCCAGACATCTTCATAGCTTGTTCCCCTAATTCCTTTGAGCTGATGATAAAACAAGCGTTCCCTTGTCGGATGCCTTTCCTAATCACTTTATCTAAAATAGGCTTCGACCCCTATTTGTCTCTGCCTTCCCTGTTTTATTTCTTTATAGCACTTATTAGCACATGACATATAACTGAGTCTCTATTTGTTAACTGCTTATCTCTTTCCACTAAAATGTAAGCTCCAGAGAGCAGAGACCTTGCCTATTTTGTTTACTACTGTATCCCCGGTACCCAGAGCCATGCCTAAGACATCCTAGGTGCTCAGATAATACTCAGTGATGAATGAGTAAACAAAAACAAATACTTAAACATGCAATTACAGGCTAATGAGCTAAGTGTGAGATTGGAGATACACAGGATGGTACAGGAGCCCATGTAAAGGGTGCTCAACTCAGAAGCAGAGGCCAAAGCAGGGGAAGGAGGAAGTTAGAAGGAACAGTCTGTGCAAAGGCCTGGGGATGGAAGGGAGCATGGCGCACTCGAGAGTCTGGGGGTCTTCAGGGTGGTTGGAACGCATCATAAAGGGACAAGAAATAAGGCCAGAGGTACCCGTTCACAGGGCAAGCTTTCTAGTCCTGGTGTCCCCCTGTCATCTCACACTCTCTTGGTGGCTGAAGCAGGTAAATAACAATCAGGTAGTGACCCAAGTGCTAGGTTAGAAACTGCATGCCTAAAAATAAAGGAAAATAGAAGAAACCACAGGCCTAGGCTGGCATGGAGTGAAACAGGTAAAAACATGAGAATGATTAGTACTTTAATCTTGTGTTACACTAGGTTAATAAATTCCACGTATTCATTTAGTCTTGAATATTCTTTAACTTATTCTTTTAACTTAGCAAATATTAACTACCTACTCTGTGCTAGGCACCGTCTAGCCACAGAGGTGATTAACCCAGACAGATGACGTACTCCCCACACTCATACATACTGTCCAGTGGGGTGAAAGAAGGAAAAACAAACAAACCAAGAAAACAAAGAAAGAAAATCACTGCAAGTTGTAATAAAATCTGAAGGATATCAATAAGAAGCCAGACAGGACACCTGCCAGCAGCAGAATGGCATGAACTCTGTGAGCAGCTGACTTACCCAAAGATGACCAGGTGTGTGGTCGGGGATGCTTGAGGGGGCCGTGGAAATGGTCACAGTCATGCTTCCTGTCTTCCTTCTGGCACAGGTGACAGTTACCTAGAAATGCTTCTGTGAGGACCTGACCAGAGAATCTTCACTGGTGGGCTATCTGGAGGGACATCCATTTTATTCCAAAACCTCTCCTTTGCATCTACTCACTGGCCATTTCTCCTTCCAAGAGGTACCAAGAACATCCCCTTCTGTCCCCAGGACCTTTGGGGCTGTCAAAAATGTCCCAGCCCACTCTTTTTTTCTTTTCCATTATGGTTTATTACAGGATATTGAATATAGTTCCCTGTGCTCTACAGTAGGACCTTGTTGTTTATCCATCTTATATATCAATATAATAGTTTGCATCTGCTCATCCCAAACTCCCACTCCATTCCCCCCCATGCCCCCTCCCTCTTGGCAACCACAAGTCTGTTCTCTATGTCTGTGAGTCTGTTTCTGCCTTGTAGATAAGTTTATCTGTGTCATATTTTAGATTCCACATATAAGTGATATCATATGATATTTGTCTTCGTCTAACTTACTTCACTTGGTATGATCGTCTCTAGGTCCATCCATGTAGCAGCAAATGCCAGCCCACTTTTCAGGGTTATCACTCAGCTCCTTTGCCTCTAGTTCATTTAGGACAATAGGTGTAAATGCACCCTCTTCACAGACTGTGCAGGGCAGGGCCTAGGGCACCCCAAAATGCGGGGGCTCCCCTCCCCTGGAGTTAGATCAACGCAGTCAGTCAGCAACGTCTCCTGAGGCCTGCTGGGCTGACCCTGTTCTAAACTCATCCTCCACTCCCCACAGGGTTCAGTTTATGATGAAGAACAGGCAAAGGGCCCCTTCCTGGGGTTGTCAGGCATGGGACCCCGATATAAGTGGGCCCCTCACTGGGTGTGGGATTGCTCTGGTTGCGTCCCCTCTCAGGCTGCACCTGTGTCCTTCCCCTACACCCCACAGATGTCCTCCTGCCACAGAGACGACCTCGGAAACCTCCCTTCCTCCCCTGGAATCCCTCCCGTCAGAAAGGTTCTTTCCCTCTCACCCCACTCAGTAGGTGTAAGTATGTTCCACCCATGACCCATTCCCTTCAATACACCTGCCTTGTGGCCCTCAGTCCAGCAAGTTGCCTTGCTGTTTGTCCTTGGGTTCCTACATATACCTGTGGGCAGAATTATCGGCAAGCTTCGAAAGGTCAAGACGTATCTGTGTATTTGGAACAATTGTTACGACAAGGCAAACGTGAATCCAGAAAATGAGAAAACTTACATAAACGCACCCAAGACAGCACCTGTCCCAGAGAAGGGCCAATAGAAAGCAGTTATCAGTCAAGAATAGACTGTTTTTATATGTATAACTGAATCACTTTTCAGTGCGCCTGAAACTAACACAACATTGTAAATCAACTGTACTTCAATTTCAAAAAAAGAAAAAAAAATCATATTCCAGAAAAGAAGAATAGGTCGTTTTAAACTCTGTATTTGCTTTCTGGGGGAAGAAATATGTGAATATGGTCTGGAAGGGCGTAGGGTGACTCTTCTCCCCCAGCTACACGATTCCCCCTGGCGACAGCCACTGCCAACCATTGCTTGTGCATTTTCCACAGGTTTTGTGAAGAGCTTCTTAATAAGTGAGGCTTTCACTGTGGAGAACAAATTACTATAACCTGGCTTCACAGTTACTTGTGGAAACGATCGTCTTCCCTCTCCTCCTGATTCCAGCCAATCCTCGTTTTCACCTGCCCGTTTCCATTGCGTTATTCCATTCTGAAAGAGAAGATGAATAAAGGTAACAAAAAGGCTTTGAAGGAATGTAGACTCTCCACTGTGGCCAAGGTTAGCAGGAATCATACTTGGCTCGGAGCCCCTTCAGAGCTCTGAGCCCGAAGCCAATTTCTCTATAATGGAATTGTTCCCTAATGAAAAGGAATTATAATGTTTGATATGATAATTATATATTGTAGAATCTATTTATAGAAAAAAATAAATGCACCATTGCTAGTACAATAGCAGAAATATATATATATATATAAAGGTGGTGGGACTATTTGTGAATTGCTTGCTTCCTTGCTTTTTTCTACTTTCTAAATATTCTTTAATGTGCTTTAAAATAAAAATATATATACTTTACAGTTTGCAATACTTTAATTTTATCTGGCGTTCACTCTGCATGTGTATTTAAATATTAATTACACTCCACTGAAAGAGGGAAGGTAATAAACTCTTCCATTAACACAAACACATTGAGCAAATGAAATCCACTCTGTTCTGGCCTGTATGTTTATTTCTTGAGAGCATATACAGCATCACAGAAAGTGATGATTCTCTGCCAGGCTTGAGTGTTGGGCTCACCTGGGGATCTTTAGAAAAATCCAGAGGCATAGGTCCTGCCCACAGAGATTCTGATGTCGTTCTGTGGTGTGGCCTGGTTTGGGGTTTTTATAAGCTTCCCAAGTAATTCTAACATGGAATCAAGGTTGAAAATCACTGATTTAAAAAAAGAAAACAGGAGTGAACCCCACTGAGAATTTACTAAAATAAAACATCTAAGAGAGTGTCTTTATGAACTACAGCCAATCTTACACAAATTAGGAGAAAAATCTAGCATTTTGGCAGTTCAAGAATGAAAAATACCCTAGAATTTAAAGTTTATTAGAAATAATCATGATCTTCCCTACTCAGCATGTGCCTGGCATTTTACATATATCACCTCTAATCTGCATAAGAGCTCTAGACATTAAATAGTGTAGGACCTTAGTTCCCTGATCAGGGATCGAACCCTGACCCCCAGCAGTGGAAGCTCAAAGTCCTAACCACTGGACCGCCAGAAGTCCCCAGTACCCATTTTAAAAGATGAGATTCAAAGAAGTTACGCAATTTGCCCCAAAACACGCAGCCAGTAACAGAAGGGGCTGGGGGCTTACAACTCTGATGCAGAAGCCTGCACTTACTTCCCACCCCACGTCACTTCCACTTAAGAATAAAAGATGCAACTGTCATGCAGAACAATGCACAGAGTATGATCTAACTTTCGTTAAAACAAACAGTGCTCAGTGTGCGTGCCTGGAAGAGATCCAGGTGGATGGTCACCACCCTGCTGACCCCCTTCTGGGGAGGCAGGCCCAGCGATTTTTGCTTTACATACTTTAAATATTTCTGTTGTTTGGATGTTTTTACAAGGAGCATGAGTTCTATTTGTAAAGTATAATCTATAAAATACTAATACTGAAGTAACCATCACCAGTAGTTGGGGCTCGAGGGTGAACTTCTCAAGTCCAGTCCAGGGTTCGCTAAACCGTTGTCCTCTTCATTGTCGACCATGAGTCCCAGTCCCGCCTTGGGGGGATTCACACAAAAGGAATAGTGTGTACACTGTACCTACATTGTATTACCTATAATCATTATAATAATCTATGCATCACTGTGCCATACAGCAGAAGCTAACACAACACTGTAAATCAACTATACTCCAATAAATAATTAATAAAAAATAATCTATGCAGTTCTTTACACTGAAAGATCTTCAAATTTCTTCCTTATTTAAAAACCTGGCAGGACTTCCCTGATGGTGCAGACGTTAAGAATCTGCCTGCCAATGCAGAGGACACGGGTTCGAGCCCTGGTCCGGGGAAGATCCCACATGCCGCAGAGCAACTAAGCCCGTGCGCCACAACTACTGAGCCTGAGCTCTAGAGCCCGCGAGCCACCACTACTGAGCCTGCGTGCCGCAACTACTGAAGCCCGTGCACCTAGAGCCCGTGCTCCGCAACAAGAGAGGCCACCGCAATGAGAAGCCCGCGCACCACAACCAAGAGTAGCCCCCGCTCACCACGACTAGAGAAAGCCCGCGTGCAGCAATGAAGACCCAACGCAGGCAAAGATAAATTTTAAAAAAAGATTAAAAAAAAAACAACTGGCATTTTTGCGGATGGGGAACCGAGGTCCGGCTCACGCAATACTTCCACGGCTGTTTACACGGCTTCAAAGTTTCTGAATTCCAAACCTCCTTTCCTGGCACCAACCCTGCTCCAACTCTGCATTCTGGGGAGGCTGGTGACTTCCCATGAAGTCACATTGGACAAAGATTAGGTCATTTTTAAAGCTTGTTTGCTCTTTTAACCATGAGGGGGGAAAATGTCCAAATCAGTCAAAACAAAACAGCAACCCTATGTGTCCAGAGATGTCCATGGAGAAAGTGGAGATAAACAAGCCGCACTCCTGCGCCTCCTAACAGCAGCGTGTCTCAGCTCACTCTTTAAAAGCTGCAGGGTGCCAGGCCCTGGGTTTTATCAGACCCCCTCAGCTATCCCCACAGCTCTACCAGGACTCACTGCAGGGGACCAAGAACCCATCGTGTGGTTTCCAAACATCAGGGCAGGCCTCGGTCACAAACAGTTCCATGTTTTTGTTGTTAGCATAAGACAGAACAAATAAACTCTGCAGACTGCTTGGTCCTCAACGGTATTGATGAGGAGAAATTGCAGATCACAGAGACACGCTTTAAATTAACAGGATGTACATGAGTCAGACGTAATTAACCGAGCAGGATCAAGGAAAAAGAACCTGCTCTGGAACACTTGTTGAAACCCTCCATGCAACTTCTCAAATAAAAACTCCAGGATTTAACTGCTACCTCTGACATAGTATAAAATAAGGAACAGCCACTTCCTGGAGAAAGTTGACTACAAGTTGAAGGGAAAGGAGAGATTGATCTTCCCTCTGCAGGAAGCGGGGAGGTCCTCGTGGTCTCAACAGCCCTTTCATGTGAACACGTAGCCCTGAGACCGGGGTTCAGGCCGAGTTAATTAGCAGCGTGAGCTTGGGAGAAAGTTCCAAGCAGGATGCCGAGGTGGAAGGAGGGGCGGGCCAGAGCTCACGTAGGGGCCGACCCGTCCTGCTGGGCCTCTGACGACAAGTGGGGTGCGGAGTCTGGGTGAAAAGGGGGTACGGGCATTGAAGAGAGAAGAGACACGTGCGCTCCCTCTCACACACACACACCGGATGGGAACACAAAACAAATGCTGGGAAGTGTGATGAAAAAGATCTAGGTCCCAAGAGGAGCCAGATTAGAGAAATGCTGACGTGTTAGCAACGGGTCACATACTTGGAAGTGGGCACAGCCCGAAATGAAGGGCCCGGCCAGCCTTCTTCTGAAGACGGAGAAATAACTGGTGAGGGGCGAGTGTGTGTGAAGGGAGGAGAGACGAACTTTTCGTGACTATTAGAGGCTGTTTATCAGGTAGTTGGAGTGTATGGGGGGATGGGAGCGTCCAGGAATGAAAGTCGTCATCAGAGAAAGAGCTCAAGGCCTCAGGGCCCGTTCCGGGATTAGAAAGGATGAAGCAAGAATCAGAATCAGGGGAAATGAGAGGGCAACATGGGCGGGGGGACAGGGGGGCAGCAGCTAACACTTAGGGGGCAGCTCCTATGGACCAGGCAGCAGCCCTTACCCTTCAGCTACACCATCTCTCTTTTCTCCATAAACCTGAGGTAGCTTCTAGAAAATTCTACTCCATGGAAGAGGAATTCTGAGGCTACAAAAAATTAAGTAATAGGATCAGTTTACACAGCCATTAAAGGAGGTAGAGATGGGATCTCACCTCACTGCGGCCTTGATGCCAAAGCCCCTTGCTCTATCCCCTTCACCATGCTGTCACTCAAGGCGGGGACAAGCCATGGAATACCTTAAAAAAAAAAAAAAAAAAAAAGAAAGAAACAGCCTGAGAAAGTTGAGAGCAATAGGAAAGTATCGAATCAGTCTGACTGACCCTCTCAAGGGCTCTGACATCTTAAGATTCATGGCCTACGTGACATAGTGCCTGAGTAGGAGAGTTTGATATTTTGGCGTATTGTTTTTCTGGGTGTGGTGCGCTATTGTTACAGGTTGCACACCCAGACAACATTGTGTGAGGGTTGCTGCTTACCTGGAAACTCCAGGCACCAGGATTTTAACTGCAAGAGTCAGAAGGGGTCCACCCTGTGCAGGTATCTTGCTGTAATAACAGCTGGCAGCTGTCTGTGACCCAGGACTTTATGAAGATGACAGAAGGAAGTATCGAGAATGCTTGAACCCACACTACGAAATAAGACCAATGCAGGTATTTCTAGATAACTTACAATTTGATGCAACAAACTGTACATGATATAGAAAGGAGTTTTGGCCTAAACTTCCAAATTCTTCTCCCTGAAGGGTAAGAAAAACTCTCTAGCCAGGGGTGGCTGAGAGAACGTTCTGGTCTGAAGTCCTCTACATCTTGGGTTTTCATGTTCTGGTGTTCTCCTAAGCTTATTCCACATTGGTCTCATGTCTCTACATGGGACTTGCTCAAATTTCACTTTATGCAGTAAATACCCAGTAATAATACTCCTAAGGAGATTTGTTCTCTGCCATGGGCTCACCCAAATGCCTGCTACTCCTGACTGCTGCTTTGCAAAGGGTTTCTCTACCAGAAAGTCTGAAAACCCATGGTTCTGGCCAGTTGTATTTGGATTCTGCCCAGTTTGTGTCAGAAGAGATTGTATTCAGCTTCTTCTGATGGGAAGAGAGACCTCTTTATTTGGGACCCTCCTCTGATCAAGAACAGGGATGCTGGGACACTTGGTGTGTAGTGTATCACAAATCTTTAGGAATAAGAGTTCAGGGGGCTTCCTATTAACTATTTCATTCTCAGTATTGTGGAGGCTGCACTACGATATGCTGCTAAAGGCCCCAGTAGGTCTAGGTCCTTAAAAGAAAACCATCCAGGTTTTGATAGTAGGGGAACTAATTTAATTTAAATGAAATGTGAACACCTTTGATGTGCTAGGTGCTATGTTCGGAGCTTCACATACATGCTTTTATTTAGTCCTAGAATGTCTTTATGAGGTGGGTGTTCTATGCCTATCTTACAGATGAGGAAACCGAGACTCTAAGAAATTAGCTGGCTTGTACAAGGTCAAGGTCACACAGCCACTAGGAGACCAGAAGATCTAGGATTTCAAAAATTTTATGGTGGTGGTGCTAAAAACACATAACATAAAATTTACCATCTTAACTATTTTTAAGGTATAGTCCAGTAGTGTTAACTCTGTTCATATACTGTGCAAAAGATTTCTGGGATTTTTTCACCTTGCAAAACTGAAACTCTAAATCCATTGAACAATAACTCCCCATCCCCCCTCCCTGTAGTCCCTGGCAACCGTGAATCTACTTTCTATTTCTATGAGTTTGACTACTCTGGATACCTCTTATAAGTGGAATCATACCTAGTATTTTTCTTTCTGTGACTGGCTAGTTTCACTTAGCATAATGACCTCAAGATCCATCCATGTTGTAGCATGAGTCAGAATTTCCTTTCTTCTTAAGGCTCCGCAATATTCCATTGTATGCATACACCACATTTTCTTTACAGAGCTAGGATTTTAATCCAAGTTCGGGAGGCTCCAGATCCCATGCTCCTCTCTTGTGCATAAACCATGTTCCCTGGTCAGTGCTTTAAAGAGAATTGTAAATTTCACATGACACATTAAATGCAAGAGAAGTGAGACAGCGGTGTCCCGGCTCCGCTCTCAGCATCGCAAGCCCAGAGGTGGAGTGGCAGAGGGCTGCCTGACTTACACGCTTCCAGGGGAAGCACCCCGACCTTCTCCTCGCACAGGGCCCAGCTCGCCACTCCTCCCATCACCGCCTCCCGACACACGCCTGCTCCAGCACACGCCCGGGCCTCTCCTCTCCGGTATGTCACGTACCAAGGTCTCCAGGACGTCTCCGGCTGAATATAAATAGCCCTGAGACCTCAGACTCCCCACCCTTCCTCACCCAGCCTTCCCTGTTGCCCAACTTCCCCGTCCTGTGGGCTGTGCCAGTGTCCTGCTGCTTCTGCAAGTCTGCATCCTGGTAATCTTTGCCGCCTCTCCGGTTTTCATCACTCACCAGCCACTGCCAAGGACAGCAGCTTCCTCCTCGGCAGCCAGAATCTTTCCCTTCCCCAGAATCCCATCCAAATCCCTCGACCAGACCCAGAGGGCTTTGCACCTGCAACGTGGTTCTTCCTATTCGCCCCCAACACTCCCACCCTCCCCTCCCCTCCCCCACTCCCGAAGGCTGGCCTTGAATTACCTGTAACCGTTTCTCCACAATCATCTAATCAAGGCAAGCTCAGCACTGTCCTGCTCAGGTCTTTCCCCCCAGCTGCTCCTCCTCGCGTCCTCCATCTTCACCTGACCCCCCTTGGTCAGCTTTGTTCTGCTTACGGGTATTTTCTGGGCCCGCCTCACCCCCAAGCCATGCACCTGACCTTCACCTCCACCTCCAGCCTGTGGACAGGCACCTAAGCCACCTCGGTCCTGCGCCTCCTCTCCTGTACACTGCCAGGAGTCCCCACCCTCCTCTTCACCCTCCTTCTCCCTGGATTGCAATTTGTGACCCAGATTCATTCCACCCCACTGTCTCGTCTGTCATTTCTGACCTTTCTCAGGTTTTGAGATAAGTAACCTGTGTCTTTATAAATATTTTAATCAACTATATATGGATTTATCTTTTTTTTCTCCTAAGTTCCCTTGAGCATGAACTTGGATGGCTTTCCATATTCCCAAGTGGCTCCCTCGTCCTCCCAGCATGTATTATACCATAAATAAATTACACCATAAATAAATCAGGGGCGAGGAGAGTCAGGATAACATCAGAACTGTTTTTCCAGCCAAGATGAGTTCAGTGGGGTCAGGGATGGGAAGGAGACTCAGCAGCAGTGGAGCTGGGGTCCAGATGCTGACGAGCTCCTGAGACGAGGGCAGCATCTTCCAGCAAAACAAGCCCTGATGGAGATCCCTGAGAAGTTTAGGGGGTGTCTCTGTTCAGGTCTGGCACCTAGGCATGAGGGAGGGCTCCCCGGGCCCTCAGCTAGAGCATGATCCCGAGGGAGACCACCAAAGTCTCCCAGCTACGCCCCCCCAACCCAGCACGGGATCACAGAAGGGCCAAAGGAAAGGGGAGCCACATGCTGGACACCACGGCCGGGGGGGGAGCCTCGCCATCGGCAGGGGCCGAGGGCAACACTCTGGACCAGGGGGTGGGTCCCAGCTCATTGGAGGCCAAAGACAACCATGGAACAGACACAACCTGCCCTTGCTCTCCAGCCTGTCACGAACGTAACAAAACCTTAAATAAGCCTCCCTTAATCCCAATTTAATCCTGACCAAAGGAAAGGGAAAAAGAGAAGTGGGAGGGTCCTAAGCTGACTGAGGGTTTACCCCAAAGCAACAGAGTTTAAACTGGAAGTGACCCAGTTACTTGAATTGGCAAGAGCCAGGCTCCACCACCAGGAGGAAGCGGGGTTGAAGAGCTGAGCTGGCTTCATGACGGTCTGTGGAATTCCTCTCCCCTGTACAAATGATGTGCCCAGCAAACAGACTGCAGAAACGCACGACTTGTGAATTAGGCCCTCTGGGATGGCAGGGGCTTTGGAGGTGACCTAGGTGGAGCCTGTCACTTCAGTGACAAGGACCCAGGACTTGAGGAGGAGCAGGGATGTGGCCAGCAGGTGGGGACCCAACCCCGGCGCCTGCTTCCCCGCCTCCCAGCCAGGCTCTCCATCACCTGCCACTGCTGCCCGGCTCTGTCCTCCTCTGAAAGCAGGAGATGTCACACTGAGGGTTACAAGGACAGGCAAACTGAGTTAACATGACAGCATTGGTTTAAATGAAAGGACTCAGTAATTCCCAATATCCCACTGCCTGTATGTACATTAAGGATGTGAAATTGAGGTGGGAGCAGGGGCATGCAGAGTGGGAAGAAGCTTTTTTTTTTTTTTTTTTTTTTTGCGGTACGCGGGCCTCTCACTGTTGTGGCCTCTCCCGTTGCGGAGCACAGGCTCCGGACGCGCAGGCTCAGCGGCCATGGCTCACGGGCCCAGCTGCTCCACGGCACGTGGGATCTTCGCGGACCGGGGCACGAACCCATGTCCCCTGCATCGGCAGGCGGACTCTCAACCACTGCGCCACCAGGGAAGCCCGGGAAGCAGCTTTTTAACATCAAAATCTAGGTGGGGCAGAGGGGTTGAGGGAGTGGGCAGGTAGAGGTAGCTCTCTGCCAGGCCCCAGGTCGGGTGACTCGGGGTAAGAGATCGGGCCCCTGGAGCCCCCATCCTGCCAGGTATGAAGGCCCTGGCTGGGCGTCCCTGCAGCTAGAGGGTTAAACTTCAATCATTCCTCACTTGAAGAACATTTACTGTACCTTTTATAGGAAGGGTGCTTCCCCCCACCCCAAATTATACCCATTCTCACAATCATCTAACACTTTTTCACAATTACGGAGAAGAAGCAAACCTAACTTATTCTTACCTTTTTCTGAGTACAGTCCTGTCCCAAATCCCCCTACACTTCTAAGCCAAGGGTAGAATCTCTTAGTGTTGAATTAGGGAGTCACGGATCATCATTCTGCTGTGATTAAGGATTCATCTTCCCCACGTGAATGCTTCATTTCCCCCATAGGAGACCCATGTGTAGCACAGAAGCAGAGAAATGTATTTAAAAGCTTATTATGAGTAATCTCATAAGCTTATTATGAGTACCTATTCCAAGTGATAAGTGAAAGCGAATACCTCTTTGCGCCTAGATGAGCACGCCTGATGTTTAAGAGGCACTTGTTGAATGAAAAGTGTCTCAGCAATTATAGCTAAATGCCTCCTTCCATTTTGTTGGCTGGAATAAGCTGAAGCTAATTACGTTAATCACACCTGTCATTTATATCCAGAGTATTGCTGATCTTACATTAGCAGGCAACAATTTTCACGTTTGTGAAGCAAGTTTACCCTGTCAAATTGTTTCTTGCTGGCTTTTAGGGGTGGGGAGAGAGAAGGGAAGGTGATAGAGAGACCCCTGGGGTCTTTGGCTCTGGGGTGATCCTATGTTTGTGCTTATGTGCAAATAAACAGCCACAAATGAATCTTGAGTCACTGGGCCCAGGGAGCTAGGAAGGGGTGTGTGCTCAGTGTTGCTGTGGACTCAAGCATGAGGCTGAGGACTGGGAGTCAAGTTGGAGGCCTGTAGTACTTTCTGCTTACAAACCCCCAGGTGATGTGACATTTACACAGGTGAGGGTACCCGGCACCACCTCCTTGCATTGAATGTTAAAGAACAGCTAAGTTCTCTCAGGTTATTTTGTGCAAGGGAGTCAAAGGTGACAGTACTAATCATGACCATGTGACTAAGTACCATAGGAGGAAGGCATGGTGGACCCTGCTGCTTGTGATCCACCACCGCAAATCCATATGTCGAAACCTAATCCCCAAGGTGATGGTATTAGGAGGTGGGATCTTTGGGAGGTGATTAGGTCATGAGGGTGGGGACCTTGTAAATGGGATTCGTGCCCTTATAAAAGAGACCCTGGAAAGCTCCCTTGCCTTCCACCATGTGAAGACACAGCAAGAAGGCACCAGCTAGGAACCACAAAGCGGCCTCTCACCAGACACTGAATCTGCTGCTGCCTTGATCTTGGACTTCTCAGCCTCCAGAACTGGGAGAAATAAATGTCTGTTGTTTATAAGCCACCCAGCCGATGGTAGTTGCTATAGCAGCCCAAATGGGTAAGACAACCCCATTTGTGTGTGGTGGGTAAAAATGGAAGTGGGCAGCTGAACCCATCAGTACATATCCTTGCTTTGTTTTATTTATAATACTAACATAATATTCACTGTGTGCTGGGCATTTTCCCTAAATGCCTGACTCAGGCTCACGTTCACTCATGACAACCCTGAGCCTGGTCGCTCCCCCAGGGAGGTGGAGCTGGGCTGGGGACACTTCACGGCTGGTGACAGTCTGTGCCCCCTGCACCTCACTGTCCTGACCTTCCCTGAGGGTCAGCAGTGCTGGGTCACAGCATGCTCCTCTCCCTCTGGCCCTAATCACCTCAGTAACCACCTAATTATTTGTTCACTCCTTCAGCCCCGTGTACTCCGCAATGGCAGAGACTAGACCTGTGACACTCACCAGTGTCTCCAGGACCCAACTCAGTACCTGGCACATCGCATAGGCCCTCGAAAACGAATGGCTAGGTTCAAGCACCGGTTCTATTCATCTGTAATATATGTAGAACTGAGCTGACAACAAGAACAGTCTTAGAATTAATCTTTTTCGGTTGAAATTGATACATTCCAAGTATATGAGACATTTCCAAAGTCTGAAATCGTCTAAAAACTATGGTTTTACAAACTAGCAATTTGAGATATCATCTATTAAAAATGTCCTCTTTTCTAGGCAGTTATGTTAAGCATGTGACATGCATTTTCTCATTTAATTTTTATCACAACTCTATAAAGTAGATAGTACTTTGTCTACTTCTTTTCTTTCTTTCTTTCTTTTTGCAATTTCAGATGCACTAGCACAACATTGGTTAATTGTAATGGGTTAATTGGTTAAGGAACACTGTCGTTCCAGGCATGGCCCTCTCCTGCTCGTCTTTTATTCATTTATTCATATTTTAATTAAAAAAATGAACTTGCCAAAGAACTTGCCACCCAACCCAAGAACCAGAACATGAACAGTAACTCGCATCCATCTCTGTGCTCTGTGCTCCTCCCAACCCATTCTCTCACCCCACACACAACCACTATCCAGAATTTTGCATTTCCTTGTTTTTTTTCTACTGTATACCCAAATACTTGATTGCTTAGTTTTAGTTAGATTTGGACTTGATGAAAAGGGTGGCAGGCTTTTGTTCACTGAGCATCACATTCCTTAGGTTCATCCATCTTTTCGCAAGGGGCTGGAGTTCATTCATTTTCTCAGCTGTGTGATTTTTCCATACATTCTTCTGTTGATGGGCATTTCTGTTGCTTTCTATTCTTTGTTATTATGAAGGGCTGTTTCTCTTGGGTATAATGTCAGTTTTACAGAGGAAGAAATGGAGGCACAGAGAAGTTAAATAACTTACCCAAGATCTCCCAGCCAATAAGTGGCTGAACCAGGATTTGAACCTAGGTCTCTCTAGCTCTGAAGCATGTCATCTTTCACCACCTTATTCTACAGCCTCTATCAGCCTTCCCATAAGAAAAAGATAACAGGAGGTACAGAACACATTTTCCTTCCTCATTTTACTGGTAGAAAGTTACCCCACCCTCGCTTTGTCTATAGGAGAAGAAAAACTTGTACGTTGAGTTAATTAGCCCTTCAAATAAAATCACTAACTCTCTTGAATGAAGCAGCTATCCACTCCTCCCTATTTCAAAAAGTGACATTGTTGGGTACAGTATTTATCTCAGAGACTAGGTGTCCAAATAGTTTGGCTTTACACCTACAATCTGTTTAGCTCCTGGTTTGGAGCCTAAATTCCCTTTACAATAGAATCAATTGCATATGCCTGTGTATATTTCTTTTTTTTGTAATCAAAAGTTTTAAAGTAGAAAATGATAGGAAAATAAAGTAAAATGTTCATTTCTACAGCCTGCTATAATGTTCCTAGAAGCAAGATAACTAAATTCAACTCTTTGGGTTAAAAATAGGTTTTACATGGAAAACAGCTCAGTAAAATAAAAGAAGCTCTGATCATATAAACTGTAGATCACAATTTTTAAACAGAAATGATTTTACTTACTTGTGAGGAAACTTTCCAAAGAAAATGCTTAGTTATTTGGAATATAGAAAAAATAGGAATGAATGCAACGTGTGTTTGTGTTTATACAGTTTGCTCTTTGAAAAAATAGACATTGCTGTACTTTGGGCACTAAACAGTGTAAACCTTGAATTTGTGTAGATGTTTGATGTGGACCAGATTGAGGTCTGGTTTCTACAAGGTCACGTTCTGGCTCCAGAAACCTCACTGACCCGGTGCTGTCCTAAAACAGACCATTCTGTGGGCAACCCATTTCTTCAACAGTTATTTCTCACTTCTATTTCCAACCTTTCTGTGTATGTGGATTTGAGGCACACAGATTTTTTACTGTTGCTTAAAAATATAAAACAGAAAAAGTTTATACTCATATAACAACTTTATGGAAAATTTAGAAAATAGAAGGAAAAAAAATCTGACATACTCTCACCATCCTCATTCAAACTCCTGCCATTGTTGTGTTTTTCCTTTTCATCCTGGCCTGTGTGTATATACATCCTCTATAGGGCCAAACAGGGATGTGTCTAAATTTCCCTATGCTGCATGTCTTTGCTTGGATTTTCCCAGCAGCCGACCCCGAGACGAGGTATTCATGCAAAGGTAGTTTGTTTGGACGTGTCTACAATCCCCTGTGCTGCATGTCTTTGCTTGGATTTTCCCAGCATCAGACCCCAAGATGAGGTATTCATGTAAAGGTAGTTTATTTGGGAAGTGCAGGCAACACCACAGGGGGCATGGGTATCAACACAGGGAAGGGAAAGCAGCTGACAAAGAGCACCCTAATCAAGTGATAGAAGCTTAACCCCATAGGAAATCTGGGGACACAGTGCAAAACACGCAGCTCAAAGGGGTACTGAAGCTGGGGAACTTATACATCGACTCCCCACGGCCATTGTTTAAGGACTGCTCGGGGGTGGAGAAGGGGAACCAATTTCTAATTAGCTAATTCCTAATTTCTGTGTGTGTGTCCATAATTGAGGGTGCTTGGGAAAGACCCCTCCCCCCATTCAGAGATGCTCAATCTGGCGGCTGGAACTTGGTTAGAACAACTGAGAACGCTTGGTGGCACGGGTGGACCCAGAGTGTCTGCTCTACTGATTTGTTCACTTTACACTCATTACAATACCTACCTACATGTCCTTGTTGTCACACAGTCTTTACCCTTATGAGATTAATTTCTGCACAGTATTTCATAATGGAATCATAATCTAACTATCCCTCTAATATTGGATATTTACATTGCTTCAGAATGGAACCAGTGAGTGGGCAACAAATAGCTAACTCATTACTGTCCAAGCTCTAAAAGCTGGAGTTGTATACCGGGGGATGGAAACATGTGTTCTTAAAGATATTGGAAGTTCTCTAGTCAAACAAGCCAAGCAGAACGCCTCAGATGAAGACAACCAAGAGAATCATGACCAGGTAGCCCAGCAACATGTGCTCTAAATCGGATGTACTGTTATTTAGAGTGACACTTGAATTGTTGGTGTGTGTTCACATGATAGCTGTACTTCGTTCTTCAAAATGTCTAAAGGTCTACAAATTTTGTACATCAACACTTTGTACCCGGGCCATGATAGTTAGGAAGCACAAAGCTATCAAATCATTTGGTACCAGAAAGTAACGCTGAAACAAGAGACCTAGATTTGGCTGTGGTTGGCTGCCATCTTGGGGTGGCCATGTGCATCTCTGTGTTTCACCTGGAAATCAAGGTGTGCAGCAGACACGGTCTGCAGCTTCTCCTACAGCCATACCACCCTCCTCCTTCTTCCTTGCTAACACTACTCTGATTTTATGTAAATGCCAGGTGGAGAGTCCCTCTTCTCAGGGAAATCAGTCCTGACACAACCCCAGGGGAAAGTCATATTTGGTTTGAGTCACTTGCAGTAATTCCTTTCTCCTTAGCCACATACTCACTTTCCCAGCTTCCTCTGAGGTTAGGAAAGGCCACGTTAAAATAATAATTCATAGATGATACAACATTTTCCACGTGCCTTTACGTACTTTGTGTATATTTAAACTCATTTACTTCTCAAAACAACCCTAGGGGCTAAGCATAGTATTACCATCCTATTTTACCAAGGAGGAAACTGTGCAACAGAGAAGCTAAGTAAATTTCCTAGGGTCACATGGCTAGCAAGTGTTGGAGCAAAGACTCTCACTCAGGCGTGCTTCCAAGATCAATGCTCCTTTGTCATGTGGGGAATACCCAGGCTTGTCTTTACGTAACCAGGAGTCTATCCAAGTATATGCCTGAAGGAGCAAAGGTTCTCCTGTGGAGACATTGGCTTTCTTGTACCGCCTTCGTCATCACCAGTGATTCCCACAGGAGTTACCTCCTGGCTTTGAATCATCAAAATTCAGAGTTTCTCTTAAAGGCCTCACAATTAATCATAAGCATGAGTTAGAATCACCTTTTTGAAAGGTAGCAGGTAAGAATGCTTAATTCCCTCTTTTTCCTACCCTTTTGAGGTTAGGTTGTGTAGATTAGACTGCTTGCAGAATTGCTTTCCCTCCAGTTCCTCCCTTGTCTCACACGAGTGCTTGCACACACACACGCACACACACGCACACACACAGCACCCACACTGGTGGTACTTCAGGACAGGCTCTGCTTCTCTTCCTGATCTTTCAACTTCCTGTTCAGAGAAACTTTTCCTCACACCTCATCCCAACCTGCTCTCAGCTTTTTAGGTCACTGACTTGTATTTTTTCTTTAGTTTTTCTGTTGACTCTCACTTGTTGGCCTAAGGCACACCATAATCTTTCAGGGGAGAAGGATGGGCTCTTTTCACAGAGTCCTTATGTTCTGTCTTAGCGACTGGCCAACACTGCGCCCAACTCCACAGGGCCTTTAGGTCCCACCTACCTTGACCCCAACCTCCAAAGTAGCAACTTGAGCTGGAGCATCAAAGACTCAGGCAGTAACTTTCTAATTGTCAGTTGTCAGTGATATTGGGCCCTCCAGCAAGCACCACATCCTTCATCTAGGTCCAGGTTAATAGAAATACAGTCCTGGGAACAAAATGACTTGAGTTTTTACTTGAAGAACCATTCTGAGTTCTCTTTGAGAAATCACATAGAATGATAGAGTGGCCAGAACACTGGTTATAGGAAAACATTGCCTCAGTGTTCAAATGGGAGAAGGCTGTATCACAGAAATTCTAACCCTATAGCTTAATCCACTCTGGACATGACCTAGAACATTCTGAGAAGTCCAGGGAGAAGCCCCAAGAACCATCACAAATTCACAAAGAACAAATCAGGCCAGGCTGATCTTGCCTTCACTTTTGAGAGGGCTGGTAAATGAGAAAAGCAAATCTTAACCTCAGCTCTCAATACAATCAGTGCAAGGAGGAGTTATAACTTGCCCTCCAGGGATCAGACATATATTCAGTCTATATTACTCTGTTTCTGGCTCTTAAAATATAAAAGAGGAAGCTTTAAACCAGGCAGTTGTTACTCTTACATACTCAGAGGGCTGTTGTGTAGTAAAGGATTAGACATCAGAGGGCAGAACAAGGATAAGTGTGCACAAAACATAGGGAGGCTGTTCTGCACTCCGTATAGGGAAAAACTTTCTCACACTTAGAATGGGGTTTCTTAAACCTGACTCCCGTACAGACTCCCTCATAGAGAAAAAATATTCTTGCAAATCCCCGGGGCTTACAAATATTTTTCTATAACTTTTTAAAAATTGAAGTGTAGTTGATTTACAATATTATATAGTTTATATAAACAATAGTTTCGGGTATACAACACAGTGATTCAATATTTTTATAGATTATACTCCATTTAAAGTTATTACAAAACAATGGCTCTATTTCTCGGTGCTGTACTAGGTATCCCTTGTTGCGTATCTATCTTATACAGAGTAGTTTGTATCTCTCAATTCCCTGCCCCTATCTTGCCTGCCACACCCTCCCAACTGGTAACCACTAGTTCGTTCTCTAGATCTGTGAGTCCGTTTCTGTTTTGTTATATACATTCGTTTGTTTTATTTTTTAGATTCCACATATAAGTGATAACATAGAGCATTTTTCTTTCTCTGTCTGACTTACTTCACTAAACATAATACTCTCTAGGTCCATCCACATTGTTGCAAATGGCAATTTCATTCTTTTTTTCTTTTTAAAGGCCGAGTAACATTCCATTGTATATACATACATACCACATCTTCATTCGTCTGTTGAGGGACACTTAGGTGGCTTCCATATCTTGGCTATTGTAAATAATGCTACTGTGAACAATGGGGTGCACGTATCTTTTCAGATTAGTGTTTTCATCTTCTTCAAACGTATACCCAGGAGTGAAATCGCTGGATCATATAGTAGCTCTGTTTTTAGTTTTTTGAGGACCCTCCAAAAGTTTTCCATAGTGGCTGCTCCAATTTACATTCCCACCACAATGTACGTGTTTCCTTTTCTCCACACGGTTGCCAACGTTTTTTATTTGTGTTTTTTTGACGATGGCCATTCTGACAGGTGTGAGGTGGTACCTCGTGGTGGTTCTGATTTGCATTTCTTTGATGATTAGCGATATTGAGCATCTTTTCATGTGGTTGTTGGCCATCTGTATGTCTTCTTTGGAAAAATGTTTATACAGTTCTTCTGCCCACTTTTTAATCGGGTTGTTTGTTTTTTTTGGATATTGAGTTGTATGTATGAGCTGTTTATATATTTTGGATATTAACCTTTTATTAGTCAGATCATTTGCAAGTAGTTTCTCTATAGCCTTTCTTAATTATGGGGCATACAACTAGGTATAAGTCCTTATGCCTACAGTTATACAAATGTGGAAATTAAGTTAACAAACTACATTTACAAATATATAAATTAAATGCAAACAAACTACAATATCAACAATATTGAAATAGCCTTATTTTAATGTGAGAGATGATATCATTTGCCGAAACAAAATCACCCTTCAGGACATGAATATGGTACCCATGATGGCTTTTGCCTTGGGGAGGTGTAGACCGCTGCATACTTTGTGATAACTCAGACCAAACACATTTCTTTTTCTGAACCACAGACAAACCTTCATTTATGAGGCATACGATGATGTCACTTTCCTTCACTAAAAGTAACATCATTCGTTGCCTGTCAGTCCAACTCTGTTCTTTACTTATTCGTCCCAAACAATTAAAGTAGAACTAGTCCCATAACACATAAACAACAGTATGATTGAAAATATCTCTGGTGGTCCTCAGATAAAAAGTGGTCATTGCATTTGTCAAAACCCCTAGGGGTAAGGGAGGGATGGATTAGGAGTTTGGGATTAGCAGATGCAAACTATTATACAGAGAGTAGATAAACAACAAGGTCTTACTGTACAGCACAGGGAACTATATTCAATATCCTATGATAAGCCATAATGGAAAAGGATATGAAAAAGAATGTATATATATAACTGAATCACTTTACTGTACAGCGGAAGTTAACACAACATTGTAAATCAACTATACTTCAATAAAATAAATTTAAAAAGTAAAATCCCTAGAATGTACAACACAAAAAATGAACCCTAGCAGTAAAGTATGGACTTTAATTAATAATAATGTATTGATATTGGCTCATCAACTGTAACAAACATGCTACACTGATGTAAGATATTAATCATAGGGAAATTGGAGGTGGAGGGGTTAGGGGGTATGCGGTATGTCTAAACTTTTCACTCAATTTCTCTGTAAACCTAAAGCAGCTCATAAACAGAAAGTTTACTAATGAGAAAAAAGTGGTCACGGTGGCATGTTTACATATTAATTCTCTTTCAATTGTTGTCCAAATAAAACAACAAAAATTTGCAGATCTTGTTTAGAACACTTAGACCTCCAAAAATATGTCTGTGCGTTCTAGGTTCCTCACCGTGGTTCAAGAAGTGCTGAAATCGGGGTTTAGGAATGGAATGGGGTATTCTGAAAAGTTGCTAGAGCCCTTTCTTCAAAGTGTTCCAGAAAATGCCTAGAAGGTCACCTTTCAAAGACATTCTTCTGGGGATAGTTGCTTTGGGAGAGAGGTCAGAACACATGATCTCTAATTCCAAGATTATATAATTCCAGTTTTTATGAAGATTCAACCTGGAATTAATTTGCTTTTAGCTCTGCTTTTCACAGACTTCAGTGACCCAATGCCAGAGCTATAATATGCTTGAACCTGCAGCTTTCTAAGTCTTTCTCCTAATTCCCACAACCCTGTCCAAATAGCAACAATTTCATTTAGGCCATCCAGTTGTCAATTTTTGGTCCTGGGAAAGAAAAACTAATAAACCCCACTTCATTCCAGCAAACCCAGATCACATTCCTTTCCGATGGCCTACCGCATTCCACTCCGAGCTAAGTACCATAGTTCTAGCTCTGCTTGACAACTTCGGGCAATTCATTTCCTAACTGTTCTCTTAGAGAAACCCTAGAAAACCTTTTTATTTCATGATTCCCTATGGAAAATATTTCCTTCCATGAATCTGAGGCTAGGATAGATCTGTAAATGACTCCTGTAATTCTAAACTTAAAAAAAAAATCCACTTTTTATACTTTATTGAATTCACATGTGTACGTCTTTGTTTAGTTTTAGCAAACGGTATTGGCATATTAGAAGTTGTAACATCATGGGCACTGAGTAAGTAAAAACCCTTCTGCAAAGTGTTCATTGGGTCTGAATATTTAATTTCACTTGGGGTAGAATAGTTTTCCATTTGAAAGTAAGGAAGCTGGATCCTAGTCATAAAAGTGGGTGTCTAAGGGAGGAGTAGACACCCAGGTTTTCTGGTTCCCATCTGTCTCTCTCTCCCCTGCCCCATTACATCAGACTTCTCACACTTCTGATTTGGGACTGCCAGAGGATGGCTGGCTGAGAGGCATGGCTTTTCATCGCCACCTACCGTCTACTCCAAGAACTGCATTAATATTTCAGACATCCCAGTCCCAAATCCATGAGTGGAGACAACTCTCCCAACCGCAGAAAGAAGAAACCTATTGGAATAGAAGGAAAGAATAAAATGCAAGAGCAAGTGAACAAAGATTCTGCGGAATAAGCCTGAAAAATGAGGCACCAAGGAAAACCTGTCTCTATCTCTATTTCGATATTTCCAAAAGGGAACCCTTATTTATAAAAGGTTACAATCAAACTCGAATAGGTTGGAATAAGGTGATGTTTCCAGTGCAATAAGATCTAGTAATTATTCTCAAATCGAATTAAAAGCAGTTATTTGATAACATATTTACTGAGCAATGTAAACACCCGTTTTTATCATTGCTATCCCTGTGTGTTCCTTGTCCGAAAGCTACTACAAGGTTAGCATCAAGATATTTTTGAACACAGTAACAATCTAAAAAAAGACAAAACATGCCTCCCTGATGTGTTGAGAGTCTTCTTTTTTCACTTCAGTGGTAATTTTTTTTTCATACTTTCACCAGTTTCAGGAAAGGGTGGGTTAGAGTCAGGGGCTTCCTGAAACTTTTCAGAACAAGAATTCTAATTCAGTGTGTTTAGAGGGGCCCCCTGAGAATCGTGTTTTGGAACATACCAACCCCATGTGGTATTATCTTTGCCAATTTTGCAGTTTCGTGTGAGATTTATTTTTAATCTTTAACAAAGCATGCCCGTGTTTATCTTAAGTTAGGAAAAAGTGTAATCGTTTAAAACAAAACTTTTAAAAATAATTAAATATACAATGAACGCTGAAACATAAAAGTCAGACAGAATGTTACCTTAACAAGAAAGAGCTTCCTAAAGATCAAAGGATTGTTGTTTGTTCTATTTGCTAAAGACAAGTAACAAGTACTTTCACTTTAAGGGATTTGGTGGCTACTTGAAGGAGGCTAGGAGAAGTCTCCATTGCCCGACCCCAACAAGATAAACACTTCCCAGCCCTCACATTCACAGAGCTGGAAAATTTACTTATTGACGCTAAAAATATATACTTCGTGTTTAGAATGGAATGCTGAGATTTGATTGAAGGCAGTACATGAATCAAGTCAATGGCATTTTGGGGGCACGTCTTTCAATCTTATTTAAAATTATGGGGGAGAGAATACTTTGGGCTTTCCTTTATTTTGTGTAAGGGCAATATGTAATCAGTGCAGCACTGAGTAGGAATTAATTGAATGGGCTTCTGTATCCATCATGGAATGCAGCTACTTCCAAGTTCAATGCATCTCTCATGTTGTGCTGATTTGATGCTACCTTTAATAAAGAAGGGAAGAAATGGGCTTTTAGAGCATGAAAGCCCCTTTTCCCTAAGTACCTACAGATCTGGGTTTTCTTTAAGTCACTAATACTAGTTAAGTCACTTATGGACTGACATGTCAGTATAGGATAAGATGGAAATACACTCTCAGTTCAATTGGTGGTGGCCGGTAAGAGATGAGTTTGTATATCGGTGGACCCTACTTTTATGAGGCCATTGTAATCAGCTGAAGCAACTTTAGATGGTGCAGTATCAGGCTGTTTCCAATCTGCAGCTATCAGGTGAGTCCTACCAAATGCTGCAAAAACACTACTCAGAGAGAAACGACAGTTCTTTTCATTTATCTCCTATGTGTCCTCTCCAAAGAGCTTCAAAATATGCTTGCTATTTTTTATGAAAGCTTTCAACTAATATTTATTTTGCATGTGGCTAGATTGTGATTTCTGTTTTTTTATGGCATTGTGGCTGAATTTTCTACCCAGGAAGTATAGCAAAATGCTAAGAGCTTGAGCTCTAGAGCTTGACAAACTGATTCTGTCACTGGCTTACGAGATCTGGGCAATGAAGTTTTCTAAGCCGTAATTTGCTCATTTGCAAAATGGCAAATGTTAATAGGAATGAACTTGCAAGGTTTGAACATAGGTCGGGGGCTCAGCACAGGGCCTGGCATTCTGTGGTAACTGTTGTTATAATACTGTTGTTATAATCACCTGTAAGTGATTTAGGGTCGTGTCCAAGACCCTAAATCGCTTACAAGAAGCCTAAAAGACGTTAGGCAGTAGTTGAGGGAAATCCCATACCACCTCTCTTTTCACCTTGGTTCCTTTCTGCTATAGTCTCACGGAACGATCTGGAAGTTCTTAGTAGAGTGCTCCTCAGGGGGCAGTCCACAGCCTCATGCTGCAAGGGGTGAAAGAAGGAAGAAGGTCCTGCAGCAAAGAGAGTGACCCCGACAAATGCAGACATGACAGAACATTCATACTGAAGAGGGTTTTGCTAGTCCAATCATTCTTCAGAACCCTACCTGGGACTGAATTTAACTGCAGTGTGATAAATATCCCATGACTCTGGGAAATCTTACAGAAAACAAACAAATAAAAAAACCCTCTCATGGTTGGCAGAGCAGTAATGCAAATATTCCGAACACCAGATACTCCCCAAATCATGGTTTAGGAATGCAATGAATCAGCAGATTACTTTGTTTTGCTTAGTTTACTTTAATGGGCGGCATTATGGCAGAATGGTGAAGTCAGGAAGCTCGGTTGTTATTGTTGTTTTAAAAATTATTTCATGGTATTGTTATTAGTAATTGTTTGTGATTGCTGATTGACAGTTTGTAATTACAAACCCATCAGAACAGGTGGAAAGGTAGTTCATATCTATGAGAGATAATAAGTTTTAAAAGTATTGAAGACAGGGCAGGGGACTAGTTATTTTAAAAGGGAGGAAATAGGATAAATTATTTGGGGTAGACTAATTCTGTTAGATCAGGGTTCCAAGAGAGTTGTTTTTGGTTTGCAGAAAGACTTGAGCTTGGATCCTATCTATTAAATATGTTTCATACATAGGTTTCTACTTAGTTTCCAATTGACTGAATAAGTGATTTTTAAAAACCCTTCCTTTCATCCACAGCATGATTAACATTAATATTTGGACTAAGTCTACAATGCTTTTCCTAAAGTTGATTTCATAGTTCCTTTGCAATTCTGGATTCGGAAAAGCTTTGGCCTGAGTATGGCTGACTCAGTGAAGGTAGACTGTGCTATGAGATGGCCCTGCCATATCTTTATTGGAAAGTTTTTTATAGTCACATCCTGATCTGCAAATTATTGGTGAGTAGACACTTGTAGCCCCTTGTAGCCCCAATTCCATAACTCTACCACAAAAATAGAATTTCAGACTCTGTCAATATGAACATTACCTAGATAAAACTATATCTAGGTCTTCCCTGACAAGTTTTATGATTCAGTGCTTTGTTTCTATATACTAAAGTTAGAAACTCAGAGTGACTCACTTTTCTTTTTTGCATGCATCTAAGTGAACAAGGAAGTTAGACTGCTTCTGGTGTTGCCTTCTTTAAAAGAAAAAAAAAAAGACATGCTCCTTCTCAAGTATCCTTTTTAGGTCAGCAGTTTTGAAGTGCAGGACTTATTGGTATCCAAGCGGAAAGGGCTGATGCTCTGAGTTACTGCGACTCCCTCTGAGTGGAGTCCTTCCACGGCTGGAGAAAGGAAGACATTTGTTGTACTAATACTGAATCTGCTTCCTGTGTAAAATAACCTTTAACTCTGCGGAGATCCCCCATTTTAATGACCAGGACATAGTGGAAATAGAAGGAAATCCAAACACCCCACTGGCAGCCATTCTCTTCCCCAGCAGGTCAAGCTGCAACCCTCCTCAGGACAGAGATGGTTGCTTGGGGAGTGTTCGGCTGGGCTGCTGTTTCTCCTATTTTAAGATATGACCATTTTGATTGTTTAAAGATGTGTATGACACTCTGACCCATTAAGAAGCCTGGGCTCTGTCGATCAGGGATCATGAGGTGGGTGGGCCTGGAGAATCGGGGAGGGAATCTTGTCAACTATAGGACCAGCTCTCAAACCCCAAGCCAGACTGCAGCTTCATATCTTCATTACAGAAACATGACTGAGTCTACGGTGACTGCCATGACCATCGGAACTTCTCTTTCTGTGTAGAACCTCAAGTGGGATTCCTTACACTGAATGAGGTAAAAACCCAGCAGTGTTCAAAGTAGAGAAACAAGCTTTTCAAGTATATTTGAATTTTTGTAGTAAAGTAGCCCAGCTCTTTAGATTCTGGGAGAGTATGTCTGCGTGATGGGGAAAGGAGGTTAATAAATGCTTTCAGAGCTTCCCTGGAGCGCGGGCACTAGGTGTCCTACTGCAGTACACAATCACGTTCTGTCTCAGGAAACCACACCTGAATAATGCAGTCGGTATTCCCAGAATGCAGTTAGCAGTGGATGAACAGGAGAACTTTCCACAGGTCAATCAATGGCATCTCTGCTTCCAGCTCACTTGCAGGTTGCTCCTTCTCAAAAGACATGTCTACTTTCTAAAAGACAGCTGAGCTGATTGGGAGAGAGAAGAAGAGTAAAGGGGTAAATGGTCTATCTCTCATTCTCTATCTCACTCTCTCCTTCCTCCTCATCCCCACTTATACCTGCAACTCCCTCAAGCCAGATCTTCTGATTAATCTGGATTTTCATCTGTTTTGCCTCCTCCTCCCTAAGAATGAATGATTTGTCTCAATGAGTACAGACCAAACCTAATGACACAGGAGTCATGTATTTCACATGTCTTAGACTGCATTTCTGGTTCCTAAAACTCCAGCTAAGTCTGACAAACTATGGTGTAGTAGAAGAAACACTGACTGGTACTTTAGCAGGTATTTGATATTAGTTTGTCTTTTTTAAAAAGTTGATCTGTAGGTCACCTATAGGTTTTTCATGAAAAATTCTTAAATATAATCAAATTTATCAATATTTTCAGAAATTTTCCAAGACAAAACACAGATTTCTCCACGTACATGATACAAAATGATCAGTAGTCTTTTGAAAAATGTTACTGAGCACTTACTCTGTTACAATGTTTGTTGCACTTCACAGGAGAAATAAAGGATCATGTTTTAAGATTAATTTTGAATGTAACAGAATACCTGACTAAAGAGTACACATTAAGTAAAAAGGCAATTATTTTCCTACTATAGCATGAAGCCTAGAGGTAGGCAATTCAGTGCTCAGTGAGGTTATCAAGGACATGGATTCTTTCTCTTCAATTTCTCCATTCTTGTGTTTGTAACCTCATGATTTGAAGATGATTCTCACAGCTCCAGATCTCATAACTGTGTTCAAAGGAGGTGGTGGCAGTGGGGGGAAGGATAGGCAAGGGTAAATGTGACTTTTTTTGAGTGTCTCCCCTGTTTTAGCATAGAAATATGCCTAACAAATTTCAGGCAGGATATATAAAAAGGCATTCACACCAAGACACATTGTGGTCAAATGCAGACAAAGGGAAAATCTTAAAAGCAGTTAGAGAGAGAAATACAGACTATTCACAGAGGAATAACAGACTTTGGGCATACTTATCAAAAGCAACATGGATTCCAGAAAGTAGTGGAATAATATCTTCAATGCAGAGTGAAAATAACTGACAACCTAAATTTCTATACCCAGCAAAACTACCTTTCAAGAATGAGAGCAGGGCTTCCCTGGTGGTGCAGTGGTTAAGAATCTGCCTGCCAGTGCAGGGGACACGGGTTCGAGCCCTGGTCCGGGAAGATCCCACATGCCGCGGAGCAACTAAGCCCGCGCGCCACAGCTACTGAGCCTGAACTCCAGAGCCCGTGAGCCACAACTACTGAAGCCCGCGCACCTAGAGCCTGTGCTCCGCAACAAGAGAAGACACTGCAATGAGAAGCCCACGCACTGCAACGAAGAGCAGCCCCCGCTCAACACTAGAGAAAGCCCGCGTACAGCAACCAAGACCCAATGCAGCCAAAAATAAACTAAAAAAAAAAAAAAGACCCAATGCAGGCATAAATAAATAAATAAATTTATTAAAAAAAAGAATGAGGGCAAAATAAAAACATTTATTTACAAAATGAGAGTTTACTATCACTCACCAGAGAAATTTCTATAGGATGTACGTCAGGATGAAGAAAACTCATCCCAGAAAGAAGGTCAGAGATCCAAAATAGCAAAGAAAATGATGAATACATGGGTAAATCTAAACAATCACTGGCTGTGTTAAATAACAATAATAATGTCTTAATTATGGGGTTAAGAAATAATATAGAATCAAAATGCTAGTAAAAAATGGCATATAAGTAGGAAGGAGATAATAGAAATAAGGCATTCAAACGTCTGTACTTTGCTCAAGAGGGTAAAACACTGACTAACTTAAGACATTAAATTACACATTTGATTAGTTATACACTTTACTAAATTACACATACACATATGTATATTAAAAAGTCTAGGACATCCCATAAAATATAAAAAAAACAAAGGTATAAGTGCTAAACAAATAAAGGGAAAAAACAGATTAAGAGAAAACAGATAAGAGAAAAATAAAACATGAAACTTAATCAAAAAAAAATTCAAGGAGATAAAAAAAGAATATAGAAAAAGTAGAACAGAATTCATAAAATATGGTAGAAATGGAATCCAAATATATTAAAATAAGAATAAGGGTAAGTGGACAAAATTTTTTATCAGATTGGATAAAAAGCAAAATCTTGCTACATGTTGTTTATGAGAGAGACATAAAACAAATAAGTTCATAAACGAGTTGAAAGTAAAAAGATAGAAAGACATTTAATAAATACTGACCAAAAGGAAACTTGTGTGAATATATTATCAGATAAGTAAAAAATACCTTAAGGTAAAAAGCGATACTAGAGATAGAGGTTCATTACCTATTGAGGAAGGTCCAATTCATTAGGGAGATGGAAACAATTCTACACTTGCATACTTCTAATAGCATAGCTTCAAAAAATATCTAACAAAAAATGACAAAACAAGAAAAAGAAACGGACAAATACACCATTACTGAGGTAGAATTTAACAAGTCTTTGTCACAAGTTGACAAGATAAAAATATCAGTAAGAATATGAATGATTTGACCATCACTATAAACAAACCAGGTCTAATGAACATATGCAGATGCCTGTACCCAGTAACTAGAGAATACACTTCTGTTCACAGGAACAATTATAAAAACTGACAATATACTAGCCCACAGAGAAAATCTCAACAAATGTCAAAGAATCACTATCTCATAGACCACAGTCTCTGACCATTACACAATTAATAACAAAAACAAAAAGACTTGGAAATTTAAAAGCTCAAATCTAAATTGTTCATGGGACAAAAGAGAAAGCAAAGGGAAATTAGAAAATACTTAGAACCAACAATAATGATTATATAGGAAAGCTTGTGAGATACAGCTCAAGTGGTAGATGGAGGAGGTGAATAGCTTTATAATACTTACATTAATAAAAAAGTTGAAATTACAAAAAGAACCCCCCAAATCTAAATAGAATTGAATAAAGGAAATAATTAAAAATAAGAGCAAAAATTAACAAAACAGAAAACACATTCAATAGAAAGGATCAACAAAGCAAAATGTTGGCTCATTGAAAAAATTTTAATAAAACTGACAAACCTTTAGCAAATTAATGAAGAAAGAGAAAAAGCAGGTAAAATTTTAAGAATGGAAAAGGAAGTCAAAAATATAACAGAAATTACACAGATAAAACATTACAAGCAATTTAGCAATAAATCTTAAAACTTAAATAAAATGGAGAAATTCCTGGCAACATAAACTTACAAAACTGACTTAAGAAGAAATTGTAAATCTGAAATTTAAAATATAAGGGCTGATACTTAGCTTATATGCAACTGTATGATCATACAGTTTGCTCAGGGCCAGGGTCATTTCTGATTGATTAGTGCAACCATCCTAATTGGTTAAGTAATTTGATTACCACCTAGCTTATAATCATTCATAAAATTTTATCAATAGTTAAAATTTTTCACACAGAGGAAATTTTTCCCACACCAGGGCCAGGCAGTTTTATAGGCAGACTTACCAAGATTCGAGGAATGGATAATTCCAATCTTAAACTCCTTCAGAGAATATAAAAGGAGGAACATCTCCTAACCAATTTTATGAGTCTAGTATAACTTTATACAAAAACCAGACAAGAAAAAAGTTACAGTCCAACTTCATTCTTGATCATGGATGCAAAAATCTTAAACAAAGCATTAGCAACTATATATGTAAGAAAATAATGATCAGTTGGGTTTATTCCGAGGATGGAAAATTGTTGCACCATTAGAGAATTTATTAATGTAATTTACCATACTAACAGATTAAAAGAGGAGAACAACAAGGTCATTTCAAAAGAGATTAAAAAAGCATTCAAAAAAATTTTACAAGGCATTTATAATAGAAACAAATGGAAAACTCATAGCCAAAAAGGAATAGAACATCCTTAGCCTACCTAACAAAGGATATCTGCAAAAACATCTCCAGCAAATATAATACTCCACAGTAAAAACGTTAAAAGCATTTCCTTTAAAAATAAGGACTAAGACAAGGAGATAAGCTATTACCATTCCTGACAACTCTGTGCTGGAGTTCTAGTCATTGCAGAGTATCAAGAAAAATAACAAAGGGGTATAAGGATTGGAGAGGAAGAAACCAAATTATCAATATTTACAAGTTAAATGATTGCCTATGTAGAAAACTCAAAGAATCTTATTTCTTATAAGAAATAAGAAAATTTATCAAGGTTGCTAGATATAGGGTCAAAGGCAAAAGTTAATTGCATTTCTTTGCATTTCTATATACCAGCAAAATAGCTGTAAATTTTAACTTTAAAAGGATACCATTTACAATAGCACAACAAATAAGATATCTAGGAATAAACCTAGCACAAATATTTAGGAAACTTCATGTTGAATGCTATAAAAACTTATGGAAATATATGTAAAAACACCTAATGAAGAATATACTGTATGAATGGAGAAGTTCCATCTTTTCCATTAAAGTTGTCAATCTTCCCCAAACTCTAAAGATTCAATAAAAATCCAAATAACCTCTTTAACTAACTCAACTTTAAATGAAAGAGCAAAGTGCCAAAGATAGACAAGTTACTTCTAAAGAAGGAAGTAGAAAGGTTCAATATTAAGAAATCTGTCAACATAATTCATTGTACCAACAAATTAATGGAGAAAATGTTTATATAAATAGATGATTAAAAGCCATCTGAAAAAGGTGAGCAGTCATTTCAAATATAAACTCTACCTAAAATCTTATTAGAAGATGTACTACTAGCATAGGCTTGCTTATCTTACAAATAGCCCCAGACCTCAGTGGTTTCACATAATAAATTATTTCTCATCACATCATAATCCAATGTGGGTCAGCAATGCAGCTCTCCTACAGACAGTTATTCAGAGACCCAGGATATTTCCATCAGTAGTTCTGCCATCTTAGAGGACCTCAGGGTTCTCCACGAAGTCCTTTGCATCTGAATGGCAGAGAAGGGAAGACAGAGTGGAGAACCACATGGCAGGCTGAGGTAGGACTGGAAGTGTGGTAAATCTTTTCCACCCACATTCTTTTGACCAAAATTCAGTTAGACGGACCTGAATCTTAATACCTGCTATCACCATTATTTACTCAACATCGTTTTGGAGGTTGTAACAAGGGCAGTAAGAAAAGGAAATAACATAAACTTGAAAAAGAGATTAAATTATCTTTTGCTGATAACCTATTTAGAGACTGCAAGATAATGCTTTTAAAAAGAGCATACTACATTAGAATGGGTATCATCAGAAAATCTACAAACAACAAATGCTGGAGAGGGTGTGGAGAAAAGGGAGCCTTCTTGCACTGTTGGTGGGAATGTAAATTGATACAGCCACTATGGTGAACAGTATGGAGGTTCCTTAGGAAACTAAAAATAGAATTACCATATGACCCAGCAATTCCACTACTGGGCATATACCCAGAGAAAACCATAATTCAAAAAGACACATGCACCCCAATGTTCATTGCAGCACTATTTACAGTAGCCAGGCCATGGAAACAACCTAAATGCCCATCGACAGATGAATGGATAAAGAAGATGTGGTACATATATACAATGGAATATTACTCAGCCATAAAAAGGAACGAAATTAGGTCATTTGCAGAGACGTGGATGGACCTAGAGACTGCCATACAGAGTGAAGTAAGTCAGAAAGAGAAAAACAAATATCATATATTAACACATATATGGGGAATCTAGAAAAATTGTACAGATGAACCAGTTTGCAAGGTAGAAATAAAGACACAGATATAGAGAACAAACGTATGGACACCGAGGGGGGAAAGCGGCGGGTAGGGTTGGTGGGGTGGGATGAATTGGGAAACTGGGATTGACATGTATACACTAATATGTATAAAATAGTTAACTAATAAGAACCTGCTGTATAAAAAAATAAATTAAAAAAAAATTTTTAAAAGAGCATACTACAAAAAATTTTTAAAAAAGAAAAAAATAAAGGGACTTCCCTGGTGGTCCAGTGGTTAAGACTCCTCCCCACCTCCAATGCAGGGGTCGTGGGTTCGATTTCTGATTGGGGAACTAAGATCTCACATGCCACGGGGCACGGCCAAACAAACAAAGAAAAAAGCATACTAGAATTAATAAGATAATTGAGTAATGTGGCTGGACACAAGATAAATAAAACAGAGAGAGACACATACATATACAAATTAGTACCTGCACGCATATAAATATAGTACAAAGAGTACAGAAGCTCTCTTAATTCACTTCTCTTTAAATGACCCTTGGGACTTATGAGGCTCTCAATTTCATCTGTAAAACCTACAGATTATTAGCTACAGCAAGATAAATGTTCTCACCTTGTGAAATAACCATTTATCCCACTTTCACCAGTTGACTGCACACTTACTAATATCCAGTTGTGCTTGCTCCTAAACATTTTTACGACAGTTGTACTATTATTATAAATAAGTAATTTAAAGAAATATTACTGAATCCAATAAACAATAATGTGAAAAGAATGAATTGTTTTTATGAAAACTAAGTTGTCTGCTTTAGAAAGATTAAACAAAGTTACAAAAAATGCTGTTGGTTTGGGTGTGACAATTATAAAAGATTAAGGGGAAGTTGTAAGATTCTGTATTTCTATTTTCCTACAAGTATTTTAAAGTTCTTGATCCATGGTAGAGAAATCCAAACTGGAAACTGTATAGGATGCCCTATGAATATGGTTTATGCCTGGACCGATCCTTAAAGAACTCTGTCTTACATAACAATATGGATCAATGAATACACACACACACACACACACGTTTTTTTGTTAAAATATGTAAAATAGGTATGTTGTATTAGTCAGGATAGGATAGGCTATGTTGAAGTAAAACAAACAAACAAACCAAAAAACAAATAAAATCCCTTAAATCTCAGAACTTAAAATCATAAGCTCTTCACCTGGGTGGCATGCAAGGCATCTGTCTTCTATACGATGGCCCAGCATTCTAGCTGCATTGGTCTTTTGGTACTTCCGCAACAACACATACTTCCACAACCAACATGGCAGGGAAGATAATGTGGGGAATCAGTCTCCAGCTCCTCAGTGCTTCCAGGCAAAGTGAAACACATCAGTTCCACTCATATTTTCACTGGCCAGGATCAGTCAGATGGCTGTGTATAATTTTAAGAGACAAGGAAGTATAATCTTACCAACTGGGAAGGAGACAGGGACTGGATATTGTTGAACAGTGATATCTATCACCTAAGTATCACTTTCTAGGATTTCTCAATCTTGCCAATGTAAAAACCAAACACTGTGATACATTGTATTACTGATCAGAACATTTGCTGCCCTTCACGTTGGAGTATTACTCATCTCCATCCCACTGACGTCAGGCTTGGTATTGTGACTTGAAGGGCCCTTCCCTGTGGGAGGATTATGCATCCTTGACACTTCAGTGTCAGATACGGGCTTGTGCTTTGCTTTGGCTTAAAAAATGTAAGGGGGGGGAGGGGTGTGACATGGGGCACTTCTTTGTAGAAGCTTTATGAGCCAGAAGACGCTGTACCTTGATTCCTTTCTCTCTACCCCAAGGCTGCAATGTGCCTGACAGCAGTTACTCCATTAGCCTGGGTCCCAGGGTGAAGATGATGTGAAGGAGATGCTGCCAGCTTGTGGTGGACACGTAGCGTGAGCAGAAAATTATCTGTTGTTCTATGCTACCAAGAATTCAGTTTGCCACTGCAGCATAATTTACCCTAAGCTGAATAATAGACACACTATCCTTACTGCATCAGTAAGAATGCTTATAGGAATAGCCAGAGAGAAGTGAAAATGAAAAAAACATATATTCCATTTCTAATAGTGATAAAAGTACAGAATACTTAAGGCTAAATTTGACAAGACAGGTTTAAGACATATGATAAAATTTACAAAATATTATTGAAGGATACAAAACATGTTAATTTCCCCAAAATTACTGTATAAATCTAATGTAATTCTAATCATAATTCCGATGGTTTCTTTTTATTTGATAAAAGCATTTTAAAGTTCATATGGAATAATAAAATTGACCTACAATGTTACTGCCAGGATTAAATGAGCTGAAATATGTAAAGTGCTTAGGACAGTATTTGGCACAGATATGCCCAATGAATGTTACCTAATTTGGTTATTTGGAAAAATAATTAGATCATTAGAATGGAGAGTCTCAAAATGTATCTTAGTACAAGCAAGATTTTAACATAGCCTCTAAAGGAAAATAAAATCAGACTCCTACCTTAATCCATATTCAAAACTAAATTCCATATGAATTAAAAGCAAAATGTGAAAAACTATTTTAGAATAAAATTTGAGAATAACTTTATACACTAGGAGTCAGGGAAACATTTTCAACTGAAACAGTAAAGCAGAGAGTTGTAAAGGAAAAGAGACACTTATTCAAAATGTTTAGGTCAAAGATACCATAAACAAAAGAAAAATATTACAACAGATTGTGGGAAATATTTGTAATGCGTAAGACAAAGGTTAATATCTATAGTATATAACAAGCACCTACAAATTTATAGGAAGAAGAAAAACTCGGTAGAAAAATGAGCAAAGACTGTGTGAACAAGCATTTCCAGAAAAGCAAATCTAAATGATAAATAAACATGAAAAGTTGCCTAATCTTACTAGCAATCAGGAAGACACAAACTAAACTGACAATGAATGAGCCATCACTTCTAACCCATCAGATCAATTTTAACTGTTGGCAGAAATACGAATTTATACATTCTGAATCAGTTTTCTTTTAGAAAATGTCTCAAAACAATCCTTTAATAAATACAGTGGCAAAGGAATTACTTTGTATTCCAAGTAATCACACACAAACTACAGTATTTTGAAATTTCAGATTCTCAGGGAATATATTTTGAAAAGACTGATTCCTGTTGCTCTATGTATTTCCCATACTGTACGTCTCTCTCAGCTCCAAACAAAGAATTCTGCTACTACTTGTGGTCACTGGACAGTGTCTTTTGACTTCATTACCACTCTGAGCCAGGACCCCAAGGAAGCCCCAGTAACACACCCCTGAACGTCCAACCCATGCAAGTTCCGGCTGTCTGCACCTGATACCTCGCCTAGTTTCTCACAGACCCTGGCGCTAGGGTCAAGGCAATCTTGATATAGGAAATAAATTACACCCATGTTAATCGTGCCCTGAGGCTAAATCCACCCAGTCCCCATCAGACCTTTGAAACACCAGCCATCATTTACTGAGCTTACAGTACTCTGGAGATAGCATGGAGAGTGGAGGGGGGCAGGCAAGCTGAAAGGCTGTTACAATGTTCCTAAAGAAAGGTGAAAACTTCAAAAGGATCTATCAGCTCCCAAAAGATGGTGAATGGGGTTTGCAGACTAAAAAGCTTTGAAAAAGACAAGGAGAGGCACATGTGCAACAAGTGCAACAACGTGTTACAGATGCAGTGAAACAAGTGTGTATGTGTGAGGGGCACAGAGGGTCCCCTCTCCCAGGAAGGGGAGCGCAGAGCAAGTCAGGCAAGACGTCACAGAGGAAGTGATGCTGAGCTGAGACGGTGCAATGGAGCATTCCACGAAGAGGGGGAAACAGGCATAGAAGTGCAGGGGCATGAAAGCAGTGACATTTTCAGAGAATTCCAAGTCATTTAATCTGACTAGTGTAAAGGATTTAAGCATAAGGTTGAGAGTCAGATCACTGAAGGCCTGTTTGCCATTGGACAGAGTCTGGAATTAATCCTGAAGGGCAGGAACCAGGAGCAAGGGAAGGGGTTTAAGGAGGGAAGTCACAGATTTGAGTTTTAGGGGACAAAACATCTTTGGCAGCAGTAGAGAAGATGTTTTGGAATAAGGCAAGGAGTTCTTGTGGCTCAGGCGTCGGGTAATTACTTCCGTTAACTATGATACCCTATTTCTCAGGAGATTTCACTGAGATATTTTAGAAATAATACTTTCCTTTCTCGCTGATGTAAAGATACCTAAGTAGAATGATAAACAAGGTCTTTTTTTCCCATCTAAACTCCATTGTGTAAACTTAGTTGTACACTCTAATTTAATAAATGGAGTGAGGCTGAATAGCCTTTGGCATCAATCCCAGACACTAAAACAGTGAGAAAACAACAAAACATGGAACATAATATCTATCCATAAATCCAATTGTATGGTTAGGGTTATGGAGCATTTTAAGAGTTATGATTTCCCTGGCCAAGTACCAAAAAAACATACCTTCAAAAATTAGAACAGCCATTTGGCATCCAACCATGCTGACAGAATGAAAAATGTTGAGTAAATAGCCTACGTGTAATTCACCACTCTTGAAGAAGTAAAGGAAGGGTGTTTTCTAAGGCTTCAGAATGACATATTTTATTAAGTAATAACATGGTCATGAAAAAAGCCAAGAGAAAACTTCCCAGCTCACTTAGAAAATGGAGTCACTCTATTTTCTTCAGAATGATAAATAGATATATTCTGTCATATAAAAGAATGTCTCAGATCTGGTGCATTCACAGTGGTTATCTCTGCTCTCCATTCCCTTCTTTTTGCCTTTTGTTGTTTTCTAATTTTCTGCAGTGAGCATGCATTGCTTCTAGAAAGAAAAACAGTGAAATAAACCAGTCATACAATCAGAGTGACTTAGGCTGTCTTTTTCAGCTTTCTGATTCCAAATAAGATTAATGTAAATTGCTTTTGAGATAACCTTCTAGTGTGCTTTGAATATAGGCAAATTTTCTCTCAAGTCTTTGTCTTCAAGGAATAAATTTTTGAATTTTCAAAAATACAAAAACTCCCCTTCTCAATTATTCATGCCAGTGGAGGGAACACTGACACTAGTATTCGAAAACAGCATCCAAATAGAAAACATCAAGCATATGGGTATAATATATTAGGCTTTGTAAGGCACTGTACAATGTTTTTGGCAGATACGCCTTCTGAATTAAATTTTTTAGTTAATATTAAAATGATTCTATGCTCCTACATGTGGGCTGGCAAATGAAGGGTAAAAGAAACAGGTCTAGAATTTAAAATTCATTGCATATAATCTACAAGATGCATGCTTCACAGGCAAATGAATAAAGACTATGCTGAAAATATAAACTGCTTCCTAAAAACACAAACCTGAAACAGGGCTATGAAAGCATGGAAAAATGGAACGCTAACCTCAGCTGTGTCTGATGCAATGCAGATGTAAAACAGTAAAACAAAACTCCTGGATTCAAAAGAGTCAACTTTAGTAAGTACTATCAAAACCCAGCTTTTCATAATCAGAGGACACTCTTTTAAAAGCAGCTCCAACTGAAATCAGAGTCAGCAAAGTACTTCAGAAGGAATATGAAACATCTCTTAGGGTTAAAGAGAAGCGTCTGTCAAATAAACTTGATGTAATGGATTCCTCCATCTCTTAACACTTATAAAGGGACTCGCAAAGAAAAATGTGTAAATAGGATTTATCTTAAATTAAGCACATTGAACCTTTCCCAACACTGTAAGAATTTAGATAGTTTAAAGAGGATCTGGATGTACTCTTTATAATCTGTAGATTCTTTTCAGGTCCTCTGAAACACAGTAACTTTCTTCCTAGTTGAGATGTGTACGCCCTTGCCAAACTTTGTAGGGGAGCAATTCCTGAAATTTACACTTAATACAACATTCTAAGTTTTAGGTACTTTGAAGAGAGTATGTCTTACAAGCTTCCCACACCAACTGAATTACTTTCCCTCCCGTATCTCTCATTCTTCCACCCTGAACGCCGAGGGAAAACCATCACTACCTACCCTTGCCGCCAGCCCCTCTCCAAATCCCCCCATTCTGATTTCAAAGCTCTACAGAATCCATCTGGCTGAGAAGAAGTGCCACAGAGGCTGGGAGGGAGAGAGGCCAAGTGGGCCAGAATTGGTAGCTGGCGGGGGAGAGGAAGGCTGGGCACATCACACACACACACACACACTCCTGATGTTCGAGGATGTCAGAATTGTAGACTTTGTGGTGGGATGCCAGTTTTTGTTGAGTCTAGCCCCAGGGGAAAGGGCATAACTGTAACCAGACAAGGATTTAGGGCCTTGGCGTACAGTCCTGAGCTTTCAGGTTGGGCTCCAGGCCCAGGAGGGTGCTTCTGGAAACTTCTCCAAATAAGTTATCTTGGATCGCCCATATCTACCTCCAGCCTATTTCCCAACCATATTAGTCAGTCTTACCTATTAGGCACAAGTATCCATTCATCCATTTTCCCCCCACTTTTCATTTAATAAACATTTACTGGGTGCTTTCTATGTGCAAGGTGCAGATACAATAATGTGTAAGACATCGCCCCTGGCTGTAGGAGCTTGTGGGAGAGAAACAGATAGATGTGGCCACAGATCAACACAACTGAGTGCTAGAGGTTATGGTAAAGGGCGTAGAGGTTGCACGGGGGCAAAAAGGAGAGAATTAACTTCTCTGCCCCACGTACTCCGCTGCTACTGTCACCTGCTCAGGCCCCGAACCCCCTGAAATCACTCGTCTTCCCTTCACAAACCCCTGCCACTGTGTCCCTTGGAACATGCAACCAAACTTCCCGGTATTTTTTTTTTTTTTTTTGCCGTACGCGGGCCTCTCACTGTTGCGGCCTCTCCCGTTGCGGAGCACAGGCTCCGGACGCGCAGGCTCAGCGGCCATGGCTCACGGGCCCAGCCGCTCCGCGGCATGTGGAATCCTCCCGGACCGGGGCACGAACCCGTGTACCCTGCACCGGCAGGCGGACTCTCAACCACTGCGCCACCAGGGAAGCCCGCCGGTATTTTTTACTTTGCTACAAGATCTTTGCACATCTCAGCCCTGGCTAAAACTTAGGTTTCTCAAAAATGATGCCACTTTCCTCAAACGCTTGTCCGGTGGTATCTACTCTTTCTCCCACTTTCGCTGACTCACGGGGCAAGAAAATGTCGACGCGACCTCTCGCTGCCGACAGTTACTGCTGATTCTTAACTTCCTCACTCAACTACCTCTTCTCGAAGTGCATCATCTGCTCGACTCCACCCTTTCTCTTCTTTTGGAGGGAAGAGGATTCAACCAAAGTCATGGGGATCTTTCAACTCGGCACGCTCTTAAGTCTCCTAATAACCAGCTCAGCTCTTGTTTGGCTGTGCTCATTCACATGCTTCTCAACCATGTTTCATCACCGGCCTGCAGTCTAGATGGGAGTTTTTTTCTACATTCAACAACACACTTTCAACAAGTATTTCTGCCAGAGAGGCCTAAGAGTAAGTCAAGAAAGACAACAAAAAGTAAAGTAAAATGGGGTACTTGTTCTCATACAAGGCACATAACAAGGCTTATTATTTAAAATGTGGGTATAGTAGGACCTACATCATAGAGTAATTGAGGATTAACTGAAATGACATACGTAAAGAACTAAGAACAGGGCCTGACACCTAACAGATGTTAACTATTATTATTGTATCCTCCAAACTATATAACATACACAAAGCTTAAGCAATGATATCAAACCATTCTAGAATCAAATCTAATTCTTCAAATTACTTTAGCATACTCAACACTGTCTTGTATTAATTGATGCTATAACAATGTGTGAGCTGCTCAAAATGAGGTGATTTTCCTCCTTGCTTGCCTTCACATTGGTCACAAAGGCCCATTTTTAAGACTTCATGATTTTTTTAAGCTATTTTAAAACCACTTTCTAACCTCTCTTTTGAACTGCTTTCAACGCCTCAGCACTTTCTTCCCCTTTGGATTCTAAGACAGCAGTTTGCTTTTCCTTCTGCCTCTCTGACCATTTCTGTTTTGTCTCCGTGGCAGGCCGCCCTCCCTCTGGCTGCCCCTTGCAGTCTATGTTTCTCAGGGTCATCCCTCCTTTTCGCTGCTTCTCAAAGTCTTTCCAAGATGCTGTGCCACCTTCATTTATACCTTTACCGTCTCTGCCTTGAACTACTGCAATGCTCTAGGTGGTATTCTGGTGTCTGGTTTCTCCTGACTGCATATATCCCTCATGCTGCCACCACAATAATTTTTTTTTTTAATGTCAAGTGTTTATGACAAGGCCTCCATCATCCCCTGTTCCCTGTAAGAAAAAGCCCCAAACCTCAGCACACCATCCAAGGGCCCTTCCCGTCAGCTCCGACCAATCCCTCCAGTCTCATATCATCTTGGTCCACCTACTAACCCAGAACTCCAGCCCCATGGAAACAGTCTTCAAACGTGCCCTTCTGCAAATCCTCACCTTTCCACGTTTCCTCTTCCTCAAGTGCCGTCCTTCCCTGTTCCCAACCTGATCCAGCTCCTTTCTCTATTAAGCATTGACCACAGTGCATTTTAAATACCTGTTTATGCGTCTATTGCCCCAGGAAAACAAAAGCATCTCAAGTACAGGGAAATGGCTTTTTCTTCTCTTTAGCTCCAGAATCTAGTATCAAGCCAATGCACAACAAATATTTAATGACTGAACTGTGAGCAATCAACAAACATTAAAAAAAAAACTTTTTAAAAAAGATGCAGTTTTTGGGCTTCCCTGGTGGCACAGTGGTTGAGAATCTGCCTGCCAATGCAGGGGACATGGGTTCGAGCCCTGCCTGGGAAGATCCCACATGCCGCGGAGCAACCGGGCCCCTGAGCCACAACTACTGAGCCTGCGCGTCTGGAGCCTGTGCTCCGCAACAAGAGAGGCCGCGATAGTGAGAGGCCCGCGCACCGCGATGAAGAGTGGCCCCCACTTGCCACAACTAGAGAAAGCCCTCGCACAGAAACGAAGACCCAACACAGCCATAAATCAAAAAAAAAAAGTGAACTTAAAAAAAAAAAGTAAACTTAAAAAAAAAAGATGCAGTTTTAGAATGGATATATGTGTCTGTATAACTGAACCACTTTGCTGTACACCTGATACTAACACAACACTGTAAATCAACTATACCTCAAAATAAAATAAAAATTAAATTAAAAAAATAAATAGAGATGCAGTTTTAAAATTTCTCCTTAGATAGAACTGAGTGAAAGGAAAAGGATGCAAATGAAACACTCCATCTCAAATCTCAAGGTAAACATGGATATTCTGAAGAGCGAGAAGGAAACACATGAGGACAGCAGTGCACAATACTCAAAATGTGGATTATCGCAGAAGTTCAAGGTTGTGGAATCCATGACAGCAACCACTGTCATGCACTGCATAACACATACAACCTTATGACCTCCCTCCTTAACATCCTTCCATGTCTTTTTAAAGATAAAGCCTCATCCTTAATCTGGCACACAAAGGCCTCCACGATAAATCTGCCTCCATCTCCTAAGCCTCATCTCACACTCCTCTCTACCTTACTCACTGAAATTTAGCCACACAGGCCTTCTTTCCCACTTGAGCTTTTGCACAAGCAAACCTACCAGCAATGTCTTTCATATTCTCTCCTAATTCACTCTTATACCTTGACTGTCAGCCCAAGGATTCCTTAAATTAGCTCCACTACATGGTGACAACGCGTGAGTCCGTTTTACCACATCACATTTGGAAGGCAACAGAGTACAGCGTATGACTGTAACTATAATAGATAATGTGTCCTTGGGCATATCTATTTAAACTCTTTTATATCTTGCTTTCAGCGCCTGTAAAACTGAGGTAAGTGTAGAACTCACTTCATAAGATTATTCAAAGGGTTAAAGGAGACAGTTCACGTACAGCACTTGGAATTGTGTTACTACATAGTAAAAGCCCTCAAAGGTCACTGATGATCATACTTACTTAGTTGTCACCCTGCCCACCCCAAGAGTTCCTCTACTGCTGGAGCCCAGGAACGACACGAGCCTGTTCATTTCTGTATTCTTAGTCTCAGCCCAGGGTCCTGAACATAGCTGGCCTTCGATAAGTAATTTAAAAAAATAAAAGCAAACCGGCAAAAGCTTTGGCTTCCACGTTTGCCTCACTAGCTGGATGACTGCACGCGAATCACTCATTCCACCTGGGCCTCGTTTGCCCTTATGAAAAACGTAATCTCGACCTCAAAGAGATTTTGGATGAACAGGGCGATGCATCCAGCAAAGTACACTGCCCATCTCCCAACGCCGCACAAGCGGTCGGGGCTGATCACGAACAGAGTGGACACCCGCGTCCCCTCTCCCCCGCCCTCCTCCAGTCCACACCCTTACTGCGCCCTCGGTCCCCGATCCCTCGGGACTTCAGGCGTGGGAGCTCCGGCCCCGCGCGGCTCCCTCCAGGTGCCCCGCACCCTTCTTCCTTCCTCACCCGGACGGACGCACTTCCGGCGGATGTGGGTGGGGGCAACCCCGGAAACGGAAGTGAGCCGCCGGGTCGGCTGACGGTAACGGGCTGAGGAGCTGTTCGCAGAGCGAGTTGAAGATGGTGAGTGAGACCCTGGGCGACCCGTGTGGCCTGCGGGCTCGGGTCCGTGGGCGCAGGAGCAGGCCGCCGCTCCCCAGCCCGTTCCCGGGGCTGGGGCGGCGGCGGCGGCGGCGGCGGGAGGAGGAGGCCGGTCTCGGGCGCCATGATTTGTCGAGTCACGGGCCCGGGGGTTCGTGGCCGCCGCTTCATCCTTTCCCACCGCCTTCTCTCTCCCATCCCCAAGTCCCCCAGTCGGCCCCGACCCCGGTCCCTTCCCGTAGTTGGCGCCGAGCCGGAAAGGACACCCCCAAAAGTGCAACGGTCTGGGGTGCGGCGCGGCCGACTACTCCTCCCCCGAGTGCCCGACATTCTCACCCACCCCTGACTCTCGGAACTGCCTTGATAACAAACCCACGCTGTGGGTCGCATTTCCATCACTCAGCTTTACCCCACAAACATTTTTGGGAGCTCGTAGTATGGCAGGTGTTGGAGGGGGGAAACTTGGATAGTTGCTGCTCCCCGTTTGTCAGTATTGTTAGTGGATCTCCTCCTGCCCCGCCTTTTCTTTCTTTTTAACTTAAAAGTTTGATATTTGGGAGAGACTCTTGAATCGTCATTGCTCGCGATACCACCAGTACTGCTGCTGGGCCATCCAAATCTAGAAAGTTTCTGTTGGTAAATACTGCTGAACATAGTAAAGAGGTTTTATAAACATCCTCAAGTAACTAGTGTTAATTAACTTTTCATAGATTTGTTTTTCTCTGCTACTTTATTAGAAATATCATGTACTGATTCTGATGTTTTACAGGAGGGAATTGGGAAAGTGATAACAGTCGATCCCAGAGATCAGAATCCCCCTTTTCTTTGTGTGTAGAAGAAACTTTTCTTCCGTTACTCTACAATAAAGCAGTCTGGGAGGAGGAGAACCTTTATGTAGGAAAGCAACAGAAGGTATTTTTGGAAAGGTACAATCATACAACTCTGGTCCTGGAAAGAGTTCAGGCAGCTGGAAGGATGAGGAAACAGGGCCAGAGAGGTTCTGTGCCTTCATCAGGTTAGTGGCATCCACACTAGATTTCAGTTTCTTTTCCTAATTAACTATGACTTCTGTGTGGGAGAGTTGAAACCTGTTGTACAGCTTCTTGAGTTCCAGGCTTCCGACCTTGGACATTATTCTTCAGGCAAGACATTGACAAACCAGTGAAGGGTTTTTGTTTTTCGTTTTGTTTTGTTTTTTAAACAGCTTTGGTGAGGAAAATTGCTTATCAGGCAAATCTTGCTGTGCAGAATTGGAAAACAGAACAGGCTAGAGGCAGCGCTGTTAACATTATCCAGGTGTGAGCCTGGACTGGGGCGGTAGATTGAAGAAACCCGGGACACTGTGCAGCACCTGACCTAGTAAAATACACAAATAAAGTAAAACATCAATTTAAAAAGCTGGTTTCTCAGAATAGTTTCTCCTAGAAGAGTATAACACTCCAAACTACCTGCAGCTGTTTTACATTTTTCTGCAGAATTGCAGGGATGATGTATTTCAGCAACAAGTAACTTAAACTCAGCATCTTGTGTTTTAACTATGGTAACATGTATTACATTTTAGTTGCATGTTTACTCTATCTTCATTAGATTAAGCCCTGGAAGACAGATATGTATATTCAGTATCTAGTAGAGAACCTGCCACATAGTAGATATTTAATAAATATTCGGTGATTAAATTATAGTATAAAGGAGTAGGGTGGCAATACAGTAGTACCAAATATACCGTGAGTCTTTGTTTTTATTTCTACCATCCTGATTAGGTACATTTATTTTTCATAGGTAGTACCCTCTTATGGAACCAAATTCTTTCTGAAATTCCCTTTTTTTCTTAGCTTCTGTGACTCCTCTCTTCTAGCTGTTCTCTCTGTTCTTAATCCCATTTTCCTTGTTCTTCCTTGTCCATAAGGAATAGTATTCCCCAGGATTCTGCCCTCAACATTTTTCATTCTGTGCCAATCATTCTAACCTAAGTGGGGGATCTTTCCAATAAAAGTAAATCTGATCATGCCATAACCCTTCAGAGGCTCTCTGTCTATTTCAGAATAAAACAGAAGTTTCTTTGTATATTTAAGCCTTTTCATTTTTCCTTTTTGCCAGCCTTTACTGCTCTCCTCAGACATGTCGTTACCTGGTCATCTCAAACTACTTGTAGCTTGTTCGTTGGTATTTTTATACTTTTACCCATGTTCTTTTTTTACTTGAATGCCTTTCAATCTGACAGCACTCAGAGACCAACTTGGGAATCCTTCCTACCCCAAATTCGATTTTTTTCACTGAACCATGTATATTCCTCTACCATAATGCTAAGGCTCATGGTACTTGTCTAGACTGGGCCCTTTGAGGGCAAAGACCTTATCTTTTCTTTCCAGTGCTTAAACAGTATTTTTTACAGAGATGTTCAGTGTTTTTTTGAACTGTTTATATTTAATAGTGTTTTTCCTTTCTGTTGTAGAATGCCAGAGGACTGGGATCTCAGCTAAAGGACAGTATTCCAGTTACTGAACTTTCAGCAAGTGGACCTTTTGAAAGTCAGGATCTTCTTCGAAAAGGGTATATGGGGGAATTGTGACTTTGACTTTGTTATGGTAAAATGTGAATTATTTCTCACAGTATTCTTTAAATATTTTGATAGGCCATAAATGTATATTTAATTTAGGAGGTAGCAAGTAACACACTTTAGGGGAGGAGGGGGACGGTAGGACTGGATGTGTTCTGTAGTGGAAGAAGCATCTTATCAGAGTCGTAGGTTCCCAGGAAAGGGCATCTTCCTAGGAGATGTTACCCAGCAGCATGATTTGGTCGGACTCTTCTTTGTGCTGCTGATAACTTGGAGAGCCACTTGTCTCTTTATCTTATTAACTAGTGGAGTAATTGACTTTTCTTTGGGAGACACTAGAACATAGCAGTAAAGAGCATGGACTCTGGGTTTTGGTCCTGGCTCCGCCATTTACTAGATGTATGCCTGTGGGCAGGTTACTTAATTGTTACACGTCTCAGTGTCCACACCTGTGAAATAAGGCTGGTAATAGCGTATATGTTATTTTGAGTGAGCTAACACATGGAAAATACTTAGACCAGTACATGGCATTAGTAAGCTCTGGGTAAGTCTTAGCTGCTCTTATTTTTCTTTTCTAGTTTCAGTACAGTTATGCCCCTTCCCTCGATTTTCTTTATTTTTCTATATGTTTAGGTCTGAATTTCTAGTACTGGTCCTTTTCCTTGGCAGATTGTTTTTCTGCTTAATCAAATAAGGATAATGCTTTCCTCCCCGCTTTGTACGTACTGTGTTTTGAATTTTATATCTAATTTTAAGGTGTTTAGTCTTACTGTCTTAGAATATCATTCTAATATTGGTCTCTGGGAGCAGACATAATACCTCACTATTGTCTTTTCATTCCGTAGTAAAAGATGCACTATATTGCCTTTGGAATTGGCAGTAGTATAGTATCGTCAGATTTATAAGCTAGCCAGTAACCAATCTGGGTGATTCGTTTTTGTTTTTTTTTGTTTTCACATGAAATGCTTCTTTTCCTTCCCAGTTAGACTGTAAGATTGCCATGAGCAGAGCCATTATCAAATTCCACTTTGCGGATAATGTTCTGTACAAAGATAGTATTCAGTAAACAATTGTTCCAGGATTTCTAAGGTTTCCTTCAGCTCTCAGATCCTGGTTTGGACGATAAGATAGTCATCTTTATATATCTAGGGTGATAAAGACCAGCGGCCTGGTTCTAGCTGTATATCACCTTAATATGGTACTTTATACATAGTAGGTGTTTGGTAAATGTCAAACAGATCGTTCAACATGTGTTTACCAAAAATATATTAACTATTGAATATGCATTAGATCTGAACAAAAGAGGCTTAGATATTTTATATAATACAAGAATCATGTCATCAGAGTAATAGTATTAATATACTTTATTAAATTTCTTCTAGATACAGGGCATCATTTAGCACCATTTTTGGGGGGGTTCTCCCCAGTGAATTGAAGTCTTGACCACCAGTATCTATAATAGATGCATTTAAAACAATATTCAGTAAATTTGACTTCTTGTCTTCCTTTTGGTATATAGTTCTATGAATTTTTTTTTTTTTTTTTTTTTTTTTTGCGGTACGCGGGCCTCTCACTGCTGTGGCCTCTCCCGTTGCGGAGCACAGGCTCCGGACGCGCAGGCTCAGCGGCCATGGCTCACGGGTCCAGCCGCTCCGCGGCATGTGGGATCTTCCCGGACCGGGGCACGAACCCGTGTCCCCTGTATCGGCAGGCGGACTCTCAACCACTGCGCCACCAGGGAAGCCCAGTTCTATGAATTTTAAAACGTGTGTTAATTCCCAGAACCATCACCACCACACTCAGGATGCAGAAGAGTTTACTCCTCCCCCCAGAGCTCCCTTGTGCCATTTATTTCTACGACAACAGTGACAGATGTGCTTTTGAGCTCTGGGTATTCAGTAATGTATAACCTTCCATCTTAAATGTTTATTTTCAGTTTTTCTTATGTGAAAAATGAACTTTTGCCCAGTCATCCTCTTGAATTATCAGAAAAAAATGTAAGTATGTTACCTGTGTTTTTATTTTTATCCTCTAGTAGAAAAATATTTTTAATAATACTTGATTAAGACACTTCGGGTCTTGAGCATTTAACCATGAAGAACTTGAGGCCTTGTTTTCAATATCCTAATCTTTGAGTTATCATTGTATTGCTTCACTAAAGCTCCCTTTCTACACATTCTTCTTTGTCTTTTTTTATAGACATTTCTAGAGGTTAGTCCACCTTTCCATTCCTTTCATATGTTCTCTTTGATGATCCCGTTTTCTTTTATATTTTTCCCCTGCCATTTTTGCTGTTGATCTTCCCAAGCCCATATCTCTAGCCTTGACCTCTTTTTCAAGCCCTGCATCTCCAAGTTACTGCTGGGCACAGTAGGTGCACAGGTGAATATGACATAGTCGTCATCCTGAAATTTTAATGGGAGGATAAGCAGTGGATAGGGGCTTCATAAAGTGTTGTAGAGGACCAGGGATGGAGCAACCACCTGTGGAAAGCTTTCTAGAAGAGGGCATTTGAACAGTTTTAGAACAGTATTAACCAGATAAATAGGTGGGGAAAGGTTATTCCTCAGAGGGTATAGCTTGTACAGATGTCCTAAAGACAACCTAAAGGGTTTTTAAATAACACATTCAGAGCAAGAAGAAGGAGGTGTCTTACTACTTGGGGCTGATGGTGCAGTGTTACCCAGTTAACAGGAAGCTGACCTATTCCGTTTTGTTTTGTTTTGTTTCCTCCCTCTTCAGCAAGGGGAAAGATTTTTCGTTAAGAAAGAGTAGAACAAATAATTTGATGATGAAATTGAAGTTCAAATTAGACGAGAAAATAAAGGGGCCCCTGGCTGCTTTAGCTGCATTCTGGTTTCATGCTCAGAAGATGACTTGAGAAGGTTGTTTTTCAGAGACTTCGGATTAGCCATAGAAAACATATAAATCAGGTTTATGGAAGAAAAAGCCAATAAGGGTAGCTCATTTTGATGAATAAGTGAACTACATCATAGATGACCCAATAGACCAAAAGACTAGGCCACAACTTCAAGAAAAACAAAGAGGTGAATGTGAAGCTCTGCATTTGGGTTCAAAAGATAAATTATACATATTTAGATGGGGGTAAACCTGACTCGTTTTTTAGAAGTAGTATTAGTGCTTAGAGTATGATTCCAGAATAAAATTGCTTATTAGTACCCAACACAAATTGGACAGGCTTCAGAGTTTGGGTTTCTTTTTTCCCCCAGACTCAATTACTCAGAAAGGTGGAGTTTAGCATTGTAGTTTAATTAACAGGACCGTATAATGGGTCTGATTATTTCTTTTATGAAATCCTTTCATACTTAAAAATTTCTTACTAATTATTGTCCCTGTATAAAACTTTCTGGATCTGAGGTTATTTATACCTTTTCTTTGCTCTACCAGTTTTGCAGTAATTCTAATCAACAGCACTGAAATATGATTATGCTTTGTAAATACACTCCTGCAATGTGAAAAACATTCCCTTAATGTATTAGTTCTGTAAATCTGAATTTTAGGTGGTAATTTTACACCAGTGAAGGACACCTGCATGCCAGGTAAAATATAGACATACATATTCTAAAATTTGTCGAAGAAATTAGTAAAAATACTTCGTTTTCATTTCAGTTAATGGATACTGAAATCCTTCCTCTAAGTATTGTGTCACGTGCATATCAGTGCTAACTGTTTTGAAAGCAGAATGTTGAGTAACATCTAAAATTACATTGTTGTCTTTGTAGTTCCAGCTCAACCAAGATAAAATGAACTTTTCCACACTAAGAAACATCCAGGGTCTATTTGCTCCATTAAAACTACAAATGGAATTCAAGGCAGTGCAGCAGGTGGGTTTATGAATGTCAGTTTGTGTGCATCCCACCTGTGTGTTGACATCAGTTGGAAGGAGCCTTCTATTTTAATAACAGCTGTACAAACCTTACCTTCTCTTCTCCCCTACAATCTATCCTACTTTCCCCCTTTTAGGATATGACCTTGATTTCTACTTCATAGAGAAAAGAAGCTTTGAAATGGAAAACTCCTTTAAATTATAGGCTCAGTATCTGAAAACTTACCTGTGTTCACTTTCCATGTTTTTCTCCTTTGGGGGGTTACACTGACTCTGAGATGCCTCTAGGAATATCCAGGTGGAGGTATCTAATAGGCAGGTTGTATATTGCTGAGTATACCTGTTGCTTAGGAAGAAGATCTTCAGAAATGTCCTTCCAAGTGTGTAAGAATTGTCTCCCCATCTGTGCTCTGGATTCTGTCACATCACACTACATTGATTCCAATGATTGCTGGACAATTTACAAAGAACAGAAAAACTGAAAATTTGGTTTGGCTACATTAAAGTTTGTTGGGTACAAACTATGTGCCAGTGACTATATATGTATACTTCACACTGCAGCATGCTACAGGTTTGAGAGGAAGGTGCTACTATCCTAGTTCACAGATACGGAAACAGGGTGAGACAGGTCAGGTAACTTAGGCAAAGCCTAAGTAAGTAATAAAAGCAGAATTTGAATCCAGATCTCTCTGACTCTACAGCCCATGCTTTCTCCACTGTACTTAGATACTAGTCTGCAGTATATTTATTTAATAATTGAAAAAAGTATATAACACTAGTTCACAATGGCATTGTGGTTTTTAAAGGCCCACAGGTGACTTTGATCTTCATTTCTAGTTACCACTACTGTTTTTTTTTTTTTAAATTAATTAATTAGTTTATTTTTTGCTGCGTTAGGTCTTTGTTGCTGCATGGGCTTTCTCTAGTTGTGGCGAGTGGGGGCTACTCTTTGTTGCGGTGCCTGGGCTTCTCATTGTCGTGGCTTCTCTTGTGGAGCACGGGCTCTAGGCATGCTGGCTTCAGCAGTTGTGGCACGCAGGCTCAGTAGTTGTGGCTCGTGTGCTCTAGAGCGCGGGCTCAGTAGTTGGGGCGTACGGGCTTAGTTGCTCCACGGCATGTGGGATATTCCCAGACCAGGGATCAAACCCCTGCCCCTTGCATTGGCAGGCAGATTCTTAACCACTGTGCCACCAGGGAAGTCCCTATCGGTACTGTTTTAAAGGGTCATAACTTAAACATTTGTGTGAACAATACAGAACAACGTAAAAAATGAATAATTGGTTTACTAAATAGAATAATGCTCTCGCTGAGTTGGAATTTCTTAAGGAATTTGATCATCCCACGTTTATTAGGAACAAAGAATGGTGTTAGGCTCTAGGATTTTGCATTTCATCACATGGTACGTGCTTTGGTTTTCCTGGACAGAAGCAAGCCCTCAAATATGAGCAAACCTGATGGGATTATTAAGTGTTAGTAAAAAGCTTTCAGTTTCAGTGTATATATTTTGTGTAAAGTGTTGAGGAATTTTTTAAATTTTGGTTTGGGTCTCAAATGTGAACTTGCGTGTTAAATTGATTAACCCACATTGGTTAAATTGATATGTTACTTAGTTTTGTGAATTTTACAGATAAAGAATGAAGAATGTGAAATTTGGTCATGTATATTTTTTCCCCTTGGTTTTTTCTAATTTTGCCTTTTTATACTTTTCCTGAAGGTTCAGCGTCTTCCATTTCTTCCAAGCTCAAACCTTTCATTGGATATTTTGAGGGGTAATGATGAGACTATTGGATTTGAAGATATTCTTAATGGTAAGTGTCATTCCATATCTTTTTATAGAGCCCCAATAATGTACAAGACAACAGCAGCAGATGAAACCTACAGCGTCTTCGTCCTCGTGGAGTTTATAGCTGATTGAATTCATTTGTGTTTATTCAATGAAATAAGATAAAATTGAATGGTAATAACTGTTCTTTAACTGGTTTTAAAAGTGAAAATTATTTATGGAGTTCTGAGATTATAGTCATTTCAGTCAACTAATGACAGTCATTCCTTTCGTATCCTGAGGATAAAGTCTGATGTGTGAGTCCAATACAATATTCTTAGGGTAGCTTAAACAAGCATTGTTGTTGCGCCATTCAGAATGTTTGTGGGATGTGACTAGTTTTAAAAACAACTAGAAAAAATAAGATCAGAGTTTTCTTTAAAAAATACCCACCCTGTCCTCCTAAGTAATTGTTGTGTTTCTATAGATGGTGAATAGTAAAGAAGAATCTGTCATTTTTAACAAAATTCTCTGCATGATTATCTTATGTATGACATAAATGACTTTTAAGTAAGAGCAGTACATGCAGCATCCTTTATTTTTTTCTGGTTCTGAGGAAGGTAAACAAATATAATTCTGTCCAGTATTACCTCTGTTCATTATGCCTCAGCAGTTTAGGAGAAACAGAAAAACCCAACAGGATTAAATTATATTACTTTTGCTTGGCTGCTAATGTCCAGTAACGAGATTCTGTGGACGCAGCAGAAGTCTCATAAGCCTCCTCTTTGAGAATCTTCCTTGAGGGAACTTTTTGAATGAAGGAAAACCTGGAATCCCTAAGCTTTTACATTGAATTTAGACCTCATTTAAAATTAGTAAGGTGATAGTTCAGGTTTATAATTATCTTTTAGTTATAAAAATGGACTCATTTAAAAATCGGCCTCTGTAAAGTCATGTGAAAGAAAGGGAGAGGGACTTATACTGAGCATTTATTCAGTCAGTAAAATAATTGTTATACGTCAGGCACTGGGCTAGGCTTTGAATATACGGCGGTGAAAAAAACAAAACATCTGTGCTTTCTAATGGGGGAGGTAAACATTAACAGATAAAACACAAACATGTAGTTACAAACAGTGATTAAATTCTAGGAATAAAAAGGGTAGGTGTATAGTTTGTTGTTGGGTAGGAGGGCCAGGCACCTCTGGGAATATGACATATAAATTGATTCCTGAAAGATACATGAATTAGTTGAGCTAAAAGTAGAGGGAAGAATATTTCAGACAGAAGAAGTTATGTGTCCAGGGTCTCTAACCTGAGAACAGCCGAAGAGCTGTGAAGGGTTTATTCCACTTAAAAGCTAACAAGTTAGCCCTCTGTGGTTTCATGGATGCTGGCAGAGACAGACTCCTCGAGACAAAGGGCAGTTTGTTATTCACAGCAGTAGCAGAAGCCAGAGCATCAGCTTTTCTGTTGGGTCCCTAAGCCCCAGTTCCCACAGGGCAGCAAGAAGAGGGTTAGATGAAACCTGCATATAGAGTGTATTTTGTTACAGTAAGGGGAACTTGAAGTTCAGGGCACCTGAATCTTATAATGGGCAGTCAGCCTGCCTATTCTGTGCCCCAAGGGCAACACAATCTCTCTTTAGAAACAGCCTTGGAAAGAGAGTCCAGAACAAAGGCAGACAGTGCCTCTGCCTCCAAGACTTGTGGAATCAAGAAAGGCTCCTAGAGAATTGTCTCTCAACACACATAAGAACATGTTAAGAAGGCCCATGTAGCTGGAGTGTTTCGAGGGAAGTGGAAAGTAGGATAAGGTGAGGTTGAAAAGCCAGACAGGTACAGAGGAGCCAGAGCCTTGCAGACCATAAAAAGTTTATTCAGAATGCAACAGAAAGCCATTGAGTGATTTGTTTTTCTTTTGACATCTGAAGACTGTAACTTTTTTTCTTCAGCTGTTTTGTTTTCTTTCAATTTATAATCTTTTTTTTTGAATTTTATTTTTTTAAACAGCAGGTTCTTATTATCTATTTTACGCATATTAGTGTATTTGTGTCAATCCCAGTCTCCCAAGTCATCCCACCACCACCACGCCTGCCCCCCCACCCCCGACGTTCCCCCCTTGGTGTCCATACCCATTGAGTGATTTTAAGCCACGACATGTGATGGAATTTCAGATTTAAAAAGATCCCTAGCGGGGGCTTCCCTGACGGCGCAGTGGTTGAGAGTCTGCCTGCCGATGCAGGGGACACTGGATCTTGCCCTGGCAAGATCCCACATGCCACGGAGTGGCTGGGCCCGTGAGCCATGGCCGCTGAGCCTGTGTGTCCGGAGCCTGTGCTCCGCAACGGGAGAGGTCACAACAGTGAGAGGCCCGCGTACCGCAAAAAAAAAAAAAAAGATCACTAGCTATCTTATGGACATCTTTATATATTCATTCCTTTCATCTCTGTAAGGCAGCTAAGAACTAGAAAGATCTTCTGTTTAGGTAGGTGATTTTTGTCAGGATGAGATCACTGCACTGTACTTTGGGTAGTTTCCCCCTTGTGGGGACTGTGACTGTATAATTTATGGACAGTTTATGGCTTCACCTTAGGGCCTTGCCTTAGCTGTTCCTTCTGCTTAGAATACTTTCCCCCTCAGTTTTCAGATGCCAGTTTAAATGTCACTCCTTCAGAGATTACCCAGTCTAAAGTAGTCCCAGTCACCCTGTCACCTCATTTTCATTCTTTGCTTATCACTTTTTCAGTATTTTTCTTGTTTCTTATTTGTTTTCCCCAACTTAAATACAGGCCTCATGAGAGCTGGGGACTTTGTCTTGTTAACTCTTGTGTCTCCAGTGCCTCATAAGGTGCTTAATCCATGATGAGTGTTGAAAGCTGTTGCTCACCACATTCTCATCACATTTGACCCAGAAGGAATTTTAATGTCTCTAATGAGGGAGTAGTGTGTTAATCTAAGCGTGATATGAAGACTAGTCAACTGTGATGAAAATCTGTGTAATTCTGCAATTTACATTTTTTAAAGTGTTGGAGGTGATCAGGGTTTTGTTTGCTTGCTCATCGGGGAAGTGCTTGGCCAAGAAAAATCTGCACATTATATTTTAAGGAAGGGAAGAGAACGTGAGGAAGGCAGTAAGAAAGTCACAACTAGACTTTTTCTTAATGCTGAAAGCGGCCTTCTGTTTACTTTAGTTCTGTCACTTTAAGATGAGGGAACTGAGACTGACCAAGAGGCCGGGTCCTCCCTGGGAGTCTCACGGGCCAGGGCCTTGCTTACATGGTGTGCTGTCTTCTGGTGCAAGTGATTTATTTAATAAGCACATATTTTATTAAAGTCAAAAGCTTTAAAAAGCAGAGTTTAAAAGGAAAGTTGTTATTATATAAATAAGGATATTCTTTGTTTAAAAATTGAAAACATTACAGCTGAGACTCAAGTCCTCCATGGTTACCCCAAACCCATTTCTCTCCCTCCTTCCCTATTTGCCTGCTGCTTTTAGTTAGTGTATGTCCTTCCAGACTTTTTTCTGTGTGTCTTCATACAAATATATATAATCAGAAAATATCTGGCATTGCTTTGTGTATGTATTTTTTTTATCACAATTGGTATCATACTGTGTCTATCTTATGGTAGTAGGTATGCTGCATCAATACATGTATTGAGTTTTCTCTCATTAACACAAAACAGCGCTGCAGCAAACATCTTTGTTCTTTGTACTTATGTGCGGACATACTTTTTCTTAATTTGGGTTTTGGATGCCTGTTGTGTACATAGCCATTTACTCTTAATAATTGTAACAGTATCAGTTGTTGCTAAGGTTACTTTGTTGTGTGACAGACGTCAAGAGTAGAGATTGCTGAACTAATGTGACACAGTAATCTCCAGTCTCTTAGGAGATCCAGTGAGGAAACATCCAAATTGATCTGTTACTCTTGGTAATCATTATTTTAATGATTATTTATTTTTACAAACTGATTTTACAGTTTATTTCGTTGGGTATTTATTCTGTTTCTTGTCCTGTGTGGAGGAGAGGAGGCTTTGTTTGTAGGAAGCTTAATGTTGTTATTCATTTTAAAAACTCTTAGGTGCATTATTGCAGTTAAAGTAAGACTTTCGTCTGACATCAGTACAGACAAGAGAGAAGGTTTTTAAGGTTTTCTTGCTCTAGAATTCTGGTTTGTGTATATATGTATTTGCAACAGAGCACAGAGTGATAGAAATAAAATGGGTTTTGCAAATTAGATTACGGATTGTTTAATCTCTTAGAGATTGTTCCTAGAGTCAACTGAAAGCACTGGAAAACTTAAGAACTTTGAAAAAGAATTTATTCAATCTATATTTTCTTTTACAATCACCTGAATTGAGGTATACTTGACATACAGTAGAATGCACCCATTTTAAGTGTCTAGTTCTTTAATATGTTTGTTTTTGTTTGTTTTCAGACCCGTCACAAAGTGAACTAATGGGAGAACCACATTTGATGGTTGAATATAAGCTCGGTTTACTGTAATGCAGTGTGCTGTTCATGGAAATAGAGGGGCTGCATCTTGTTTATAGTCGTTTTTTACTATAATTTGACGTGCACAACATTAAAAGTACTGACACATGAGAATTTTTGCCTAAATAGTATCTGTGATCATTTGAAATTATTTGGGTTTTTGGTTTATGTGATAATTGAAGGCACTAAAGGGAGGTGGTTTAAAAACTTCTAATTTATATTAAAACAATAGGCTTCTGTGTCTTTAAAAAAATGTTGCTAATTAATATCATAAAACTACGCACAGGTTCCAATTCAGCCTATTTCCTGATTATTTCATAAATTTAATTTTGAATAACCATTATTGGTATTTGAGCCTGCAAACTTCATAGTAGCATCTCTCAGAATAAACATCTGTTCAGTGGCAGCATTTCAAAGTAAGTACAAAATAAGAGTATTATATTTTACCTTGTTTCAGTATAGTCCTTTAATACTCATAAGAATAACACTTGCTTTATTGATGCTACTTTAGAATTATAACTACATTCTTTGATTCTTTCAGGTTGAAAAGTATAAGTTCAGAGGTTTTGATTTTGGTCTTGTCTTTAAAGTGAAAAATTAAACAATCAGCAGATGTCAATTAAACTGTACTACTGCATAGATTAATATAAGATGCTTAAATTAAAAAAAAAAGAACATTCATGTACACACACAACTGTTCATGAACAAATTCCATAATAGTTTATTTAAAAAAAAATCTTCCCTATGGTTGTTCTTTGTTAATAAGGTATTTTTTTATGGACCTAGTATACAAAATGAAAGATCATCAATTTCTCAGGAGTATTTTTATTGTCTAAGTCACTGATCTATGACTGAAGGCAATGTTTCCCCTCCCCACTGGGAGTCGGGGGGTCATTTAACAATGTCTAGAGAAATTTCTGGTTGCCACAACTTTGGGGAGGGTTTCCAACTGGCATCTAGTGCAGGGAGGCTAGGGATGCTGCTAAACATCCTACGGTAAAAATTGCTCCTGACCGTTGAGATTGAGCTTAAAACTGTCTTTGCCAACACAATATTTGCCAACCCACTTTACACTTAAATTATGAGAAAATATAGAAATAATGAAGGTTCACTAATGGATTGTTTCTAAATGTGTTCTCTTTCAACTAATTAACAAAGTTGGAGATTTCTGTACCTTAGTTAGTTTTAGGAATAATAGATACTCTTCCTGACCAGTAGAAGGTACTGTAAAATTAATGAACATAGTTTAAATGGAAAAGCTGATGCTTTAAACACAGAAATTGGTAATCATGATTAGTGCTTATTCTCTGAAGGTCTTCATGCTTCCCCCTCTCTCCTTTTCCTCTTTTACCTCCTTTGTGTTTACACCCATGATCCTTATCCCTGGGTGCGTGTAAAATCACCTGGAAATCTTGTGAAAAAGTTTTGGTGTCAGGGTCTGAATTTCAGAAATTCCAGAAGGACGAGTCTGGGGTGGATCCCAGGAAGTCTACTTTTGAAAAGCTCTCCAGGGATGAGAACCTTTGATTTATATGCTTGCTTTTGCCTTTATAGTAATAACATTCATTAGCATCAGTTAATTCTTCCTGTGTACCTCGGTGCTGGAAAGTTTTCTAGTAGTCTCTGCAAACTACAGTGTGTGCCTGGAGTTGGGATGGTTTGGGTTCCTTCATAAGAGTAAATTTCAGGTTCCTCTGAGATACTTTGCCTAGGTGCCAGACTCTTCAGTTAGGCATTTTTTCTTTCAGATGCTGTGGGGTTTGTTTTAAGGAATTAGTTTAGTATTTTGGGGGTTTAAGAGATACTTCACAGATCGGTGCCTGATTAAAATTAATTTTATTAACACTAAAATGATAAAATTCACAATAAAAGAGATATAAACATAATGGACTATAATATAGTTCTGTGTTACTTTTTAAAATATATATGTGAATAAAGGAATTTGTGGGTTTTATTGTCTCAAAGCGTTGGGTGGGTTTGCAAATAACTGAGCGCTGTTTGGCACATCATGGGATGGCTCTTTCACTAGACACGTCTCTTCACTCCTACCCTCTGTACAAAATATAAACGATAGGCTTATTATTTTTTATTAGTTTTTCTTTTTGCAGTGGGTTTTATCCCTCTTTCAGGAGTACACATAAGTATAACCCAGTGCTTTCCTGCATTTTATTACTCCTTTGAATGCAGCCATTTCAAGAGTGTACAAAATTGTCTGAACAGGTAGATTACTTTTGAAAAGCTGAAAGACTGTATAGTGTATAATCTTCCACTGGAGTCTACAATTGGATGAATCTAAGTTTAACCAAATTTTGACTTGATATTTCAATAAAGCAAAACCAAAAATGTGATACTTCATTGAACTTATTTAGCTCATGATTTCAAAGTTGAAATTCAGGTTCCTTCAAGTACAACAAATCCTTAATTAAGAGCCCATACCTTGGTGGGGGCAGTGGCCAAGATGGCGGAGTAGAAGGTCCCTGAACTCACCTCCTCCCATGGGCATGCCCAAATGACAACTGTTTACAGCACACAGCTGTCTATGGAAACAACCTGAAGACTAACAGAAAAGATTTCCCACAATTAAAAACATAAAGAAGGAAGCACGAGTCAGGTAGGAAGGACAGAGATACAGTATATCAGGACCCACACCCACAGGTTGGTGAGGAAGTGGGAGGAATATCACAATTATAGAGATCCTCCCCAAGGAGCAAGGGGTTTGAGCCCATTGGACTCCCCAGCCTGGGGGTCCTCCACCAGGAAAATGAGCCCCCAGAACATCTGGCTTTGCAAACCAGTGGGGCTTATGTTCAGAAGAGCCAGAGGGCTACGGGAAACAGACTTCTCTCTGAAAGGGTAAATGCAACCTGACTCCCAGTGTAGACGTTAATTCAAAAGGACAGAGGGTCAGACCTGCTTGCTGATCTTGGATCCAGGGAGGCAGGAGGCAACTGGGACTCCCCCTGGGGAGAGATGCTGGCAGCATCCATTTTGGGGAACTTGTGCTACCACATTAACACCAGCATTGTGAAGCACCATTTTGGAATTCTCATGTCCTGTTAGCTCCAGGGACCTGGTCCCACCTATCAGTGGGCCAGCAGCAGCCCTGTGCCCCCCTGGGTCAAACACCCAACCACGTGGGAAGCCTACCCTGCTCTCCAGCAAGTACAAGCCACTGCACAAGGCACAACCTCGCAACCAAATGGGCCAGGGTCCAGCCCCACTGCCAGCGCACCCACAGTAGTCAGTCTTGCCACAAGAGAAGGGCACACACAGCCTCCCTAGAGCATAAAGCTCTGGTGACCAGAGGGAAGCATGCTGCTGAACCCCATAGAATATCTCCAACATAGGAACACTTCTCCAAGATTAGGAAAGTGGCTGACCTATGTAACATAGAAATAAATTTGCCCAAGAATTGGGCAAAATGAGGAGGCAGAGGAATATGTTCCAAGAGAAGGAATAAGAACCTCAGAAAAAGAACTAAATGAAGTGGAGATAAACAACCTCCCTGATACAAAGTTCAAGGTAACGATCTTTAAGATACTCAACAAACTGGAGAGAAGAATGATTAATATAGTGAGATTTTCAACAAAGAGTTAGAAAATATAAAAAAGAACCAAACAGAGCTGAAGAATACAATAACAAAAAATACACCAGGAGGAATCAACAGTAGCTTAGATGGTACAGAGGAATGGATCAGTGATCTGGAAGGCAGAGTAGTGGAAATCACCTAAGCTGAACAGAAAAAAGTTTTAAAAAATGATGACAGTTTTAAAGAGACCTCTGAGACAGTATCAAGCGTACTAACATTTGCATTACGAGAGTACCAGAAGGAGAAGAGAGAGAAACAGGCAGAGAACGTATTTGAAGAAATAATAGATGAAAACCTTCCTAATCTGGGGAAGGAAACAGACATCCAGGTCCGGGAAGCACAGAGAGTCCTAAACAAGATGAACCCATAGAGGCTTCACACCAAGACACATTATAATTAAAGTGGCAAAAAAAATAAAGATAGAGAATCTTAAAAGCAGCAAGAGAAAAGGAACTAGTTACATAGAAGGAAACTCCCATAAGACTGTCAGCTGACTCTGTAGCAGAAACTTTGCAGGCCAGAAGGGAGTGACACAATATATTCAAAGTGATGAAAAAACTCAACAACCAAGAATATTCCACCTGGCAAGGTTATCATTCAGAATTGAAAGAGAGATAAAGAGTTTTACAGACAAGCAAAAGCTAAAGAGTTTGGTGTCACTAAACTGGCTTTACAAGATAATGTTAGGGCTTCTCTGGTGGTGCAGTGGTTGAGAGTCCGCCTGCTGACGCAGGGGATACGGGTTCGTGTCCCGGTCTGGGAGGATCCCACATGCCGTGGGGCGGCTGGGCCCGTGAGCCATGGCCACTGAGCCTGCGCGTCCGGAGCCTGTGCTCCGCAACGGGAGAGGCCACAACAGTGAGAGGCCTGCGTACCGCAAAAAAAAAAAAAAAAAGAAAAAAAAATGTTAAAGGGACTTCTCTAAGCAGAAAAGAAAAATCCACAACTAGAAAATGAAAATTATGAAAGGAAAATCTCACTGGTAAATGCAAACATACAGTAAAGGTAGTAGATCAGCCACTTATATAGCTAAGAGGAAGGTTAAAAGACAAAGGTAGTAAAATCACCTATATCCACAATAAGTAAAGGTTACAGAAAAAGATGTAAAATATGACACCAAAAACATTAAACATGGGGTGGGGAGTAAAAATGTAGGTTAGTAATGCATTTGAACTTAAGAGAGAAAATAATCATATACATGTTGTTATATATGTCTCATGGTAACCAAAACCCCAATATCTATAATACACACACACACCGACACACACCAAAAAAAAAAAAAAAAAAAAAGGAATTCAAACATAACACTAAAGATAGTCATCAAATTACAAGGGAAGAGAGCAAAAGAAGAACAAAAAAGAACTACAAAAACGACCAGAAAACAATTAACAAAATGGTAATAGGTACATATCTATCAATAATTACTTTAAATGTAAACATAGGAAATTCTCCAATCAGAAGACAGAGTGGCCAAATAAAAATACCCAGACCCATATATATGCTGCCTACAAGAGATACACAAGACTAAAAGTGGGGGATGGGAAAAGGTGCAAATGAAATCTGTTGTGGAATGCTTATATCAGACAAAATAGACTTTCAAACAGACTGTAACATGAGACAAAGGACTTTACCTAGTGATCAAGGGATCAATCCAACAAGAAGATATAACAATTGTAAATATATATGCACCCAAAATAGGAGCACCTAAATACATAAAGCAAATATTAACAAACATAAAGGGAGAAATTGACAGTAACACAATAGTAGGGGACTGCATTTACATCATTGGACAGATCATGCAGAAAAGAAGGAAACATTAGCCTTAAACAATACCTTAGACCAGATGAACTTAACATGTATACATATATAAAACATCCCATCCAAAAGCTACAGAATACAAATTCTTTTGAAGTATACATGGAACATTCTCTAGAATAGGTCATATGCTAGACCACAAAACAAATCTTAATACATTTAAGGAGATTAAAATCGTGTCAAGCAACTTTTCTAACCACAACAGGATGAGACTAGCAATCAACTACAAGAAAAAAAAAAAGAAACCTACAAAAAAACATGTGGAGGCTAAACAATATGCTACTAAACAACCAATGGGTCACTAAAGAAGTCAAAGATGGAATAAAAAATAATCTGGAGACAAATGAAAATGGAAATAACTAGCCAAAATCTATGGGATGCAGCAAAAGCAGTTCTAAGAAGGAAGTTTATAGCAATACAAGTCTACCTCAGCAAAAAAGAAAAATCTCAATCTAACCAAACCCAAAGTTAGTAGAAGGAAAGAAATCATAAAGAGCAGAGTGAAATAAATGAAATGGAGACAAAAAACAAAACAGTAGAAAAGGTCAATGAGGGCCTCCCTGGTGGCGCAGTGGTTGAGAGTCCGCCTGCCGATGCAGGGGATACGGGTTCGTGCCCCGGTCTGGGAGGATCCCATATGCCGCGGAGCGGCTGGGCCCGTGGGCCATGGCTGCTGAGCCTGCGCATCCGGAGCCTGTGCTCCGCAACGGGAGAGGCCACAGCGGTGAGAGGCCCGCGTACCACAAAAAAAAAAAAAAAAAAAAAAAAAAGGTCAATGAAACTAAGAGTTCTTTGAAGAGATAAACAAAATTGATAAAACTTTTAACCAGGCTTATCAAGGAAGAAGAGAGGGGATCCAAATAAATAGAAAAAAAAAAATAAAGCTTTTGCACAGCAAACTATCAACAAAATGAGAAGGCCGCCTACTGAATGGGAGAAGGTATTTGCAAGTGTTATATCCGATAAGGGGCTAACATCCAAAACATACAAAGAACTCTTACAACTCAACATCAGAAAAACAGCCCAATTAAAAATGGGCAGAGGGACTTCCCTGGTGGCACAGTGGTTAAGAATCTGCCTGCCAATGCCGGGGACATGGGTTCAATCCCTGGTCTGGGAAGATCCCACAATGCTGCAGAGCAACTAAGCCTGTGCACCACAACTACTGAGCCTGTGCTCTAGGGCCCGCGTGCTGCAACTACTGAGCCCACGTGCTGCAACTACTGAAGCCCGAGTGCCTACAGCCCGTGCTCCGCAACAAGAGAAGCCATTGCATTGAGAAGCCCGAGCACCACAATGAAGAGTAGCCCCCGCTCGCTGCAAAAATAGCCACCGCTCGCTGCAACTAGAGAAAGCCCGCGCACAGCAAAAACCCAAACGCAGCCAAAAATAAATAAATAAAATTTAAGAAAGAAAGGGCAGAGGATCTGAATAGACATTTTTCTAAGGAAGACGTACAGATGGCCAACAGACACAGGAAAAGATGCTTGACATCACGTATTATCAGGGAAATGCCAATCAGAACCACAATGAGATAACACCTCACATCTGTCAGAATGGCTGTTATCAAAAAGACCACAAATAACAAGTGTTGGCGAGGATGTGGAGAAAAGGGAGTCCTGAATCCTGTTGGTGGGAATGTAAATTGGTGCAGCCACTGTGGTAAACAGAGTGGTTCCTCAAAAAATTAACAGTGGGACTACCATACAATCCAGCAGTTTACTTCTGGGTATTTTTCTGAAGAAAACAAAAACACTAATTTGGGAAGATCCATGCACTCCTATGTTCATTACAGCATTATTGACAATAGCCAAGATATGGAAGCAATGTAAGTGCCCATCAACAGATGAATGGATAAAGAAGATGTGGTATATATATATCATGGAATAATACTCAGCCATAAAAAAGAATGAAATCTTGCCATTTGTGATAACATGGATGGACCGAGAGGGTGTTATGCTAAGTGAATGAGTCAGAGAAAGACAAATACCATATGATTTCACTTACTGTGGAATGTAAAAAAACAAAGGAATGCAACAAAACAGAAACAAACTCACAAATACAGAAAGCAAACTGGTGGTTGCCAAAGGGAGGAGGATGGGGGGTTGGGCAGAATCAGTAAAGGGGATTAAGAAGTAGAAAACTCTAGTTATAAAATAAATAAGCCACAGGGATGTAATATACAGCATAAGGAATATGTCAATAAAATTGTAATAACTTTGTACGGGGTCTGATGGTTACTAGAGTTATCGTGACAATCATTTCATAATGTATGCAAATGTCAAATCATTATGTAGTACACCTGACACTAACATAATATTGTGGTCAACTATATTTCAATTTTTAAAAAAACTATACTTCTGTTGTATTATACATCCTTAAATATTGTTTAAGTATGAGAACATACTGTTAGGTTTGTTAATAGAATTTCAGCAGAGTTTTTTTTTTTTTTTTTTCCAGATTGAAAAAGTATAAGGGACTTTAAAATGTTTTTTCTTTTTTCTTCTTTTTTTTTTTTTGCAGTATACGGGCCTCTCACTGTTGGGGCCTCTCCCGTTGCGGAGCACAGGCTCCGGACGCGCAGGCTCAGCGGCCATGGCTCACGGGCCCAGCCGCTCCGCGGCATGTGGGATCTTCCCGGACCGGGGCACGAACCCGCGTCCCCTGCATCGGCAGGCGGACTCTCAACCACTGTGCCACCAGGGAAGCCCTAAAATGTTTTTTCTTTTAAAGATGAAAAATCAAGTTTTGAAAGTTTAGAGTTTGCTCCGAGATCTTGAATTTATGTCTAGAGCCAGTAGACATGCTTTGTCAGTTGTACTTTGTCTTTTTGCTTCTTTTCGGTGTCTCAACCTGGTGGAGACAAAAGCTGTACTGTTCATCTCTGTGACGAAATAGAGGTCACATAGAGGATACAGCTTTGGATCAGTGAGGGACCAGAAGGAATTCAGCTTTCACTTTGGCTAGGCTTATTTGCTTTTGGAGAGATGAATTGATTTTAACTCAAGACTTCAGCCACTCTTTTTGTTTTCTGTATTGTATAGAAACCGTGCAAAACATAAACCAAATTATTTTTTTCACCAACTCTTATTAATTTGGAAACTTGGAGAAAAATAGAATAATACATAGAGGGGAATTGCTTGGCGGTCCAGTGATTAGGACTCTGGGCTTTCACTGCCATGGTTCCGGGTTCAGTCCCTGGTCGAAGAACTAAGATCACGTAAGCCATGCGGTGCAGCCAAAAGGAAAAAAAAAAATACATAGAACACCCAGTATAACATTCATGAGATTCACCAATTGTCAGCATGCTGCCTTATTTCCTCACGAGTAGATTCAGGATAAACGTTTTTGGCAAGATGTCTACAAAGGTGATGTATGTACTTCCTGTGTCATGTCAAGAGCCATGTGAGGTCAGGTTGTCCCACTTATTGGTGATGCTAAGTACGATCACTTGGTGGACAAGTGGTGGCCGCCAGAGCTCTCCATTGTAATAGTACAGTTTTCCTTTTGTAATTAATAATAATAATCTGTGAAGTAATACCTTGAGACCTTGTATACATCCTGTTCCCAAAGAACCTTTCACCCAGAGGTTTTAGCATCCATGAAAAATCTTTACCTCAGTCATGTGCAACATGGTCATTGGAGACAGGAAAGGGCCGAAACATTGTGATATTTTATTAGTCCTTCTGCATTTATTGGTTGACAGATTTTTGTAAAGCCAGGCTCCCCCCCATTTCTCTTCCTCCTTAAGGTATCCTTTGGACTCATGGATTCCTACTTAATGTATTATAATCCATTTCTATCATTACTCTTCTTAATGCCCTAAATCTAATCATTTCAATGAATACATAGACGTTCCATTTGAACAGAAAATTACATTGGTTTTAAAGTGCTACATTTAATTTTTAGCATTACTAATTAATGTTTTTCACAGAATATTGAATATATTTGAGATACTTTAGTTATCATAATCGTAGTTATCATTAGCCATAGGGAAACACTGCTGCCCTTAATACTGCTGATGTCTTGCCCGATCACATGAGAAAGTCACCAGTCCAGGACAAGCAAGGGCAGCCAGAGCCTTCTCCATTTGGTACTGTGGCTTAAAAGTAGGCACTATATTATGAACATTTAAGAAAAGACAATGGGAACTGATAAGGCCCAAGAAGCATTGCATTTTTCTTCTTTTTAAACTTTTTATCATGGAAAATTTCAAAAATCTAAAAGTAGGTGGAAAAATACAATATAATCTCATGTTTCCATCATCTAACTTCCATAATTTATCCATGGCCAATCTTATTTCATCTATCTATCTATCTATCTATCTATATTTTTTTTGCCGTATGAGGGCCTCTCACTGCTGAGGCCTCTCCCGTTGCGGAGCACAGGCTCCGGACACACAGGCCTAGTGGCCATGGCTCACGGGCCCAGCTGCTCCGAGGCACGTGGGATCTTCCCGGACCGGGGCACGAACCCACGTCCCCTGCATCGGCAGGTGGACTCTCAACCACTGCGCCACCAGGGAAGCCCTCATCTATATTTTTTACCCACTTTCCCCCTCAACGTCATTTTGAAAGAAATTCCAGATATTATTTACAGGTGTAAATGTTTCAGTTTATAAAGCTAACCTAACCACAGTACTGTTATTATCATACTTAAGTTAACAATAATTCCTTATAATTAAATGTCCAGTCAGTATTCAGATTTCTGAAGGTCCAGTAATAGTTTTTAAGCTATTTTGTTTGACTCAGATCCAAGTAATTTACACACATTGTGATTGGTTTTGTGCCAGCTGTTTCATAATTTACGGCTTCTACCTCCATTTCTTTCTCTTTTTCTTGCTAGTTGTTGAAGAAACCAAGTTGTTTGTTCCATAGAGTTTTCCACAGTCTGGTTTTTACCGTTTGCATCTTTGTGATATAGTTTAACGTGTTCTTGTCACCCCTGGCTTCAGAGGCTCTCTCTTTCCTTAATAAAATGAGAACTGAATACTTAGAGGGTTTGGCTTTGGGTGAAAGATAGGCAAGGTCGGCACCCAGATCCCATTTCTCTTTATTTCACCTTGCACTTTGTAGGACTCATTTGTCTTATTTTGGCTGTCCGGCATCTACTCTGATAGACTCTGAATGCTTTAGGGGAACCGCCTTTCCTCTGAGTTGTGTTGTCTTGGGGGAGGTCGTGCTGTTCCCTCTCTAGAGTGCTAAGAGGGCCCACTTCTCTGCTCCTCATGCCTCCTGGGGAAGGCTTGTGACCCAGGTCAGCTGATCAAGCTTCAGTCCTGGACTTGGATTCTAGAGCAAGGACAGGAGGGGAACAGTGAGGTGACCCATCACTGCCAGAGGCAGTGCCCTTCGCCCTTCGTGCTGCACGGTCATTGCTGTGTCGCTGCCACTTTATGTCTGGAGCTCCCCTGGCTCTTGATTGTTTTCTTAGGCTGTTCCTAAGCTTTTTATTGGAGCTGTGAGCTCCTAGTATTATTCCAGTAAATCCCCGTGGGCTTAAATAAACAGAAATAAACAGTACACGTTGTTGCCTGCAATCGGGATCTCTGAATGATGCAGTGATTGGCATTAAACAGTTGGTGTCACAGGAAACACGTCCCCAGAGAAATTTGGGAACTGGGGCTGAGTTATCTCACTGAGTCAGGTTAGGCAGTGAATCCAGGTAGGAAATCTAGCTGTCCCTGGCAGGCACTTGTAAAATAGCTACCCCATCTGGTCACTTGAAGTCACACACGCAATTTACAGCAAGGTTCTGGGCAACCAGAATGGGAAGAAGTCAGGATGGTGGGGTGGCTGCTTCTGACAGCAGAGAAAGTTTAAAGCAAGTAAATAACATATTCAAATCTCCAGACCAACGTACAGAAACCTAGAGTGTCATTTCTTACAGGTAGAGAGCACTTGGCAAAAGACAGATGTGAGTCTCCTGACTTAGTACAGCTGGTGCAGTTACTGCCCTGCCAGGTTTACAGTGTGAAAACTGGAGCGCTGTGTAGGACCCTGAGAACTAAGGGCGAGTATGACTGAGGAAGGAAGCAGATTCTTCACTTAGAAGGAAGAATTCACTTCACTTAGAAGTCGTCCTTTTTTTCCTTAAGACTTTCTTCACCTGAGGGGTCAGTGTGTCAGGGAAGCCAGTAAGCTTCTTGCCCCGGTGCTCTTTATTTCCAAACCCAGAGCTAGTGGTTAGAGCCCCGCATGCCCCCTGGAGGCCAAACCCAAAGAAATTTAACATGTAGAAAGAATGTGGGGACCTTGCCAGTTTATGTCTACAGGAATTTCAGGGACATGTGAAGGAAGAGATCTTGAATGTGCTTTTAGATTAACAATATGATGCCCTTACACAAGATAATTCCAGATTCATTTAACTCAAGAAAGTGGATGTGTTTTTAATAATTTCCAAAACTGGATTCAACACAGGCCTATACGGAATGAAGATGAGATGCCAGAAGTCCTTCGTGTCGTGCAGAGCAGTGGTTCTCAGACTTTTTTGTGCATTAGAATCACGGGGCAGCTTTTAAAATCACAGATGGCTGGGTCCCGCCCCTCGAGTTTGTGATTTGGGAGGTTTGAGGTGAAGCCTGAGAATCTGTGTTTCCAGCAAGTTCTCAGGTGAGGGTGATGCTGCTAATCCAGGGACCACACTCTGAGAACTGCTGGTATAGAGGGAGGAGGTCAGATGCTTTGAGAGGAAGGAAGGTTGGAGTAGTTCGCCGATGTAAATCCCCTATTCACTGGCCACCTGTCTTTCGCAAGGCAAGCTGGATAACATACCTTTACCAAGGCTTTCAGACATATATTAGTGCTGGCTTCAAAGCCCTGATATAGTCTTTCTTGTTTAACATTATGGAGGTGTAATTACCTAAAACAGATGTACCCACGTAAAGTATACAGTTACATACACTTTGACAAATACACGTATACAACTGTATAAGCACCACCAAACCACCCCTAAAAGTTCTGCCCTGTCCCTTTTTACCCCTGTCTTTCCTGATGCGAGCCCCAGGCAAACACTGATCTGCTTTCTGACGTTGTAGATTAGTTTTTTTTTTTTTTTCAAGAATTTCATATAGAGTCATACAGGGGCTTCCCTGGTGGCGCAGTGGTTGAGAGTCCACCTGCCAATGCAGGGGACACGGGTTCGTGCCCTGGTCCGGGAGGATCCCACGTGCCGCAGAGCGGCTGGGCCTGTGAGCTATGGCCGCTGAGCCTGCGCGTCCGGAGCCTGTGCTCTGTAATGGAAGAGGCCACAGCAGTGAGAGGCCCGCGTACTGCAAAATAAATAAATAAATAAATAAATAGAGTCATACAGTATGTAATTTTTTGTGTCTGGCTTCTGCTTTGTATAATGTTTAAAAACTTATCAATGTTGTTGAGTAGTTTTGTTCTCTTTTATTGTTGATTAATATTTCATTATATGGATATAGCAATATTTTGTCTACTCATTCATATATTGAAGGATATTTGGGTCATTTCCAGTTTGGGGCTATAATGGATGAAGCTTCTATGAACATTTATATACAAGCCTTTGTATGGACATCTGTTTTCATTTGTCTTGATAAATAACCTAGGTGGCATTGCTGAGTCACATGGTAAGTGCATGAAAATTCCAGGTGCTTGCACCCTCATTAGTACTTGGTCTTGTCACACTTTTTAAACTTAGCCATTCTAGAGAGTACATGGTGGTATCTCATTGTGGTTTTAATTTGCATCTCTCTGATGACTAATGGTGTTGAGCATTACTGTGTCTTTGTTTTGTGAACTGGTTTCTCAAATCTTTTGCCCTTTCCTCCACCTTTTGAAAGGTACAGCCAGTCCCCAACTTACGATGGTTTGGCATATGATTTTTCGACTTTTCCATCGTGCAAAAACAATTGGCATTCAGTAAAAACCATACTTTGAATGTTGACTGTGGCTCTTTTTCTGGGCTAGCGAAATGCATAGATCCTCTCTTGTGACGCTGGGCAGTGGCAGCGAGCAGAGCTCCCCATCAGCCACGCCGTCACAAGAGCGAACAACCAGTGAACTTACAACCATTCTGGACCCAGACAACTATTCTGTTTTTCACTTTCAGTACAGTATTTGATGAATTATGTGAGATAGTCAACACTTTATTTTGAAATAGGCTTTGTGTTAGATGATTTTGCCCAGCTGTAGGCTAATGTTGAGTGTTCTGAGCACGTTCAAGGTAGGCTGGGCTAAGCAGTGATGTTCGGTAGGTTCGGGGTATGAAACGCATGTTTGACTTAGGATATTTTCAGTTTATGATGGGTTTATCTGGACGTAACCCCATCGTAAGTTGAGGCAGATCTGTAGTTTGCTTACTTCGTTGAGTTGCGAGAGTTTTTTTTTTTTTTTTAATGTATACTGGATATAAAGCATCTGTCAGATATATGTATTGCAAATACCTTCTGGAATCTTGGCTTGCCTTTTCATTTTCTTATTGGTGTGTTTCAAACAGCAGAAAATTTTAATTTACATGAAATCCAATTAATCTGAGTGTTGGTGTTTTGTGTCTTTGGAATCCTATCTAAGGAATTTTGCCTAACCCATGATTATAAAGATTTTCTTGAATGTTTTCTTCTGGAACTTTTATATCTTAACAGTGTTGTCTTCTAATACATAAGCACGTATCTTTCCATTTATTTAGGTTTTCCTTAATTTCTCTCAGCAGTGTTTTATAGTTTTCAGTGTATAGGTCTTAAACATATTTTTAAAATTTGTCCCTAGATATTTTGTGGGTTTTTTCAATACTATTTTTAAGTGGTTTTGGTTTTGATTTTGATTTTATCAGTTGCTTCTTGCTAGTATATAGACATAGACTTGATTCTTGTACATTGACTTTGTATTCTATGACATTTCTAAGTTCATTTATTAGTTCTAGTAGTTTTTGTTTTTTTTTTTAATGAAGCTTTAGAGTTTTCTGTGTCATGTCATATGCAGGTAAACGGCTTTACTTTGTCCTTCCCCATCTGTATGCCTTCTTGCCTTACAGCTAGGACTTCCAGTATAGTGTTGAATAGGAATTGTAAGATGGGGTATCCTTGTCTCATTCCCAATCTTAGGGGGAAAGTATCCAGTCTTTTTACTATTAAATATTGTGTTAGCTGTATGGGTTTTTTTTGTTTGTTTTTGTTTTGTAGATGCCCTTTATTAGCTTGATCCTAGGTTCTTGAGAATTTTTATCATGAATAGATGTTGAATTTTGTTAAATGTTTTTTCTGCATCTATTGATATGACCATGTGGTTTTTTTATCCTTAGTCTGTTAATATGATGCATTATTACATTAAGTGATTTTCAAATATTGAGTCAGCCTTACAGTTTCTGGATACCCTCACTTCGTCAGGATGTAGCATCTTTCTTATATATTACCTGATTTGTTAATATTTTCTTGTGAATTTTTTGTTTATGTTCATAAGACATATTAGTGTGCAGTGTTGAAATAACTTTCTAGGCCCAAGATGGAGCCGCTCCTGCCTGGGTGCCACATCAGCAAACCAAAACTTAGGTAACTTTCGTGTCCATAAATTCTTCCCTTGAGCAGAAAGGCAGTATATCCAGTCAGCCCATCCCCAAATGCCAAACCAACTCTGGGCTTTATACAGTTGGTCCTTTGTATCCACAGATTCCACATCCTCAGATTCAACCAACCTCAGATCAAAAATATTTGAAAAAAAAATTCCAGAAAATTCCAAAAAGCAAAACTGGAATTTGCCATTCCAGCAACTATTGTATTAGGTATCATAAGTAATCTAGAGATGATTTAAAGTGCACAGGAGGATGTGCATAGGTTATATGCAAGTACTGTGCCATTTTACTTGAGGAACTTGAGCATTCATGGATTTGGGTATCCTCAGGGGGAGGGGGAGGGAAGGGTCCTGGAACTGATCCTGAGCGATGACTTTTCTTGATCCGTGTTCTTTATCCTATAAAAAGCTTCCTGCCTTCCACTCTGTTTTGCCGTTCTCCAAATGTAGATTGTCCCCTTCATGAAGTGTTAAAGTTTGTATCATCTAACTTGTCATTTTAAATTATTATTTTTTTTTAGGAGTAGTTTGCTTTTCTTGTAGTTTCTTTGTCTGGTTTTGTATCAGGATAATGCTGACCTCATAAAACAAGTTGGGAAATGTTCCTTGCTTCTCTTTTATGGAAACACTTGTGTAGAATTGATCTGTTTGTTCCTTAAATGTTTGGCAATGAAACCATCTGGGCTATGTCCCATCTTGATCACATTCTAGCTGCATATCATTCCCAAGAAAGCTGTCTCTAAGTAATGATCTGTAGCCACGTAAGTCCAGAAACTTCTGTCAAGTGCAACCAGCATCAGTTTGACTCAAGGGACTACCTCACGCTAATCAAATGAGACTGATTTTTTAAGCCTGAACTGAGCCAGGCGCTAGAACAAGTGTTTTATATTAACACTATTTTATGTATTCTATAACCTAGAATCCCAGTAATTACAATGAGGGACATATCTCTCCAGTAACCAAAATATGTGTGTCCTCCACTGAGAGCAGGGTTTCAGCACACTACTGCCCTGGGCCAAATTCAGCTTGCTGCTTGTTCTGTTTATTGGAGCACAGCTATGCATGTTCACTTATGCACAGTCTAGGATGCTTTGTGCTACGACAGCAGGTAAGTGAGTAGCCGTGACAGACTGTGTAGCCCACAAAGCCTAAAATATTTACGTTTTGGCTCTCTGGCCACTTACAGAAAAAGTTTGCTGACCCCTGATCTAGAGCAGTGATTCTCAACCCCGGCCACATACTGGAATCACCTGGAGAACATTGGAAAAACTACCGTTGTCCGCCTCCCACTCCCAGCAATTCTGACTTGGTTGGCCTGGGCTGGGAGCTGGGCATCGGTGGTGTTTAAAGCTCCCCAGCAGTTCTGCCCAGCAGCCAAGGCTGAGAACCACTGGCCTAAAGTAAGGCTTGGTATTTGTATTTGTTAAACTGCCCGCCCATGCTGATTGTCTGAATGTGCATTTAGGGGTGAGAAGCACTTATCTAGGGCAGTAGTTTCCGGGTCTGAATGTGTATCTGTCACCTGGGGAGATTTTTTTCATAGATTCTAAGACCCCACTCCAGACCAACTGAATTAGAATCTCCAGAGATTTTTTAAAAATTCCTTAGGTGGTCCTGATATACAGACATTTCTTTAAGAAAGCCTGAACTTAGGGCACCTTATTGTTATTAGCAAGATTTTTGGATACTGAGTGAGTAACCAGAGGATTATTTAGTGAGCATAGGAGTGGAGAAAAAGGGTTTCTTGAGTTGTGCAGTGCAGGCTATGGAGGATCCTACTGAATAGTCCAGCCTCATAGAAATGGACATACACCCTCCAGAGTGATGAAAATATTTATTTCTGTTAGATATGGTATATCTAACCGCCCTTGTACAGTCCTAGATGAAAGGAACATGTTTTTCCTTTTGGTTCCTCTTTATATAGACACCATAAAAACAAGTCATCCATTAATATTCTTTGTTCAGATAATTAGATAATCAGGTCACATTACAGGAGGTTAGATAATAGCTTCCCCTCCACCCCTGCCACCCCATGTCTTGGCTAAATACCCCCATCAGCTTGCATGCTTCTCTAGGCTCCCGGCATCCCATTTACTAATTATCTCTTAGGACAGACTCTTTGGAGATGGCTAAGCCCATTCATGCTGTGTTCTTACCCTGGGCTACCCCAGTCCAGTCCCCTGATACACTTACTGCATCTCAAATGGTCTTTGCTCAACTGAGAAACTATCTGTTAATCCTCCCACTGTATTAAACATCCCCATGTGTGTTCTCTTCAGTTCAGGTGGAATGTGTAAAATCAGGGAAGGTTGAGCTGGAAGGGACTTTGTTATAGACCTTATCTAACCTCAAAAAAGTCCATCTTATGGGCAGTTAGTTGGGTACTGGTAGTGCTAATGTGTTTGTGGGGGGTACTTTATACTCTCCTTGATACAATTCTCAATATTGGATTTATAATCTGTCACCCTTCTGTGAAGAACCTCAGCAGTGCCAAATCCATCTCTGTATAATACTATTGCTTAGTGGTAGCTGAATAACCATGGTCAGGTGAAGCCTGAGACTTGCCTTCCTTGTCCATAAAATGGGAAAAAGGAAGATCTACTTTGCAGGGTTGTTAAGAGGGTAAAATAACTTGACATAGCATTTTGTAAACCATAAAGTACTTCTTCTTTTGTTCTGGGAAGAGCATTGAACAGGAAGTAAAACAAAAATCAATCAATCAGTCAATCTGAGAATAGCCCAGAAGGCATTAGCTAAACTTGAAAGGAATGGTCTTGGAAAAAAGAATTTCTAGTCTTTTAAATTGTGAATGGTATTTGCTGGTCAAACAATCATTGATTACCTTACAGGAAAAAGCCGTAAACAATGTTATGAAACAGAAGACTCTACCTACTTTCAAGAGATTACAGAGGAGTTAATCAGCTAGGTGTACTTCAAGACATTTGTGTTCTTATGTATGGAAACTTAGAAAATGGGAGATATTGAAGGACCTGTGAAAATACCATAAACCATAAATGCATATGGGCTACATATTTTTCAATTTATTTGCAAGGCTGGCTTAATGACTATGGCATGGTATCAGTGGTTACTCTCATAATGCATTAAATATATAGCTTTAAATGATTTTACAAGTGAAAACAAAACTCTGTGTTCATTTAGTTCAAATTTTATTGTGGATATAATGAGGAATCAAAGATTGTCCCTGTCCTCAGCTGCTCATTGTCAAGTAGGGGAACAAACATCACAAGACAAGGGAAAATGCTTGGATGGCAGTACCCAGAGAGCTGTGGGAGCCCTGCAGGGATGGGCATGGGGGGTGGAGGTGGGCAGGAGGTGAGGGTAGAAATGTCCGGAAGGGACACGGAGGAAGCGGAAGCTATGCCTTGGCTGAGACTTAAAAGTTTCAACGTAGGGAGGGAAGAAGGCCCAATGGAACCCTGTGTGCAGACAGGAGGCAGGAGAGGATGCGGTGTTTTCAGGGACCATGGTGGTCCCAAGATGAGTATAAGGCAGTAAGAGATGGATACCCTTTGACAGAAAGAAGGAATGAATATTGACTCTATAAATACTAGTTACTTTACATCATGATTGCCTGTTTACTCAGTTTTTACATTTCTTTAGGAACTACTTGTAATCTTTTTTTTCAGTCACCCCTGTGTTACTTATGGAAATATTATCATGCCTGTCACTGATGAAACATATTAGGAAAAGTGAAAACGTATTCATTAAAGTGCTTCCCTTTGAAGGATATTGCAGCTACTGAGAGCTTTGACTATCACTAACACCTTGATGGGCTCTAAAAAACAAAGCATTACCCAAGTAGAAGAAAATTATATTATGAATACTTGAAACTTCTATCATTTTCCTATAAGCGACTGACTCATCATAATTTTCAACAGTTATGCCTTCAAAATCTTTGAGGGGGTCAAAAAGTCATTTTGCAGATGAAGAAACTGAGGCAGACAAAGAGTTCTTCCTTGTCTTAATGTGAGAGACTGGAGTATATCAGGGGGATTATTGCTTTTGATTGTATCAGATTTCTTAGTCCCATCTTATACCGATAAGTTTCAGTTTCTTTTGTAAATCCCAAAGTGGGAGGTGTCTTGAGATCTGTTCTTTTATCTACTGGGAATATGTCACATGATCTTCATAAAGTGCTCAAAGCGCACGGTGCTGTAAGAAGCTAGAGCAGCAACTATTTCTCTGACTGTTTAGAAGAAAGGACTTGCAGCCTTGATTATTCATGAAGTGCTGATTGTGGAGCTAGTTTATATCCTTCAGAAGTCAAGGGTACATGATATGAGCATTTGGATTTTTTTTTAATCACAATTAATCATCTGTCTGAAGTGTCTTCGCTGGATTCTTCTTGTATAAGAAGGACATAGCTTCCCGCATTCCTGCTGATGCACTTGACAGCACTGCCAAAGCAAATAAGACATCGATTAAGGCAGTTCATAAATAATCTGTATTCCATCTTTTCCCTGGTTACATGGCTGTTAATAAATTATACAAGGAAGGAGGATACTGGTATTTTGAATTTAACAGGCTTGTTATGCGTAGCTTTCTGAAAATAAAAGAATCTACATGAGTTCTTCCCCTTCCAGATCCCTACAGTGTCCACCTGTCCCATTGTCTACTCTGCATAGTCCACATAAAATAGTTGTAACTAAAGCTATTACTGAAGTTCATGTTTAATACCTATAACTGAAGCTAGGATAGAAGACATCAGGAAATAATGAAAATAGCATGTAATTTTAATTTTAAAAATATTGAACAGATTAAAAAAAAATCTCAGAAGACCAACTACAGTTACACTAGATGCATTATTAAAAGCATAATGACCTTTGATCTCTCTGCACTAATTTTTCCAATTATAAAAGTTATATGTGTTCATACAGAATATTTATAAATATATGAAGAATAAAATTAAAATGATCCATTATTCTACTTCCCATGTAATACAGTTCTTATTAAAGTCATTTTTCATGATATGGATGCACCATCATTTACTTAACCATTTCCTGTCGTTGGCCATTTTGGTCATTAAAATATTTTTTGCCATAATGAACTTCTTTATATATAAAATTTTGACATTTCTGATCATTTCCTCAGGATAGGATTCTAAATGGGATCACTGGTTCAAATACCATGAATTTTTTGGGGAAACTTCTGATACATGTTCATGAATTGCTTTCCAAGAATGATAATGCCGAATAACACTACTCCCAGCGGAGTATAAGGCTGATGGTCTCATCATGTGCTCACTAGCAAAGCATGGAGTTTTAATTTTGCCAATTCAATAGGTGATAGTCTCCTTCTAAAAAGATACCTAGTAAAAATAGCTTTTCATCACAGTTACAGAGGAACTGTAAATACTATTGTAGTCCATCTAACACGGATCTAGGTATCAGCATCCCACTGAGACAGTATGTACCGAGGTCCTACTCTGAATAAGACGCAGGCCAGCCCTTTAAGGAGTTCACAGCCATGGCAGAGTTTAAAGCCTGTGTGGATAGATTCTGTCCTCCCTCCCTCACAGCCACAGCCCACAGTGCTTAGGGGAAGGCAGATGTCAGACCCTGTGCCCCACCTTCTACCCATCCCCATCACCCTGCTCTGCGGCAGCCGTGTGAAATGGGCAAGCCCAGCAGAGGCAGGTTAATGAGCTCTTAGCTCAATGCTTGGGCCCCAGAGAATGTGTCAAATATATTTGCTTGTGCGTTTTCACAACCACTTATCTAGTTGGCTTACACATTTTGTTCATTGAAAGGGAGAGGGAGAATACATATTTCTTGTAAGTTTATGCCTCTGGTCTTTTCATTCTATGTACTATTCACAAATAGAATTTTGTAGTTTGTATTTACTTGGATATTTACATTTGAAAAGGAAATCATCAAATAAGCCAACTCTCTGTAAAGGAAAGAGAATTCTTAATATCCAGTGTATGCTATCTGCTCTTGTCATTTACCCAAGAATCTGTATTAAAGTATATCTTCTTAGAGTAATCTTTGACCTTCAGGGGATATTATACTGTAGGAAATCATTGTTTGAATGTATATATATGTATATACATATTCATAGAATATAGGTGTATTGAATATACATATCAATATATATGTACTGATTATACATATATATTCTTAGACACTAAATTCATCAGTTGTTCATATTTAAAGATAAGGGGGTAACTTCTCAGAGTCTCTGTCTAACCCAGTGTTTCCTTCTCTTAGTCCTTGTTGGCCACACCACTGTCTCTTTCTAAGTCTCCAAAATTATTGACAGATGTCTTCATGTCTAAAAGTTCTTGAGAAAAGTACACTCCGAGGCAAAACTTCAACAGACCTATGTAATTGTACTGGTGAGGTCAGGGAATTCAATCCATCTGTCCTTTGATAAAAGGATAAAAAGTAATGACATACCATAGACTGATGGCTGGAATTAGTAATAAAACAGCGGAGAGCAGAAAGACGAAGCCTTTGTACCAAGCAACGGTGGCTGAATAAATTCCGTTGAAAGTAGAAACTGCAGTGATTCCGCCAAGTGTTTCTAAGAAAGCGAGACAAGCGAACATGGTGCCTGTTTGGGGTCAGGGTGTGGAGGGAGAGAGAGAAAAGGCTGAGTTACAAAACAACAGACAAAAATAATGCAGAAAACGGCTACTCAGTGAAAAGTGCAGACCTGGGGGCACTGCTTGGTGAAGGAAAGCTACTCCCTCAAAATACCTGAGAAGGCAGTCACCCGTTTTGTGGGTGAAGAAACGGAGCTCAGGAGTTCTCCCTGGACCTGGTGTGAGAGGAGCTGGAATCAGTACTTCCAGGGTCCGTGCGGCAAAGCTAAAAGGCACTGGAAGCTGAGGCGTGTGGAATCTGCCGCATCTCCTGTCCCTGCTACAGCCTAAAACGCAGCCCCACCTGCCCCTGAGGTTCGCGGTGCCACCTTCCACTCTCAGTCCCTGCGCTAATCTTGGGACACACCTGCAGGGGCAGGATGGCTCCCAGGCAAGCAACGTCCCACCCACCGGCCCTCTGAAAGGTCAAGTCAGATCTGGCGAGAGAGTGACAGGCAAGGCGGAGAGATAATCTTCTTACCATACATTCTGCAATTTGAATTTGATCTCTTCCTCCAGAGTAACAAGAAGTTCAGTCACACAAGATTCCTGTGTGACTCATCAAGTAACTACGTAAGTGCCCAGTGCTGTAGTGAAGGTTATGCCATAGTCTGACATTGAGTGATTCTTTAAAACATATTTTTCTGTCTTACGTGCTTACAACTGGCTCCCCTCTGAGGGGACTCTGCTGTCCTTCCCGCTTGCCACACGCTGAGTGTGGGAAAGGGCAGGCCATGGAGCATTGCTCAAGAAGCCTGAAATGGCTGCATGGTCGGCCCAAGCTCACAATCGGAGAAATGGTCATTATTCTACAAGTTCTGAGTTTAGTCTGGAATCCAAGACCATACTGACTGAAGAGTGAAACTTCCGAAAGACAACTGGTCATCTTGATGTGTTTTTTCCTCTTTGTCAAATCCTGTATCACTACAAATGTGGCTGTTCTCAGCTCTCTGTGGCTTCCGTGGCATAAGTTCCTACGTAGTTTCTGCAGACTCTTCTTAAGCCATTGCTTGTTCCCTACTTTGCCGAGTTTACTTTTCCATGACGAATTGTAATATATTTTTCTTACAGACAGTGCAAATCCTGTAAATAATTGTGTTTGATTGGACTGATAGGAAGGAAAAGGGCAAGCTTGAGGACCCAGCTTGGTTATAGTTTACACGTCTAGACTCTAACTTTCCCCACGGTCTTGATCTTTTAGACTGTGTATTGATTTTTATCTATTTAAACTTTCACTTTATTAAACATATTCTCATACACTGCGCTTCAGAGTCTTCACTGAACAACAGGACACATGTTCATAAAACAAACATCTCTCTGCAGAATGCTGGGTTATCAGAGATGTGTCTTCTTTTGACCAAAATGAAAGTTCTGTCAATGTCAAGGGCACATATGCTTTTTTCACTGCTGTGTCCCCAGGGCGTAGCTGTGCTGGCACCTGGTAGACATTTAATATATATTTGTCAAATGAATGAATAAAAGCTTCATTCAAGGGCAATTACCAGTCATCAAGTAGCATATGGACTTACTGCCTCTATGATTTATGACAATAGAGGAAGTTAGTTTAATTGGAAAGAAGTTCTCCTAGTTATGTATCTACGTTATTGTTTCATTTTATTTCTGATCCCTTGCTACAGCCGGGGACAGGTGGTATGGTGCTAATCCTATTATGCAGCCGCTTGAGTCCTTTCTTGTTGGGAACTCGGTCAGGCCGTGCTGTGTTCTGACAACCATCTCGTGAAGTAGCTCTAACTTGTTGCTGAACTTCCCTGAGCAGCACAACTTATTACTTCATTTCTTTTTAGTGTGAAATTATATTCCGTTGGACAGACACACCTCATTTTGTTTATTCATCAGTTCATGGACATTTGCATTGCTTATGCTTCTTGACTATTACAGATAATGCTGCTGTGAACATGTGTGTACAAGATTTTGTGTGGACATGTTTTCATTTCTCTTCAGTATATACCTAGGAATGGAATTGCTGAGTCATAAGGTAGCTCTGTTTAACTTTATGAGGAGCTACCAAACTGTTTGGTAAAATGGCTGCATCATTTTACATTCCCACCAGCAGTGTATGAGGGTTCCAGTTTCTCCACATGCTCATCAACACTTCTTATGGTCTATCTTTTTCATCTTGGCCATCCTAGTGGGTCTCATTGTGGTTTTGATTTGCCTTTCCCTGATGCCTAATGATGTTGAGCACTTTTTCATGTGTCTGTTGGCCATTTGTACATCTTCTTTGGGGAGATGTCAATTCAAATCCTTTGCCCATTTTTTAATTGGGTTGTCTTTTTATTGCTGAGTTTTAATAGTTTTTATATATTTTGGATACAAGTTCCTTATCAGACGTATGATTTGCAAATACAGTCTCCCATTCAGTGGGCTGTCTTTTCACTTTCTTGATGGTGTCCTTTGAAGCATAACAGTTTTTAATTTTGATAAAGTCTAATTTATCTATTTTTTCTTTTTTTGTTGTGCTTTTGGTGTCGTATCTAAGAAACCGTTGCATAATTCAAGGAAGCAGGTAGGTTTTTACATACTGTAGTTTTTATATTCCTAAGTGGTTTTCCAATTAATCCTCATCACACAATCTATAAACAGCTGTGTGAATATATAGCTACATCTTATGAGTGGAAAAGAATCAAGAAATGTATTTTCAACCTTGTTGAATTATGCAGTCTTCTCCAGTGTTGACTAAAGTGCCATAAGTACAATAGCATAATTATGAATTATTCATAAACAATTGATATGAACATTTGCACCAGGCTAAGACATGGAACAAAAGAAAGCTCCAAGGTCTCATAATATTCGTATGATCAAAGGAAAAGGAGGTCAACCACATATGCCTAGTATCTAACAAGTCCCCGGTTCTAACTAGAGATTTAATTTTTGTTTTCCTTCTGTACTGGTTATTCTCTGCCCTCCCCCTCAGCTGTTTGATCTTCTGTGCCCTGCTCTGTGCTCGGGAGGCTGACCCCACCGATCCTATGACTTGGACCTCCTTGGACTTGGTCGTGGGGTCCAGGAGGAGAAGGCTGTGCGGGTTCTCCTCTGTTCCCTCCCTCCGTGGGCCGTCCTCTCCTCTGCGCTGCCCCTCCCTGAAGTCTCTTGACTGAACCAGCTGAGTGGGAGGCTGTTTTCTCTAGGACTCTGACTCAGGCCCAGCTCTAACATTTGTGGGATCCAGCGTAAGAATACAATTAGAGGCCTCCAAGTTCTAAGTATTTGAAAGTTCTAATTCTGGGAGTTCCGTGGTGGCCTAGTGGTTAGGATTCTGGGCCTTCACTGATGTGGCTTGGGTTCAATCCCTGGTCGGGGAACTGAGATCTTGTAAGACGTGTGGCACAGCCAAAAACAGAAAGTTATAATTCTGACTAACAGACTGTTAACTAAGGTCTGTTCTGTCTCCCTGCTCTGAGGAAATACCTTCCTAACGATTTGGAGGTCAGACACAAACTTAGAGTTCTCAGACGTTGTAGAGTTCCATGTGGAACATGACAGCGCTGGGAGAGCTGGCCCTCACCCCCCAGTCCCCACCCAGCCTGCAGACTGCAGCCACCCACATTGTATTCTACCTCCTGTTCTGCTCAGAAAGGGTCATTTACACGTGGGTGTAGACACCCCGCCCTGCAATTCCAAGCTTGGGCCAGACCCTCCTGTAAAGAGTCACCCTTTGGCTACCCCTTTGGTGTATAGGAGAGCACATTGGGGTCACAGTCTACCCTCAGGAGAATGGGTCTGAGGAAGAGGATCATCAAGGCATTCACTGGATATGAGCTGTTCAGCTGGGAGTTACGGGGACCCACGTACCCAGAGTGTAGCCTAGAAGCGGGGAGTGTTGTGGGCTCCCAGGGGGCATATAGCCTGGCCCTGAGGTCCCCTCTCCCCTTGGGGTGGGGCAGCTCCAGAGAAAGCCCTCTAAAGCACCAGGCCCCGGGCAGGGGCTCCCTTGCTTGAATATAAGCTCTTCCTAACACAGACCTTACCAATTCAAAAGGAGTTCTGTGCAGAGAAAGGGTTGTAGAATATCCTGAAGAATCAAACACTGATTGTACACAGATATGAGTTGGTACAGATCATAGATTCATTCTGTTCCTTAAGCAAATTAAACTCACCTTGTTCAGTAGAACGAACCACTTTTGATATCATGGACCGTAGAACAGAGAGTGGCACAACAGTGAAAAGGAATGGCAGCCTGACTGTGAGAGGAATAGTCAGAAATTACTGGCTGAATCAGAAAACTAAGGGTCCGTTTTAAAGGTGGAACACTTAATCTCTAAATACTTCATTTTCTTTAAGCATCTTAACTCATTGCATCTAACGGCTGAATTAATTAATGGTAGAATTCTGTTTAATGAATTAAGATAGACTATAGACAGGTCAGTTTAAGATTACTCTCAAGTTTAAGTTTACTCTTAAATTCTTATTCTAGTGCAGAGAACAAGAGTTCATGGAAGTTACAGGTCCAGATCTATATAATCTGCCACTTGAAATTGATCTGTTTCCCTAGTTATTATAGTAACGTCATGTTTAGCAGGTTGCGACTGTTGATAAATTTTTTGTTTTCTGTTTTTGCTCTTTCAGACTTGGCATTCTCATTGTTAAAATTCTTTTATCATATTGATCTACTTATTGGTAAATTGGTTTCTTATCTTCTTGCTTGTTCATCTTTGTGGCTGAATAATTTCACGAACACAAGTTGCCTCTGCTCTTAAATTGACCCTTAATAGTAGCATTTTTAGTTATATGACAGAATGGTAAGATATTACATTTGCAGACCACTTTAAAGTTTTCAACATGTTTTCACATATATTAACTTACTTGGCGTTGGCAACTCCAAGGGAAGCAGGGAGGGAGAACTGGCATTTACTGAACCCTCGGCATTGCGCTAAGTGATTTACAGTTATCTCTTCTAATATTCGTTATAACCCTCTGAATTAGGTACCACTATGCCCATTTTATAGATGAAAAAACAAGGGCTCAGAGTAGTTCAGTAACTTGCCCAAGGTCACCTAGCACTGTAGATGGAAATTAAGCCCAATTCTGTTTGGTTACCCTGCTTCCCTGCAAGGTAGCAAGAGGTTAACACTGCCTTTGTAGAAAAAGACTAAATTGGATCTCTCTTGAGGTCCCACTTTAACAGATCCTTTAACCCTTTCAAACACAGTATCTCACTCAAGCCCTAGTTAAGGAAGCTGTCCTATTTGCCAGAAAGTGATTCATCAAAAGCCAATTCATGAAATGACCAATTTGCTGAAAGATCAATTTGCAAAATCTTCTTGAATATATTCCATGAATTTTTTAATGTATCTTTTGAGTATACTTTACACAGTTGTCTTAAAATTGTAGCCTTCTTAGCATCATTTTAAGAAATATTCAAGTTGGTGAATGCTATTTTGAAGGACTGATTCACAAGAAGAATGTTCCTCAAAACAATTTTTTGGCAAATATGCAAATTTGGAAAATTGGGGTTATTCAACTTTTTTTTTTTTTCTTTAAAGTCAGTTGGTTTTCAGCTTCTGGCAAACTGGCTTTAAACAAATTACCTTTACTTGAACTAAAATGCATTAAATAGAAAATTTTATATTAAAGTTTCTCACCCAACAGACTAAATTCATTTTACGTAAACATCAATACACAGTTCTAGGCTACATTTGTAACTTACCTAAAAACATCATCAATGTTGTTCTGGCAAAAGCAGTCATAGCCATTCCTACCATGGTGGTAAAAATTCCAATGAAGGCCATGTGAATATCTTCCATACAATAAGAAAAAAGCCATATTCCTAGGAAACTACTGAAAAAAGAGACACTACCCAAAGCTGATCCATAACCTATTAAAACTTCATCCCAGCAGAGTGGTGAATCCAATTCATAAAGGATAAAAATGGGGGAAATGCCAACTGTCACGAAAAAATAAGTGATCATTGTAAAAAGCAACAAACAGAGCAAAGATCGTTGCTCACCAGAATTATTTTTAAAAAGCATGTAAGTTCGGTAAAATAAGTTTTTAAAGCCCTCAGTCCATGATATAGAAACATTCTGAGATGAAGGCTCTTTCATCGAATCCTCAAGAAAGAATAAAATATAAATCAAGTTAACAGCAAGAGCCATAGTAGCAATTAAAAACGACCACACAAAACCTAGTTCTCTAATAAAATAGCCAGAAGACAATCCTGTTAATCCAGTGACAATTCCAAGCAGGAAGTCAATTATAGCTATTCGAATTGTTCTTTGTTTCTTTTCTTTACATTGATCAACTATGTAGGCAAAAGAGGCTCCCAGAAGTGTGGTGTAATTGCCACAAAGTGCACCCAAAAAGGTAGATGCAATCAAAAGCTGGATTGGAAAGGCAAAATAGGAAAGCAAACAGAGCCAAGCACTGTTTGCAAGAGCACCAATAGAAGACAGAATCAAAGGGAACTTCCGTCCTCCGTGGTCACTATGAGACAGAAGCATGAATGTAGACACGAGACCAGGAATTAACCCACTTATGTCCATCTGCAGGTTAAAAAGAGACACTTTTTTCTGAACTTCCTGCAAAGAAATAAAAAGAAGACAAAGTGTTTACAGAGGCTTATACAATATGCCTAAAAATACCCTGGTACATACTTTTTCTTGATATTGCCAGTAGGTCAGGGATGGGGAATCTCTAGTACAGGGGTTTGATATAGCTTAAATCTTCATCCAGTTCACAAAGCAAGTATCAAGAGGTGATACAACCATCAGTGCTCAGTCACAGTATTCAAGTACCACAGTGGAGACATTAATCCATAAAAATCAAAGTGTGTGTACTGGTGTATGTCTGACTTATACAGAGGATCCACAGAACCCAAGGCCTCGGGGACTGGTCATGTAATGACTTCTCTTTCTTCTGTGAACAGTTAGCACTAAGACATCATGACCACTGTTCTAAAGCAAGAACGGTACCTTTCCCATGATACACCTTTCTGTCTACTCTAAAGGGGAATGAATATCACATGTAAACATCGTATCTGATAGACCTTTATTTAGATAGAGCTCAGTTGTCCTTTTCACGTGTCTCCACAAATATTCCTTTATTTACTAAAAATTAAGTTTATTTATTTATTATTATTAATTTATTTATTTACTAAAACTCAAAGAGGAGCTTTGCATTGACTAAAGATGGTAGCGTGCCATGAACTAAGGAGTGAGCTAAACTCAACTTTCCTGAGGCCCAAAACAACTACGTACACGTGGATTGGCAGATGTAACAATCGTTACACTAGGTATTTGATGGGAAGAATTGGGGTGATTTAAAAGCATTTTCTTCTTGCCACTCCTCTGTATTTTCCAAACTTTATATTAAAGGATATGTGCCGTTTTTATAATGGGGATTACTAAACTCATTTTAAAAAAGATTTATTCACGTAATATTTAGAAAGTACCTTAAAAACCACAAAAATATCACAAAAATATGATGAACCACAAAAATATCAGATACAGAATTAAGGGTTTTTTAAAATAGTGAGCCTATTTTTATTTTTATATATTTATATAATTCAGGCCATTCCATGTTGCCAGGAAATGTTCTGGTCACTCAAACCCAAAACTTCAGTCATCTTTGCTTCTAGCCTTTCCCTTCGTCCATGCCCCCCAACACAATCTATCCTGTCCCCCTAAAATTTCTCACTTTACCTTCTTGATGGTCCCATAGTTGCCACTTGGATGACAACTCCCATTGGTTTTCACCTGGACCACCCTGGCATCTAACCGGTCTCTTCATTCAATTCAGAATATAATGTCAGTCTTACCACTTTGCAGATCCCAGACACTGCTGCTGGGCACCACAGCACACTGTCGGCACGTCTCTCACCTGCTCAGAAGCTGCAGTGTCTCCCCACTGCCTGGGAAAGTCCACACTCCTTAGCCTGCTATTTAAGGCCCCCGAGACGTGGCCTGATCTCATCTTCAGCGTTATCCCCACTCCCCTCCCAGATACAGTCTATGTTCCAGGCACAGTCCATAGTCAGGTCCCACTTAGATTTCCCTGAAATTCCCAAACAGGGGTCATCACTCCTTTTTCTGAACCTTCTCATAGAACAGTTATCATTCCCCAGCTGTACTTTTTTGTGTATTGATTAAGAGCTTGAGCTCTGGAGTCAGAGGAATCTGGATTCAAATACAGTCAGTTCTGTACACCACAGTTTGAGTGGTCTTTAAAAACACACATCAGCTTGTGTCACTCCTCTGTCAAACCCCCAGTGGCTTTCCTTACACTGGAATAAATGCAAACTCCTTGCCACGGCGGGGGGGCGACCCCACGTCACACGGCGCCTCTGATTCATCTCCCCTTCCTCACTCCTCTAGGCCGACAAGCCACCCCACAAACCTCCATGCCACTTGCTGTTCCCTCTGCCTGATCGTCGCACAGCTCACTTCCTCAGTTCAAAGCCACTTCCTCAGAAGGGCCTTCCCTGACCACCACTCAATCCAAAGCAACCCCACTAATCCCCACCCAACGCTCCAGCCCCTTATCCTTGTTGTTTTTTTCCTTAGAGACTCACAGGCTCCTTGACAGGAGATTATATTTTATTCGATCTGTGCACTGTGTGACTTCCCTCCTACAACCTAAGCTCCTGGGTGGGGTGAAACCTGTCCTCTTCACCATAGTATCATCAGCTCCAAGAACAGGGCTTCCAGGGAGGGTAGGTACTCAATAGACAGATTGATTAAATGAAGAAACCATCAAGTAAAATAGGCCTCTGTAACTCGCGTGCTATGTGTGATCCTGACCAAATTACTTATCTCTGTAGCTTCTTCATCTGACCAGAGGGAATGTCAACAGTCCCAATCTTGCAGGCTGTCAGGAGACTTAAAATTAAAGTCAACATAAGGTGCTCCACACAGGGCCCTCGTACAGTCAGTGCTGTTTCATTTTTACTAGGTTAGGTCTTTTGAGCACATCTTCGTATCTCCTACAGATATAGAAGCCATCAAGTAGGTATTTATTGAATAAACAAATAAATGAAACAGTTATCGTTTAATCAACTCCTCAGCAAGATGTTCCAGTTTTGGGTTCCTCCTCCCATTTCCACGCCTCCACCTAAGTCCTGTCCTCTCCTTTTTTCCTACTGTCACCCTAGCCCAGTCTGTTACACTGACTACTCGCCTCATCTGCAACCCATGTTGTGAAATTCAGATCTTAGCAAACTCAAAGCATATTTCAACCATAAAGCAATGTTGAGACAGAAGAAATTGTGTTTGAACATTATAAACTCTGGAGAATTATAATTATGTGTTATGTGTTATATTAGGGTAGATGGGAGAAATCAGAGTGAAAAAAAAAGCTATTTCCTATACAAGATTGAACAGAATGACAAGGTACTGAGACGGGGATAAACTAAGGAAAGTGCTATCAATTTTAAGGAAGCCACAATTTCATAGGCTAAAAGGCATATATTAATTCCAGTTGAGCAGAAGGTATTCCTTATCTGCTGGTAACCAGGGATTGTGTTATTAAAAGGTTTATAAATAAATTCCTGAGCAAGAACAACTTCATGATCTGTTGGGTAACCCGAAGTTGTCCCCTCCAGCAGCAGAGTCCCTATCTTGAAAGGTGCCTGAAGAGAACAGGCCACAATGGCCGGTGTAACACTTCAAAACCGATCATTTACAAGGGAAGGAGAGGGCGGTAAGGGGCTTAAAAATTCCTTCCTCCACAAAAGTCAATAGACATCCCAGAATTCCCTACTCTCTGCCCTTCGCCAAGAGTTCCTTCCACAGCCTTGCCAATTTGTTAAGAGGCCTTTTAGAGATTAATCTCATCGCCCAAGAGAAGTATGTAGTTGTACTTACAGTCACAGGGCTCAGAAAACTTGAAGATTTGAAAGATAGGTTAGATCAATATCCATATGAATATATATGTTATATATACCTTAACCCCAGATGGAGTGAAAAATATGACTTTCATCCAAATAGACTTTCAAAATGTTAAATATAAGTGAAATTCTCCAATTATTCTTATATTTGTACCCTGAAATTCATAATACTATCTTGCATACCAATACATATGTAAGTGTGTATATTTGTTATGTGAGAAGGTTAAATAAAAACGGCATAACAGAGGTTCAACATATTGTATTCTTACACACAATTGATCTTTTGGGAGAGCGGCAAGAAAAATCTGAGCTGAAAAAATCATTTATTTATTTTATCAGGGGCTGACCCTGTGCTATGACATCTCTTATTTTTAGGGTTACAAGAACAGTCCACAGATCTCTAAGTGGAAGCTCACAGAACAGGGAGCATTGTTCTTGGATTTAAAGGGGGCAGAATATTCTCTGAGAAGCAGGGACAGGATCCAGGGAAGGGGCCAGAAGGAAGTGTTGCTCTGTCCTAAGGAGCGAGTGGTGAGTGGGTCGCCACGCCCTGTCCCAGTTGCGGGTGGGATGGTTTCTAGTTCCCCAATCTGAGAAGAAGCACCTGTAGCTCTAGTGCACCGACTGTAAGGCAAGGATCTAGGGCGGTATGTTCTCTTGAACATTAATCCAGTGAAAGAGCAGTCAATCGATGAAAACATTTGGCAAAAATCTTCAAAATGAGACCCCTGCTCTGGGCAGTGGGGGGCTTTCAGCAGCTGGGTTAGGCAGGGAGCGGGGCCAATACTCATCACCTGCACAGTCACAGAGGTCACCAAAGCGGCTGGACCAAGGCCCGTCTCCCGTCACCCTAGAGGGTGAGGACAGCCGACCTTTCCAGACACTCAAGTCCTCTCCTCTGTCCCTCCCACTGCTCCCAGGGGGCTGGTGAAGGAACTCACAGAACGAAATGCAGAAACTGATGAGCCTCTGGAACCTTCTTACTCCCTGGAGATTATATACATGTAACAGGAAACATTTTTAAAGGGAGACAAAACCAAGAGGAGAGCCCCTTGTCGGCCCTTCTGTTTTTATGACCTCACTGTAGGCCAGAACCTTGATATCTGCATGGCTGTTCAGAAATAATCTGTTCTTTTTTCCATGGGTGCAGCTGACTCAGAGTCCCTTAGACTCTTTTCATCTTTTGACTGGGGAAGCAGCACCACTCTTTTGCCATCACAGAATATTCCCAAGGGGAAGAGTTCAAAGTTTACAAGTGTGGTGGTTCTTCAGGCATTGGTGTGTGTGGGGGGGGAATTTCCAAATCTGGATGCTCGCTCTCCTTTGCATTTGGACACTGGTAGACTGTTAGAGACCGCCTAAGGGAATGGAGACTGGCGACGTACCTCCTGGGGAGGAGGCTGGACGTGGGGAAGGAAAGGCTCTGGAGCATCTGGCTGAACATGTTCCGTGTCCTCAGAGCGCAAGTGGGTGCTCCCCACCCCCATATCCTCACACAGGTCCTCCTCAGCGCTGGGGGGTCAAACTGATTTGATACCACCGAACGATGGATGACAAATGCCACCCTCACCCCATGACAGACCCTGGCCCCGGGCCCACAGTCCTCAGGGATGGGCCACTTTCTGGGGTAACTGAAAACTGGGTCATGCCCGTGAAGCGGAAGCGGGTAGGGAGGAAGCGGGCAAGGGAAAGGCAGGACCCACGCTTCACCCCACCCCTGGCCACCAAGTACCATTCCAGCCTGCCCTGTCCCAACTTTCAGGCTTTCCGTGGGGAAGAAGAAAGGAGACAACCACGGAGGAGATGAGACTGCCCTGACATTTTCTGAGACAAAGGAGAAGAGCCAGTGTCACAGAAGAAGGAGGGGGTTTTAAGTAGAAGAGGCCGATTAAAGGTGTCAGGAAGCTTCAGACAGAAAGGAGAATAAAGGCTTTTGGTTTGGGACTTTGGGGTTTTAGGGTGACCCTTAAAGAGATCAATGTATGAGGAGTGCACTATCCTCTTTCCTTTAAAATCCTGTTGCACATTCCCTGTTTAATACATGTTAGGAATATTTTAATTTCTTACCTCCTGGAATGTGAAAATTGGGCTGCTTTTGTTTTTTGCACACTCAGAAACATTGCTATCGGGTGCAATGCTGTAGTTGCCTGTTTCCTCCCATATTCTCCTGTACACATACTGTGTTGTCAGTGGAGCAGTCAAAGTCATAGCAAATACACTAAGGCAAATGGCGGGTTCCACAAATGGAATCTTCATCTTGCTTGGGTAGGTAGCTGAAATTCTATTAAGAAGAAAAGGAGAGAGAATCAGTTACACTCTTATCTGAGAGGCTAGATTTTCAACGATGGGGAAGTTAGGGGAATTTTGTGGCGTAAACAAGCAAACTAGGGAACAGAAAGCAGTAAGCACTTCCTAAGAAAATAACTTTCACTTAGGAACAGGGTACTCCGTAAACCTGAGACTGTCATACTTAACCATTTTTAAGAGCTGGACCTTTAAGGACTCAACCCGCCCTTGAGATGATTCTTTAAGATAGTCTTAATAAGCTGTCTACCACTTTGGCTATCCAGTGGTCACACTACAACTCCCACACTGAATGCTGCCAGCTGGTTTTCATAAGGGAAACAGTGAGGTTGCTCTGGGGACATGACAATTACGTAATTGTTTATTATTGATTTTGCTGCTTGTGGACAGCAGACAGGAAGGGGGCCTTTAAAAAGCAGCTTCCAATCGTAAGGGTTTGTTTATGTTGTTTTAACTCACCCCACGGTCACAGTCTTCCTGCCGAGCTAGGCGCGGGTCTGACCGTTTTCGGGGCCGGAGTCTCGGGGGCTGTCTCCTTTCAGGGGCTGCCCTGCGTCCGCGGTGCCTCCTGGGCAGCAAGCGCGCACGGAGGCTGGGTCTGCGCCGCTGGGATGGGAAGGGGAATTGCCGCTGAATTCGACCAGATGCACAGGTCGGGAGACCGCAAGCCCTGATTTTAAAGCAAAATAGGAAAGCGCACTTCCGCGTCCAGAGTGACAACGGTGACAGTTCACCGCGCAGCCCTCGCTCAGCTCCTGCGTGGCCCTGCGGGCTCCGCCCGGCGAGCTCCCGCGGGGCCCGTGCGCCGGGCAGCTGCTCCCTGAGCCGTCGGCGGGCTGTCGCTGGGTCCGCGGCCCGGCCTGCCCTCGCGGTGACTCAGCCGCGCCAGCCGAGCATCGCCTCCGGCCCGGGAGACGGGCCTCGGGGGTGCTGGCCCCCCGCCGCCTGGGCGGTCGCTGTCCTGCTTTCCTGCGACTGGGCCCCTTGGCCGGCACCCCCGCGGGGATTGGTCCGCTCCGACGTCGCTCCCGAGCGCCCGCCCCCGGAGGCCCCGGTGGGGCCGCCGCAGGCGGCAGCCCCGGGCTCGTGCAAGGACTCTGAGGTTAGAGAGCTTTTCTGGGTCCGAATACCGCTTCTCACGGAAGCACACAGGAGATTTATTGCAGAAGTAACATTTTGGGAGGCAGGCTACTGTAGCATCCGTGCGGGCCAGGCAAGTGCTCAGAGAAACGCAGAAGAGGGGGACCGGGTAGGGGCGCCCGTGGAGGGTGCGGGGGAGAGTGCTTCTGGTAGCGTTAGCCGGGGTCTGGAATGTGGTCGCTGGCTCTTCTTGGTGATGCAACCTTGGGCTAATTATTTCATCTCTATGAACGTCCATTTCTCTATCTGTCAGGTGGGCATTAACAGCCTTACCGGATCGTTGTGATGAAACCCTCGAGGTGTGCATACAGCACATCCCCGGAGCAAAGGAGGGACAGTACATTCCCCCCAGCAAGCCCACCAGGAACACACCTGAAGATGAACGAGCTGGATTTAGTACTTCTTGTAACGGGGAGGAATGCATTCACAGGGAACCACGGGATCAAAAGCTGTATTTTCCAGGGCAGAGGTCTCCAGGAGAATTTTGAAATTTTATGTTTTCAGTTTAATGACCTAGAGATTTTAACGTAAGCATATTCTGAATTGTCTTATAATCAAGTACTGGCACTTGATGTCACCTGTATTTGTATTTCCACTTATGATCACATAGGCTCCAAGTAGAAGTACTTTAGCAATGTCAGAGTAAAGAGAAAAGAGGTGGACTAAATATATAAACGATACACCCAAGCTAAATGAAGACCAAGGATGTCATATCATGTTCAAAATGTTTTCATGGTATTCCAGTAAAAAGTGTGAGAGAATTGAGTTACCACCTGACGCATGAATAGACACACTGATCTCAAAAGAACCTGTGCTGTACCAGGCAGTGCCATATTCAAGTGGCAAAGCCAAAACAGAATATAGTAGCTACTAGATTTTGTTAGTTTCAAGAAGAAAGTGGCTTTTAAGCTTCTGATAAAATCAGCAAAGTAAGATGTGGTGAAAAGATCTTAGTTACACTAAGCAATGACTGCTTAGTAGGTGATTGTCAATACTGTGCTCGTAAGAGTTTAATCATACAACTCCAAGCACAAGTTGTTGAAAGACAATATAATCTGATCATATGACCTTGGTCAATAATATGCCAAAACAGACCTGGATAGGTCTTATCTATCTGAGAAATTCATAACCTAACTTCAATGCTTGTCTTTCTTGACCTCTGTTGCCTTGGATGGCATTGAACAAACTCCTCCTTCTTGAAATATTATCTCCCTTTGGGTTCCATGACACAACTCGATCTTTCTGTTACCCTGAGAGCTCCTTAGTTTCCTCGGTGGGTTTGCTTCTCCAAGGGTACTGTTTCTCAGGTTCCATCCCAGCTCCTCTTCTGTCCTGTCAATCACATCCACACTTGTGATCAACCACCAATATACCCATCACTCCCAAATCTCAGGTTCACCCAGTTCTCTTGAACTTGACACCCAGAGCTTCCACCCAAGTATTTTAAAAAGCCACTGCACACTTTAAAATGTCCAAAACATATACCATCTTCCTTATAAATCCAATTCCCTCCTGAAATCCCTGTTTAAACTAATGACATCACCTGTCCAGTCAGCAAAGTCAGAGACCTGGGAATCATAACTGGGTTTTTTTTGGCTGCGTTGGGTCTTCGTTGCTGCGTGCGGACTTTCTCTAGTTGCGGAGAGCAGGGGCTACTCTTCGTCGAGGTGCATTGGCTTCTCCTTGTGGTGGCTTCTCTTGTTGCGGAGCACAGGCTCTAGGCGCGCGGGCTTCAAGAGTTGTGGCACATGGGCTTAGTAGTTGTGGCTCGCAGGCTCTAGAGCGCAACCTCAGTAGTTGTGGTGCATGGGATTAGTAGTTGTGGTGAACCTGTGGCATGTGGGATCTTCCCGGACCAGGGCTCGAACCCGTGTCCCCTGCATTGGCAGGCAGATTCTTAACCACTGTGCCACCAGGGAAGTCCTGTACCTGGCTTTTTGATCACCAAATGCTGTAGCTTTTATGTCATAAATATAACTGGCATGATTTATACCTCTTTTAGGTGTGTGGCTATAAGGCAAGTGGGCCCCTGGGTCCAGAGCATTTGGGCTGAGCAGCAATTTTTTGGCTTGGCCGAGGTTGGGGCTTTGTCTCGCCATCAGCCCACTGGTGAATGGAATCTGAAGGTTGCTGGGGAGGAAGTGGGCAAATCTGCAAAGAGCCCAAGGATTCCCCCGGTAAATCAGAAATCCTGACTCTTCCCCTTTGTGGTTTCAAGTTAATCTAACACTTGTGATGTGTTGGGACAGTCCTAAGTAAGCCGAGTGCTGAGAAATGTACAGTAATGGCCCTCAAGAAGGTACCCACCATGCTGCCGGTGCTGGTGCTGCTGGGGGTGCAGTAAAAGAGCGGGGCTGGTATGGCAGGCCCAGCACCAGAGCCTGTCCTGTCTCAGGGGAAGGCCGGTCAGGAACAGGGTAATGATGTGGCACCGTGTCCTCATCTGCTGCCTTGGACCTTGGGGTTCCTTAAGAGAAATAACTGATTTTCTGTAAATAAAAGTATCTGTGTCTAAAGTTGTACTGGGGACCCAGTCTCCAATCGCGTGGGGTAACCGTTGCTAGCCTGGGTTCTCCTCCCTCCCTGCAGTCTGTGCCGCACTGTCTCAGCGGGTAGACTTTGAACCCTTACACCCGAGAGCCGGACTTCCTGTTTTCTGTGTCAGCCTCACCAGAGCAGGATTTGGAAGCTTAAGCAGTCACACCAGACTTCTCAATTTCTTTTCTCCACAACAGAAATATTAAACCAGGCTGACTCACTGGGATGAAGTAAGCACCTTGAGGGGGTCTTAATTTGCAAGGAGGGGAAAACTCAGAGAATGATGAGTGGACTTCTCTCAGTCAGGATGGAAGCTCAAATTTGATTTATTTGTGTAGTAACTTAAACGTGGCTTCATTTTCTACCACAGCAGGTGACATAGGATATATGTGAAAGCTCCTAGAACAGGGCCTGACACTTGGTGGGTATTCAATAATCTTTGGATTGGAAGCTAAATCTTGCTTAATTAGACACACGTACTACTGTGTTTGAGAAGTTACGGAGAAGAACCTGACCTCTGCTTCAATTTGGCGTTTGCTTTTTTGGTCCCACAGAGTGATCACTTTCCTCCTTAAGGGGAGTCAGTCCCCTTTTTACTGGGCTGTGAGAGTAGGGAAGGATCTAAAGTCAGCAGAGTACATGCAATTCAGGCACAAGTGACTCCATAACATAGGCCACGTTTAGAGGATTAGTCCTCTACCTACATCCCCAGCTCCTTAGAAAGGCCATTAAACTATATTTTTACAGAATATTTAGTTACATGGAAGAATTTCCATGCTATGACAGTAAGTAAAAGAAAAAAAAGGAAATAAAAAGTGTATCATATATCCCAATTTTGTTAAAAATACATATTTTTTGTTAAAAACACAAAAAAGTGTACATATGAATGTGTAGAAAAAAGGCCATAAAGTAATGTACCAAATTTTAATAACAATTATCTCTGAGTGGTCGGATTACTAACAATTTTTGTGTTATTAAATACCATAGACAGTATAATTTTCTGTATTCTCCACATTTTCAACAATAAACACATATTAATTTATAATCAGAAAAAAAGTTTATTTAAAAAGAAATGAGAAAAGGAATTGATAAAACAATTTCTTGAAAGATCATTATATGTGTTACAAAGCTTTAGGAAAAAAGCCCCAAAGTTGATTCTTTTCCAAGTGGTTCTACAAGCTTTAAAGTTGAATCAGCAACCACATGGCAAACTGACATTCTTGGACTGTGACAGGTGGCCTGAGATAAGACAGGAGGGGTGCCAACGACTGAAGGGGAATCAAGAGTCCTTTATCTAGAAAAGTTACTTAAGAATGAAGAAAGAACTGTTCTGCAATGGAGGGAGAAGCAGGGTGAACTTCTGGGCAGCCTGGATCAACCTGTTTAAAACCAGACTCACAAAGCAGGGAGACTCATAAAGCATAGAAACCCTCTAGTCGGGGCCCCTAACTTTACCCGTAAGAAAACCAAAACCAAAGTGAGTTGCTGTGTTACTCTTCATGGAACGTAGTTGCCGTTTCATAGTCCTGTGCTCACAGAGATATGGAGAGGACCCTGCTTGGAATCCAGGCCCCGCTGCCACCCATCTTTCCTCCTTCGTTTTCCTGACAGAAAATGAGTGGAGTTTTTAAGAAGGAGTTTAAGAAGGCAGTTTGGATGTTTAAGAAGGAGATTTTATAAAGGAGAAGCTCTGTGGTATGCAAGTGCCCTGGGAAGGTAAAATGTATTCTCTTATCTTTCCACTCGGCAGCTGCTCCCACCATTACCCAGTTTTTACTGCCGTGTCCTCCAGGCCACTGCACTCTCCAAGGTTATGAAAACAGGGCAGTCACGCCACCTTCTCTATGACACTGATGGGGAGCCATGCCCGCGGGTATTTTTAAATGAAAGGAAATATAACTTGTGCTGTCAGCATTCACATCAGTCCCGACCAGATGGATTATTGTTTATTTTATTTCTCGTGTAACTCTGATCATAGATTTCTAATGCTCTGCAGAAAACCTTCAGGTTAAGGGGAAAAAGCAGGGCAAGAGAATTACCCTTGATACTGAGAAGAGAAAGGGGAAAAGGGAATAGGAAAAAATGATAGAACACTAAGAGGGGAAAGTGTTATCACTTCACCTCTCTCGGCTTCTGTCTCTCCCCGCACTCCCTGGAGTATATAAGAGGGTCAATCCAATCATTGCTTCCTGACAAGTGCCTCCCTCCTATGATAGGCAGGATAGCGCCCCTGCTAAAGAGACCCATGTCCTACTCATTGGCACCTGAGAATAAATTACCTTGCATGGCCACAGGGATATTTCAGGTATGTGGAGTTTCTGGATGGACCCAGTGTAATTGCAAGGGTCCTTACAAGTGAAAGAGGGAGGAAGGAGAGTAGCAACCAGAGAAATATTTGCCGATGCTACACTTCTTGCTCTGCATACAGAGAAAGGATCCATGAACAAAGGAAGGGAGGTGGCATCCAGAAGCTGGAAAAGGCAAGGAGACAGATTATTCCCCTAAAGGCTCCAGGAGGAGTGCAACCCTGCTAGCACCTTGGTTTTAGCCCAGTGAGACCCATTCCAGACTTCTGACCTCTAGAGCTTAAGTGAATAAATTTGTGTTGTTTCAAAAAAGAAAGAAAAAAAGAATACCTTCAGGTCATCAGAACAGGTAATCAATAGGTATTCAGGACAAAACTAAGCAGAACTCCTTATTAATGAGCTTTTTTGCTTGTTAGCTTTTCATTTTCCTTCCCTAAATATCTGCTCCCCACTGTATTCCTTCTCCCACTGTGTTCCACTCTCACCCCAGCCACACCCCTGTTTCATCCTGGACTTCTCCGTCTAGTGCAGTCGCTCCACAAGTGCTCCTTCAGACCTGATTATTCTGCTTTATTCAGTCAACAGCAGCATATCGAGGGACTGCTTTCAGCTCCAACATGTAAAGAGCTTTGGAGTCATCACTCTCATCCTTAGAGCAAAAAGAGCTGAAGGAGCTGAAAATCAGTGCTTTATCTTGTGCCCTTCAGAGCCTGAGGTCACAGGGCGCAGCTACATCCGTGATCTGGAGGGACAGGCAAAGCCAGAGTCACAAGGCCTCCTTAGCTGGACAGAAGGCGCTAGAGACACATGCTGGCAGGAACATTTAATGGCAATTTTGATAAATTGCTGGAGGCTGAGTGTGGAGTAGCCTGAGAGTAAGAGACTCCTGGGATCTGTCACCTAAGCGGGGGGGCTCCATGCTTTTTTTTTTTTGTCTACAAGACCCCCACTAGGTTCTCTTGCTGAAGAGCCCAGAATGATTTCCTTATGTCTCTGGCAGAGGGAGGGGAAGATTTTGAAATATGCCTAGAGCATCCTGATAACAAAGGCCTACTCTGTCAGGGAAAAGACCTGTCCCACCAGGGGACGGGCACTTCCCTGACTCCAGCCCTCTCTAGCCTTCCTATCTCACCTAAGGGAGGAGAAACAAAGCTAATAAATACTTGTGCAGGTCACAGCCCAAGGACATGGGTCCACTGAAAGACTGCTATTTAATCCCAAGATTATATAAGAATGCTTCCCCTCCGCCCACACCTGGCCACCAGCAACAGAGCTCCAGTAAAGAACAGTGGATTACAGTTTGAAGAGCCGACTCTATTTACTGTGAAGCCTCTGGCACCCGCAGCTACAGAAGATTAAACACAGCCTAAAACCCCAGCCAAACTAATACCAAAGCTCAGGCTAGCGGCCTATTTAGCTCAGTTCCTATAACGTGACACGTCATGTCCGACTTTCAACAAAAAATTGCAAGGCATTTTAAAAGGCAAGCAAAAACACAATCTGAAAAGCATCAGAAGCAGACTCTGCAGATAGGGCAGAGATTTGGGCATTATTGGACAGGCCATTTCAAATAGCTATGATTAATATTTTAAGAGTTCTTTTGGAAAAAGCAGACAACTTGTAAGAACAGGTGGGTTATGTAAGCAGCAAGATGGAAACTTCAAGAAAGCATCAAAAAGAAATGCTAGAAATCAAAAACAAAGATCCCGCAAGCTGAGTGATGCGGCCAAAAAAAACAAAAAAGAAACAAACCCAAGAAACCACTATAACAGAAATGAAGAATGTCTTTCATGGGCTCAAGAGTAGATTGGACACAGCCAAGGAGAGAACCAGTGTGGGAGATTCTTTGCCCTGCTGCTAAAAAAAAATCCATCTCTAATATAAAACTGGCTGCTTTCTCTCTACTTCAGGGGTTACATGTTGCTATTAGGATAAAGTCCAGACTCCTAAGTGAGACCTACAGCACTGACCTCTGCCTACTTCTATAGCTTCAGCTTTTACCATCCCCACCCAGAAGGTTCTGTACAGACACACTAAACTCTGGTTTAGTCACTTAATGTCCTGATGTGCTAAGTTCCCACCTCTTAATGGAATGTCCCTCCTCTTCCCCTTCCTGCTTTTGCCATCCAGTTTATCCCTTAAGACACAATTCAGGGAGCAGTGGCCACAGGACGCCTTCCACCCTTCCCGAGCATGTAAGTTAGGTGCCTTCTCTCTCAATCATAGCAATTACACTCTGTAGCATAATCATCTGTTTTCTTGACTCTTCTGCCCTGGACTAGGCTGTGGGTTTTTAAAGGGTAGGGGCCATGTCTTCGTAGGCCATGTATTCCAAGCACCTAGTACTTTGGCATAAAAGACAACCAGTGAATGTTAGACGGATGAGTGAATAAACAAATGAATGAATGCAGAAGGCTCATGGGAGGAAAGAAATGGGTAAATAAAACCAAACTAAACAGGCATTTGAGTCAAAAACCAATTTCTAGTGTGTATTAGTCAGCATTCTTGGTTACAAATAACAGAAATGGACTCTGGTTCACTTAAGAGAGCGGTTTTCTGGAAGGGCATTAGGTAGCTCACAGAATCAACAGGAAGTCCGGGGAGTCATAGAAAAGAAAGACAAAGCGAAGACGTTGCCACAGGACTGGTCATGGGGACGGGTCCTGGTCCCGGGACACTGGCCGCAGTGCTGTTCCATTGACTCCGCCGCTGTGAGAATCTCAGGGTGATGACTCAGTCACTCTTCAAGGTTCAAAGTCTCAGAGGGAGACTCTAACTCGCCACGCTTGGGTGAGGCGTCTGTGGTGTAGTTGCCGGGGGTGGGAAGGGGGAATAGCTTCTCTTCAGCTTCCCCAATAGGAGTGCCGTTCACACGCTCAGTAGCCGAGATGACAAAGACCTGTGGTTTCCCAGGGCTGCCGTGACAGAGGGCTACAAACTGGGAGACTGAGAACAACAGAAATTTATTTCCTCACAGTTCTAGAGGCCATAAGTCTGCAATCAAGGTGTGGGCAGGGCTGGTTCCTTCTGCGGAGGGCCTCTCTCTGAGCTCCTGGTGGCCATGGCCATCCTCGGCATCCTCTGACGGACAGCCGCCTCACTGCTGTCTCGGCCTCCGTCAGCCAGTGCACTCTCCCTGTGTGTCTGTGTCTCTGTCTCCTCCTCTTACAAGGACACAAGTTACATTGGATTAAGGGCCATCTACTCCAGTATGACCTCATCTTAATGAATTACGCCTTCAACGACACTATTTCCAAACAAGGTTTGGGGACACAATTCAACCTAGAACTCCCCGTATCTTCTACATTGGTGACTTCCTTCTATTCCATGGGATACCAAGGGCAGGGAAGTGGGGTTCTGTCCCACGTGCAGATAGCAGGGGTGCATTGCCTGTGAAGTATGTAAAGACATGATAAAAATGACTAAAAGATGGTTGCTTTTTATTAACATCTTGGGCCAGCGTTCTAAACAACATCAGAGAGAAAATACTTCTCCCCCCAAATGTGTGTTTGTTTTAGAGAATTGCTGTGTGTGGTAAAAATATGTCCACAAATCCTTCAGACTCCTCTCTTTAACAGGTGGAGCCCAATTCCCCTCTCCTGAATGTGGGCTGGACTTAATATTTTTATTTGGTAAACGTACATGTTAGTTCATGCATAATATATTTACAGAATTAAAAAAAATTTTTTACACAAACTTGGAAATTTTTTTTTTTTTTTTTTTTTTTTTTGGCGGTACGCGGGCCTCACACTGCGGTGGCCTCTCCCGTTGCGGAGCACAGGCTCCGAACGCGCAGGCTCAGCGGCCATGGCTCACGGGCCCAGCTGCTCCACGGCATGTGAGATCTTCTTGGACCGGGGCACGAACTGGTGTCCCCTGCATCGGCAGGTGGACTCTCAACCACTGCGCCACCAGGGAAGCCCTATTTAAAAATTTTTTTAAAGGTTATATTCCATTTGTAGTTATAAGGACTTCCCTGATGGCTCAGAGGTTAAGAATCCGCCTGCCAGTGCAGGGGACACGGGTTCGATCCCTGGTCCGGGAAGATCCCACATGCCGCAGAGCAACTAAGCCCGTGGGCTGCAACTACTGAGCCTGCGCTGTAGAGCCCATGAGCCACAACTGCTGAGCCCACGTGCCACAACTACTGAAGCCTGCATGCCTAGAGCCCGTGCTCTGCAACAAGAGAAGCCACCGCAGTGAGAAGCCTGCGCACCGCAATGAAGAGTAGCCGCCACTCGCCGCAACTAGAGAAAGCCCGCGCGCAGCAACAAAGACCCAACACGGCCAAAAATAAATAAACTAAGAAATCAATAAGTATATTGGCTATATTCCATGTGTTGTACAGTTTATCTTTGCAGCTTATAGCTTCTGTATTTTCTACCTAATAGTCTGTATCTCTTACTCCCCTACCCTAACTTGCCCTCCCCCTTCCCTCTCCCCACCAGTAGCCACTAGTTTGATCCCTATATCTGTGAGTCTGTTTCTGTTTTGTTATATTCACTAGTTTATTTCTTAGATTCCATATATAAGTGATATCATACAGTATTTGTCTTCCTCTGTCTGACTTATTTCACTAAGCATAATAGCCTCCAAGTCCATCCATGTTGTTGAAAATGGCAAAATTTCATCCTTTTTAATGGCTGAATATGATTTCATTGTACATATACATCACATCTGCTTTATCCATTTACCTGTTGATGGACACTTAGGTTGCTTCCATTTTCTGGCAATTGTAAATAATACTGCTATGAACATTGGGGTGCACGTATCTTTTTGAATTAGTGTTTTCGTTTTCTTTGGAAAACTCCTCCCCCCCCTTTTTTTAAACATCTTTATTGGAGTATAATTGCTCTACAGTGCTGTGTTAGTTTCTGCTTTATAACAAAGTGAATCAGCCCCATCACATACACCTTTTTTTAACCTTGCTGTAAAAGCTTGAATTATGTTCAGATATTTATCCTCCTCCACAAGCCCTCAGGTAGATTCACCATCTCTTGTCCCATAAATAGAATCATTACTGATCTAATCCAACCATTTCCCTCCCCTGTAATTACTTTAGCCATGGGTGTGTGATGTAATCCTGACACATGAAGTGTCCGGAGAAGTCTGCGAGGTTGCTTCACTGTTCAAAGAGGCTACATGGAAACACACCCTCCCTTTTCTTGTCTCTGGAAGCTGTGTGGTTGTGAAATCTGGAGTTGCTGCAGCCATCTTGTGACCATGATGAGAGCTAGTAGAGGACAAACAAGCTGCTGACAGCAGTGGGCAAGGTGGAGAGATGGGAAGAATTCAGATCCCTGGATGAATCATTGGTTTGCTGAACTATTTAACAGTGGAGCAGCCTTTCCTCTGGACTTTTGCTTATTTCTCGAAACTGCAGCATAGTTGGTTTACAATTTACATCTGATGAGTTTTTCAAAGTTTGTGTAGGTCTACTGCTGCTCTTTCTTGTTTCTGTTGTTTTTTTCTCACGGAGCTTTGTTTTCCTGACTCACCATTAGTCTTTATGCGGAGGCCGTTGCCCTAGAAAAATGGAATCTGAGGCTTCCCGGAGGCCTGGGAGAGAGGTGTTTCCTCCTTAGAGGATTTGCGCTTGCTTCTGCCAGGGGCTCAGGGGCTCCACCAGTCAAGACCACCTTAAACCCCACACCTGGCTTGATATCCCAGAAGGGAACCTGGCCTGCAAATCTGCCCAAGGTAACCAAGGTGGGGCTGCAGCCAAGACTCCTGCCTGGCAGTTTTTTCTATTTCTTCTTTTCTCTTCCAGCCGTAGTCAACACCCAGCCTTCCTCGAGGTACGCTAGGATTGTGGGGAAAGGGAAGGTTTATCTCTGGTTCACACTTACCTTGACGGGGGTGCCCTTTGGAATATCAGCCTGTAGGAGGGACTCCGGGAAGACCCCCCGCCTGGAATCCAAGCCCATGGGTTCTTGCTTTGCTTGTGCAGCAGATGCCCTGGGGCAAAGTGGCCGAGTTCCCTTGTTGCTCTGGATTCAGACTTTCCCTCCACTTTTGTCTGAGCGTTGCTGACCAGCTTATCAGCTCTTTGCTTTGTAAACAGTTGCCCTTCATATTTCAGCTAGGAAAATGCTCTTTCACTGAGAGGCTTACTCAGGCCCTGGAGTTATTTTTACTTGAGAAAATACATTGATTACTGTTTAAGTCACCTGAGTCGTGGTTTTCTGCTGCTTTCAGCCAACTGGGCCTGCTCTTGACATCAGCGCCTTCTGGAGGAATTTCTGTGAGGAAGCCTGAAAGTTGGCCAAAGTCTCTAATATTAGGGTTTGGGATGCACTGATTTGGTAAGGATATCTTAGTTATTCTGGGCAAATCTCTACAAAAGAAAAAAAACCCCATCTATTTATTTTATTTATTTATTTTTTAAATGTTTATTTTATTTTTATTTGTCTGTGCTGGGTCTTAGTTGCAGCTCATGGGCTCCTTAGTTGCAGCTTTTGGGCTCCTTAGTTGCGGCATGCAAACTCTTAGGTGTGGCATGCATGTGAGATCTAGTTCCCTGACCAGGGATTGAACCTGGGCCCCCTGCATTGGGAGCACGGAGTCTTAACCACTGCACCACCAGGGAAGTCCCCAAACCATCTATTTATAAAGGAGGTGTTATGAAAATATTACAGCAAAATAGAAAGTGAACACTTATTGAGGGCCACTAGGTATTTGGCACTTTCGTTTTGTTATCTCTGGACTGAAACTCCAGTCGCTTAGGTTAAACAGTGAGATCCCATCACTGAAGATATCACTCCAGGTAATGTGATAGAATAGAGAGGGAGGGGAAGGAAGCCGGGTGGGGGGAGGGGCGGGGGGGCCGGTGAGACAAGCAAAGAAAGAGATCTGTTCCATCCTGCTCCCACCTGGAGCAAACTCACGAAAAGCAGTTCACACCACATTTCCTGCTGTTTGGGGCCAGTCAGAGCGTGTTGGGCCGCGAGCACGGAGGTCTCCTGGGTCTTCCTCACTGGGACACAGTCGTAGCTTGTGAATCACACTGCCAGGTTTACCGACAGTGCAGTTTACATTTGTCTTTATTTTCAAGCCGGGACCTTTAATTAAAAACCATATTTAGGGGACTTCCTTGGTGGCGCAGTGGTTAAGAATCCGCCTGCCAGTGCAGGGGACACGGGTCCGAGCCCTGGTCCGGGAAGATTCCCATATGCCGTGGAGCAACTAAGCCTGTGCACCGCAACCACTGAGCCTGCTCTCTACGGCCTGCGAGCCACAACTACTGAGCCTGCGAGCTACAACTACTGAAGCCTGCACGCCACAACTGCTGAAGCCTGCACGCCACAACTACTGAAGCCTGTGCACGTCTAGAGCCTGTGCTCCGCAACGAAGAGTGGCCCCCGCTCACCGCAACTGGAGAAAGCCCACGTGCAGCAATGAAGACCCAACACAGCCAAAAATAAATAATAAATAAATAAATTAAAAAATAATAATAAATAAATAAATATTGTATTTAGAGAGGCTTCCCTGGTGGTCCAGTGGCTAAGACTCCACACTCCCAATGCAGGGGGCCTGGGTTCGATCCCTGGTCAGGGAACTAGATCCCACGTGCCGCAACTAAAGATCCCACATGCTGCAACTGAGACCCGGTGAAGCCAAAAGAAACAAAAAAAAACCCAAACCCCCCTGTATTTAGAGCCACTATAGTTGTAGGGACTATACAACTGGTTTTAGCTGGACCAGACATGTTGGAGAGAGCCCTGGGAAGCCAGGGTCTTGGGTCCAGCTGGGTTTTCCAGTGGCCTTCAGATCTTTGGAGAATCTCAACTTCTCTGAGCTTCTTTGCCCCCAGCTTTCAAATACAGGGTTTGATGAGATGATCTTTACAATCTCTTGGATTCTGAAGTGCTGTTTTATGAATGCAAACTTATTCAAGATTTTAAAGGCTTGATATGATGGCAGGTCACTGAGATGATTCCTGTAATACTATCCTCATCCCCTGCACTGTTCTCCTCATAATCGTCCCAGGCCTTCACCTGGCTCACGGGACCGCCCTGGGGCCTTGCTGTAGAGAGTACCGTGGTGCACAGCCCAGAGCCCGCAGCATCTAGCCCTGCCTGTGAAATGCCTCATGGGAAGGGAGCTCCTCACCCGACAGGCCACCCCTTCCCCGGGGACCACTCCCATCCAAGCACTGGCCAAGGGGGTGTGTACCAGCCTGCTTGGGCTGCCAAAACCAAGTGCCACAGACTGGGTGACTTACAAACATGGAACAGGAGGGAAGGCGGCAGGGCCCACAGTCTCTAAATGAATCCACTTCTTACCTATCACTTTGTCTCTAGCTGAATTCTTTCTGCGATGAGACATCAAGAACCTGAGCTTCATTAAGTGTGTGATCTCCATTGGAAGACTGTGGGTTTTGGCCGAGTTCGAGTCCCAGCCACATGGGTTCAAGTCCCAGTCTGAGGTGCACGGTTTCAACACTGGCTTGTAGATGAATGTCTTCTTGCTGTGTCCTCACATGGGCTTTATCTCTAATCACCCACGCCTGGTGTCTCTTCCTCTTCTTATAAGGACACCAATCATTGGATTAGAGCCCCACCGTTATGACCCCATTTAATCCTAATTGCCTCTTCAGAGGTCCCATCTCCAAATATAGTTGTATTCTAAGGTTCTAGGGGTTAGGGCTTCAACTTGTGAGTTGCGGGGGACACGATTCAGTCCATAAGGGGGACTGAACAGCTCTCAGGGGCCGTCCAGGCGCCAGAGCTTCCTGGAGACTCGCTAAGGCCCCTGTTGCTCTGCTTCTCCCTCTGCCCAGCCCTCCCCTCCCCCTCAGGTGTCCACCCAGAGCCCTTCCAGGAAACGTCCTGCTCCCAAATCCCCATCGCATTCCTGCCTGTCTCGTGGGGAGCCAGCCCCAGGACACGTGCCCTCCACCTTTCCTTTATTTCTCTTCTGGGGAAGACCACTTTGGTAGCATATCCAGAAGGCTATCCTTATAGGTAAAGCTTTCTTGAAATGCTTACCTTCTTACAATAAAGAGTGACCATCACCGGAGAGGCTTCAGTGGAGGCAAATGGTCTGACCCGGTGGGCTCTAAGATCCCTCTTATGGGACTTACCTCTTCATTGTCACCTGATAGCTCTTCCTTAAATAGTCCACAGGCACAGAGGCTCAAATAAATGTGAAAGCTACATTTCTTATGTCTGATTCTGTGGTTCTTAGGCCAAACTTAGCTCCCTGCCCAAGCTCCCAGCGGCCCCCAAACAGTTTCACTTTCTCTCTGCCTACCCTTGTTGTACAAATTAAGGAACGATTTCAGGTCATCAAAACTACAGAAATGAAAATTACACTGGAGTGGGTTTAATTGAGAATTGACTCTTTATTGAGCAACTGTCCTATGTGGGTCACTCCACCATGGGGAATAGGAAAAAAGTAGAAGAAAACCCTCGCTCTAAAGTTGTTACGGGGAATTCCCTGGCAGTCCAGTGGTTAGGATTCGGTGCTTTCACTGCTGTGGGCCCGGGGTCAATCCCTGGTCGGGGAACTAAGATCCCTCAGGCTGCATACAGTGTAGCCAAAAAATAAAATAAACTTGTTACAGAGCAGGTGGAGGGGTGAGTTATATTTGGACTGAAACTTGTCATTGTCATGGGCCACTTTGGGGAGGACTTGATGATGGAGGCCTTGGAAAATCTAGGTCCTATGACCAAAGATAACTGCAGCCACGAGAATCTCTTTATCTCTTTTCGCCTTATCGTTAAATGCAACATGCAATGTCCAAGAGGCACCAGTTAAAGATCTATGCTAATTTTTCCAGATTTTGCAGGACAGTGGCCTCAGGGGAGGATGTAGAGGAAGACTGGGTCTCCAGCTACCTTGGACCAAGGTTTCCCACACGAATCTTGGCGCCGCTGGTGGGTTGGGAACCTCTTACAAACCATCTGAAAAGCTTTTTGAGCTCTTTGGAAACAGATATGGAGAAAGCATAAAGATTATGTTTGCAATATTTATACAAGAAGAGTAACACATTTCTCAGTTGTTCTGTTCATACTGGCAACTGCTATTGTTCACAGAACCTACAGCCTCAACAAAAAGTTAGTATATTTATGTCTGTCCTGTTTCCTCTAAGAGTCCTATATGTTTCCCTAAGAAAAAGATCCAAATACGCAACCTACACAGTGAGTACAGGAAGCTCTTCAGGCTCCAGTGCTGGACAGCGGCAGCATGTAGCTCTCGAATCCACCCCTTGCCTTCCGTCGCCTCACAGTGGAGCCTCGGCAGAGCAGTGCCTGTCTCCACTCTCCTCTGGGAGCGTTTATCTGCAGTAGACATCGCAGGAGAATCGACATCCTGCAGAGCTGGGTACCAAGTCTAATGAAAGCCCCCAGGGAGCCTTGGCCTGAATTCTGAGACGGCTTTGAAGCCCACACTCCGGAGCTCTCGCCTGGCAAGACCAGGCTGCACTGTCATTTTCTCTGGATTTGGTCAAGGTTCAAGTCTTCGGGCCATGAGAGGGTTCCGGAAGTCCACTGGGTGCTTCTTATGCGGACCAGGGGAGATCTGGGCTGAGTTGGGCTCTGTGCTCCGAAATCGGTTTAAAACAAAGAGATTCGACAGAGACTAATTTACCCTGTCTCTGGGAGTCCCTAAACTACTCCAAACCTGCCCTGGGATTCAAGGTCTAAACTAGATTTGTCCCGCAAACCCAAGGCTGGCTGATTGGGTAAATAGTATAGCAGGTTCAGAACCCTCCTTGGGCAGCAGAACTGGTCTAGATCCTTCTGATCCATGTGCACTACTTTAGGGCATTTCCTAGATGGCTGCTAGGTAGAGTTTGGGTCTTTGCTTAGAATGTGTTTACCCCAGACTGTTAATGGTTTAATTCTCAGTTGAAGGTAATGTCAAATTACATTCATTTCTTTTTCATGACTTACATTTGTCTGTATATCCTCTGTTGTTAGGAGTCATTTTCTTTCATTTTTTTTTTTTTTAGGAAAGCAGGCTCCTTTTAACCTCTGTGGGAAGGTGAGCTCTTTTGCGTTTTGCAGTAAGTTCTGTGAGGAGGAATGAGTCCTATCTGTTCACGCAGTGATGTGTAATGAAAATACACTGCATTCACTTGTCAGGGTTTTCTCCCAAAGACCACTCCCAACCATCACCTCTTTGAAGTTGTAGACATGAATAGACATATATGTAGATACACATATGAAACCAGATTAATTAAAGATGTAGTTATTAAATATGTGTGTTTATATATATGTGGTATTAATGCTGTGTATGTGGATGTATAGGTACATTGGTGGATATGTATAACGGGGTGTGTGTGTGTTATGTAATTGTAAAACTTAAGCGAACTATGGTATAGGGACATTTTTGTCAATTTTGTCCAAGACCAAAAAAAGAAAAAAGAAAACTGTGTTTGTGACATAACATGGAAATCTTTTAAAGATGCATTTAAAATATCAACTTGCATTTGAACTCTGTGTGAGCTCCCTGGGACAAACACTCCTCTGAGGTCCACCTCTCCCCCTAGACCATGGAATTGACTCTGACCATCCCAGAATATGGATCTCTAGCCTGTTTGAGAGGAGAAGCTGTTTTGCATTTTCCAAAGCCTTGTGCACTCCTCTCTCGGGGTAGAAGGGTTGAGGTGATAGAGGAAATCCCAACAAGCCAGGCCCAGACCCTGGGAGCCTGACAGCTCTACTGCTTCCTCGCTGGGAATCTCTGGGAACTGAGTGGAGGAGCAGAAGGGAAGGGAAGGGGCGGACCTGCGACCGTGGCCCTGCCTGTCACTCTGTGAGACCCTGCTTTCAACTCCTTGGGTGTCTACCCAGAAGTGGGATTGCTGGGTCATATGGTAATTTTTTTTTTTTTTTGGCCTCACCTAGCAGCATGTGGAACTTCCCTGACCAGGGATCGAACCCGTGCCCCCTGCAGTGGAAGCGCAGAGTTTTAACCTCTGGATGCCAGGAAAGTCCGATCATATGGTAATTTTATGTCTAATTTTTTGAGGAGCCTCCGTACTGTTTTCCACAGCAGCTGCACCCTTCAACCTTCCCACCAGCAGTGCACAAGGCTTCTAATTTCTCCACATTCTCACCAACACTAGTTATTTTCTGTTTTTTTAATAGGGATTTTTTTCTTAAAGATGAGGAATTAACTGGGTTGTAGTCAGCCTTTCTCTAAACTTATTCTGAAGCTCACCTCCTCAGAACCATATTATAAAAATGTAGACTCCTAAGCCCACCTCAGAGTGTGAGCTTTTTTTTTTTTTTTTTTTTTTGCGGTATGCGGGCCTCTCACTGCTGTGGACGGGCCCAGGATCTTCCCAGACCGGGGCACGAACCCACGTCCCCTGCATCGGCAGGCAGACTCTCAACCACTGCGCCACCAGGGAAGCCCCAGAGTGTGAGCTTTTAAGCAAACTCCAGTGAGCACCGCCTCCTGCACTCCCAGGAATGCCTCCTACAAGTGGGACTGCAGAGATTTCAGGGAGACACGACCTTCAGCCCCCTAAAAACCACAGCGTGGAGGAGAACTCAAGCCACATCCATCAAGATAATCTCATCACATGGATTCACATGGCAGCACAGATTAAAAAATCACAATCATTCATATTGTTTTTTCAAGTTCTCAGTCTTTTCAGCCGTGATCTACTAAAACATCAAATCAAGGTCTGGAAACATGACATTTTTAGCTAAGGAAATGCTCTTGATCAAAACCAGATTTTTACTGGTGATCCTCGAATGAAATAGCCCATTATCAGCTTCCTACAGAAATCTCCCCAGAGCTATTCTCAGGCAGCAGGGAAGCAATCTTCCCCAGGACCACTTCCCCGGCCATCACACCTACTGTGATCTGAGTCATGCCTTTTGTCTTGCGCCTGGAATTTGGGGATGTTTATGAAAAGCTGTTGTAAATACTAGTCATAATTCCTCCTTTCACAAGATTCTTTATTTCAGAAAAATGAGTAGCCCATCACGTACAAACGTCATATCACTTCCAGCCCCATTGTCACCTGGAAATATTCCCTCTTCTGTTTTACTACAGATTATTTAAAGGTTTTTGAGAACAGTGTGTCATAGAAATCCTTCAGCGAACATAGTGTCTGGGTTGCCACCAATCATGTTAAAATACGCTTTTGCATCAGCTGTACCTACTTCAGCTTTTTTTTTTTTTTTTTTTGCGATACGTGGGCCTCTCACTGTTATGGCCTCTACCGTTGCGGAGCACAGGCTCCGGACGCGCAGGCTCAGCGGCCATGGCTCACGGGCCCAGCCCCTCCACGGCATGTGGGATCTTCCTGGACCGGGGCACGAACCTGTGTCCCCTGCATCGGCAGGCGGACTCTCAACCACTGTGCCACCAGGGAAGCCCTTCAGCTTTTGAGGGCAGAAAATGGAGTTTTGTGTTGAGAAGTAAATGCTAATGAAAAGCAAAATATCCTTTTAAATGCAGACTCCTTGAGTTTAACATCTGTTTACTTGCTTCACTTAAGTTCCCAAAGCAGGTGGAGACATAATTAACACACACATCATGATGATATTTTCTTTAGCACAATAAAACCTTATTTTCAAATTAAACTGCTCTGATATTAAGCATTAACATTTTAAGGTAAAAATGTTGTGCTGGTTCAAAACTTTCAGAAAATAGAGAATAAGTCACTGGAGATTTCTTGCCAGGTGGTGTCTCTCAGCTTTCTACTGATGCCTTCAGATATGGATGTTCAACTAGACCAGATGAATATAGCAAAGCAGGACGTAGTCCAGACTGCCCAGCTAGTCTCAAGCAAAACAAACAAAGCAAATGAAAAAGACAACATTCCATTGAATCCCTGTAAATAGAAATACCTGCGCATGTTGTGTAAACTGTCACTTATCCCTGTTTGTACTTGGCAGATGTTGGCGGAGGGAGAAGAGATAGTTAGAAATAAAATGGTCAGATGTGTGTGTCTAATTAATAGTCTGGGAGAAATAAGTGTACAGCTTATAGAAGCAAGTATTTAAAACCAATTTTTTAAAGAAAAAAATTATACTTTTAGTTGCTATAGGGACATACTGAAATGGAATTGTCCAAAGTAAGGGCAATTCCATTCATGCAAATACCAGCTCTTTTGAAAGGCTCCGAGGCAGGTGAATTATTACCTGGGCATTTGGTGTCAATTTGACTGTTTGACAACAAGATGGGAAAGAAGGCAGGCTGGGAAAAGTTGGCCTTGATTTTTAATTCTGTTCAATAGAAGATGGTAGCAAAGGCATCTTTCATGGGTAGTTTAAAACTCTGGGGAACAGAGCTTCTGAAACTAGGGTGCATACATATCATTGGCCTTGATTTTTAATTCTGTTCAATAGAAGATGGTAGCAAAGGCATCTTTCATGGGTAGTTTAAAACTCTGGAGAACAGAGCTTCTGAAACTAGGGTGCATACATATCACCCAGGGACTGTGTTAAAATGCAGATTCTGGTTTAGCAGGTCTGGGGCAGGGCCTGAGAGTCTGCATTTCGAGGAAGTTCCAGGTGAACCCTATATTGCTTGTGGGAGGAACACACCGAGTGGTCGGAGACTACAGCTCTTTGTCGTGCTGTCTTTTGGCCGTTCTGGAGCATGTTGGATCTGTACCCACAGTAACCGAGAGAAGCTTTGCATCTCTCACAGCTGCAGAGCAGGAAGCCCTGAACAACAGGAAGACGAGTCCAGCTAATAACCTTAGCCTTCTCAGCTGTCAACCTGCTTGGCTCTGTTATCAAACTGAGTCCTTGTTTTGAGATTTACAAGTGTGCTTTATACTTTCTAGAGGGGCTATAGAGTGCAAATGGGATTGGCATGGATGGCAGGTGACTCGCCAGCTTCATCAGAGACAAAAGTGTTCCCATTTTACAGAGAAATCCGGGCCCTACAGACAATATCCTTCCTTTGGGAGAAGCCCTTGGGGATGGACAGTGCCATGAATATTTCCCTCTCAAGATGAGCTCCCATTTTTCTTCCCATATTCCTGGTCCTGCCTGTTGTTTTTTTTTTGCGGTATGCGGGCCTCTCACTGTTGTGGCCTCTCCCATTGCGGAGCACAGGCTCCGGACGCACAGGCTCAGCGGCCATGGCTTACGGGCCCAGCCGCTCCGCGGCATGTGGGATCTTCCCGGACCGGGGCACGAACCCGTGTCTCCTGCATCGGCAGGCGGACTCTCAACCACTGCGCCACCAGGGAAGCCCCTGCCTGTTGTTTTATTTCACAAAAAGTGTTAGTTAAATTTTATCAGGAATGAGAGGTCATTTTGTCCCAGTGTTCTGTCATAGAGAAACACCAGGGATTTTGGAAATTTAGTGAGTCAAAGATCAAGGTCAAAGTCTTAAAGTCCTGTGTGGAGAGGTTGCCGCCTAATCCCAAAGTCTGCCAGGACTGAGTTTTTGCCTATTACACGATTGCTTTCATTAAGAAACATGTTTCATTGAGTCACAGGGCTGTGGGTAAAATAGTTTCCAATTTCTCCTCTTCCTAACATCCACATACGCCACTCCTCTGAGGCTGCAGGGCCTACGTGCATCTGGCGACTTCAGGCTTCAGCTGTTAAGTTCTTAAACTGGTAGCTGCACAGTAGATTTTCAGTCCTTGTCTCTGTATTCACTGGTCACACCAGCTCCATCTGGCTGTACCTCTTGTACACACCTACCTACCGAAATGTTACCTGTCATCAGTCTTGAGTCATTCATCAAGCAGGCCTTTAGTTTGAGATCCACACAGTTAAAGGGGGCCTTTTTTTTTTTTTTTTTTTTTTATGATTACGAGCTCCTGTTTCTGACATTAAATTTCCTTTACTCAATGTCTTAGCCATTAGGGCTGCACCTAAATAAAGAGTCCAGTTTTCCTCCTCTCTGGGCACGTGCTAAGTTTGTATTTTATTTTCTCTTTAAAAGTTAGGCTTATCGTGTGACTTGTGTTGGCCAGTGAAATGTGGATGGAAGTTATATGTTACTTCCAGGAGGCAATATTAAATGCTTATGCACAATTCTGTTCCCATTCTTCTGGTATCACAGAAGCATTTCCCTAGAGGGATCTTCTAGCAACCCTGCAGCTGGGCCCCTGGATGGTTACAATGAGAGGCACACCCCCATCACCAAATCCTGCAATCCACACTACACATTGTAGTATGAGCTGCAAATAAACCTTTATTGTGTTAAGCCCCAGATGTGTGTGTCTGTGTGTGTGTGCTGGGGGGTGTTTGTTACAGCACCCTAACCTATTCTATCCTGACTGCTCCACTGGCATTCAGCTGGTGGTGTAATCCATCATTTGTAAGTACAGAACTGCTAGGAAACGGCCTTTAGATATCATCTTCATTTTCTTTCTTTTTTTCTTTTTTCTTTTTTATTTATTTTTTATTTTTTTTTATTTTTTTGCGGTACGCGGGCCTCTCATTGCTGTGGCCTCTCCCGTTGCGGAGCACAGGCTCCGGACGCACAGGCTCAGTGGCCATGGCTCACAGGCCCAGCCGCAACGTGGTATGTGGGATCTTCCCGGACCGGGGCACGAACCCGTGTCCCCTACATCGGCAGGCGGACTCTCAACCACTGCGCCACCAGGGAAGCCCTCTTTCTTTTTTTAAAAAATTTTATTTATTTATTTATTTGGCTGCATCGGCTCTTAGTTGCAGCACGTGAGATCTTCATTGCCTTGTGCAGGATCTTTTAGTTGCGGCATCTGAACTCTTAGTTGCAGCATGTGGTATCTAGTTCCCTGACCAGGGATCGAACCCGGGCCCCCTGCATTGGGATCGTGGAGTCTTAGCCACTGGACCACCAGGGAATTCCCTTGTCTTCATTTTCTGTTGTAGGATTGGGGTTGGGAAGGAGGGGACTAGTTCTTTCAAGCTTAAGGAGGCAGTTATCATAACCACCGTGAGGAATCACTTCCTCATTTCAAACAGCTGGCTGATAGGAACAGTAAAAGCTGAAGTTAGTTCTTGTACGTTGTGAGGACTTCACAAATATTTATTTATTTAAAAAACACTTTAATATGTGTACAGCATGTTCCTGATCATTCTTCCAACACCCCCCTCAAGGGCACATCTATCCTGGATCTAGATATATTCAATCTTCAATGAAAGCTGTTAAAAGAAAGACACATGTAGTAAACCAGCATCAGATTACACTCTCTCTAGAAGGAGGATTGATTCAAGTGCTCGGGGGTAATCCTTTTTGGGGGGGAGGGGAGGAATCAGGTACTAGGGCCACTTGGTTACTGTACTGTCTCTGCTCCATCTTGTAGTTAGTTCTGGAGCCCTGGCCGGCAGGTCCTGCTTGCTTCTTCCTGGCATGACCCGCCATTTCTTTGACTTGGCGACCGAAACCTCCCCCAAATCTTCCACTCGCCATATGTCACCTCTGCTGACATGGCCAGTAGCTGATAATGAAACACTGAGTCATCCGTGGGCATTCCTTGTCATGATTTTCTCCAGTCCTTCCGGGGTTTGAAATGAATGCCAATAAAGAAAATATTAGTTCTCCCTGATGTTTTGAATGGCAGGCTTAATTGTTTAGTCTGCAACTCAGAAACCAAATATGTCAGATGGAAAAAATTTTTTTTTTAATTCTACATTGAGAGGCAGTATTAGAAAGTGATGAAGATTTTGTCTTCTGAGCTCAGATTGCCTGAGTCTGAGTTCCACTGTGGCACTTATTAGCTGGGTGGTCTTGGGCAGCTTCCTCAGCCTCTCTGTGCCCTAGTTTCCTCACCTGTAAAATGGGGTTATTGTTAGCGTATCTTTCGTTGGCTGTTGTTGTGAGCATTACATGAGTCAACACCTGCAAGAAGCGTGCTTGGGAAACAGCAAGTGCTTAGGAAGTGTTAGCCCAGAAAGGAGGAAAATAGCCCGACTGAGGGTACAGGCCCTGGCATCCACTCCTCTGTGGCCTTAGGCAAGTTAATGACCTCTTTAAGCTTCAGTGTCATCGGCTGTCAAAGGAGGATAGTGATAGTACCTACCTCATTGGAGTTTGGTGAGGTTGAAATGAAACAGTGTGTGTAAAGGTCTCAGCAAATAGCGCTGGGTCACCCAAAATGCTCAATAAATACCTGTTATTTTACTACTACTACTATTATTTAAAAAAATTTTTTCTTACAATGGTGTGTTAGTTTCTGCTTTATAACAAAATTAATCAGTTATACATATACATATGTTCCCATATCCCCTCCCTCTTGCGTCTCCCACCCACCCTCCCTATCCCACCCCTCCAGGCGGTCACAAAGCACCGAGCTGATCTCCCTGTGCTCTGCGGCTGCTTCCCACTAGCTATCTACCTTACGTTTGGTAGTGTATATATGTCCATGCCTCTCTTTCGCTTTGTCACAGCTTACCCTTCCCCCTCCCCATATCCTCAAGTCCATTCTCTAGTAGGTCTGTGTCTTTATTCCTGTCTTACCCCTGTGTTCTTCATGAATTTAAAAAAATTCTCAGCGTTAAAGAAAACTCTGCTATACCTCCTTTCCAAACATCCTATGCTTTCCTCTTCTTTCGGCGGCATTTATCCAACAGTTTGAAAGATCGAATTCCTGGCGTCCAGTTTTTCTTTGATGGGGTAGTTTCTTTGATCCCGGAGAACACAATGTTTATGTTGGCTGTCAACTGGGCAACGCCTAGGAATTATTTTTTAAAATGATCTCATGTAGTTTCCCAGAAATTCTCCGAAAGACAAACGTTTTTAGGGGCAAAATAAAGTTGAGGCTTCCATTAGTTCTTTAACACACCTTATAACCCATCTCCCAGATGCTAACATTTGCCTACACACCCTGATACTTTGCCAGAAACTGCATGGTGTGGCATCTAAGATGAGAATTGTTTGGGTTCATTCAGTACATTCTTTTTGGTTTGAAGTATGTTTTATACTGGAAGTTGAAAAGAATTACCTGTGTCATATTTAGACTACAGTGATTTGTTTTCCTATCCTATGTATTTATCCAGGTCTATTTGCTACTTTATTTTACAATTACTCAAAGAGCATTGATTTCAAGGCTTCTGTGAAATTTCCAAATGTTTCAGAATTAGGTTATTTACTGTACCTTCACACTTCCAAGAAACACCACATTCATCACCGTTCCTGAATCAAAAAGGTCTCTAAAAATATCTATAGGTATGGAAATAAATTTATGATGAGAAAAAGAGCATCTCTTTTTATCTCTTAACTCTTAGAAATGTATAAGCAAATGTATTGGTTCAAGGCACGTCTACTTCTCTCAAAATACTACCACCAAGTTTCTTCAGGAATAACGCTGTCTCACATACATTCAGAAACAAGCACTCCTGCATGGGAAGCCTTTGCTCCTCATTCTTCTGGGGATGTTCCCCTTTTAGGAAAGTGCTGACCCATCGCCTGGCAGCACTCACGCGCCTGCAGTTTCTAACAGAGCCACGTGTTGGCAAAGATCAGTGGGGACTCAGGCCGTGCTCAACGTCCCTTGTGACTGGACAGGGCTCTTTGCAAGACCAGCAATGTTTCTTTGGTTAAAAGAGCTTTTTGAAGCTTCAACAAATACCAAATCACTAAAAAAGTTTGGTGGGTAGGGCTTCCCTGGTGGCGCAGTGGTTGAGAGTCCGCCTGCCGATGCAGGGGACACGGGTTCGTGTCCTGGTCTGGGAGGATCCCGCATGCCGCAGAGCGGCTGGGCCCGTGAGCCATGGCCGCTGAGCCTGCACGTCCGGAGCCTGTGCTCCGCAACGGGAGAGGCCACAACAGTGAGAGGCCCGCGTACCGCAAAAAAAAAAAAAAAAAAAAAAAAAAGTTTGGTGGGATCCCCACACCACGTGGCGACCTGGCAGGATTCATCAGAAGGGGGCTGGCGAAGACAAAGTACCAGCGAAGTTGGGTTCATTCGGATCAGAACAGAAGAGACAGCTGGGACTTCAAGGAGAACGATGAGCTGGGGAAGCGGCATCCAACGAAGGAGCATGTGAAAAAAGCAGGACATGCGAGTGCTGTGCGTCCCGGGGAAGGAAGGGCGGAGCCGGCTGAATGCGACGGGAAGTCCGCTGTAGTTGAACTTGAAGGGATGGGGGAAAGTGATCTTCAGAAGGAAGCATGGTGCATGGATAGCCGCAGCCAGCGTGTCGTAACTGAATAATTTGCTGTTTGGGAAGACGGAGATGTGTGTGTGTAAAGGAAGCCACAATCCTGCAACTCGTTCAAAGTGTACCCGCCCGGCCCCACGGCCCCAAGCGGGTGGCGGCTGGCGTGCACCTCCACCAGGGGTCACTGTGGTCCACGCAAATCTGGCCATTCCAGCCAAGGTCCTTCCGGTGGAGCTGCGGACAGAACGGAATTATCTGAGAATGGCTTACTTGAAGGTCTTCGTTGCACAGGGCTCAGTGTGTTAACTGATGTCCTCCCCTCCGCCCCGAGGTACCATCCTCTGCATCATCTCTGCAGTGGGTGCGGTGCCCAGTTAGGCTCTTCCCAGGGGATGGAGCCCCGTCTCTCACATCCGTGAATAAACACCCTCAGCTACCTGCCCCTTACCTCTGCTTCTTCTTCCGGGCTCTGCTTGCTTCTCCAGAAGGCTAGTCTGCACTGCAGCCTCTTCCTCAGACACCACTTCTCTCCCCTGCCCTTTCTTCAAAGTCTTCTTCCTTCTAGCTGATAACATCGAGTGGGGCAAACTCAGATTTCTGCAGCTTTTTACTGACTAGCTGATCCTCCACACTGTGACAGGGGGATGTTATCTATTTCTTCGCAGGAAACCTGAACACCTAGGTAGGAAAGGCCTGGTTTCCTGGAAGAGCACTTCTGGAAAGACCACCCCCCCCAGGAAATGAAATAAACTTTTTATCCAGGTACTTCCTGTTTCCTCAGTTTAAAGTACTCCCTCCCCTTGCCATACTCTTGTAAAAGAACTTCAAAGCAGGGCCTCCCAAGTTTAGGCTCCTAAGCGTTTTCCTTTTAACTCTTTGTGGTTTACTCTAATTGGGCATTTAGTTATCCTACAGAATGGTCTGTGGCTGTTAAAAGAACACGATCATTAAACGCTATTCAACTAATTTCTGCTAATACTCTTGTGTGTATCCAATCTGAACACATCTGTTATATTATTCTTGTGGTTTGTGGCTTCCGAGGAGGATGCATGCCTTGTTGAGGTGTCCTGTGAGAGGAAAGGAACACAGTGGATGATACTATCACTTCCAGATGTAAATAGTTATATTTATTTATTACAATCTGCAAAAATGTATACCCATTACACCTTCACTTGCAAAATTATGATCATTTCTGTTTCTCCATGGCCCAGTTTCAGTTCTACGTGTAGTCGTTCTCCTGGAGAGGCACAAACAATGATGACGTTTAAGAGTCTCAGGGTTAGGGAGTCGTTTCATAGATACAAGTGTTTTTGTGTTTTTTTTTAAAACTTCCTTTCATAAAGCTAATAGTTCTTGGAAGGAACATGTAAAGAAGCTATCCATCATGTAAACCTCCTTATAAATAAATCTATTAGAGGTTGGAAAGATCTTAAGAAAAGGAGGCACAAGAAAGGTGAGCTATGTGAACTTGGGCAAATTCCCCCCTCAAAGAGCCTCATTTTCCTTGCAGAACGGGAGAATGAAAAACTATTTCACAAAGTAGTTTGAAGATCAAAATCCAAAGGAGATGATGCATGGGGAAATGCCTCATAAAACTCAAATGCACAGAACAAATGTCAGACACTAATACTGTTTTGATGGAGGCAGACGCAAAGATGCTGCAGGAGAGGAGCATGAGGATGGGTGGGGACAGGGTGGACATCTGGATGGTTGAGCACCCACAGTGTCAAGAAGGGGGGACAAAGAAGAGAGGAGACCCTGAGGCAGACTCGTTTACTTCATGGCTTGCTACCGGGTATGGCTCTGGGGGTCAAGTCAGTGACGGGTGGTGGTGAGAGGTGGTGTTTCCTAGTGAAAACAGCATGGGATTTGATGTCAGAAGAGCTGGCACTGCCAGTTGACAACTTGAAGACTTTGGGGAAGTTCCTCAAGCTCTTATCCCTCCGTTTCTGGTCTGTAAATGGCAGATAGTGATAAGTGGTACTGTCAGCATTAAATGGGAATAACAGAAAACTTGACTTTGTAAACTAGAAAGGGCTGTAGTTATTCGACTGTAGATCAGCAGTGACTGACCAGCTCAGTCTCTGAAGTGCAGCAGTGGTACCAATCCACATCAGTAGCCACTGTGCTCCTCACCACCATGTGCTCCCTGTTTCACTTAAGAATGTCCTTAAGGACTTCCCTGGCAGTCCAGTGGTTAAGACTTCGCCTTCCAATGCAGGGGGTGCAGGTTCAATCCCTGGTGGGGGAGATAAGATCCCACATGCCTTGTGGCCAAAAAAACAAAGCATAAAACAGAAGCAATATTGTAACAAATTCAATAAAGACTTTAAAAATGGTCCACATCAAAAAAAAAAATCTTAAAAAATAGAAGAATGTCCTTACAGAAGCAGAAAAATTAGGTTTATTAAATGTCAGCCCTTGAGTACCTGTCTTTTCAATATTCTCTGTTATGAAATGGAAGTACATTTAAAGTACTTCTGCTGTATGATGGTTACGTGCGTAAGGAAAAGTGCTCATTCAGTTGTTTGAGATGTGAGCTCAACTAGCCACTCCCTGCCCTCCCCACCACGGAACAACAGTTTTACTTAAAGAATGATTAACTGTCAAATTATTGTTATTCAGTCCTGGGTATTTGAATACCAGAATATTTCATATTGTTTCCCTTAACACAGAGGAGTTTTACACAGGGAACTGTATTCAATATCTTGTAATAACCTAGAATGGAAAAGAATTTGAAAGAGAGTGTATATCTATATCTATATCTGTATATATCCGAATCACTGTACTGTACACCTGAAACTAATACATTATAAGTCAACTGTACTTCAATTAATATTTTTAATTAAAAAAATACAAAGAAGTTCTAAAGTTCCATGTAGTCCCATTTATCTATTTTTGCTCTTTGTTTTTTTTGTTTTTTTGCGGTACGCGGGCCTCTCACCGCCGCGGCCTCTCCTGCTGCGGAGCACAGGCTCCGGACGCGCAGGCTCAGCGGCCATGGCTCACGGGCCCAGCTGCTCCGCGGCATGTGGGATCTTCCCAGAATGGGGCACGAACCCGTGTCCCCTGCATTGGCAGGTGGACTCCCAACCACTGCACCACCAGGGAAGCCCCTGCTCTTTGTTTTGTATCCAAGAAATCCTTGCCAAGTCCAATGTTATGAAGCTTTTCTCTATGTTTTACTCTGGGAGTGTTATAGTTTCAGGCACTATATTTAGTTTTTTAATCAGTTTTGAGTTACTTTTTGTTCATAGTGTAAGGATCCAACTTTGTGTGTATGTGTGTGTGTGTGTGGTTGTCCAGTTTTCCCAACACCATTTGTTGAAGAGACTATCCTTTCCCTGTTGTCAAAGATTATATATCTGAGGATTTATTTCTGGGCTTTCTAGTCTATACTGTTGGTCTATATGTCTGTCTTTATGTCAGTACCATACTATTTTGATTACTGTAGTTTTGTAATATGTTTGGAAATCAGGACATGTAAGGCCTGTAGCTTTGTTTTTCTTTGTCAAGATTGTTTTGGCTATTTGGGATTCTTTGAGATTCCATATGAATTTTAGGATGGTTTTTCCTATTTCTGCAAAAAATGCCACTTCATAAGGATTTTGACTTTGATAGGGATTACATTGAATCCGTAGATTGCTTTGGGTAGTACAGACGTTTTAACAATATTAAGTCATCCAATCCATGAACATGAGATGTCTTTCCATTTATTTATGTCTTTTAAAATTTCTTCCAGTATTTTGTTTCCAGTGTACAAGTCTTTTGCCTCCTTGGTTAAAGTTATTCCTAAATATTTCATTTTTTTGATGCTATTGTAAATAGGATTGTTTTCTTAATTTCATTTTCAAGTTGTTCATTAGTATATAGAAGTGTTTAGAATTGTTAGTGTATAGAAATGCAACTGATTTTTGCATGTCAGTTTTGTATCCTGCAAGTTTGCTTAATGTGTTTATTAGTTTCAACAGGTATATGTGTGTGTAATCTTTAAGGTTTCCTACAAATAAGATCATGTCATCTGCAAACAGAGATGATTTTACTTCTTCCTTTCTAGTTTAGATGAAGTGGAAAGAGTAGACATCCTTGTCTTCTTCCTGATCTTAGAGAGAAAGCTTTCAGTTTTCCACTATTGAGTATGACATTACCTGTGGGATTTTCACATATGGCCTTTATTATGTTGAGGTAGTTTTCTCTTTCTAGTGTGTTGAGTGTTTTTCTCATGAAAGGGTACTGAATTTTGTCAAACGCTTTTTCTGTATCAATTGAGATGATTGCGTGGTTTCCGTCCTTCATCCTGTTAACGTGATGCATTACAGTGACTGATTTTACTATCCTTGCATTCCAGGAATAAATCCCACCTGATCATGGTGTATAATCTTCTAAAAGTGTTGTTGAAGTTGCCTTGTTAGTATTTTGTTGAGGATTTTTGCATATTTTTCAGGGATATTAATCTGTAGTTTTCTTTCACTGTAGTATCTTTATCTGATTTTATTATCAAGGTAATGCTGGCCTTGTAAAATTAGTTAGGAAGTGTTCTCTCCTTTTCAACTTTTTGCAAGAGTTTGAGATGCTAGGTGTTAATTCTTCTTTAAATGTTTGGTAGAATTCTCCAGCGAAGCCACTTGGTCCTGGGCCAATGTGATTTTTGATTATATAATAAATGTGTCTACATTTGAAAGATCCCTGTTACTAGTGAACCAAAAATTTTCAACTGACCAATGCATGATGCTATAAAATCATGCCTGAGTAAAAGTGTCATTTGAAGTGCAAGATAGACCAGTGAATTTAATGTAACAGAGTATGAACATTTCAACTGATATAGTTTCAAATTCTATTTACATTGCAACTAGCCATTTGTTGTGTTTTGGTGTTGTATCAAAGAAAATACCAACACTTATTTTAAAAGATTATTGAAATACTCATCCTATTACAATTACATATTTGTGTGATGCTGGATTTTCTTCTTATACTATCATGACAGATTGTCACAAAATGAATTGTGATGATGAGGGCATCTTTGCACTCTTTGGGGAGCTGGCCAAAATGACCTCTAAAGAGTCCTCCATTCCAATCCTTAAATTCTAAGACCTCAACCTTTTTAAAGTAAGATTTTAAAAACTCTTGCTTAAAAAATTGTTGCGAAATTGAAACCAATGATTTGTTGTCATCTTTCTGTAAAGCAACATGGCGATACATATGTGTGTGTGTATCCATTCATTCTTTTGCCCTGGTAATCTTATTACTAGGAGTATAGCCTGTGGAAATAGAGTCTAAGGAATACTAAAAGACACAAAAAGAGGCAATTTGCACAAATATGTTTATCATAGCATAATTGCTGGTAGTGAAAAATTGGAGCGACCCAAGTAACCAATGCACAGCAACTGTTAAGCAAACAATAGTACATCAGTATAAAAAAACTCTACATAACCATTAATGTGACAAGTATATAGATTATATTCAATAAAAAATGAGCACTCTCAATAGTTTAGAGTATAACTCACTGATTATAACTCTAAAAATTCAAGTTTCAATATTGATCAGAATTAGAAACATTTTAGTTGATTTTTTTTTTTTTTGGTAAAGTGGTTATGTACACATTAACATTTATAAGTGATAGACAATCACTGCAGGACTATTCAGTTCTGGATACAAATAGGCCAGGATGAGCCATGTCAACGTTGGTGGAGGTCTCTCTGGGTACTCCCATCCACTCTCTGGCCTCCTATCTCCTCACGGTCTGGTCGGAGGGAGGAAGGTAGGGCAGGGCAGTTGTGGGGCTCCCATAGGCAAAGGCATTGACTGGGGGTCGATGAGGAGGGCCAGCAGAAATTGGGGTACCAGCTGGGGTTGCTTGGTTGACTTGGCGATACGTCACACCTCATCAGGTCCCTCTGGTTATTCCTGGATTGGCAGGGCCAAGGGTTTTGCAGTCCAATCCAACTATATTTACTCCACATTTACTGAGTGCCTCTGTGCACCAGGTACTTCACAAGGCCTTGTGGCAGCTCATGGGGCTGCATTAGCTAGGGGCCCTGCCCATAAACAGCTCTTATCTGAAGAACATAAGCAGACACCAGGGAGTCTCCACCAGCCATGAAATGGACGGGCAGTGATATTTTAGATTCTTGAAGATAAAATGTACTGATAGCTCTACTGATTAATAAGTTGTCACGCTTTGGGGGCAATCGTTGACTAGGGCTGCTCTCTGGTGGCCTGGCACCTGTGTTTCAGTGATTCATTCTGTCCCAGAGTAAGCTGGATTAAAAGACTGGGGAGGCTCAGAAGGGAGGAAAAGTGACCAAAGCAAAACAAAACAGCAGCAGCGCAAACAGGGTAACCTAGTCATAAATTGTATGACTTTTTGGAGGAAGACACGAATGAAAAGAATTCTTTTCCTGAAGGTAAATGTTTTGTTTTGTCTCCAAAGTATTGTTTCTTCCTGTAGCAAAAAAGTTAGGGCAAGATGCAACTGTCCTCAAGGTCAGCTTTAGACATTCTCCAGTGCAAAAAAAATATTAATGAGAAGAACGGTGTTGTTTTGTTTTACATTTTTGTAAATCACTTTAATATCTGGCTTGATAGAAGACAGCTGGATTCTCATATCTGCTTCTGCATCCAGTCTGTTGTGATGTCACACATTAGGTACAACTCCAGGTACACCGGTGCGAGAATGAAAGGGAAAAAGGCAAATAAAATCATATGATTTTGAAAGTAGTTTTGACCTCTTCTATCCACTGAAATGGTCTTGGGGATGCCAGGGGGCAGTGTTTTGAGACCCTCTCTTTAGAGGATCCAACTCTTCCTGGGGCTGGAAGGGTCACGCCCCCTCTTTCGCAAACCTTGGGGCACTTAAAAGATCTGTTCTTTCTTCTCTGGGTCAAGAATAAATGCAAGTTTCCAAGACTCAAAGCCACGATTGCTTTCTGAGAGGAGGGTGAGAAAACCACTTCTCATTATTTTTTAGTGAGACACCCGTGGAAATCACTCCTGCAAATCTCTCAGTTGGATTAGTTGCTACAAAGGGACTGCAGATTGTGTTGGGTGAGGGTGGATGAGGAATGGTTTGGAAGGAACAGTACAGAGGGGGAGGGGGATGGGAACTGAGCAGTGGCCCCCTGGGAGGGCTCAGGACACACTCAGGTCCCCATTAAAACGGGGCCGTCTGAATACTGTTACACTCCCCTCTGGTTTTCTCCTTGCCTAATCTTTTCCTGAAATTTCTCTTTCACACCCACAATGGGGGCAGATACAGGGATCTCCCTGGCCTCTCTCCTTTATCCTATTCTATTTCCCTCTCTCCAGACTAGCATCCCTTGCTATCCAGTTGAAATCTGTGTGGCCTTGAGCAAGTTGTCAACTTCTCTAAACTCCACTTTCCTGATCTGTAAATGGGAGATTATAGCAGTATCTACCCCAGAATATTGTGCAATCACACAAGAAAATGCATGCAAATCACTTAGCACAGTTAGCATCTGGTCTGGCATATAACAGACACTCATTTCAAATTAGCCATTATTAAGAAGCATCTCTGGGGCCTCCCTGGTGGCGCGGTGGTTGGGAGTCCGCCTGCTGATGCAGGGGATACGGGTTCGTGCCCCGGTCTGGGGGGATCCCATATGCCGCGGAGCGGCTGGGCCCGTGGGCCATGGCCGCTGGGCCTGCGCGTCCGGAGCCTGTGCTCCGCAGCGGGAGAGGCCACAACAGTGAGAGGCCCGCGTACCGCAAAAAAAAAAAAAAAAAAAGAAGCATCTCTGGTAAGGCCTCTGTGAGGTGTAAGAACTAATTGACACTTCTTCTGTAATACAGGGTTTTACTTCATATCCCCTCCATAGTTTATTAAAGTCCTCCAAAGCAATAATAGTTCGGATTTTGTTTATATCCTACCTGGGGGTGGCAAGTCTGGGAGCATCCTCTTCTTGTGCCGAAGGCTTCCGTATTCACCTAATTGTCTTCAGCAGCAAACACTGGCCACAATAATCCTATTGGCACAACTCCTCCCTTTCTTGCTGCTTCTCCTCATTCTTTTTAAACCAAGACCAGTCTTAGGCCCACATGAAATTTATCATGGATCACACAGCAAGTGCAGAAATGCAGAGCCATTTCTCCATGGATCATTTCCACTCAGCTGCTTGCTTTTCTCCCTGGCTTGTTGGGCTGGGGGCTGGGGGAGGGGGTGATTCTGGCCACAGCAGCTGCAGTCCTTCCCTGGGGCTCCGTTCCCCCGAGGCAGAAGGAGTTGAACCATCCACTTGGTCACAAGGTCCTCGCCACCCTTTGCCCAGGTGCTCAATTCTGAGGCTAATTTGGCAGAAAACAGGACTTGCATTGAGTTAGTGAGGATCAGGTCTTATGTACTCTCTTATAGACATTTTCCCCCATTTCTTTTATGAGCTCAGGTTAATAAAGTAATAGACCTTTATTAAAAAAAGAAAAAAGAAAAAAAAAACCTTGGGGATTCCCTAGCGGTCCAGCGGTTAAGACTCTGCGCTTCCACTGCGGCGGGTGCGGGTTCGATACCTGGTCGCAGAAATAAGATCCCATGTGCCACTCGGCCAAAAAATTAAAAACAAAAATGAAAACAACAGCAACAAAACTTTTTTTTTTTCAGTTTATCATCCCAAGGTACTCAGATTTGACAACTGGATTATTCAGGGAATTGTCTATCAGTCACTTATCCAACATATATTTCTTGAGAGTTTCCCATGTTACGGACATAATTCTTGGTTCTGGAGATCCAGCAATGAACAGGGCAGACAAGCTTCCATCTCTGATAGAAGAGGATGAGGGGCAGAAAACACATAAGGAAACAAACCGGAAAATAGCCTGGAGGCCAGGTGTACCAGGTAGAGATTTTGGTTAATAGCAACGGAAACTGACTTTGTTTTAACAAAAGACGCAGGGGGTACTCATAGAATCGAAGGAAAGGCTGAAGAATCAAGATCTGGAAGCTCCCAAACCAGAATAACTTTGAGGATCTAGGAAACTAGAAGTGACTGACAGACGGACAGTATCTTTTCAGCACACCCACTCAAACCAGTCAGGTCCTGCTTTCCCCTTCCCCTCCCTCTCCCCCCCTTCTTCTTCCTCTTTCCCTCCCCCCCCCTCTTCGTAACTCTTTCTGAGTCAAGATCTTTGCCTGGAGAGAGGGCAGCTGGTTGGTCTAGTTTGACTCACATACCCACCTCTTGGGCAGGGGAGGGCAGGCCACCTGTATTGACAGTCCCTCCCAGATTCTCTCGGATGGTTAGAGTGGTAACTCCCCAAAGCAAACATTGGGGTGCTGTTGCAGAAGCAGGAGAGATGGCTCCCAAGCAGACAAAAAGAACAGCTGTGCCCCAGTTTAAAGCAGTTTCATAGGAGAAGCCTAGGTAGCGGTTTTAGCTTAGGCGGGTGTTCCAAAAATGGACGTGATTTTGGTTTGCATTAATTAGATCCATCTGGGTTTCAAGGTGGTACCAACCCCACAGTTCCCTATAATGGTGAGAATAGGATTGAGGATCTAAGTTTAGTCGTTTTGAGAAGGACACTGACAATTTAAAATTTATCAGGATCGTGAAGGATCTGGGAAACCTGATGTATGAAGAATAAAGAAGCTGCTGTAAATAGTCCAGAGCCCCTCAAAGAGATGCTAGGGTCTCACTACTGTGCTGTATTCTAGAGTTAAATAGGAAGTTTCATTCCCTCTCTAAACATAACTTATTATATAATCTTAGTCTATCAAAGGAAAACTTTAAAACAGAGTGTCTCAAATTTGCTATTTCTGCACATTTTTGTTTATTCCTCTGTAAAATGAATTTGAGCCAGGTCACCTTTGGAATCTCCTCCAGTTTTAAAATTCTGTGCTCTACAAATCTCATCATCTTTATCAAACTGTTATGAGATAGCTGTGTTGTAAAAAAATTTATTATTAACTTGGTAACTTTGCTTGCCAAAATTTATTCTATAATATTTTTGTTTTTTCCAAGAGTGTTCAATTAATCTTCATGATCGTCCTTTAACTAGAGCAGAGTCAAATGGAACTTCTTCCATTTTAAAGACCAGGAAAGGAGAAATATAGTGGTTCATAGATATGGGTACAATACAGGTCATTTTGTCTATTTACACTGACGTATTATTCTTGTCCCTTTTGTAATAATTAGACATCAGACACTGTTAGAGAGTCATGTTGTGAGAAGATTATTGTCAAAGAGGAAATTTTATATTTATCCAAAAGTTATCTATGGGGCAAGGTCTATTTGGTTATTTAGTCATGCCAAAGTCTTAAAAATAGTTCAGTTGATATATGAGCATAGGAACTCAATGATGAAGTCTAAGATCTTTCAAGAGGAAGAAACAATTACAATTTGCAATTTAATTAGAAAAACACAATTAAAGGAACTCCAGCTGAATATTAAAGTTCACCACAAAGGAAAGCCTCGTGTGCAACATAGTTGTGGCTAGTTAGCTACAGTATATGGTCTGGAATAAGTGCCAGCTCAGGGCCAGATAATGAACTCCACAGGGGCCAGAGATCAAGGATCATTTATGAAGCAACGCTTAGAATCACATAACTTGTAATATGCCTGTCTATTGCAATATTTCACAACACACAATGCACTCCCCTATCTTTTCCCTTGACATTCAATATGCAATTGCTCAGAAATGTCATATGCTTGGGCTTATTAATAAGGAATTATTGGGCTTCCCTGGTGGCGCAGTGGTTAAGAATCCACCTGCCAATGCAGGGGACACGGGTTGGAGCCCTGGTCTGGGAAGATCCCACATGCCGCGGAGCAACTAAGCCCGTGTGCCACAACTACTGAGCCTGCGCTCTAGAGCCCACGAGCCACAGCTACTGAGCCCACGCACCACAACTACTGAAGCCCACACGCCTAGAGCCCATGCTCTGCAACAAGAGAAGCCACGGCAATGAGAAGTCCACGCACCGCAACGAAGAGTAGACCCTGCTCGCCGCAACTAGAGGAAGCCCGCGCACAGCAACGAAGACCCAACACAGCCAAAAATAATAAATAAAAATAAATAAATTTATTTTTTAAAAAAAGAATTATTGATACGTTGACAGTGAACAGAATCCAAGGCAAAGCTGACTGGTCTCTGCAAACAAGCTGAATCAATTCCCAAGGCGCTGGGCCACTAAGTTTATCTTCCTGACCCTGGGATAGAATGAAAAGGTCAGACTGCAGACCCCATGTCTGGAACAGCGAGATCTCAGAAAGAGCAGGAGGATAAACGTCAGTCTTGCTTGAGTTCTGGTCTTCTTGATTCGGCTCTGCCACGGGAGCTGTGTGACTCTGGAATCTTGTGTAAGATTCTGTACTTCTCTGGGCTTTATTTATTTCACCTGTAAAAGGAGGGAAGCAGTCACTCTCCAAGGATGTTGTAGAAGTATCACAGATTAGGTGATGGGAAAATATGATGGTTCTATGCACAGTCGGCGTTCTGCTTTCAGAGCAAATCTGCATACAGGTAGAGGGACAGTCTTTCCCATTCCATCTGCTGATCGAACAGGGATGCCCTGCAGGCCTTGCCCTGGTTATTCTTTTGTTTTGTTTTGTTTTATTTTGCTCTTTTTTTTTTGGCCCTGATCCATAATTTAATAGGTGTGCAGGTCTGGGTCCCTTATTTCTGCTGCTCACAGGCCTGCTGCGCTGGGGTCAGGGTTTTCTGCTCAAAGGCATGGATGTGCAGGAGCTCTTCTGCTGGGCAGGTGTTCACAAGCCAGTGTCTCTGAAGCAGCGGCTTCCCCTTGAACTTGGCCGACACCACGAGGACGCGGAGGCTGGACACGCAACAGTTGGGAGTCGTGTCCCCCACTTCCACGTGCTCCATCTCCAGGTCCCCCTGCAGCTTCTCCCTGGAGGTACTGGGTGCTGAGTTCCACTGTGGCCCCCAAGCGGGGACAAATTGCAACTCGGACCCCTGCCGCATTGATATTCTTTGGTTTTTACTTTTGTCTCATCAGTGGTTGTCAAGACATATCCTCATTTCAACAGTCCAGTGTTTACACATTCTGGGCACCGTTCCAGAAGCTGGGGATACAGTCATGGACCGAAAACTCTAGAAAATTCCTGCTCCCATGGACATTCTAGTAAGTGCAGACTAATATAATACATCAGGTGTTGGCGGTAAGTGCTCGGAGGAAAAATAAAGGTGGTTACAGGGTCAGGTCCCACTTAGAGGGGGATGGGGATGCTGTTTTAGCTGGGGAGGGTCTCCTTGAGAAGGTGACACCTAAAGAGCTGTGCGTGAATGGAGGGGGGCGTCCCCACAGTCTCCGGGCAAGAGCAGTCCAGGGGAGGGGGCTTGAGGTGCTTTTGGACAAGGCACCCATCTTTCCACTCTGCATTGGCCCTGGTGCTCCTCGTGGCCGGGAAGAGTGTCATCCTCCTTGGCCCTGGCCTCGGGTGGCCCCTCCTGGGGAGCCTGAGTTTAAAACCCGGCTGATTCTCTTGCTGCTTTTCCTCGGGTCCTGTTGCCCTCTGCTGGGCAGACCAGGTGTTAGCGCTCCCTCAAAGTCAGTGAAGGGCGTGCTCCCAAGTCACGAATTTCAAAACCCAATTTGAGGGGACAGTTGAATCATCAATGTTCTCCCTCTGGGCTTTGAAGCCTGCTGCAACTTTGAGTAACCGATTCCAAAGTGAATTGCCTTGTAGGTAGATGGGTTTTGTTTCAAAACAAGCAATCACAAACCTTAATATCCAGACCTAAGATGTAAAGTACAGGAGAAACATAACACTTGGAACTGTTGGTAATACTGTTTTATTGTGCCATCTTGTAATATTGCTTACTGTGTATGAAATAAGCTTTATAATTAAAAAGTTACTATATTATATTATATATTATATATATATTATATTATATTATATTACTTTATATTAAAAAGTTATTGGATACCACTTTAATGGTATCTTTGTCCAGGATTTAAAGAACCTAATAACTCCAGTTTCCAAGTTGCATATATCTGGTGATTTTTCATTTTATTGGACATAGGGGGAATTACCTAGGGAATATTTATTTAATGATTATAAGACATCAAGAACTTAACATTTAACCATTAAATCACTGACTGTAAGATATCCTCTCTTTTTGGCAATGATGGTACCAGAACCATGGGAAAAAAGTCATTAAAATTGGACTTCTGCTGTCTTTAACTATTCCACCGTGTGTGTGTGTGTGTGTGTGCGCGTGTGCGTGTGTGTGCAGTGTATGTGAGCATCAGTGAAAGGTGAAAGATGAGCTTCCTCTGTGTGCAAGGACAGGGGTGTGACGAACACAACGAAGGTTCCTGTCTAGACTCTACTGCAGTCTAAGCGCAGTGCCACAGGCTTCATCTGCCTTATCTCATTTAAATTTCACAGCAGCTTTGCAAGAGAGGTATTATACGTCCCACAGAAAACTGAGCATCAGTGAAGCTAAATAACTTGCCCAAGGTTGTTAATCTAGTAACTGACAGTTTGGATACAATGCCCCAACCACCTGACTCCAAAGCCCCATGTCCTTCCACTATGCAGTGTGGCTGCCTGATGAATGACTCTCATCCTGAGTAGTTCTGTACAGAACTAAAGTCCTAAGGACCTAACAGATCGTGCAATGCAGTGGCACATTTCAGTTTGCAGATGGCAAAATTGCAGCCCCGGGGAATGAAGTGACCTATTCTAAGCTGGGTATTAAGGGGAAGAGCTGGACTTGGACCCTAAGTCTCCCTACCCCTAGTTCAGGGCTCCTTCCAGTATATCATGGCGCTAGAATAACTTAGTTATAGAAACTGGGGAGAATTTTTTTTTTTCCTTGTGGTACATGGGCCTCTCACTGTTGTGGCCTCTCCCATTGCGGAGCACAGGCTCCGGACGCGCAGGCTCAGCGGCCATGGCTCACGGGCCCAGCCGCTCCGCGGCATGTGGGATCTTCCCGGACCTGGGGCACAAACCTGTGTCCCCTGCATCGGCAGGTGGACTCTCAACCACTGCGCCACCAGGGAAGCCCCCCTGGGGAGAATTTTTTAATCCCCACTTTCCTATCTCCTGTGTGGTGTTTGGGCACTCCAATAACTACCTAGAGTGGGAGATATAAAAGAATGACCTGGTATAAGAGTTTAAATGAATTATGTATTGGTCGTGGTCTCACAGAAAGGAAAGAGAAAGGAAGCTACCCAAATAGGCTGCCCACCATCACTTTACTATCACCCAGTGCAACCTTCCAATCAGTTAATCAGTCAACCAATAGGTACTGAGCATCTTCTATGATCCAAGTACCAAGATGGGTGCTAGACAACTAGAAATGAGTAACTGCCAATGGGGGACCCACAGTCAAATGGGGTGAACAAACATGTAAACGAAAGTACGTTGCAATGCAAGTCCCATACACACTGTGCTATGGGACCACAGGGGGAAGAGCAGCCAATTCCCCTTAGAGAATCCGGGAAGGCTCCACCGAGGGACGCACCTTCACTCACAGCAGGATACCTTCAATACAGTGATGCTATCCACACAGCGTTTTTCTAGTCCTTCTAACAGTGCAATATGCCTCCTTCAATTTCAACTTGTATAGATAAGAGGATTGTAAGACAATCTAGGAAGAAATAGTAAAAAATTTTGTGAGCAATTGAATTATTTTGGTTAATAAGGAACAGAGCTGTGGGTTACTAGAGGATTGTGATGCATTTGAATTCTCTAGAGGAATTGGACAGCAAATGAAAGTGTAATTTCAGCTTGGTTAAACACAAAGTAATTGGGATAGTTAAATTGGTATGCCAATTTAATTAAAAATTTAAAGCAAAAACAAAGCTGTTAGCTAAAAGGGTGACTATTATATAATCTTAATGAGTTTTCAATTTAAACATTTTTTCCAATTAGAATTGGGATTAATTTTTAGGGGTCCCAGATATATCACACTGAACTCAGGAAAAAAAAATAAGAGGATCTAGGAATGATTAATGTACCTCTCTTATTCCAGATAGATTAGAGAATTACACACTTTTAAAGTTTTGTAAAACAGAAAATGGAATTGATTATTTATTAAATCTCAGAATTGGGAAAGACTGTTTAGGTTCAAAAGGAATAGAAGAGCAACAGGGGGGAAAAATGTACAAACGTAACTAAAAATGAGTAAAATTTCCCTATGTGTAAAATTAAGAAACACCATCAAAATACAAGACAAACTCTAGCGGGGGGGGGATAGTTACAGCAATAAACTAATAATTATATAAATTATGTGAATATTAATTTAAGTTATATATTAAAATTATATAAGCTAATGATTACAAAACATGATAAGAAATTCTCTAACACACTGATAGATAAATAGATGTGTTAGTCAGCTATTATTACAATACTACTGCATAACAAGTCCCCTTAAAACTCACTGGCTTTTAACAACAGCATTTATTCTCACACAAGTCTGCTATTTGTCTGACTTAGATTGTACTGAGCTGGGTGACTCTGCTGCTTCAGGCTCCAAGTTTGCTGGGCTTGGCTCCAGGATGCAGTTTGGGTACAGGTCTGTTCCAAGTGTGCTCATCACTCTAAGGCCAGTGATTCCCCAGGGCTGGTTGTCATGGTGACAGCACTAGTGCAAGAGATACACCAATCTGAGCAAGCATAATTAAAGCCTTTTGCTTGTGTCATGTCTGCTATTGTTCTATTGGCCAAAGCAAGTCATATGGCCAAGCCCAACATCATTGGGGTGGAGAATGGTACCCCATCCACACTGGGAGGGGAAGCCTAATTAATCTAGATGATCACAATGGGAAAAAGAAAGAAACTGGCAACCCACAAAATAGGAAACCCACAATTAATAGACATATGGAAAGATAAGCAACTCTATTAGTAATATAAAACGGAAATTAAAACTGCATTGAGGTAGCACTCATTACTTATTTATAAAGAAAGTGTTAAAATGAAATCACTCACAGTAAAAATTCTTCCCAACAAGAACTACATGAAATCCAGATGGTTTTACGGATGAGTTCAACTAAATTTTCTAGAAACAAATTATTTCATCTTATGTAAATTCCTCCAGAGGACTGAAAGAGTGGAAATATTCTTAATGCCCTTTAGGGCATCAAAACAAGGAAAGAACATAAGAATAAAGGAAAATTGCAGTTCAATCTCACTCTTAAGCGCAGATATAAAAATTCCAGATAAAACATTACTAAACAGAATCTAACAGTGTGTAAAAAACATAGCATAACATAACGAACCCCTGAATAGCATGGCTTAAATAAAAGAGAAGTTTCTAGTGTGGTTGGTCTAGGCTGGCAGACAGCTCTGCTTCAACAGGTCATCCAGAGACCTAGGTTCCTTTCACTTTGTTGCTAGGTCATTCCCGAGAGTACTGTACTCATCTGAATCATCAGAACTGGGCCACTTCCACATCAGTGTTGTGGTCAGCACAAGGTGAGGAAAAGCTGAGTCCAGGGAAAGCAGTGATTCTTTCAGTAGGCGCTACCTGGAGGCTGTACCATCACTCCTGGGGTGAGTAGAATCTCTTTGGGTGGCTGTGTGCCCAGGAAGAGATGGATGGATTTTTGGAGACAATTGGCAACCTGCTACACTAGGAATACTTTTAACAAAAGATGTGCAAGATCTATATGCAGAATATCATAAGGTCTTATTGGAGGACATTAAAGAACACCCAAGAAAATGGAATAATATTCATGTTTTTGGAAAGGAATACTCAGTATTATGAAGTTGTTTATTCTCTCCAAATTCCAAAGAAAATCTGAATGGAATCTTCATTAAAATTGACAGGTTCGGGCTTCCCTGGTGGCGCAGTGGTTGAGAATCTGCCTGCCAATGCAGGGGACATGGGTTCAAGCCCTGGTCTGGGAAGATCCCACATGCCACGGAGCAACTAGGCCCATGCGCCACAACTACTGAGCCTGCACGTCTGGAGCCTGTGCTCCGCAACAAGAGAGGCCGCGACAGTGAGAGGCCCGTGCACCGCAATGAAGAGTGGCCCCCGCTTGCCACAACTAGAGAAAGCCCTCGCATAGAAACGAAGGCCCAACACAGCCAAATATAAATAAATTAAAAAAAAAATTGACAGGTTCGTTCTAAAGAGTCAAGAAGCATAAGGTAGATGAACTTGCTCTAGCTGATATAAAGACTTACAACTTTGTAGCCCTGTGCCACCAGGGAAGTCCCTTGACTATTTTAAAATTGACTTCTTCAAAAAATACCATCATGTAAATGTAAATTAAGTCATTCACTGGGAGAACATATTTGTAATACATACAATCAACAAAGAATTAGAATCCAGAATATGCTATGAACTTCTATAAATCTATAAGATAAATCACTAAATAGAAATGAAAAAATGTGCAAAAGAGGTGGACTGGTATTTCACAGAAGAGAAAATATGTATGGCACATAACTATGAAAAGACATGTTCTATTTCATTAGTAATCAGGGCAATATCAAGTCAGACGACAGTAAGATGTTATTTTATACCCACAACAATTGCTTGCCAACAGTGAAGAAGTCTGACCCTGTCAAGTGTTGGAGAGAATGAGGATAAATGGTATATATTGCTGGTGGAAATGTACATTGGTACAGCTGATGTTTCCGTTGGTACATTGCAGAAATATTTAGCATTATCTTGAATGCTTTTTTTTTTTTTTTTTTTTGCAGTACGCAGGCCTCTCACTGTTGTGGCCTCTCCCGTTGCGGAGCACAGGCTCCGGACACGCAGGCTCAGCAGCCATGGCTCACGGGCCCAGCCGCTCTGCGGCATGTGGGATCTTCCCGGACCGGGGCACGAACCCGTGTCCTCTGCATTGGCAGGCGGACTCTCAACCACTGCGCCACCAGGGAAGCCCTTGAATGCTTTTTGATACACAAGATGATTTTTATGAGATGTTCATATGGATTTATAATTTAAAAAACCCTGAAAACAACCCAACAGGAAAATGATGGATCTTATATAGCAGTGAAAAACAAATGAACTTAAATTATGTGCCATAACATAGGTGAATCTTAGAAACATAATGTTGAGTGAACTAGCAAGTTGCAGAACTTCATTAGGTATGATATCATTTTTATAAGGCTAAAAAACCAAATTCACTAATATATTATTCAGTTATATATACATATATGATAAAATTATTTTAAAAGAAAGATAAGAGAATAATGGGCATAAAATACAGGATACAGGTTCTCCTGGGGATGGAGTGAGGAAGAGGCAAGAGGATAGAGGAGTTATTCAGGATGGATGCAAGTTATTGGCTGAGTTATGGGTTTACCTGTGTCATTTTGTTCTGTAACATATGTACATGTCACATATATTCTTCTGTATTTTCCAATATTATATTTAAAAATATGATAAAGAAAAATGAAAGAACTTGGATACTATTTATATTTATCAAATTTGCAAGCATTTTAAAGGAGATTAAAAGAAATGTGAAATAGCTTTTCTTGTACATTCATGATAGGAGTATAAATCGGTGCAGGCTTTTTATTTGGATCTCTCTCTCTATTTATGTGTATATATATATGTTGTGTGGCATATATGATATATGTATGCCACACAAATATTTGATATAAGTATATACAAACACCTGTATACAATATATACACATACACACATATATAATTTGTTATACATATATGTAGTCATTAGTGAATATTCTCTAACCCAATAATTCAATTTTGTGAAAATAAAAGCTAAAAAAAACCCTGAAATAAAAATAAAACACCTCAAAATTAGTTGTTAAAATTAGAAAAAAAGTTATGAACACAAAGATGTAGTTAGAAGTTCTTTTCTACCTGGGCACTTTGTCACTTTCCTTCCCTCTGAGCCCTGCAGCCAGAGGCACAGCCAGGCATACACAGTACCAGTGGAGGAAACACTCATGTCCAAAGTCGAGATCCACCCCCTCCAAGTTTCCATCATGTCGTCCCATTTATTTCTTCCGCAGTCCTCGCACCAGCTGTCGTTACCCAGAATGTAAATTCCCTGAGAGGAGGGACCGTGTCAGCCTGGTCCTCACACTGCGCTGGGGTGAAGTAGGTGCCCAGTAAGCACCTGTGGAGGAATGAACACCTAGTGAAAGAGGAAAAGACCTTTCTTGGAGCAAACTGGTCAAGATATGGGAGGCCTGGAGGAATGTAAGTACTTTATGTACCAGTATTGTGCAAATTTTATAACCATGTCTGATTTTTTTGGTCAGTATTCACTGCTCTCCAGAGAAACGACTTTCTGAGATCCTAGGTAAAATGCTAGGGGATTTCCATTCTCCTAAAAAAAGCCTCTTGCAACGTCTTCTGTGATTTGGTTTTTAGACGCTATAGCATAAAATAACAATTAGGGAATCTGGGATGTTAGGAAAACTGGTTTGACTATATCAGATTTCCTGAAAAAGATTCTTTGTATGCTATAGATTGTGTTAAAATCTATGTATACATTTTTCAATAGGCTTTGCCATAATAACTGAAGCTTATTTCACTGTAAGTACACAAAATAAGCAAAGGGAAGCAAAGAACATGTCTTTCAATATGCAGTATTTTAGTTATAGCCCTAAATTAACGTCACATTGTCAAGAGAGTCAAAGTGCATTAAAATTCAAGTAGCATCAAGAGGATTGCAGCCATTTTTATTCTACTGATGTTTCAGCCACGTCAAATATAATTGCCTGGGGGAATTTATCTTAGGTCCAGGGACAGAAATTATGATTTTTGTACCACTTGTGTCATTTGAGCAGCCTCAAATTGGAGGAAAGACTGACCTTCAGGGCAAACAGGGAAAGACAGTGTGCATATCTGAGGCAAAACCCAGTCAACCCAGTTGGTGCCAGGGTCTTTTAGGCTATTAACTACAGTACTCTAAACCGTAATCAAACTTCAGGAGAAAAAAAAGATCTTTAAACTCTTGGACATTAGAGCCAGGTTTCAAGAACAGGAACCAACCGTGTAATCTACATTGCAGGTGGTGCTGACAGTATTTAATAACTGAAGCCAGTGTTCAATGAACATGTTGAGGAAAGAAAGACGGACAGTTAAGTCCGGCTCCCAACGACACTGTCAGAAGCCTGAGAAGTCTGCCTTCGGTCCTCTCGTCTTCCAGCTCTGCTTTCCCTGCTCTGGGTGAAAGGCTTTCTGCTCTCCCCGAAGCCAGGTTGGTGGGCCCAGAGCCACAGTAGAGGGATGAGGAGTAGCTGGGATTCCGGAGCCTCTTGTGCAGGGCCCAGGGCTTAGGAGAAACATGCTTTTGGGCTTTGTGTGGTCCACTCGCCTGGAAGCCGGGCAGTGTTCAGACTGGGGAGGTGTGGCTCCGTGTCACTGGATGGGGAACGTTCACACGTGCCACCCGAGCCTTACACAGGACAGGCCCCAGAGCCTGGAAGTCTTGGGTCACCTGGCCCGGGAAGGAGGCAGGGAGGATCCCACTGATCCTTGAGGCAGAGGCTGTAGTTGTTATGAAAACCATCCTTTGCTTCCTATATTATTTTGATTGTTGGTTACATTTGTTAAAAATTGCGGTAAAATATATGTAACATAAAATTTGCCATCTTAACCGTTTTAAGTGTACAGTTCCGAGTCATATACTCCCATCGCTGTGCAGCCGTCACCACCATCCCTCTCCAGAGCTCTCTCCATCGTGCAGAACCGAAACTCTGTCGCCTTTAAACAATAATAACTTCTCATCCTCCCCTCCCCCAGCCCCTGGCAACCACCATGCTACTTTCTTTTTTTTTTTAATTAATTAATTTTATTTATTTATTTTGGCTGCATTGGGTCTTCGTTGCTGTGCGCGGGCTTTCTCTAGTTGCGGCGAACGGGGGCTACTGTTTGTTGCAGTGCGTGGGCTTCTCACTGTGGTGGCTTCTCTTGTTGTGGAGCATGGGCTCTAGGCGCGTGGGCTTCAGCAGCTGTAGCACGTGGGCTCAGTAGTTGTGGCTTGCGGGCTCTAGAGCGCAGGCTCAGTAGTTGTGGTGCATGGGCTTAGTTGCTCGCAACATGTGGGATCTTCCCGGACCAGGGCTCGAACCCGTGTCCCCTGCCCTGGCAGGCGGATTCTTAACCACTGCTCCACCAGGGAAGTCCCAACCACCACTCTACTTTCTGTCTTGATGAATTTGACTGCTCTAGGTACCTCATATAAGTGGACTCTTACAATATTTGTCCTTTTGTGTCTGGCTTATTTCACTTAGCATATTGTCCTTAGGGTTCATCCACGTTGTTGCATTTTTAAAATTTAATTTTTATTTTATTTTGGAGTATAGTTGATTAACACTGTTGTGTTAGTCTCAGGTGTTCAGCAAAGTGATTCAGTTATATATATATATTCTTTTTCAGATTCTTTTCCCATATAGGTTATTACAGAATATTGGGTAGAGTTCCCTGTGCTATACAGTAGGTCCTTGTTGATCATCTATTTTATATATAGTAATGTGTATCCATGTTGTTACATTTATCAGAATTTCCTTTCTTTTTAAAGCTGAATAACATACCATTATATGCACATACCACATTTTGTTTATCCATTTATCTGTCAGTGGATACTTGGGCTGTTGCCACCTTTTTGCTATTGTGAATACTGTTCCTATGAACGGGGGTGTACAGATATCTCTTTGAGTCTCTGCTTTCAATTCTTTGGGTATATATCTAGAAGTACAGTTGCTAAATCATATTGTAATTCTATTTTTTTTTTGAGGAACTGCCATATGTTTTCTATAGCAGCTGCCCCATTTTACATCCCCACCAATAGTGCACAAGGGTCCAGTTTTTCCACATCCCTGCCCCTAGTTACATTTTAGGTGACAAAGCATACCACTGCAACATATCTGCTTCATTTTAAAAACTGCCATCATAGTTGCTTTATTGTTTTTTTTCCTTCTCTCAAGCATTTATCTCACATCACTTTTTTTCTTACCAAAAGCCCAGAACTTGGTATAGTTTCTTGGCTTGGGGCCTGGGGTGCAGAGAGTAGCCAGGACACAAAAATAAGCCTTAATGTTTACAATTATCATAAGTTATACTGTTAGGTCATTTTGCAGCTTATAAAATGATTTTATATTTGTTACCACTTTGATTCCTGTCCTATAAGGTAAGTAGTGCATTTGTTATTATCCCCCCTTATAGATGGAGAAACCAGGGCTCACAGAAGCTCAGTGACCTGCTTAGATTACACGGCCAATGTCCTACCTTCTAATTTCTGACACACTCGATGCTTTTCTCTTCATATCGTGAGATTTCTCCAGTCCACTCCACAGGCACCAGCACAGAGACCAGTGTGATTATTCTCTCTCCAGATATATGGGAGGACTGGTCATTCTAAGAAAACAGTAACTTCTGACTCAAACAGTTAAAACTGCAGTAAAACATGCAATCAGTATCTGTGCTGGCCACTGCTTGTGGACCTCTGTAAGTCCCCCTGGTCCCACCATTTGCTCCAGCTGCTGCTGCAGCAACCTATTTCAAGAGGCTTAGACCAGCTTCTCTTCGGTAGAACCAGACAGACCCTCACTTTGATTCTGTCCTGGGGATCTCTTGTTCTCTTCCCTGAAGAAACATCTGATGTCATAGCATGGAGTACCTGTGGGAACTCCTCATCGCTCACACCTGCAAGTGAAGGGTGGGTGAGTTACGACTTATGGCACCACCGTTGACCAATAGGAAATGGAAGTTAGTGGATAAAGAGATTCTCCCTTTCATCTCCAGAGGACATTTCTGAGATGCATTCCATAAAAGGTCCTTCAAAAAGACCTGGCAGGAGAGAGAGAGTCAGAGAGAGAGAGACACAGAGAGAGAGACAGACAGAGAGAGAGAACAGGAAATGGAAAATAAGCAAAACAGACTGAGACACACAGGATAGAATAAGAAAGTATAATATGCATTTGATTGGAATTCAGAAGGATAGAATGGGGGAAATCAATATTAGAAGATAGTGTTGGAGAATTTTCTAAAATTGGTAAAAGACAAGAATTCTTAGATGCAGGAAGCACAATAAACCACAAAAAAGAGAAATAAAATGAAATCCACACCTAGACATAGAGAAGCAAACTGCAAAACAACAAAGATGATGAGAAGATGGTAAAAGCAGACAGAGGAGATGGGTCGCTCCTGAAGGGATAACAACTAAAACTGGCAGCTGATGTCACAGCAGCAGCAGCAACAGAAGCCCAAAGAGAAAGTGATTGTTAACCTAGAACTGCAGACCTGGGTAACTATCGTGCAAAGATGGAAATGAAATAAGGACATCTTTAGGAAACCAAACTGGAGAGTGTTTATCACCAAAAAGCATTCACAAAGGAATTTTTGATGATGTATTCCAGAAAGAAGGATTTTGATTCCAGAAGGAAGATCTGAGATTCAAGAAGGAATGGTAAGCAAACATTGACTATAAAATAATAATAACACTGTCTAATTTGCAGAGGAAAAAAATCAAATAAAAATTTGCATGATGTCATGTAAGATGGGTAGGGGACAATTGAAGTTTAAGTGCTCCAAAGTCCTTTATTGTTCAGGAGAAGCACAGAGATATAAAAAATTAGACTTTCCAGTTACCTATACATGTTAGAAGTTTAAGAATAATTACTGGAAGAAAATACAGAATGTATAATTTCTGTAACAGGAAATATAAAACAATGGAAATTTTCCCTCAATCATCTAAGGGAGGCAGAAAAGATCCAAAAAAAAAGCAGGACCAGTAGAAAGCTCACAATTATATGGCAGAAGTAGGTTCAATTATACAAATAATGGATATAATTACATAATAATTCTTAAGTAATTAAATGAGGTATATTTACAGATGAAAAGATGGATGTTGTCAGATTGAATAAAAATGACCAGATACCGCACATTTACAGAGTGGGGCCAATTCTGAGAAGGTCTTGTCAGGACAATGGGAAGTTTCAGAACAAAGGCTGCCCAGTAAATGGGTCCTGCGAAATGGCCCAGCCCCAGTGCTGCCACCGTGCTCAGCCATGGGCAGGGAACAGCTGGGGGGATGTGTGACCTGGGTGTGAGCACCGTGGTGGATCCAAAGATGTGACGGCTGGAGGCCATCAGTTAGTTATCCTCTCGAGAACTGAGAACACGTCATGGCCACCACAGAGAGGGGTGTCTTCACATTTTAAATAGAGGCATTGGGCCATCTTTGTAGGATTTGATGAGTGAGGGTTTAGGCAGAGGAGAGAGTGATCCGGGAGGAGGCTGGTAGCAAGAATTACAGGGTGCTGTGAGGGAGAGGGGGCAGGACCAGCCCCTTCAACCAAAGAAAGGCTTCTGGAGAACTACTTGGAGAGCTTGGCATGGATCACGCAGAGTTTGGGGACATACATGAACCCAGAGACTCCTAACTCCTACGAGACAAGCTTTGAAGAGCGAGGCTGGTCAGAGCTACCTGTGACTAGGGAACAAGGAGGGCGGGCTGCTGTGGCCGTGACCTGGATGGACAGGGTAGAAGGCGGCTGGGTCTGCCTGCCAGGGCACGTGACCCCTGCAGAGATGCACCACCAGTGGAGAAGCTGACTCGGAAGCCAGGACCAGGGCCTGGTGCTGGGCAGGCCCCCCACCGTGCCATTCTGAATGAGCCAGTCTGCACAGAGTTAGCCCGGGATGTAGAACAAGGCAGGAAAAGGCCTTTCCCTTCCCCATGCAGGCTTCTGAGCTTGGGTCCTGCTGGGAGCTGGTGGGTGGCGAGAGGGGAGTGGGGTAGGCTTAGGTGGAATGAGATGGAAGTTTTGACTTGGATTGGACTAGACTTTTTAATACTAGAGGATCAGACTGTTTATTAACAGCTGAAAGTGACAGGAAAAGCTTGAAATCTGCCCTAGATTCTTCCAGAGAAGAAGTGAGAGCTGTTAGAATATTTTTAAAAGACAGTGGTGTGATTTCCCTTCACTAAGTAGTCCAGCAATGTTTCAAAGATTAACTGCTGTAAAATATTGCTTAACATGGTACTTTGGAAAAAGATCTCCCCACCGCCCTTAAAAAAAACCCCACCTAAATAGTGCGAGGACCAGCACCCACATTTCATTTTTATAACGGCAAAAGCTTATTCCATTGACATTTGAACCGGAGGCAGCGGAAGTTCTCTGATCTCGCTTACCTTCCACGTGCACTGCTTAGGGAAGCCGGGAGCACTTCTTTGAGACATAAATTAATATACTTATTCCTAAGAGGTCCTCTAGAACCCCTCGACAGGTGTTAGGCACATTTGGTGCTTATTAAACACAGAAATAAACCTGGTTCTAGAAAGAAACGTCTGCCTTTTCCGCAAAACTTTCCACAGGTCATCTTCGGGCTCCTCGTGCACCAGAAATCCCACCGCCGGCGCCGGAGCGGGACGGCGCGCGCACGGCGGCCCCGCGGCCGGCAGAGGGCGCTGCGGCTCCCCGGCAGGGCTGCGGGCGCGGGGCTCGGGTCCCGGCGTGTGCGTCTCGGGGAGGCCGGGAGGGGGTGCGCGCCTCTCCGCCCCGCGCCGCCCTCCCGCGCGGGCCCGCTCGCCGCCCCGCTGCTGTCACCGCCGCCCGCACCTCGCCGGCGAGGCGCGCGGGTTGCGCGGGCTGCGCGGCGCTCTCCGAGGCCCGGGCTTCGCCGCCGCCCGCGCCGCCGCTTCTCTTTGTCCGGGCGAGGCCGCCGGAGGGGCGGCCGCTGCGGCCGGGGGGCGCCTCGGCGTCTGGTCGGCGGTTCCCCGGCCGTCGCCACCGCGGCCGCCGCGCGCTTGGAGCGGGGGCGGCGGCCTGGGCGGTGCCGGCGCGAGGTGAGCGCGGGGCGCGAGCGGGCGTGGGCGGGCGGCGGGGACCCGGCTGGGGAGCCGGCTCCGCGCGCGGGGGCGTCCCTGCCCCCTCCGCCTGCGCCACCTCTGCCGGGTTCTCCTGGCAAGTTTGTCGCCCCCGCTTTGCGGACCTCCTCGGAGGAACAGCCGAGTCCAGACCTGTGGCCAAATAGAAAACTCGAGCTGGAGGCGGAGGAGGCGGAGGAGGCGTGTGGGAAGCCGGTCCGGGATGAGAGTCTCTTGAAGGGCAGCGCTGGCTTCTTGGACATCTTCCTTGGCTCTTTCCCACCCAGGTGAGCGAATCCTCTTCTGCTCAGTTCTGCACAGGGGCGGGCTGGGCTCCGCTGCCGGCGTTCTGGGAACCCGCGCGGAGTCGGGGAGTGATTGCCGCCGGGGCTCCGGGCAGCGCAGTGTTTATTTTGGCTTCTCGGTCATCACAGCCCTCGTTCTCTCCTGCCTGCATCCATCACCTGCTCGGGCTGAGGTATTGCAGCTCACCCGGCACCTTCGCGTGCTGCCAGGTTAAACATCCTCTGTTTTAGAAGGGCTGGTAGGTGAGTTCAACCGAATCCCTCCCCGCCCCACACCCCCGGCTTTGGATAATTTGTTCTGTGTCTTCGTCTTAATTTAGTACGAATGTGTTATTTCCTTTGAGCTTTATAATGGTAAAGCAGTGAAGCGGTTTGCTACATCCATTTTTTCATTCTGAGCCTGTGCACAGAAGGAATTTCAGGCACATAAGTGATGTTACTACCATTCTATTTTAAATACAAACACGGAAAGAAGTACTCTTGGCAGGATACCAAAGGCGCCTGTACTCTGTTATATAAGTGCTTTTAAAAAATATTTGCTCATTGTTAAAGTTATAAAAGGGATTACCAGAGCATCTAAGAAGAGAGGGTGAAGATAAGTCAGAGCCATAATTTCTTCTTTAAACCAAAACTTTACTGGAAGATAAGCATGGTCTTAGCTGGAGATACCCTTTAAGATGATGATATAGGACCGTTTCTTTGACCTCATTAGGTACAATTGTAAAACATTAAAAAAAGAGTAGGTTTTGTAAGGGCTGTTAAGAAACTTGGTGAAAATTCTTTGACAACTTATTGATAGTAATAAAAAAGATCCCACAGATATCCTTTATGGCTTTTAAACTAGTGAATGATTTTATTTCTTATAGCTGATGGAAACTTTGTAATTATGAACTTCCAGTTATTAAAGATTTAAATAACCTTTAATATCTCTACCTTGTATTTATGGGGTTTTTTTCAGAGAAGAAGAAGACATGAGTAGAAATATCAGATATACTGAGGTCTGGGCACCTCCTCTTGTGACCCACATCTCAGGAATCTGTTCCAAGTGGTTTTTGGTGATGCTGTGACATTTGTAATGTTAAAAACTCCCTTGTGATTCTAATGTGTAGCCAGGGGTGAGACCCATAGGATAGCATTGTTTTTTTTCCGTTTGTCACTTTGTAGCCTAAGGTGTGGCTCCAGTGGTTTCAGGAAAGTAAAAAATAAGTGGTTAGAAATACGGAGAGAGAATGGTATTGAAAAGAAGATGTGTTGAAGAATTATAGCATGTACACTTTTGTATTTTGTATATCTCTCTCGATTTTTTTTAAACCTGCAGGGAATAGTTGATGTTTATTGGGGACCCATGATTCCATGTAGACTATGTCAGGGAGTCCTGTGTGGGACATTTCTTTGTGCACAGGTAACAGTGAAGTTGAGTAGTGGTGTCAGAATATTCCTTTTTGTTTACACGAAAAGACAATCACGTCTTATTAAAGACTGTTTGCTCCATGAAATTCAAAACTCATTATGTTAATATAGACTAGCAAATTAAGTGCAAAAAAGCTTTTATTGTCTTTAAGGTCGGAAATAAACGTGGCTGCTGAAACAGTGTTTTCTGTCTACTTCATGTAATTCCAAATACCCAAATCTGGGGGCAGATCTTAGGGTTGGTTTGTGAAGGCTTATGTAAGTGCTACGACTATTGCGTTAAACTCTCTGTTTTGGCTATTACATAATTGACACAGTACTGGATTGTTAAAGCCAGAACAGGGGAAGGATGCACAGCCCCAGCCCAGCACATGCGCTTTTATAATGAATTGCTGCGGCCAAATTAGAGGGAACAGCAGGGACGGAGGTTTGTGAAAGAGAGATAAGAATAGCGTCTAGAGGATTGATGTAAGAGAAGACTGTTATGCTTAGCGGTTTTCTAGAGATTTTAATGCTGCGGTATAAACCTCTCTAGTCTTTCGTATCTCCCAGCAGAGGCGCACTGACTGGGAAACTAATGAATCTTAAGCTTCAGGGCCCCTCACGACGGCTTCGTCCAAGCCCCTGGGAGGGCCACTAGCGATGTGCTCACATGGTCACAGAAGTTTGTATTTGTAATTTTGGATTTTTTTAAAGTAAGGAGGACACTCTCTTCCCCCTCCCGCATCCCATCATAAAAATGTAAGGCTCCGTAAACCCTGAATCTGCTGTCTCCTGATTATGTTCAAATGTTAACTTTGAAAAATGCTTTTTCTTATTTTAACGTCTGTAGTCTCATGAAAAGACAAAAACAGAAATCTGGCCAATATTGTAGTTGAGCTGCTGAGAAAATGCAAACTGCTATTACCTAGGGCTCAGGTGGTTACCTGGTGAATCAGCTCTGCCTTGTGATCTCACACAAACCGGGACTTTTTTGGAGCCGAGCCGAGCCGGAGGCAGAGAGAAGCCGAGACGGGGGCGGGGAAGGGAGGAAAGTGGGTTAAAGCCCTTCCGCATCTCGGAGACGGCTGCCGAGGGGAAAGGGAGAAAGAAGTGAACTACCAAAAGATGCTTCATTAATAAAAAGTTAATAGGAACAGATAGCATCAGCTCCATAGGAGACCTTCCTGTAAACTCCTTAGGATCTGTCTTCAAGATGAATTCTAAACAGGGAGCAAACTCAGGCCTGGAAAATATCTTGCAGGAAACAAGTGCAGGCTGGGAAGGGCTAGGATAAACTATTGACTTGTTCCCGTTAGCAGTTTTAGAGGTAAATGGGAGCCTTAGTATGTCTGCCGCAGGAGTGTTGGAGAGGGGGTTATTGAAAACGGTGGAGGATTTTCCCTTTTCCTCTGAAGCAATTTCTACTTCGTATCTGAATTTGGATGCTTCAGATCTTACCATCTCGACCCCTTTCCCACCGGTCCTTATGCCCCCTCCACCCACCCACCCACCCCTTCACAAAGACACTCCCCTTGACCAAACTTTAGTCAGACTCCTCTGAGCCCTCTTCTTGACTAGGCCTCAACCTTGGCCTATAGGCACTGCAACTTTCAACACAATCTTGTCCGTGTAGTGTTGTTCCCCCGCCCCCCCCCCAGAAGACTTGAGGAAACTCTAACTTGGCTTCCAGCCCCCTGAGGTCATGCCCCTGGGATGACCGCCCCCCCCCCCCAAGTTTCTGTTTGGAAAAAGCTCAAGTCTGCCAAAAGGATTTACCCTTTGTTCCAGCCAACACCTGAGGATGGGCCCGATTTCCCTTTTATTCAGCATTTAGTAGAAAAACAGTACAATTACAATGCATTCTCTGTCTCTTTGAGATGTATAGTACCTCCTACAACCCAGGAGTATCCTTCTCCAGGGCCTGAAAGCCGTTCCTTTGACAGGTAATCAGGAAGGATAGGGCCTCTGTCTCCCGTCTCTAGGAGACGAGGACACACTGACACGTAACGTCGTTGACGATGACCAGCCACCCTGCCTGCTTTTTGTGGTTGCCCACCTCTGTGACTCTGCTTTAGCCCTGTCTGCTCTCTTGTTCTTCCTTTAAAACGCCTGGCCGCCTCCTCGTGGATTGAAGTTGAGCTCAGTTTTGTACTGAAGTCTTTTTTTCCTCTTGCAGCACATACTGAATAAATTCTGTCTTTACTGCCTTTAACTAGCGTCTAGCTTTGTTTTTCTTTAATAACATCCAACGGATACTTTTGAGTGTCTGTCTGTGCCAAGCGCTGTTCTAGATATTAGGTATTTTAGAGCAGTGAACACAACACACAAAAACTGTGCCCCAGGGGAGCTTACAGTGCCGTGGATAAATTTATGTAAAATGTGTATCGTATCAGGTCGGGATAGTGCTATGGAGAACAGTAAATCAGAGAAGGAGGAGGAGTGTAGGGCGGGGAGTGAGTGTTGCTGGGACCTGTAGGTCAGGGAAGGCCTCCCTGAGAGTGGATGCCGAGTAGAACCCCGTAGGAGATGAAGAGGGAGCCGTGTGGATGTCCGGGGAGAGTGTTTCCCTCGTTGGGGAACAGCCAGTGCAGAGCCCTCGGAGGACGGAGCTGGGCTGGCGCTTGTGAGGAGCAGCGGGGGGCCGGTGCAGCAGGCAGGCTCGCGGCCAGTGCTTCCCTGCAACAGCAGCCCACCCCTCTAATTCTCTTGCGGTGGTTTCTTGGACCTACCCTGGGGCCCTCCTCTCCAGCGACGTGAGGTTGTGTCAGCGAGTGACGGTGTTACTCTTGGGCTTTTGGTGGTGTATTGGTTTGGGATCAGGTACAGCTGAGGGCCTCTCAGGGCTACTGGAATCCAGTCCGGACCATTACATAAACCAGGAGTAGCGGGGGAGGTTGGGTGTCTTCCTTGATGGTTCCCACTGGCTTGCTGTAGGAAGGGGGCCAACAGGAAAGCCTTATTTCAGCCCGGATTCCCTGCCGTCCCCTAGGAACAGATAGAACTGTGGTGAATAAAGGATGCCAACAGTGGGAACCACGCTACTCTTTCTTGGGGAATATCAAGATGTCAAGAACCTAGAGCAACTCCTGGCGTGAGACTGAGCCAGCGAGAACCCCGTGGCCTGAAGGTGTTTGGGTTGGTTAGGGTTTGAGGAGGGGAGTTTGCTCATTGGTTGACGAGGCTCCTCTGTGCCTGGGTGGCTGCCCTACGTGTACTAGCCAGAACGCACGTGTGTGGACCTGGTAGCAGGTGGTCACGGATCCCTCAGTGGAAAAGGTGAGAAGCCAGTGGGGAGCAGCAGCCAGGCACTGTCTGCTGGAGAAAGGCATAGCCTTCCGGGGTGCATGGGGGATGGGTTGGCGGACAGGATACATAGCTGTTTACTTTGTCAAGCTATTAGCTTATAACCATTTCTATCCCTGACACAGACAAAGAAATCTTCCTTATAGATTACGATTCTCTGGGTTGTTTGCTAGCAGGTTGGAGCATAACAGCAGCCTGAATGAGCACAAAAGCAGGTGGCATTAGGAGGGTGGCATGTATAGGAGATTGGCAGAGGAAGGTGGCATACATAGGAGATTGGCAGGTGGCATTAGGAAGGTGGCATACGTAGGAGATTGGCAGGTGGCATTAGGAAGGTGGCATACGTAGGAGATTGGCAGGTGGCATAGGAAGGTGGCATACGTAGGAGATTGGCAGGTGGCATAGGAAGGTGGCATACGTAGGAGATTGGCAGGTGGCATTAGGAAGGTGGCATACATAGGACATTGGTGTCCTTGCCTCTTCTCTGTGCCTGTCATTGCTTTGTGTGGTCTCTCACTTTGCAGTCTTCTTTCACATGCCCTACCATGTTTGGAAAATGGGGGATTTAAGGTTATTCCTGGGTATGTTGTGCTCTTCTTTAACTTTCGTGAATGAGCCCTCTTCTAATTGGCTATTGTTATATAATCAGTCGGTTATATATATTATGCATAGTGGTCATATTACATTGTCTTAGTCCTTTTGGGCTGCTATAACAATATACATCAAAAACAAAACAAAACAAAAAACAAAACAAAACAGAAAAAAACAATATACATCAGACTGGTGGCTTATAAACAACAGATATTTATTCTCACTGTTCTGGAGGCTGGGAGGTCCAGGACCATGTTGCCAGCAGACTTGGTAAGGGCCTGCTTTTTGCTTCACAGATGGCACCTTTTTGCTCTGTCCTCACTTGGTGGAAGGGGCAAGCAAGAAGCTCTCTGGGGCTCCGTTTACTAAGGTACTAATCTCATTCATGAGGGTTCTGCCCTCATGACCCAGTCACCTCCCAAAGGCCCCACCTCCTAATACCATCACCTTGGGCATTAGGTTTTCAACATATGAAGTTTGGGGGGACTCAAACATTCAGATTGTAGCATATATATAACCAGTAATTTATATTGAGAAAGCTGTTGATTTTTTAAGATATAATCGTGTAACTGGGCACTTTTCAAGCTCTTATCAATTCTAACCTCTTTTTGGTTATTTTTCTTGGATATTCTAGGTAGAGAGTCATATCATCTGTAGGTGATGATTATTTTTTTTTCTTTTCTTTTCTCTATTTCTATTTCACGTTTTATTACCAGAGTTTAGACTAGATAGAAGGAGAAGATATTGTTAACTCAATCTGTTGAGTGATTTTTTTTTAACATAAGATTGAGTATTGTCCTTCAGGTAGGTGTACTTTCCCTGTCCTATAGGGCAGGGGTCCCCAGCCCCTGGGCCTCGGACCGGTAGCAGTCTGAGGCCTGTTAGGAACCAGCTGCACAGCAGGAGGTGAGTGGCGAGCGAGCGAGTGAAGCTTCATCTGCCGCTCCCCATTGCTCGCATTACCGCCTGAGCCATCCCCTACCCGCCCCTCCCCATCCATGGAAAAACTGTCCTCCACAAAACTGGTCCCTGGTGCCAGAAAGGTTGGGGACAGCTGCTATAGGGGGCAGGTTGTATGACCCTTCAAGACTTCTCCTTATTAGTCTTGGCACTCTTTGTGCACCTACAGACCCATTGCACCAGTAGGTTCAGTTCCCTTAGAAAAACAAAGCAGTGTGTATGCATAGTCATTAAAGGTGAGCCAGCAGTGTATGTGATGGGGGCTAAGCCAGTATTAATGACAGGTTGATGTTGACTTTGGGAACTTTGACTCACCTGCAGAAATGGAAAGCCAACATAGTATATTAGCTTCTATAAAGACTGTAATTAGGGCTTCCCTGGTGGCGCAGTGGTTGCGAGTCCGCCTGCCGATGCAGGGGGCGCGGGCTCGTGCCCCGGTCTGGGAGGATCCCGCGTGCCGCGGAGCGGCTGGGCCCGTGGGCCGTGGGCGCTGGGCCTGCGCCTCCGGAGCCTGTGCTCCGCAACGGGAGAGGCCACAGCAGTGAGAGGCCCGCGTACCACACACACAAAAAAAAGACTGTAATTAGGCAAATAAATTTGTCCAGACACAGGCTAATATTGATATAGTGATTTTAAACGCTTTTCAAGTATTGTGGAATATAGAGCCGTGGATTACAAGAAATGGCAATAAAACAGCAGAAGCAAATAATGAACACTTAATAGGGAAGTTAAATTTTCACACTTGACCAGACTTACTGCAAAGGACTAATATAAAAACTTAATATGAGCACTATCTCTGTTAAATGACAGTATAAGAGAAGTAATCTCAAATCATCCAGAATTAATTATCTTTGTACTAGGCTGTTTGAAATTACTCAAATTAGCTTCTGAAGACAGGCAGTTTTTCTTTACGCACAAATAATTGTCTTCTTAGGTTAGAAATGTTGCCACATATTAAGCCAAACATATTTTTGTACCTAATTCTTATATTTCTATCAGTTTATTTTCAGGAGAAGCCCATTTGAGAACTGAAATCATGCAAGAGAATAATTTTTTTTTTTTTTTTTTTTTTTTGCGGTACGCGGGCCTCTCACTGTTGTGGCCTCTCCCGTTGCGGAGCACAGGCTCCGGACGTGCAGGCTCAGCGGCCATGGCTCACGGGCCCAGCCGCTCCGCGGCACGTGGGATCTTCCCGGACCGGGGCACGAACCCGTGTCCCCTGCATCGGCAGGCAGACTCTCAACCACTGCGCCACCAGGGAAGCCCCAAGAGAATAATTTTGATTGAAATGAATATTTCTAAGCTTGATGCATTTTCTATTAGTGTTGCATAATATTTTAGGAAGCATGCCAAAAATTACATTTAATTTCCTAAGACTCTAGAAAGTAATAAAAAAATTTATATTAGTTTAGTTGGTAGCTAGTAATGAGTTTACTACTGAGAGAGCTGATTTGCCTCTACTAGCAGTTTTCAGAGGTCAGTCTAATAGAAGTAACTACTTTGTGCTCTACCCTCAAACTTCATACTGGATTTTTTCTGCTAGATTTTAGAATTATCATTTTGACAACAACCCAAGATATTGTAATGGAATATAAATGTGAGTTAGAACTAATATCTCAGTTTGGAGCAGGAAAAAATGAAAGGAGATATGTGATCTGAAAATCACCCTTCTCCAAGGTTGGGACTAGAAGGATACTTGTCAGGCAGTTGCCTCAAGCACAAAATTTAAGGGGGTACTAAAAAGCTAAGCAATAAAATAAATAATATTTTCTTTTTTTTTTTACATCTTTATTGGAGTATAATTGCTTTACAATGGTGTGTTAGTTTCTGCTTTATAACAAAGTGAATCAGTCATACATATACATATGTTCCCATATCTCTTCCCTCTTGCGTCTCCCTCCCTCCCACCCTCCCTATCCCACCCCTCTAGGTGGTCACAAAGCAACGAGCTGATCTCCCTGTGCTATGCGGCTGCTTCCCACTAGCTATCTATTTTATGTTTGGTAGTGTATATATGTCCATGCCACTCTCTCACTTTGTCACAGCTTACCCTTCCCCCTCCCCATATCCTCAAGTCCATTCTCTAGTAGGTCTGTGTCTTTATTCCTGTTTTACCCCTAGGTTCTTCATGACATTTTTTTCCCTTAAATTCCATATATATGTGTTAGCATATGGTATTTGTCTTTCTCTTTCTGACTTACTTCACTCTATATGACAGACTCTAGGTCCATCCACCTCATTACAAATAGCTCAATTTCATTTCTTTTTATGGCTGAGTAATATTCCATTGTATATATGTGCCACATCTTCTTTATCCATTCATTCGATAATGGACACTTAGGTTGTTTCCATCTCCTGGCTATTGTAAATAGAGCTGCAATGAACATTTTGGTACATGACTCTTTTTGAATTATGGTTTTCTCAGGGTATATGCCCAGTAGTGGGATTGCTGGGTCATATGGTAGTTCTATTTGTAGTTTTTTAAGGAACCTCCATACTGTTCTCCATAGTGGCTGTACCAATTCACATTCCCACCAGCAGTGCAAGAAGGCTCCCTTTTCTCCACACCCTCTCCAGCATTTATTGTTTGTAGATTTTTTGATGATGGCCATTCTCACTGGTGTGAGACGATATCTCATTGTAGTTTTGATTTGCATTTCTCTAATGATTAATGATGTTGAGCATTCTTTCATGTGTTTGTTGGCAGTCTGTATATCTTCTTTGGAGAACTGTCTATTTAGGTCTTCTGCCCATTTTTGGCTTGGGTTGTTTGTTTTTTTGTTATTGAGCTGCATGAGCTGCTTGTAAATTTTGGAGATTAATCCTTTGTCAGTTGCTTCATTTGCAAATATTTTCTCCCATTCTGCGGGTTGTCTTTTGGTCTTGTTTATGGTTTCCTTTGCTGTGCAAAAGCTTTGAAGTTTCATTAGGTCCCATTTGTTTATTTTTGTTTTTATTTCCATTTCTCTAGGAGGCGGGTCAAAAAGGATCTTGCTGTGATTTATGTCATAGAGTGTTCTGTCTATGTTTTCCTCTAAGAGTGTGATAGTTTCTGGCCTTACATTTAGGTCTTTAATTCATTTTGAGCTTATTTTTGTGTATGGTGTTAGGGAGTGATCTAATCTCCTACTTTTACATGTACCTGTCCAGTTTTTCTAGTACCACTTATTGAAGAGGCTGTCCTTTCTCCACTGTACATAAATAAATAATACTTTCATATGGTTAAAAAATTAAAATTAGTGCAAAAATTTGTAAACAAAATATCAAAAATTTAAGGAAGACAAGATCAGTATCTGATTTTTCCTTTTGTGTAAGGCTCAGTATGTCATAGCATGACTGATCATGTTACTGATCGTGTTTTAATTTAAAATTTTGATATTTTGTCCACCATGGATTTTTTTTGCATTAATTTTTATGTTTTAAAAATATCATTTATCTTGGAACCACCTCTGGAATGTTGGAGTAAGGACACTGTGTAAATTCTCTTTTCCAAAACAGCAGTGAGAACAAAATTTCACTGAGTAAGGCAAAAATTGTCAAAATAAACGATTTTAGAACTCTGGAAATTGATCAAAGACTTGCAACAATCCAGGGGGTGTTTATTCAAGAAAAAAGACTGAATTGTGGTAAGAATAGTGACCTTTGTGGCATTTAAATTTATTCCCATTACCTCTTCCCAGCACCACGGTAGCCTTGAAAGCTAAAAGCTACTGGAGGGGACAGAGTAGGTTCAGAGCTCTTCAAATGCCCCGTTCTTAGAAAACTGTCACTGTGTGACCTGTCTGGCAGCTCCCTGAAAAGCTCAGAACTTGTTTTTATTTCTCCTGACTCAGAACTCATTCTTTGCAAACACCCTTAGGGGATTTGTTAGAAACGATCAGTGGCAATTGTTTAACAACAGAGCTTCCTAAGGTGGCTACACCGGTTGGGGTTAACAAGAGGTTGACCAAAAAACTGAAAAGAAATAATTGGGAAAAGAGACCTCTGTAGAGGGCTGTGAAAAACTTTGACATATTCCTTAGAATCTAGAAGGCCCATATGCATATTCAAGTCTGTACATATGCCTAAGTAAGACTTGAGAAGGCCTTAATCCATCACCTCTGGCTGACATTGAGGCTGTACACAAGCAGGAAGAATAGAGCCTGTGCTCCGCAACGGGGGAGGCCACAGCAGTGACAGGCCCACGTACTGCAAAAAAAAAAAAGAGGACCCTAACTTAGGAGGGTTTCCAGTGCAAAGCCAGTGCTTCCACTGACTAAGTTATATGCCATGCATAAAGGATCTTTTTCTCTTTCCCGTTTCTTAAAAGAAGTATAAGTCTTGCCATGGTCTCTCGATATGTCTCTGCTGTGGAAAGAAGGACCGCGTGAGTCTTCCTGTCCTCCAGTGGAGATGAAAGACAAAGGACCCCCCCCCAAAGCCACATGCTTCCAAGTTGCCTCATTCATTCCACAAACATTCACTGAGCGCCCAGCCTGTGTCAGGTGTTCAGTGGTCCAGGTGCCAGGAAAAAAAGCAGTGAATAAACAGGATGCCAGCCCTCATGGAGCGCACATTCTGGTGACGAACTGGACCTACAGGAGCAAGATTAGAAAATGCACAGACCCCCACTTCCCTCCCCCATGTGCCAAGGCCGCTTGTGAGACATATTGGTTCAAAGCATTTAAGGAAATCTCTGTCCCATCGTTAGCTGACTAATGAAGCAAATTGGGCAGAGACTTAAGTGGCTGCACATGGTAAAGAAAATAGACTTTATAGAATTAGTCCAGGAAATGGACAGATAGCATTAGGAGCAACAAAAGCAAACAGCAACAACAATAAACCTTTGGTTGGAGTGGCGGAATCTGATTTCTGGAGTTGCCATATTATATTATTTAAAATCAAATTTCAGCACACAATTGCAATACACAAAGAAACAGGAACGTATGACCAAGTCACAGGGACAAAACAATTAAAAATGTCCCTGAAAAGGTTCAGATGTTGGACTTACTAGACAAATGTTTTAAGTCAGCAATCATAAATGTGTTCGAAGAATGAAAGGAAGTCATGTCTAAAGAATTAAAGGATGAGAATGATGTCTCACCAAATAGAGAATATAAATAAAGGGATAGAAATAACTTTAAAAGAACCAAGTAGAAATTCTGGAGTTGAAAAGTACAATAATGGGGGCTGAAAAATAGTTTTGAATTGGCAGAAGAACATATGTGCATCTAACAACAGTTTCCCAAAATACATGAAGCAAAAACTGACAGAATTGATGGGAGAAATAGAAAATACAATAATAGTTGGAGATTTCAATATCCTGCTTTCAATAACAAGTCGAAACTAGGCAGAAGTTTAGCTAGGCAGCTAGGCAGAGATCAACAAAGAAATAGAAGACCTGAACAACATTATAAACCAGCTAGAACTAAGAGACATCCAAAGAACAACCCACCCAACCATAGTAGAATACACATTGTTTTCAGATGCATGTAGAAAATTCTTCAGAATAGACTATATTAGGCCATAGATCATGTTTCAATAACTTTAAAAGCATTGAAATCACACAAGGTATTTTTTTTTTATCATACTGGAGTGATATTAGAAATCAGTAGCAGAAGGAAATTTCAGAAATTCATAAAATGTGGAAATTAAACAATATACTCTTTAATAACCAGTGGGTTAAAGAAGAGATCACAAGGGAAATTAGAAAATGCTTTGAGGTGAATGAAAACAAAGCATACTAAAACTTATGCCAGTAACTCAGTGCTTAGAGGGATATTTATAGTTAAGAATGCCTATATTAACACAAGAAGAAGGATCACAAATCAATAACCTAATCTTTCACCTTAAGAAAGTAGAAAAAGAAGAGCAAACTGAACCCTAAGCAAGCAGAAGGAAGGAAATAATAAAGACCAGAGTAGAAGTAAGTGAACTAGAGAATAGGAAAACAATAGAGAAAATCAATAAAACCTAAAATTAATCATATTAAAAGATCAAAAAAATTGACAAACCCTTAGCTGACTAACCAATAGAAAAAGAAGGAAGGCTCAATTACCAAAACCATGAATGAAAGAGGGACTTTTATATACTACCCATGGTAGAGAAATAGAAAAGACCATAAGGAAATATTATGAATAACTTTATGTCAACAGATTAGATAACCTAGATGAAATGGATGAACTCCTAGGAAGACACAGACTACCCAACTGACCCAAGAAGAAATAGAAAATCTGAAGTGACCTGTTACAAGTAAAGAAATTGAATTAGTTAAAATTTCCTGCAAAGAAAATCCCAGACTAGGATGACTTCACTGGTAAATTATATCAAACAGTGAAGAATTAATAACAATTTAGCACAGTCTCTTCCAGAAAATGGAAAAGGAGGGAACATTTCCCAACTCATTTAAAAAAAATTTTTATTTATTTATTTATTTATTTATTTTTGGCTGTGTTGGGTCTTTGTTTCTGTGCGAGGGCTTTCTCTAGTTGCGGCAGGCGGGGGCCACTCTTGATCGCGGTGCACGGGTCTCTCATTATCGCGGCCTCTCGTTGCGGAGCACAGGCTCCAGATGCGCAGGCTCAGTAGTTGTGGCTCACGGCCCTAGTTGCTCCGCGGCATGTGGGATCTTCCCAGACCAGGGCTCGAACCCGTGTCTCCTACATTGGCAGGTGGATTCTCAACCGCTGCACCACCAGGGAAGCCCCCAATTCATTTTTGAGGCCATTAATATTTTGATACTAAAACCAGAAGAAAAAAACATAAGAAAGCACAGACCAGTATTCCTTATGAATATAGATACAAAAATTTGCAACAAGATACTAGCAAACCAAATCCAGCAACATACAGAAAGGTTTATACATCATGACCAAGTGGGATTTCTCTAAGGAATGCAGGGGTGGCTTAATATATGAAAATCAGTGTAATACACCATATTAATAGAATAAAGTACATGCAAGACTTCTACACTGAAAACATCATTGAAAGAAAGTAAAGATAAGCTAAATAAATGGAAAGACATCCCCTATTCATGGACTGAAAGACAATATTGTTAAGATGGCAATGCTTCCCAAATTGACCTACAGACTCAATGTAATCCCAGCTGCTCTTTTAGCAGACTGATCCTAAAATTCATATGGAAATGCAAGGGACACAGAATAGCCAAAGCAATCCTGAAAAAGGAGAACAAAGATGAAGGACTCACACTTCCTGATTTTAAAACTAATTACAAAACTACAGTGATTAGATGATGTGGCACTGGCATAAGTATAGCCTTTTATAGATCAGTGGTATAAAATTGAGAGTCCAGAAATAAATGCTTACATTTATGATTTTTCAACAAGGGTGATAAGACAATTCAAAGAGAAAGAACAGTCTTTTTAACAAATGGTGCTGGAGTAACTGTACGTCCGCATGCAGAAGAATGAAGTTGCACCTTTGCACTATATACAAAAATTAACTCAAAATGGATCACTGATTTGAATGTCAAAGCTAAAATAAAAAGACCTTTAGAAGAAAACATAGAAGTAAATTTTCATGCTCTTGGAGTAGGCAGTGGTTTCTTAAATATGATACCAAAAGCATAAGTAACAAAAGAAAGCATATATAAGTTGGGCTTCACAAAAATTAAAAACTTTTGTGTTTTAGAGAGTATCATCAAGAAAAAGATAGCCCATATAAGGGGAGCAATTTTTTTACAAATTATGTATCTAATAAGAACTTGTATCCAAAATGTATTAAGAATGGTTGCAACTCAATTATATAAATAACCCAATTAAAAATTGAAGGCTTCAAGTTGATATTTCTCCAAAGAAGATATACTAATGATAAATAAACCTATTAAAAGATGGTCAGCATTAGTTATTAGGGAGATACAAATCAAAAGTACAATGAGATATCACTACATACCCACTAAGATGGCTAACATAAAAAATACAATACCAAGTGTTGGTGAGGATCGGAACCCTGATGATATATTGCTGGTGGGACTGTGAAATGGTACACTTTGGAAAATTGTTGCTAGTTACTCACATTATAGACAGAGTTATAATATAACCCAGCAATTCCATTCCTAAGCATATACCTAAGAGAGCTGAAAATATATCCATATAAAAACTGTACACCAATTTGTACATAATAGCCCAAAACTGGAAACAATTCAGCTGTCCATCAACTGATGAATGGATAAAATGTGGCATGTTCGTACAATAGAATATTATTCATTCATAAAAAGGAATGAAGTACTGACATGTGTGAACTTTGGAAACATTTTAAGTGGAAGAAGCCAGACATAAAAGGCCACACATTGTGTGGTTCCACTTATATCAAATACCCAGAATAGGCAGATTTATAGAGACAGAATAGATTAGTGGTTGTCAGAGGCTGAGCGTAGGGAGAATGATGGGGTATCTGCTAATCGGGATGGAGTTTCTTTGTGGGGTAATGAAAATGTTTTCAAATTTGATAGTGACAATGGTTGTACAGTTTTGTGAGTATATTAAAACCACTGAATTGCACCCTTTAAAATGGTGCATTTTATGGTATGTGAGTTACATATCAGTAAAGCTGTTATTTAAAAACTTTTTCATCTTGCTTACGGAGTGTTTTGGTTCCTCTTAAATTTCGTGCCTGAGGCAGATGCTTTGTCTCATCGTAGTCCTGACCCTGTCCTTCCCTACAGGGCTGCTGCCTCAGGATTCAGTAAAATATCTAGACTGGAAGATCAGAAACCTCAGGAAAGTTGGTGGTTACGTGTGAAGCAACAACTGATATTAGAGAAGGAAACTCTAGTGAGTTGGTCGAACTTTGAAAGCAACATTCTGTGAGCTTTTAACATGTGAGCAGAGTCTGTACGTCCAGCAGGGCCATGCTGTATATCACCGCGGTGCAGCCTTTGGTGGCCATGGCTCTCTTAGCATTGGGAAAAGTTAAGAGCATCATCACAGATTTCTTAATAAGGAAGAGACAGGCTATACTTTATAGAGCAGTGCTGTGTGATAGGAATACAATGTGAGCCACGATGTAATTTTAACTTTTCTAGTAACCACATTAACAAGGAAAAAAGAAACAGATGGAATTAATTTTAATATATTTTATTTAACCTAATATATTCAAAATATTATCTTCAGATAATTAATTTTAAAAATAGGGAATGAGAAATAGATGAATGGCATAAAAAGAGATCAAAAAGTTTATTTTGCAACTGGCTGCATGTTCATACAAAAAACAAAGCAGAACAATTTATGGTAGGTGGCTCATTTAACTGGTCTCCTGGTAGGAGGGACAATTATTTAAGCCCTTCCTATTCCATCTCAGAAGAAAACACGCTTCGTGAACATGTAGACTTTTGTATCCAGGGCACTCACATGGCCTTACATGGATAGCCGTGGGTCTGGTTGTGGTGGTGTTTGCTGTGCTGCTGGTGGTGCTCATAGCAGTGGGGGGATGGGTGGGAGTGGTGGTTAGGGAAGGTCCTCAGATAGATGGGTTCCTAAGCACATTAGACAGAAGTGAACCTCTCCTTCATCCCATCTGGACTTGGAGCTGTTTGGTTTTCTCAGCGTGGTGTGATCTCTGCCCCCGCCCCCGCCCCCGCCCACCATATAAGGACTGGCAGCCCTTCTGCTTGCTTCCCCGGCATCTAACCCTTCATCCATCTGCCCCCTGCCCCTTGGTCCTCACTCACTTCTTTGTTGTTGTTGTTTTGCATTGTTTACATTTTATTAAAGTACAAAATTGTTGGAATTAAGCTAAATAGAAAAACATAGTAAATATTTACAAAAACCTTGATAACACCACTCACCTCACACACATGTAGCGAATGCAGGAAGGGCTTAAAAAGTTTGCAAGTTGAAAAGTATGGCGATTTCCTCAAATTGGATGTAACAGCTCGCTGCTGAGTATGGCATCAATATAATATATAAGATCTTTGAGAGAATGCTGTCCCCGACTCTTCTGCAATCGAGTGCCTCCTAGAAATTTGTTCCTTGGGAGATTCAGACTCGCAGGCAGCCAGAGGGGACAAGTCAAGAGTTGAGATAATCACCATTTAGGATCTAATTTTCTTCACCTGATTGACTGTGTTGAGGTTCTATAGACACAGCCACGGTCCTCACTCACTTTGACATGCTGTCCCCTCGCGCCTGCCCTTCTTAGAGATCTGCGTTCTTCCTCTCACCTCTTTGCCTTCCAGCCTTCAGCTTTTCTCTCTGCCACATTTATGCTCTTGGAAAAGACTCTTTATTGTTTCAAGGAGGAAGCCTCGAGGGAGTTGGCAGTAAATAGGGACCGGGTGGGAAGAAAGAGTGGAAGAGGTATTCTCAAGCCCTTCCAAATGCTGGAGGCAATTCATTCATTGTCTTTCAGGTGCCCTGAAGATGTGTTGGCTTGGAATGGAAACATTAATACCCAAACCCCTGATGCTGCTCAGAAAATGACGCGCGCACAGCGATAGGTAGTTTTGGAGATTTAATTGTTTCATAATCACTGGGTTTTCCAATTCTGTCTATTTCCTCGCTTGGAAAAATGATTAAATTGGTTTTTTTTGCAGGTAAAAAATGGTTGCCTATCAGTAATTTTATATGACTCAACCTAATACTAGCAGGCCTTCTGTGGTATCTATTGCAGTAGCATTTGGGAGGAAAATGTGTCTCTTTTCTACCACTGAGCAACTAATGTCCTTGCTGGACAATTTAGAGGAGAAAGTAATTTTTGCTGATTTATTTTGAAATACAGTTTTATTAAGGATTTAATTAATATTAATATTGTTAATATTGTAGGATTTACAGTTACTCTGGCTTTTTATTTCTTCTGAATTATTGGAAAGTAAGAAGCATAACAAGTATAAATTTGGTGCAATTTAAGAAAATTAAGATCTACAAAATGGACATGATTATTCATGTATCAGCGGTATTCTTCCCCTGATAAAAGCCAAGTCTTAAGTTCTTAAGATACTTCATTTATATGGTGTATTTAAGAATCAGTTTTCAGATCATTAACTACTTGAGGGATTAAAATAGAAAGAAAATTGAAGTCATGTAATCCATTGAGGATTAATCTGAATATGAGATTAAGTATCTCTAAAATCCTAGATACAGCCAATGGAAAAGTAGTGAGTTTGTTGAAACAACTCCCATTACGAAGAATTTATTTGTGGCACAATTACTGCCTAGATTCAAGAACTCCTGTGCTAACTTTATTTTTCATTGAGAAGTAGTAGTGTAATGAAGTACCTGTTTATGTTTCCCCAAATCTTGCTCCTTTCTTCTGAATTTTCCTGTGCCTTCTCTTTTTAAGGTTTCTACACCTGGATTGTCAACTAGGGCAAATTGTCACCAATGGCAGTAAAACTTGTTTTCTGGGGGTCAAGGTGAGTTTATGTGGATTTCTGTTCAATTTATGATTCAATTTGACTGGGGCTCATAGTTCCCTCTTAAATGTTGTATGATACTTCTTGGTAGTCAAAGTAAAGAGCTGGTGGTAATTTTGGGTAAATATTATTAATGATGCAAGCAAATAAAAATGAATTCTCATACAAAAGCTTAATTCAACTTTGCTTTTTTTAAGATGTGAGGATTATATTCAGACGTTGACTGGAACTCAAGTTCAAGCAACGTGTTTTGTTAATGATTTTAAATCCGAGGAGTGTGTATATAAGGACATCTCTTTCCTAGTGGTGATTAATCTTCTCCTGCAACAAAAGGTTATGGTGTGATTGTTAACATGTGTTTAATGTTATCAGTTGACAGAAATAGAACAAGAGGATGCAGTCGTATTTAGGGGCTTGCCTTGATTAGAGGATGTGCTTCTTGAGAGAAAAAGACCAGATTGGGAGGGAAAAAGTTAATGCAGTGCAAACAGAGTTTATTAAATGATGCGTAGAAGCTTTAGTGAACAGCCAAGACCATGGAAAGTTTAAAACATTTGAGATATTTGAGAGAAGCTTTTCTGGGGGCTGCTGCTAGTCCATATGGCATTGTGTGCAAATTAGACAAAGGCATCCCTTCCACAGACCTTTTACGTCCATCTGATGGAGAATGGTTGGAGTGTACTGATTTTTAGAACAAGACACTTTATTGCCATATGCTGGAAACTTGTAAGATAAATAAATTACCCATCTTTAAGTCATCAAAGTTGTAATAAAAATACAATTTTTAAAACGATGTGGTTGGCGCCCCCTTGAATGTGGTGGCCTTGCACAGTTTGCAACCTGAACAACTGCCAGGCTGGCTTTGCTTTCAGGACAGATTCTAAGGAAGGGAGTTTTGTTTTTTTTTTTAAAATTAAGTTCTGGTCCTTGAGGACGAGAGAGAAATAATAGTTTGGGGTATGGCTTTGATTGGACACTTGGATTGATTGAAAAACACTTATCAGAGGGATAGTAGCTTCTGTAGGTTTGGAGGCCAGAAGGCTGGCCTGCGTTTTCTAGGGGTAAAACTAGGGAGGGAAAACCTAAACCATGTTTTAAACCAAATTAATGACTCAGTTCCTGCAATTGAGTGATAGTGTGTACTTTCAGATTTCCAGCACTTCTGAAGTGGTTTTATTCTGTAGATCACCACCTCTGTAACGTTCTTGTTCTTAAGGTCTATTTATTTATTTATTTAAAAGCATGTGGGTTTTTTTGTTGTTGTTTATTTATTTATTTATGGCTGCGTTGGGTCTTTGTTACTGCGCATGGGCTTTCTCTAGTTGCGGCGACCGGGGGCTACTCTTTGTTGCGGTGCGCGGGCTTCTCATTGCGGTGGCTTCTCTTGTTGCGGAGCACAGCCTCTAGGTGCGCAGGCTTCAGTAGTTGTGGCATGTGGGCTCAGTAGTTGTGGTTCGCGGGCTCTAGAGCGCAGGCTCAGTAGTTGTGGCGCACGGGCTTAGTTGCTCCGCAGCATGTGGGATCTTCCCAGACCAGGGCTTGAACCCGTGTCCCCTGCATTGGCAGGCGGATTCTTAATCACTGCACCACCAGGGAAGTCCTTTAAGGACTATTTAAACTTGAGTTTTTCCCCAGTAAAAAGGAGTTGCTTTTAAAATGTTGAGTGTGTCTGTAATGGCTGGCTCTTCCCTACTGATGAATTTTTGTAATTAATCTTCTGATGAGACAAAAAGCTGTTATGTTGTTGTTAAGGGGTGGATATTGATTGATAAATACAGGGTAACAGAGATGCACCAGTATGTTGGGTCCAGAGATAGGGCTGCAGGTGGAGAATGTGACTGATGACTGATGTATTATTGAGATTAAAAAAATAACAGATATGGGAGAAAACAGTGTAGTGCGGGTGGGTGATGGTGGTGGTGGTCTCGGTAGCTGGGGTCATGGGTGGAGGTCGTGGTGACTGTTGGGGTGGTCAGGATGGTGGCAGCTCCGGGGGTACCGTGGGGGAGGTGGGCGGCAGTAGCCACCAGGACATCGATGACTCACGAGAGGGAAGGGAATGGGAGATGGAAAAGATGCCAGGCCATAGAAGCCAAATATACGGCCTGGGAAAAAGCTCTTGCTTTCTTGGGTGCTGATGACAGAATTGATTAGAGGGAAATCCAAGGGGCTTCTCTTTGGGGAATGATAAACACGTTTTGTTACTGTATCATTTATCCATCTCTTCATCCCCTGGAGGATACCCCTTTCCCTTAAGAATAACTACAAAGAGATCTCAGAGAATAGTTATAACTCCAGTGAATGTTGGTGTTTATTTCCCTTACCCCTGCCACGGCCTGCATTTCTCTTGTGTGTGTGTGTGTGTGTGTGTGTGTGTGTGGTAGGGTGGGGGGTTGGTCCTCTGAATACAGAAGTAGAGGAATACATGATCAGTTATTTAATTATTTATGGTTTGGCCGTGCCACGCGGCATGCGGGATCTTAATTTCCCGACCAGGGATCGAACCCGTGCCCCCTGCAGTGGAAGCGTGGAATCTTAACCACTGGACCGCCAGGGAAGTCCCTACATGATCAATTAAGAGAACCATTTATGTGAGTTATGGGAAGAGGCCTTGGTATTATTTACCTCTGAAACCTCTCTCACCCACCCCCGCCGCACATACATGATTTGTGTTTTGAAGAGAGAAATGATGTGGATTTAAAAGAGATGAGTTTAGGGGCAGAAGGAAAAGGGGAAAGAGGATTCGGGAGGTTTACATGGATTAATTCCCTCATGGGTAATTGCGTAGCTGTCTGTTTCACTTTGTTTGTTTCTTTTTTTTTTTTTTTTTTTTTTTCCCTGTACGTGGGCCTTTTTCCTGTTGCGGCCTCTCCTGTTGCGGAGCACAGGCTCCGGACGCGCAGGTTCAGCGGCCATGGCTCACGGGCCCAGCCGCTCCACGGCATGTGGGATCTTCCCGGACTGGGACACGAACCCGTGTCCCCTGCATCGGCAGGCAGACTCTCAACTACTGTGCCACCAGGGAAGCCCCTGTTTGTATCTTTATGTCTGATTTTTTTTTTTTTGCCTTTGGAATACCAAGGAAAGACTGAGAATATGGAGATGTTTTGGGTCTAATATTTGGTATCTGTGGTATTGAGCTGGTAATTTCGTGTTCCATTTTTCCTTACCTTTCATAGGGAGAATGATATTTGCTACTAGAAAAGATTTGTGAAAACACTAGCGTCATAAATGTTAAAATGAAACAATGGTATTTAAGAACAGTCCAGCGCTCTCATTGTCATTAATCTTCATAAATTTGGGGTTGACATATTTTATCACTCTGTGATCCCAGTAATTGTTTTCATTACTTTTAATAAGAGATCCTTTCTGCTGATTATGTAGAGATGTAGGTACGCTGCAGCAGGAGTGATGTAGACAGTAAAGAATAGCTTTTTAAAAGGCGGTGGTTAGTGGGTTCTCATATGGTGGAGGGGGTTAGGTTAGGTGCAGAGTGCCATGTACATCACCCATTGCTGACTGGCATGGCTACGCAGTGTTTAAGTGCCAGCTCTGTCTACCATCTAGTGAGTGATCTCTTGCTTCAGTGCTGTGTGAGCCTGTAACACTCATCGTCTCGTTGGCCCCTTGAACGCTCTGAGGTAGGTGCTGACATTACTCTCATTTCCAGCTCGGAAGTGGTGAGGGTTGGAGCCGGACCTTGCAGCCGGCTGCGCCCTTAACCATTGGGCACTACTGCCTCACTGGACACCCACCTGGATCCACTCCTCAAAGTCCTTCTCGTCTCTCAAATTCTGTATGTTCCAGACTAGCCTTCCTCATCCCCCATCGTATGAAGCATGATAGCATCGTAGACAGAACTGCTTTAAAATGGAGCACATAATTCTATTATTAGACAGCACCAGCTGAACAAGGTCAGAGGAACCCTAGATAGAAGTTTGCACCCTGTAATGAGACGTGAGGGAATTGTTGGTTACAATTTGTTTCCTAGAGACCTTAGGGGTTTTTAAAGACTATATATTTTTTTCCCACCAGAGAAGGTCCTGTGATTCTGAAATATCTAAATGTCAAATAGGACTGAAACATACTCATATGCTGAGTATGTGAAGAAACTCAGCAGCGCGTAGGCTTTATTTTCTGCTTTAAAATGATCCTCAGGAGTAGATTAGAAGCACCAGGGTCTCAGAATCCATTATTTCAGGGATAATGAGGTTAATCTTTTTCCTAATCCATCTTTCCCTTAGGCAGGCCACATTTCCATATTTAAATCCATAGACCCAGAGCCCCGAATTTTAGGAAATTGGTTGTTGGGGGTGAGGGAGGAAGAGTGAATAAAAGTCCATGGACGATCGCATTGAGATGATGAGAAATCACTTAGACTTTTTTGTTGTTTGTTTCTAAAGGGTGCATAAGATAGCTCAGTTTTCCCGGCACCGCTCTCTCAAACTGTTAGACACACTGTCATCCAGCCCCTCGAGCTAGGAATTAAACCTGTGTTCTGTTGGACGCGAGGCCAGATTTTATTCAACTAGGTCATCGGGGCACACACACGGGCTTGGATCCCACTGGCACTGTGTCATCTTTGGTAATTAATGGGTAAGCCCGCCAGTAGGCAAATGAAATGGCTTCACTCCGGCTATTAGAGGCAGATAGCAGGGAACTGTGTAAATTTGAACAGGCGTCCAGTTAGTGATGAATTACAACGGGAGTCTTGGAAAAGTTCCTGTGGTACTCACATTATGTCAGATGAGTTCATCGTATTTAAAATGATCACAGAAATGACAGAAGAATTAAACATGAATGGGTTATTCAAATGTTTTATGACATGGCTGTAACTTGCACATTTTTCATACAATGTATACTTCTACCAGCTTCTGTCCCCCTTTTAGAAACACTGATAAGCTGCACTGACACCAGCCAGTTGGCAGTGATTTACTGGGGCAGAAGCTTGGGACTTTGTGTAGAGAGGTCATTTGGAGATCCATTTCTAGTTCTTCTTTTGAAGGTTTAGTTTGGTTCTATTTAACAATAGGAGAATGAACTAAATGGCTTTTTAAGATCTGCTTTTGCCTGCAAAGGGTTTTGTATTTAATTTGTCCTCATATTTTTATGGTTGTTATTTATTGTATTTAGCATCCTGATTGTTAAAAATGCTATGTGTGTTTAATGTCCAGGTGCTAAGATGGGGACATTCCTCTAGATGCCAGAATAGGCTTTACGGCCTTTTCAAAAGTTGTTGTCACCCCGTGTGGATTGGGGAGCGGCCTTGGCATATGGGGGAGGGAAGTGGGGGTCTGTGCATTTTCTAATCTTGCTCCTGTAGGTCCAGTTCGTCACCAGAATGTGCGCTCCATGAGGGCTGGCATCCTGTTTATTCACTGCTTTTTTTCCTGGCACCTGGACCACTGAACACCTGACACAGGCTGGGCGCTCAGTGAATGTTTGTGGAATGAATGAGGCAACTTGGAAGCATGTGGCTTTGGGGGGGGGTCCTTTGTCTTTCATCTCCACTGGAGGACAGGAAGACTCATGCGGTCCTTCTTTCCACAGCAGAGACATATCGAGAGACCATGGCAAGACTTATACTTCTTTTAAGAAACGGGAAAGAGAAAAAGATCCTTTATGCATGGCATATAACTTAGTTAGTGGAAGTGCTGGCTTTGCACTGGAAACCCTCCTAAGTTAGGGTCCTCTTTTTTTTTTTTTTTTTTGTGGTACGCGGGCCTGTCACTGTTGTGGCCTCTCCCGTTGCGGAGCACAGGCTCCAGATGTGCAGGCTCAGCGGCCATGGCTCACGGGCCCAGCCGCTCCGCGGCATGTGGGATCTTCCCGGACCGGGGCACGAACCCGTGTCCCCTGCATCAGCAGGCGGACTCCCAACCACTGCGCCACCAGGGAAGCCCTAGGTTCCTCTTTATGTTTTTTTTTTTTTAAATTGAAGTATAATTGATTTACAATGTTGTGTTAGTTTCTCGTGTATAGCAAAGTGATTCAGTTATTCATACATATATATCTATCTCTTTCAGATTCCTTTTCCTTATAGGTTATTACAAAATATTGAGTAGAGTTCCCTGTGCTATACAGTAGGTCTTTGTTGTTTATTTATTTTACATATAGTAGTGTGTATATGTTACTCCCAAATTCCTAATTTATCCCTCCTCCCCCATCTTTCCCCTTTGGCAACCATAAGTTTGATTTCTGTGTTTGTGAGTCTGTTTCTGTTTTGTAAATAAGTTCATTTGTATCATCTTTTTACATTCCACATATAGGTAAATTTGTCTTTCTCTGTCTGACTTACTTCACTTAGTATGTTAATCTCTAGGTCCATCCATGCTGCTGCAAATGGCATTATTCTATTCTGTTTTTATGGCTGAGTAGTATTCTATTGTATAAATATACCCCATCTTCTTTATATAGACAACTTATCTTGGTCACTCAGGACTGGACAGGTCATCAGCAAGTGAGCACACAGGATGATGTGGAATTTGGTGACGCTCTGGCTCGTGTCCAGGCTCTGGCATTTTGGAGTGTGTGACCTGACTTGGGTCACAGTGTCCTTACTTTGAGATGGGGTGGCGCCTGTCCTGTGGTTCTGTTAGGACCCGGCGAGGTTACGAGGGAGAGCACCCAATCATGTTACAGGGCTGGTGCTTTTCCCTTCCGCAGCAGGCCTTGTTTAAGAGTCTCCTTGAAGAAGTTGACATTTCTAGACTGTCTAAACTTACTTTTTTAAAAAAAACATATATGCAGTTTTTTTTTTTAAACTCCTCTCTCAGAATAGGGCATAGAGGCACACCTCAGAGATCCTGGGGGTTTGGTTCCAGACCCCTGCAATCAACAGAATATCACAGTAAAGCGAGCCACAGGACGTTTTTAGTTTCCCGGTGCATGTAAAAGTTGTGTTTACACTATACAGTAGTCTGTGAAGTATGCAATAGCATTATGTCTAAAAAAATAATTACAATGTACATACCTTAATTAAAAAATACTTTATTACTAAAATAATGCTAACCATCATGAGTCTTTGTGGAGTGGTAACCTTTTTGCAGTAGTAACATCAAAAGTCACTGATCACACGTCACCATAACAAATATGATACTAAAGTAAACCTTTGAAATACTGCGAGATTGACCAAACTGTGACCCAGAGACATGAAGTGAGCAATGCTGTTGGAAAAATGGTGCTGGTAGGTTTGCTCAATGCAGGGTTGCTGCAAACCTTCAATTTGTAAAAAACACAGTTGTTTGCAAAGCACAATAAAACGAAGTGCGATAAAATGGGGCCTGCCTGTCTTAAAGAGAGTCCTGCATGGGAGTGGGCTGCTCAGGTTATGCTTTGGCAGGTTAGGCGTTTACATAACCGCACAGATCTGAACTGGTTTGTTAATGAAGCGACACTCTTAAGCCTGTGTGGGAGCCACTTGAAGGAAGACCACGGGGAAATCTCAACTGAGTTTTCGAGGTCTGCCAATCCAGGGCAGCTTTCTCTTCTGAGTTTAATTTAAAGGAATAGTAATGCTGTGTGATAACCAAAATGCATGAAAGAATTAGATTGGAAACACCTGGCTAATTATACATTCAAAGATGCATTTTGGCTCACTCAAGCATCTTAACATCACGCAGAACATACAGATGCACTCTGAGTCCGTCAAGGCAGAAGCTGTACGTGTCCTTTAGATATTTTAGGTCTGTTTTCCGTTTTTCTCTTCAGAAGAAATTAAATTATCCAGGCGGGTTAATCTCCAAAGACTGTTATTATCAATGTGCAAATAATATGCCACTGATGAGGGATTTTTAATAGACCACTTCTCAGAAGAACTCATGTTTTCTTCTGCTTCATGTAGAAGCAGTTCTTGTTCTGCATTCAGAAAACAAAGCAGTTTTTCAGTTATTAGGAAAATGCACACTTCACAAAACAGATGAGTTTTAATAGGAGAAGGGTGTTAGGATTCATCGTCTTCCTGAAAGACAGACATCAGGAAGATGATAGTCTGTGAGGCCCTGTAGCATCAGTACCCTGTGCGTGATGCCGCCCCTCCCCTTCCTTTACAGGTATTCACGAGCACGTGCTCTTTCCTTACTGGACACTGTGCTGCTTCAGTGGCATGAACCATGTCTCATTCACTCCCAGCATTACTAGACAAAAGGCCTTACACGTAAGGGGGCTCAGGAAATATTTGGTGAATGGAAATTTTGTCCCAGCAAAGCACAGAGGGCCCGATTTGTTGTTTGTGGTTCCCGTTGTCTGAGGCGGGAATGGTGTGGACGAGTTCGTGCCCCTCTTAGGTCCTGGTTGAGCCGTGGCACTGCCCTGTATTTAGCATGTGAGAGAAGCCTGCCAGACGGTCACCTAAGGCGACTTTCTTTGTAAAGTGGGAATATATTGAAATAAGCATGAACGGTTTGGAGTGTCTGCTAATAAGGCCAGCATCACTTGAATTTGCTGGTGGCACTTTGGTTCTCCTTGTTGGATTTCGTGCAGGGGAGAAGGTGGGGATGAGGGTGGAATTGCCCATCTCAGAGGGAAGGGACGGGCGCATAGGAGCTCTGGGAGGAAGGAGGGACAATGGACAGTGAGTGGTCTGGAAGAAAAGGATGCCCTGCCATGGGGGAGTCAGGAGAGGCGCTCTGTGGGGTATCAGGCGTAGATTAGGTTCCAGAGGCCAGTCAGTAACTTTTGGGACTTTCAAGACATCTTTCTGTCTTGTGGCTCTCCTGCTTTGTTATTTGCACTGTGTCTCCTGTCTTGTCATTGCTCTGGCACGTGACAGGGAATTGATGAGGAACTGGGAGGTGGTCTTGCAGGGCAGGCCTCCTTTCCTCCCCGACGTGGCCTGAGTCCTCCCTCCGTAACTCCTGTTAGCATCTCTGCAGACTTCCTTTTATCCTTGGCTGTTTCAGCACCTGCCAGGCCCATCTCCCCCGGGGCACCATCCGCGGAACCCAGGCTGCAGCCCTGAAGAAGGCTACCACCTTGGAGTTATGCTCTCTGAGGCCAGCTGGGCCTCGTGTGGCTCCGAGCAGCGGGGCGTTCATAGTTGGCAAAGCTTGACCTCGGGTGGAGAGAGGGAGGGAAGAGCAGAGCTAGGCCTGCCCCGCTGGTGGGCAGGCATTTACTGGGGCCCCCTGCCTCTGCCAGGCTAAGCCCTCGTGTTATCTGAGCACTCTATTTACCTACACTATATTTATCTACAGGCTAACACCTGGATTCCTTAGCAGAAATACGGGGCTCTTCACACACGCCATGGTTCCGTGTTTTATTAGTATTTCCTAGTACATACTTCTTTTTTAGTAGGTGCGTAAGTGTTTATGGAATGTCTGACTTGTAATATTTCCTGTGCCAGATGCTGAGAACATGAAAAGGAATAAAATTAGGTTTTTGCCTTCCAAGAATTTACAATCTAACAAGATAGCCCAGTATGTAAACAATATCAAAAGATTGGTTTAAAGGAAGGTCACAGGGGGAGCACGGAGGTGGGACTCCCAGACACTGCTTTCTCCATCCTTTCTAAGCCACTTGCAGTTATTATGTTTGGGGGTCCATCAGTATTGGTTTGATATTGGAGTTTTATATTTGCAGTACCATTTGACGACAGTTGTACTGAAAAATAATTTTAGGTACTGTAAGAACTCTAATAGTCAAAAGAATTGAACTGTACTTAGTTAATGGCACCTAGTGTGGCAGAAAAAGAGAGGAATATTTAGGAAGTATTTTCAGTTAACACGTTTATTGAAAACCACCTACCAGTTCCTCATCAATTCCGCATCATTTCCAGAGCAATGACAAGACAGGAGACGCAGTGCAAATAACAAGTTTAAAAGAAAATTATATCAGTCAGAAGAGTTCCAGTGAGCCTGCCTATGAATTAGCATTTTACAATCTCCCAGCCCTTCCGTCTCGACCGATCTCCCCGCTATTGATGAAAGAATTATTTTGGCCTTAATGGGCTAGATCTCAATGGAGGCGATTTTGCCGTCTCCCCCAGGGGACGTTTGGCACTGGCTGGGCACGTTTCTGGTTGTCACACCTGCTACTGGGATCTAATGGGCCAGGGATGCTGCTCATCATTCTGTAATGCACGGGACAGTCCCCCCAAAAGAATTTTCTGACCCCAAAGGTCAGTTGTGCCGAAGTTGAGATTCTCTGGGCTGGATGAATAGCCTGTATTTCCTGTCTTCACTAGAAAAATTTAAAAGATTCCCCACTCGAGTAAGTGCCCATAATGATGTAAAAAAATGATGATTTTGAACAAGAGGGGGTTGGAGACTAAGTGGGAGGTGGGGAGGTAGCAGTGATTTTTCACTATTGGCCTCTTTTCTTTTTGGCTTTTGCTGCATGTCTTTTTTTTTTTTTTTTTTTTTTTGGTAATGAGTTTGTTTTTATTAATCCATAAGATAAATTGTTTGATTATTGCTTAGCGTGTTTTGGAGAACATTGCTAAGGTGTCTGGTGTCTAGCACAGACCCTGTAACAAAGTGCACCATTAATATGCATTCGTTGGATGTCTGCACGGAAACGTGGTCCTGGAGAGAGAAGCATTTTATTTGTTTTCTCTAAACCCCTCTTGTACGTTCACGTCTAGCTAAATGGAAAATGTGCTTCCAGAGCTGATGAAAGTCATTCCAAAGATCCAAAGAGAGTGTTAGGACAGTAAAGAGAGGACACCTGGCTCTCCAAAAGGGAGAAGCTTTGGACTCTAATAGCAGCTTGTTTGGAAAGCTGAACAGGCAAAAAACACGGCAGAAGTTCAGAAAAGCCCACTTGGTCCAGAGCCGCAGAGGGATACGCTACAAGCAAACAGCTGTACCAGAAAGTAAACTCAGCACAGACCTAGAACAGGAAGGTGAGCAGGCAGGATACAGAATCCTTAGAGGAAAGAGAAACTCAGCTTAGCGGTCGCACTGCCATCGGCCCCTGGCGCAGATGGAAGGAATGAGAGCGACACAGGACCTGTGTGGACCCAACAGTGCGGGTTCTGTTGGGAAAAGCCCTTCCCGGCTTCCCTCTCACTGTTTCCCTCTGTGAACCTTTTGCTCCAGCCACGTTTCCCGGCCGATTCTCTAAACACGGCTCTGTTGCCTCTTCCTGTGTGCTCACCGTGTTGCTCTGTCCGGATGCCGTTTGCTCTCTCCTCTCTGCCTTTGAGTTTTCTTTTACAAGATCCAGCTCAAGTTCTCGGCCCTTCGTGAAACCCTCCCTGAGTTTTTCTGCCTCAGAAATCTTTAACCATCTGAGTCCTCCCTCCCTCCACTCCTCCAAATTCAGGAGACAGCTTGCAGGCCTGGTTTATCACCAGGGCTTCAAGGGGGCAGCCGTCAGTACGTTGCATCTGGAATGTGAGGCCCAGAGTCGGGCGGGGGGCAGGGCTAGAGATAAGGAGAAAACCAGGAGGGCTCACTGTGTAGAAACCTCAGGTGTTTAAAAAACCCGTCTGGGGAGGAATGCATCTTTTTGTGGTCGTTGAAGCCGGTGATAGGAACAGAGCAGCGTCCCCCTGCTGTCCAGAAGGAGCCGACTGGACGGACGCCCACCAGGCAAGAGGTTTTAGCCAGAGCCTGCACGCAGCCCCCTGCCTGTTGGCTTAAGATTTGAGTGAAGGTTCTGACAGTCCCTTCAGACAAAGGGGGACAAAGAAGGGCTGTGAAGGAGGCCTTATAACTTGTCCGCAAACCCCAGACCCAGAGGCAGACAGAAATGTAACTGCCAGCCTAGCATTAAGACAGGGTAAGTCCCCGCTGTACAGGACCCCATCCCAGTTTTTGGACCCAGGTAGAGTACGGCCAGTGCTTGTTTTCTCGGGGTCCAGGTTCAGCATGGAAGATGCGTGGGTCTCTTGCTGTGCCCTGGCCTTGGCTGCAAGCTCAGGAGAGAGGACATGCTTGCTCGTTGGCTGGAGGCCACCCCATCGGGCCAGGAACTCCTGTCGGTCTCACCAGGGACTCTCTGTCCACATTCAGCCTGGAACTTTGCAATATTGTGCAGAATTCCCAACAGCAGTGGTTTGTGATCAGCTCTATTTAGAAGAACAGTGTTAAAAACATAAATTGCCCAGAGGGTATGCTTAACATTAAAGTGTCAGGCAGTAGAAGGGAGGAGAGACTTGTGGAAATGGAGTTTAATTTTGCTACAGAGAACTTTCATTCTTTGTGCTGCATTTTTTAAGGATGTCTCTAAACCATCCCCGAGGTTGGTCTTTAGACAGTTGATTCATTTTACAGCAAAAACTCAGACAGATCCGTTAAAATTTAAGCCTCCTGCTGGGTGTTAAAATTTCATTATCATACCTGTCCTCATTACAAATATTTGTTTTCTATTCACATGAGACCACTGGGAAGAGAAGATTTACCTTGATTTTTATATTCAGAATATTCTGTTACCTATTTACCACGGTTTCGTTTATTTCTCGATGAAAATTTCCCTGTTTTGTGTGCAGCTGAGTATGTCTCTAAGTTGCCAGAGAGGAATATCGCTCTTAAATGCGGATGATCATTTATTTGCAAGTTAAAGTATATTCTGAAAAGGATGGAGGCTTATTCTCGCCTGAAGCTTGTTTGTTCTGTGAGAGCTGTGAGGTGTCTCTGAGAGCTGTTTCTATGCTGTGTTGTTTCCTGTGTCTTAGCCGTGAGGTATATTCCAGTTCCAGAGAAAACTTCTACATATGTTGGTAGAGGAAGTAGAGAAAGGTGAGGAAATGTGTCTGGACTGGACCTACGAGGAATAAAAAACCCATAACGTGTGCATAGTTTAAATGCAGGGCTAGTGATTCTGAGTCTAAATCGTATTTTTTAATGCCATCGTGTAAGCACATGCATTTGTACGTTGACGTTGATGGAATTCATCTTGAATGACCACGTGTACCTGAAGCTTTAGGGAATCTGATCTACAGAAAAAAGGAAATCAGAGTAGTCGTTTCAAAAACGTCATATGTGTGTGTGTGTCTGTGTGTATGTATTTTGGGTTGGCCAAAAAGTTCGTTTGGATTTTTCCGTAACATCTTTGGGAAAACCTGAACAAACGTTTTGGCCAACCCAGTATGTGTGTATGTGTGTGTGTGTGTGTACACACACACACACACACACACGAGTATATATATATATATATATATATATATACACACACACACACATATAGACACGTATATTATGTTAAATAGTTCAGGAGGTATTTATTGGGTGATTATTATGTATTGCGTGCTATGCGGACGTCGTGGATGCAAAGGTAAATATGACATGGTCCTTGCCTTCCAGAAACCTGGAGTCTAGGAGGAGACAGAGACAGGTGAGTAAGCAGTTCAGGTACAGGTGGAGGGGGCTCTCACCCGGGGCTTGAAGTGTATGCACTTCTGGAGGCCCTTCTTAAAAAACGTACAAAACTACAAAAAGAGCATCATGTAGAGAAACGAATGTTTATTTAGGCAGTGTCAGCTCCCACACCTGGGCCTTGGGAGCCGCTTCCCAGAGGAGGTGGTACTGGGGTGTGTCTGGTCTCCACTCTTGCCCCCCACGCCTGCTCTCCCGCCAGCAGCCAGAGGGAGCCTGTGACCCCCGCTGCAGATGACATCGCTCCCTGCTCCCGGGTCTCCACTTGCTCTCCCTCCTCGCAGAACCAACCCCACGCCCTTCCCCCTTCGCCCCCTGGCTCCTAACGCGCCACCTGCCCGCCTTGCCCTTCATCTTCTTCCTGAGCCAGGTTCGTCTGGGCCGCCCCTCCGCTCACATGGTTCCTGCCCCGCGCGTGGCCTGTGGTCTGCTCCTACGCCGCGTGCCGGCTGCCCCAGCGTGGCCTTCGGAAGGGCCTTCCTGGCCGCGCCCTGCATTCTCTGCCCTCTTCCTTCCGAGTTCTCTTCCTCAGAGCACCGTCGCGGTGCCGCATGCATGCTCACTCGTTCGTCCGTCTCCGCCGTTGGAACGTAGACTCTGGGAGGAGGTCTGGTTCTCTGCTGCTCTCTCAGCCCCTGGAGTGGGGTCTGGCACACAGGAGACCCCGGTTAACTATCTGTTAGATGACCAGGTGAATGAGGGTAACGGGGACGGTACTTGGGGGTTTTGTTCTCAGCGGCTTGCCAGAAGGGAAGTTAATGGTCTTCCAGGGCTCGAAATATTTTCAGAGGCTAAAATCGTGCTTGTTTCTGAGCAACATAAAATTTACAGAATTTCTAAATTCTTTGGAAAAAAATTTCCCTGCCGGATTTCCTCTGGAGGGACAGCATCTGATTACCTGAAATAGATCTGATACTGTGTTGTAATGAACACCTCTAGTTTTGCTGTTTCTAATGCTTCCTTTGGATGTGGTTGGAAGAGATTTAAGGTAAAGAAGTGGGAGAGGGAGGGAAAAGTTAAAAGTGTGTGTGTGGTGGGGATGCAAGTTTAAAGAGCTGCAAAAATCCCATATAAAATGTTTCCTTCTAATTATGCATTTGTTGAACTATCTGAAAACGGGTTTGATCATAAAAACAGTGGCGTGCTGACCGGGAAGGTGATCTCTGTTCTTTATGTTCCTGCAGGACACACAAGCCTCTTCGCTAGGTTGGCAGTTTCCAAAGTGGGCTGTGTCCTGAGTGGGTGCCGTGGGGAGGCTCCTGACATTCCTTTGTGGGTGGAGGATGAGGCAGAAGCTAAGCCTTATTATGTTTTGCTCTAAGGACGGACACAGGCAGCTTTGCTTGGTCACCTGTAATGTTCTGAACTGAGGTGTCCGGAGGGCGTGATGGGAGGTCACGCCTGGAAGGAAAGAGGAACAACCTCACACCTCTGTCCCCTTTGCAGGGTGAAGTAGATTTACAAATCACATTATCTGGTTTTAACTAAATTAACCTAGAAACTGACTATCATAGTAGCCAGTGAAAGTGCAAATGAACATCCAGAAAATGGCAGAATTGATATGGTTTCTGCTGCTCCTTGTATGAGAATTTCCTTAGCCAAGTAAAAAATAAAATGATAACCTAATCCTGTTGGACAAGTAGTTGGCCGGAAATTCCAAATCACCAAGATTATCTGAAATGCGGATTTAGAGCTGTGATTGTAACACTGTATCTTCTCCTAACTGGGTAGTAAGTCTTGTTATATTGGTTACTGGTCAGAATACAGGTATATACAGTTTATAAATGAACAAGTTCACACATGTTGGGGGATGTATGCCAGAAGTGTCTTACCATTTGGGGGCGTCCACTCAAGAAACCTCAGTGCCCACTGCTCAACGGTCCTGCTATTCAAAAGTGTGGTCCTCAGACGTGGGACCCTTTTAGAAATGAAGACTCTCGGGCTCCCACCTCAGACCTCCAGAATCAGCATCTGCATCTCACCAGGCTCCCAGGTGGTTTGTAGGCACATCACAGTTTGGGAAATGCTGCTCTAGGACGCATTTTGTAACATATCGCTTCTGGGCTTTTGACGTCAGGGAGTGATTTCCCCACACAAGAAATCGTAGAATTTAAACAAGTTTGGTTTTGAGTCTTCCTTGTGTCACTTACAAACTTGACCTCAGGCAGTTCAGTGAACATCCGAGACCCTGTTTCCACGTCTGTAAAGTAGAGAGAGCAGTACCTGCCTCCTGGGTGTGTGTAGGGACTGCCCGTTCGGGAAGCGGGAAGAGGAGGGGGTCGTTGAGCGTGGCTTCAGTCCCTCCTTCCTCCCCGCAGCCTCCTTAGCCTGTGAACCCACAGAAGGGGGGATGGCTTATCTTACAGTTTCAGAGCACAGAGGTCTTTAAGCTTTTTGCTCAGGTACCTCCTAAAAGAGTTTTGAAACATCGCGTCCACTTTTTAAAGTTAACATCTGAAAATTTCATCACAAGTTTAAAGAGTTGCAAAATAATCCCTAGGTTATTGGGAATATGGATAATTTAAAATAAAACTGGCGGTGTCACTCTTCCCAATCTAGCCCATGGACTAAAAAGCCAGGAGAGTTGATAGACTCTCAGTGGGGGGTTGTGGAGGGGGGAGGAGCCAGAGTTCACCGGCCCCTGACCTTGAACTTGGGTGGTGTCTCCAGAAGCAGCTGAGTCCCCTGGTGGCGCCAGCTCCTACTGGCCGGGCCAGGCCAGGCTCACGGGGGTCTCGGCTTCTTCCTGGGCTTGCTGCCCCCGGGGCTCTGGTCACACTGGGGGGCTGACGTTGACCCCCGGCACTTGCTCCTCCTCCTGGCTCCCTCGTTCCCAGCGGGTTTCTCAGCTCTTCATGCATTTGCGTGCCCAGTTCCCTGCATTAATGCCCTCTGTGACAGATGCTTAAAGTGGATTCTGTTTTCTCTGGTAAGAGTCTGACTGACACCCCAGTCTTTATCTCTATACCAGTATTTGGAATTGTCCCATTGTCACCTGAAGAGTTTAAAGCCTGAATCAGCACCCTAGAGAAAGATTCGGGGTGTGTGAAGGGTGTGCTTTCCTTAAAAACTGCAAGACAGACAGATGTGAGGAGGAAGGATACTCCCAGCAGCAGGATTTGGGGGAAAAGTACATACAAGAGATAAGGATCTATACACTGATTCCCTTAAAACGAGCACCCCTGAAAAGCCTTTGTGTGCTCTGGTGTGAAGTTGGCTGCCTCGCAAAGGCACATGGGATGCTGCTTTGAGTCAATGGGGGACTGCGTGTGTCCCAAAGTCCCAGATATCCAGGAAGCCTTCTCTAGCACTCGTGGGGCCCAAACTCAGGCCAGCTCGGTGCAACGGGTGCCGAGTCTGCTGCATCCTGAGGCTGCACCTGATGGTTGCCTGGACCGGGCTTCTCCAAGGAGCGGCCCTGGCCGAGCAGGGAGAGCTGCCAGGAGCCAGGGCTGGTGGCAGGTAGGAAGCCCATCGGAAGCCCCAGTGGTCACAGCGTCAGCTGGGGACTGGAAACGGGCTCTTCCTGTCACTGCGCCGCCAGGCGTGCTGAGGTCTGCACTTGTGTGCACCTGCCGCCTGGCTTCGGAGCTCTGCCACTTACCTGGGGAGATCTCTTTGACAAATTTGGTCACAGAACGTCAAGTGCATTTATGGGCTAGCCAGCTAATCTGGAAATAGCCTAAGGAGGATTTATAAAACAACTGCTTTCACTGGCCATGGGACAGCGTCCTTCCCCCCAGAAGAGTACTGTTTAGCACCTTTGTTGGCTTTTTGCTGTGGTTTTTTGTGAAGTTGCAAATATATCCTGAACTTCAGTCCATATTAAAATGGAACGAGAGGGGTAAAGTGAAAAATACCAAACAATAACAACAGCAATGAAAGAACAAAACAAACCTCAAAACCGAAAGAGGCGCTTATGCAGGGACTGTATCCTGTGTGGAGTGCTGGCTGGGCTGGGCTGGGTGCTGTCCCCGGGGCTCATGTTCTCCAAAGTTCCTAGTTCTCACTGTGAACTTATCGGGTGGATGTTGTCACTGAGTCTGTTTTATTGATGGGGAAGCTGCGAGTCGCTTGCCTAGAGCCACACAGATAACAGGACGCGTAGCTGAAGTTGAACCAGGCATCCTGGCTCCAGAACCCAGCTTCTCAGCCACTGAATCAACCTCTGAGCCCATTAGCCGCCCACTCTGTAAGGAGCTGTGGACATTTCCCGAGGAGGCTGGTTGCCCTCTGCCTGGCTCCCCTGGGAAGGGAGGACCTTGGTTGTTGAGGGTATTGAGACAAGGTTCAATTTACTTTTGAGCAATTAATGCTGTTTCAAAGAGCCATCCTGGGGACCGAATCCGCAGTTTCTTCTAGGGAACTCTGTACCATCTGAGAAAATCTGGGAAGATGATAGTTCTGAGAGACAAAGGCAGGCCTTCTTAAACTTAGAAATTTGACCTTCCAATTAATGATTCTTCTTTTTAAAAACCCAAAAGAATAAAGTCATACGGTCTGTGGGCTTTCTGGAGAGATTAAAGATCAGAGATCAGTTTTTTGGAAGCTGTCACGTGGGGAATGGGAGAGAGACCCAGACAAGAACAAAGTTGGCTCTTGAAAGAGAAGGTAAAGCATTAAATACGTTGGGGGTGGGTGGGTGGTGGTGGTAACCAGGAAGCGAGAGGGCTTTAGACCAGTACCAGGAGGCAGCAAGAACCGGGGAGCAGGCTGCCTTTTGGGAAAGCGGGAAGCAGATAATAGTTTTGGAAGTCAAACTACAGAACCGCCCTTTTCAGGTATTTACATAAATAAAGAAGGAGTGAAAATACACTTGATGTGGTGCTGTGGAAGTAACAGCTAAGGGCTTGTTGGTGGAGCTTTGATGACCAGTACCTAAGAAGGTGTTCAGGGAGAGAGAACATACACACATGGGGCTGAGGAGATGCCTCCTTAAGTTCAGGTTTGCACAGTCTAACCTTATCATTTCACTTTGGTATTTCCAGTGTTAGTAGTCATCAGTCAGTCCATCCGTCCGTCCGTCCATCCATCCATCCATCCATCCATCATTTCCATAGATACCTTCGAGCTTCTGCTACATGCCAGGCCCTGGGCTGGGTGCTAAGTATCCTGTGGAGAACAAAGCCACACATGGCCCCTGCTGTGTTAATACCATTAAAAAGCCCCAGTATAGATGATTATAGCCGCTGTGCTCAGCACTGTGCAGGGCAGCTCCGTGCTCTGGATGTCAGATGATCCGACCTAATAAGAGAACGAGAAGAAGGAAGGCATCACGTGAGGTTGAGCCACTTCCCTGGGAGGCGGGGCACGCACATCTTCCCCAAGATTGAAATTCTTTTACAGCAAGGATTCTCAAATGAAGTTATCCAGGGATCCAGGGCCTTTTCTACCTTGTGTTCTTTTTTACATTTATACCAGGTCAGTTATACTAGGGTTGTAGCTCAGGAATTAAACCCATGGCAATGGCAGCAACACTGAATTGCAGACCTGCCTTTTTCACTGACCTGCTGTATAAAATAAAATTAAGAGTAACATTTGCATAGCAATTAGTAGCTGGCCAAGTGCTTTCATGTGCTTACTTCAACTTGCATCTCTGCTTTATCCCAGCCCTCCTTCCTCTCTCTCTTCATCCGCCTGCCTCCCGGGTCGATAGGACAGGAAGGACCTTATTGTCATCCCAGCAACATCAAATGCATTTTGGCGATTTGCCGCCTTGGAGATTAAACACAAGTATCATGTGTGCCCACCCTCTCCCCCTCTCAACCTCAGCAACTAGAGAGGGGGCAGATACTTCAGACACGATGTGTGAGTTTCTCTGAGGCAGACAGAGGGTTCTGGGAGTGTGGGGCGGGAACCCCTACCTCGTGGGTGTGCGGGGGTGGCGGTTTCTGCCGAGTTTTAAAGAGTAAGATTCAGTTGGAAAAGGACCCTGGGTGAGGGCAGGTTCAGACAGAGGGTAGGATTCGCTGAAGGGAGGAGGTGGGAAGGCTGCAGTTGGAGAGCGTGTGCTCTAGAGCGTGAGTTCAACCCTCTGCGTTCTTTGATTAAAGGATAAAACTTCCCTTTGCTTCTGGAAAAAAAAAAAAAAAAAAAAAAGCTGCTGTTGAAGCCAGGTCCTCCCTTTCCATCTCCAGGGCTCATTCCCTGAACTAAGCCGCATTCGGATGGGGGAGGGAGGGGAGAAGGTGGGAGAAGGTTAAGACACGGCATGTCGGCAGGGTTAGGGCACCAGGAGCAAGAGGCCTTTGAATGGGCATCAACGGGTAGCGAGTACAAGGGAACAGGCTACCTTTGGGGGAGGGGGGAGTAGCTAATCGTAGGTGATTTTTTAAGGTGTCATTTTGGGCGCCTTTATTAGGCTCAAGTGCAGGGCTAAGCCCTGTTCAGTTGTCACATGTGCCCTTTACGCCGACCCTCTGAATTAGGTGTCGCTGTCTCCATTGTACCTTACAAGCATCTGAGGCCCAGTGGGGTTGGAACCAGGGTGGACCTCACCCTGCCCTGCCCTGCTTCCGTTGTCAGGCCTGCAAGGCTTGGGTGAGGCCTGTGAGGTGCCGGCGGCATTGTCCTGGGCTGGACATCTGCAGACAGTCCCTAAGCTTGTCTGGCATGGCTGGATTCTTCGGAGACATAATGAACAAAAGGACTTGAGGGACTGCTTGAGGACCTCATCCCTGCAGTATAGTCCTTTCTGTGGAAAAACATGTTTATAGACCCATTTGTAAGCTGGGCCTGTCAGTATGATGCTTTGCTTTCTAGGACTCGGAGTCCATGAGCCATATGCTGGCTTGCTCAGGCCTGTGGCCGTCTGCCAGCTTCCGAACTATAGTAATTAAGGCGTTTATGAGTTAGCAGCGCTCGATGTAATACAGAGGACAAGTAGCTACTATTAAACTTAACTACTGAGGTAAAGCTTTATTTTCATAAAACATCTTGACTTTTTATTTTTATTTTTTGCGGTATGCGGGCCTCTCACTGTTGTGGCCTCTCCCGTTGCGGAGCACAGGCTCCGGACGTGCAGGCTCAACGGCCATGGCTCACGGGCCCAGCCACTCTGTGGCATGTGGGATCCTCCCAGACCGGGGCATGAACCCGTGTCCCCTGCATCAGCAGGTGGACTCTCAACCACTGCGCCACCAGGGAAGCCCATCTTGACTTTTTTTTTTTTTTTTTTTTTTTTTTTTTTTTTTTTTTTGCGGTACGCGGGCCTCTCACTGTTGTGGCCTCTCCCGTTGCGGAGCACAGGCTCTGGATGCGCAGGCTCAGCGGCCATGGCTCACGGGCCCAGCCGCTCCGCGGCATATGGGATCCTCCCAGACCGGGGCACGAACCCGTATCCCCTGCATCAGCAGGCGGACTCTCAACCACTGCGCCACCAGGGAGGCCCCCATCTTGACTTTTTAAAGGCATGGGGTAAATCATCCTGTAACTGATATAAGAAAGACTGTTTATTTACGGAGCTTCGCAGAGAAACATCATACAGAGAGAAGAGATCTAGTATGGGGAATGTGTGTGTTGCCCAAGAAAAACGTTTCTGTAGGAAAACAGCTTGCTGGTCAGATGGGGGAGGAACGCGAGCCTTCCTGGTCACTTGCTTCCCCTGGAACTTGACGGGAGACAGACTGGGGGGTTTTATTTCAGAATGAACCTTGCTGATCAGTAAACTTCATTCTGCCTACTTTTGTTGCAAAACCTTGAGCCTGGGGGGAGGTGGAATTAGGGGGAGGAATTTAAATTGTATGTAGTTGTGATCAGTTAGACAAAGCGGCAGATACCTTTGACAAGATGGATTTAGAATTTGCTTAACTGCTATTTGCTACGGTGTTCTGCCATCTGTAGGGCAAGCTCCCATTTGGAGATATAATCAAAATAATATTGCTAGATTTTACTGAGGGTCCTCCTCCCTTAAACAAATTCTGTTGTTTCTTCTTTCCAGGTAACTGTCTTCATTTGCTGTGAAACAAGCAAACAACTGGCTTGTTACAGGAGAAGTGAGTCAGCATTCCTAGCAGGCAGCCCTTTGTTGGCTTTTTGTGGGAGTCCAGGAATTTGATTTTCTTCCTCCTAAAAGGATAGTGTCTGAAAAGACCTGAGCAGAGAACATCTGAGGACTCAGTGGTACCATCACTTGAGCTGAGATGTTGGAAGGAGAGATTTGGACTAGGAACTAGGTCTTGATGTTTTCAGACACCGCATGTGAAGGCCGTGGAGAGACGCAGTGTAATTAGAAGAGCGGGGAAATTAGATCGGGGCTGGGCTGTCTTGCCTTCAGGCCTAAGGAGAAAGCAGGCAGCAGAGCACATCCTAACACCGCGCTGCCTGGCTCCCCATTTTAGCTCGAGATAGACGCGTACCGGGCTTGGCCCTTCAGCTGGAAGTGACGGTTTGCGGTCTGTCTGCTCCCTCCTCTGTCCTCTCTTCTCACTGCTTCTCTCTGTGTGCTGGACACTGGAGAAATTGGGACAAGTTTCTTCGGTGCTGCTTCTAGAGAAACGCACTAAATCTATATGTGAAATCCTCCCCCCCCAACTCTCCACGCGCACTGTCTTTGCAGACGTCGTCGTTACGCACGGGGTGAAGTGTGACCGGCGTTCGCTCACGTTTGGTGTCTGCCTGTGTAGCTCCCTGCTGGACAGCTCTAGCCTCACAACGGGAACCCTCCTGGCCAGTGGCGGGTGCCTTGCTAGTTCTGTCAGTTACAAAGGCTGTTCTTATCCAAGAATCAGTCTGTTAGGGAATCATATCAGGCCCAGAGAGCCAGCGGACAGAGATGGTTGAGCCTCTGCCACTCACGGATGGGGCCGATCAGGGGTGGTGCTCCTTGATGGAGTGACTCCGCTGGCCCTGACGGGTGGGGGGAGGTTAGTTTCCCCAGTGCCCTGGCGTGAACAGAGAAAGTGTCCGCCGGCGTGGGGATGGTGTATAAAATGAGAAGTAGTAGGCGGTGGAGTGGAGTGCATTTGGACTGCTCAAGTGTGTGTGAGATTGTGTAGATTAATTGCCTGCTGGATAAATGATGGTCAGAATTGTGCGGGAGAATTAATCGCGGGCAGCCTGCACATCCACATACAGCCCTACCAGATTATTGTTCTGCCTGTAGTTGGGAGACTAGGAGGCCAGACAGGCCTGTGTGGGTACAGTTCTGCCCCCGACTAGCTTTTCTGAGCCTCAGTTTCTCTTATTCTAAAATGAGAACAGCCAGCCCAAGGGCTGCTTTGAAGAGTAAATTAAACGGGTGTGTTTGTGTTCGTATATTGAAAACTCCCCAGCTCTTAATAGGTAGTTGGCAGGCAGTAGCTGCTATTATATCAAGGCCAAAATATGACCTTTGGGAATAGTCTTCAGAAGTCAGGAGTCCTGGAGTTTTGTCCGTGTTGTTTTTGCTGAGCCCAGAACAGTGCCTGGCACATCATGGGCACTCAGTCCAGCGGGCCCTTGGTACCCACAGGTTCTGCATCCTCAGATTCAACTAACTGGGGATTCAACCAACTGTGGGTTGAAAATATTTGGGGAAAAAATTCCAGAAAATTTCAAAAGGTGGAACTTGAATTTGCCACGCCTGCAACTACATACATAGCATTTACATTGTATTTGCAACTATGTACATACATTACATTGTTTAGGTATCCTAAGTAATCTAGAGATGATTTAAAATATACGAGAACATGTGCCTAGGTTGTATGCAGATACCACATCACTTTATAGAAGGGACTTGAGCATCCACGGATTTGAGTATCCAAGGGAGTCCTGGAACCAGTCCCCTGCAGATACCAAGGGACAACTGTACTTACCGGGATGTGGAAGAATCTGGATAGGAGGCAGATTTCTGTATGTTCAGCGACTGAAGAGTGCATGTGTGAAAGAGAGACGTGACCACTTGGGAGACTTGCGTTGGGAAAGGCAGCCTGGGCCTGGTTTCCCTGACCCTGTTACCAGAGATTCCCAGAGGACTCCCCATGGGTTCCCCCCTTAGATTTTTGGGGCAACCCTCCTCCCCCTACACAACCAGCTCCCAAAAGTATGTGGGAAAGAAAACCTTTTTTATTTTCATCCTTAACATCGGAGGGAGAGGCTAACGTTTACAAGAGGACTTAATCAGAAATAGACTCTGCCATACACACGCACACACGCACACACACACACACACACACACATACACACACATCCCCTTCCCCACCCCACACTTGACTTCAATGTACATGTGTGACAGGAGAAGTAACACTAATCAATCTGAATGGGATTATTCAACAATATTGGTGGCATAGCTGGTTTGAAATTTGGAAATCATTCATTTGGGGTGACACCTGGTAAGATATATGCCCATTCCAGGTCACTAAATAGTAAGACCACCAACAACAATACAATCAAACATCAGAAAAACTAGAAGAAAACAGAATGTGATATCCATCAGGTCCCTGGAGGGTAGATGACTTTCAAGGATGAGAAGTGATCCAGGGATTTCACTACATAAAAGTGAAATCATCTGATGTGAAAACAAAACGTAGCCAGAGTGGAAAGTGTATTGGCTGCAAATATGATCAAGTATTAATGTTTGTTATATATACAAAGAGCTTTTCAAGGTTGGTAAATAGTAGATAAGTGGGAAAAAAGCAAACAATTTGGAAGGAGTGGAGCTGATAAATGTGGAAATTGGTCAGTTGCAGTGGAATCAAATAAACGCCAATGGAAGAAGCTACCACTTTTATCTACTACACTTGAAAAACTCAATGAAAACAATACTTGGGCTGGCAAGGGTATGCTCTCGTACATTTTTGGTTGTGTTGTAAGTCAGTGTAAAATTTTCAGAAAGCAGTTTGACAGGCAATCCCCAAATCAATAAAGGCATGAATATCTAGTGATTTAGTGTTCTGGGAATTTATCCTAAGGAGATAGTACAAAAAAGAAAACCATCTACACATAGGATGTTTGCTGGAGTTTCATTTGTAAGAGCAGAAAGTTGGAAACATCTTAAAAGCTAAGGGAGTGGGACACGTCTCGTGGATGAATTCTCAAGTCATTAAAAGTGATTTTGAAGCTGATCATAATATGGAGAAAATTTATGATGTTGACTGAAAAATAGGAATACCATTTTACAAACAAAATGACTTCAGCTAAACATGTATGAAAAGAGAAGAAATATGTACTAAGAGATATTCCCCATTGGAGTGATGGTGCTAACGTTTTGTTTTATAGTTTCAAACCGTATGTATTTAAGTAATTATCGTTAGAGGGTGAGCAATAAGAAGAAGAAATTAAAGAATTTCTACGAACATATAAAAGTCATTTGCATGGTACTTGGCCTCCTGTTTCTGCACGTTCCACTTCTTTGTAGGAGAGAGTTTTGATAATAAAGCCCCATCTTTATCCACAGTTAAAGCAGAGCCCCAGGCTCATCAAATTCAGATCCTCTTCTGCTTTTCCCCCTTCCTCCAGCTTCCCTCCCTTCTCAGAAGCAGTTGGTTTCCTTTACTCTTTGGAACTAGCCTAGAGGCTGTTTTGTCCTCCAGACAAATAGTTGATTCCGTATTAAAATTCACTCCCTTTTCTGATTAACAAATTCAAGTCCCGTACAGCCCTCCCACTCAGTTACCATTCGTTGGTTTGAGAACACACCTCGCCCCCTGGAAAACTGCTGAGATGGACACAATCACCATCTAGCCCAGTGGTTCCGCCCTGGGTTATTATGCAGGAACCCGCAGTGCCATTAGAGGTGTGTGTGCCCCAAGGTTTGCAAGCCTTCTAACATAGCCCAGGGCTGAGGGACTTTGACCTTGGACAGGAGAGCTTAATACCAACCGCCTCAGCACTTCTGCTCCTCCGCGGTGGCTGCAAGGTAAGCTTTGTGCACCTGTCTCTGTGTTCGCCTGGAGCAGGCTTTCCAGTGAGGAAAAGAGAACTCATTTTAGCAGAAGAATAATGTTTCACAGGTGCCACAAGGGTTTTAGGTTCTGCTGAAAACAGATATGCTTTAATATAAAGTTGATTTTCAGGCTCCAGCCCCCATACAGTCCTTCTTTGGAGTTCAGAAGGCATGGGTTAGGAGTCACTAATTATATTTCTGAGACTCTGGCTTTCTTCTCCTGCCACTTTGCCCACTTCTGAGAATCTGTGGAGATTAATTTAGGCGACCTAACCATCCTGGCCTCTCCCCCTATATATTCACAAATGCAGGAAGTTTTCTTACAAACATCTCCCTGTTGTGAGTTCCCAGTGTAACAAATGTTAACTACATAGTAACCATAGCAAGTATTTTATTATAAGGGTCATTGTTTCCTGCACTATTTTACGGAGAAGGCAAGGTTAACCTGATTTCCAGTTATTGGGCCAAACCACATAGATCAAAATTTGAGCTGTGCTCATGTCCAGATGGGAGAGCTCTGGGCTTTAAGGATGTGTCGTGGCAAGTGCTTGGCATCTGTAGCTACTGAAATTCCCAGGCTTCCTGGCTCATCAGGGGTTGTACTAATTGGTCAGGTGAGGAGTGTCTGCTGTAATTTACTAGGTTTCTGCTGCTGCCATTGTCACTGCTCACGGGGCCCAACTCGGCGTCTGGGTGGCTTAGTGGAACTGAGGCTGAAGGGGTGGATGTGGGTATAGGAGGTGCTTGAAGGATACTCTGGTTTCTGAGGCACTGACTTCATTCATTTATTCAGTATATACTTCTTGAGTCCTTATTATTTGTCATCACTAATCTTTTTGTTTGTTTGTTTCTAGAAGTTTTTTTTTTACATCTTTATTGGAGTATAATTGCTTTACAGTGGTGTGTTAGTTTCTGCTTTATAACAAAGTGAATCAGTTATACATATACATATGTTCCCATATCTCTTCCCTCTTGCGTCTCCCTCCCTCCCACCCTCCCTATCCCACCCCTCTAGGTGGTCACAAAGCACCAAGCTGATCTCCCTGTGCTATGTGGCTGCTTCCCACTAGCTATCAGTTTTACATTTAGTAGTGTATATATGTCCATGTCATCACTAACCTTGTGTTTCTTTCCCACTCTCTTGAACCTAGCTATAAGCAGGCCAACCAAATTGTTAGAGAAGGGGATGGATTAACCCTCCTGTGGATTGAACATAGTTCCACTATGTTCACAAACATTGCACATAAGACGCTGTGTTATGTTTCCTGGCGGTACCCTTGACTCCAGCGGGCTGTCTTGCTAGTGAATACTGTTGGTCACCAAGAGATTCAAGTTAGGTGGTGGGTGGCTTGGTCAGTTCATCGCCATCTCTGGAAAGCACATTTCAAGTTCCTGTAGCTTTGTTTGTTTGTTTGTTTGTTTTTGGTCAGGGAAGAGCAGCAACTTGGTTTAGTCCAGTTCACAGTAATAGAATGGAATAAGGGCTTTATGTTCTGTTGGGTCCATTTCTCTAAGAGTTTATCCTCTGAGTCATTAAAAGCCAAAGTGTCTGATGGAGCGTGTTCCATGAAAACATTGAAGGGAATAAGCAATCCTCTGTTGTGTCCTCAGAACTAAACAAAACGACTGGAGAGTGCCAGCCATCACCACAGCAGGGGTCTTCAGTACAGAGAAGGATATGAGGAAAGGTGTTCATTTCTCCTTAAAATAGCTTTTAAAAATAGAACCGTGTTTCCTGCAATGCTGTGTGTAGGAGGACAGGAATTAGAGTCAACGGAATATTCTAGAGGTTCAGTAAAATATTTTGAGCCAGAATAAACCTGAGAGCTCTGGACTTTATATGAGCTTATTGTCTACTTGAGGTGGTAGTATTTACAATGACCTTATGTAAGCTACCTCCGTCCCTCTTTTGGAGTGAGATAAAAAATTGATAAATAATGAAGGTGACAATGCCAGGTTGTAAATGTGTCAGAATGAGTGCATGGTGTCCCGTGCACTCCTAGGAGGAGTTTGGGATAGGGGGTAGCAGGAGGGAGGGGAGAAAGCTTTCTGGGGGAGGCTCAACTGATGTGCCAGGACCAGCAGCGTGGATTCCTGAATCCAGTTTCTCAGAATAAAGCCTAAACTGTTTTATAACTTATAATCCAGTTTTTTTGGTTACCTGCAAAGAATTAGGGGACGCTGGCTCTCAGTCTTATGTGAAAAGCATAATAACAAGCAGGTGAGCAAAACAAAAATCTTTCAAAAGGCTATTCTGGTGTTTTTTTTCACCATTTAATAAATTTTAAACAAGTCATGATTGGTAGAACAGCAATTAATATTCATTGAATTAGTGGCTAAAGACCATGACTTTTAAAACCCTGAAGTGGTAGCTTGATGGTGACCAAACTAAATCAAAAGATTTAAAAGGTGTGGGCCTGGAATTTTGCTTGGTCAAGAAGTTGTGGGGTTTTAAACTCACTAAACAAAAACACCCCCCTCAGATTCTTCACACCTAAGATGCCAGTTCCTTTAGGACCATTGGGCATTTTCAGCCTCTTCTGGGGGAAAAAATTGGGTGATTCCCAAGAGAGAGAGAAGTTGATGGACAAATAAGAACCGTGCTTATAAGTCTGTGGTCAACAGTTTATTTTCATTGTATTGTCCTTTTATTTTAAACATTTGTTTGTTTTTTCCCCCCCCGTATGTAATTGACGGCTACTAGTAACTGAATTTTTTGGTTAGCATAGACACACCTGCGCTTGGAGAATATGAAATCATAGTTGCACTCGTCACTTAAAATTTGAAATAAAATATAAAGAACTTTCAAGTGAATACAGCAAGGGAGCATGAGTGTGCACGTGTATGTATGTATATGTACATGTGTGCGTGTGAGTGTGTCTGTTTAGCCGCTCAGCCTGTCTGTGAAGCAGTTGGTAGCTTGGGAAGCAAATTGTAACAAGCGTAAGAATCACAGGTATAGCTTCCAGGGTCCAGCCCCTGAGATCCTGGCCGAGTAGCTCTGGGTTGGAATTCAGGAATCTGCATTTCTGATAAGTATTGATAAAGACTGGGCTTCGGCTGTCACAAAGGCCCGTGATTTAGAGAAGCACTGCTTTAGAGGCGTGAACTTGGAGCTGATGGAGCCCCTTCCATTTTCACTCTGGTTCTAGCTCTTTCCCCAGCCCTCTGGGTCAGACCCTCACTCATAGGTCAGAGTCAAATTAAAGTGATGACATACCCAGAAAATATGAAATGTTCATATTCAATTGGCAAAGTGCCCAGCTGTTCTCAGCCGTTTGTGCTTCCCGGCGTGACTCTGGATTCCCCTGTAAGTACTGGTAATGAGAGGCTGGGCGTGGTTATGCAAATTGTTTCAGCACCGAGTCTCCACCACTGGCTGCACGTCTTAAACTGGGAGAAAATATACCCTGTGGTGTGTGATAGTCAGGATTTCGGCTGTTGGGGGAATCTCCTGTACCGTGTGATGGATTGTGGTATTTCTAGCGTGTTCCACCCCAAATTAGCCCGTTGATTGGGCTGGCTCGGAAAGAGCAGTGTCATCGGGAACAGAGCCTCCGGTTTTCCCCGTGGGGACATCTTAGGGAAGACGGGGTACCCTAGAGTGACGGTCTCTGGGATGCTCAGCTGCTATGCTCTTTGTAATTGCTTTTCTCTTGTGATTTCCTCGATGAATGAGCCAAACTGTTTTCTTGAATACAAAACTGGAAACAAACCATCTGAGGCTGTGGGAGAGCTGCGCTTCGAACTCCTACTTCTCTTCATTTCAAAAGCGAATACATTGTTTCTGGGGGTTTCTTACAGGAGTAAACACTGGAGGAGGGGCGTCCGCGGATGGTATGTTTAAGTTTTCACGAGGAGTGCGTTTGAGTGCTTCCCGAGCTAGGTGGTTCTCATGCTGGTGAGCGGGACAATGCTCGCGGTCCGCACGGGAGCACATGTGTGCGCTGCAATTTGCACCTGCGTACGAGACGGCGGCCACTGTTACTGGTGCTGTTTACTGCACCATCTCATTGTTTTGATCCTGTTTGAGCTTAAGTGTTAATTTATCCATAGCTCACCTGAAGCTGTGTGAATTGGTTTTTTTTTTTTCTTCCGGTGAAATTAAGGCGACTGGAGTATTTTCCTGAACTTGAAGTAGTTGGTAAGCATAGATGATGGTAGAGGTGTGCAGGTAAGGGTGTGGCAGGAACAAAGAAGCGCTGGGGCCACCTCCTGCTTCTCGGCACATGGCCTTTGACGGTTCTGTTATTCATCTCCGCGGCATCTGTGCTTCTGCGCTGCCGAGAACTGTGGGTTAGGAATGTGCCGTGTGAAAATACTAACATGACTGATTCTTGCTTTTCAGCTAGGTTTTCACGTTTGTTTTCAGATGGCTTGAAATTTATTATAAACTCTCTGCATAGAATTCTTATATTAAAAATAGTTTACATGAGATTTAAGCAGTGGTTTGCAAATAATGGTTTTAGGACAAACTATTGAATTTTCATTTTAACTTGTAGAATTTTGATTTAGCTTTTATTTTTGGTTGAGAACTAGGCAGGGAGGTTTCTCTGTCTTGTATAATTTGATAGGATTTGATAGGAGGAGGATTGGATATCCTCCTGTGTATGACTTCCAGGCCTGCATTTTAAAGTTGCTACATCCTGCTTTTAAAAGTGTATTTAATGATGGAGGGTTGATTGAAATTTTAAAATGAATTTTAAAACGCTAAGTTTTTGAGGACAGTAACAGATCGTGAATCCATCAAAATGCAGCATTTTACACCTGCTCCCTGAAGCAAACATTCAAGTTACAGAAGTAATCCCTAAATCCCTGCAAGTCTGTGAAAATGTAAGCAAAAGTCTTAAATCGTAACTACTGTCCTGCAGTGGTAGGTGGGGGAGGGCAGAATGGTGGTGAAAGAACGTGCTGGTCTAGTCTTGTGTAAGGCAGATGCCAAGAATGGCCAAATGTTTAGCTTCTAAAAGACCTTTGCCTCTTTGTGTTAAGCAAACCCTCCTCTCTCTGTTACTACTCAGTAAACGTGCTTGTGGCTGTCACCCATTGGGGTATGTAACCATAGCTCTTTCTCGTCTTCCCACTTTCCCCCTCATATTTGATTTAATATCGATTAAAAACTTAAGGAAAATAATTACAAGAAAAAAATGGAGGCGGGGCACTGTATTGACCAATAATGCAGAGTGACAGTTCTAGACCTCCTGCCTGTGCCAGGGGCTTTCGGAGGAGGAGAAATGTTATCCAGAACTTGGTGAAAATCTCCTATGCGAAGTCAAAGATTCGCTACTTTTCTGCCAAACATCACTTTGGATTGCTTAAAATATATCCAGTGGGAGGAAAGGTTAATACGAGAAGACTCACGTTGTATCAGTATTTAAATTCTCTGGTAACGCTTCAACAGGGCATTGGGGTTTCCTTCAACACCAAGGTGAAGCATATTGGCAGTTCCTGCATCAGCTGGAGAGCGTGAGTCCAGCAGCCGTCCTGAGTATGTCTCACCTAGACCCCGTCGTTGCTGTTTTGCCCCCGTGACTGACGGTGGCAGCTTCTTCTCTTTCTCCTGAAATCCTGGTGCAGGGACCCAGGGGAGCGATTGCCAGTGCTGAGCCTCTTCTGCACCGCTGTCATAACCAAGATGTGTGCTGTTGGCTCAGACTCCAGGGTCCTGGGACAGTTAACAGTCCTTTGAAGGGAATCCCGAAAAGACCCAGGCAAATAATTCGACGAGCACATAATCTTCATACCTACTTCTAAGGAATTCAAAGCACTTTCTGGTCAAATCATTCATTTTTGTCTACCTGTAGCAGACGTGAAGGGGTCACAGGGCTGCTTTAAGGAAAATAGGAGGAGGAAATGGATGTTGGAAGGATGGCATTTTCTCTCATATTAAGAACCTAGTCAGTTTTGGATGTGCATTTTAGCCTACTCAGGTGAAAATTCACACCGCAGTATAGTAATGTGTGATTTGCTATCTTACGGTAGTGTTCTGTATGACAAATTCATCTGTTTCTTGCCTTGGAACCTGTATTTCTGTGGTGGTTTAACTCTCTCCCAGAGTCATCAGTAAGCAGTGACAATACTGGTGGTTTTCTGTTCGTTGATGCCAGAGTTCTAGGAAGCTCTCTATCATCCTTCTGGGCTGGGCTGTAGGGGGAGGAACAGGGTGGCCCTTCCGGTGTTAGACTGTGGGTCCTGGGTTCCATCTGCCCAGGGTATCCCTTCCATGCGGTTTGCTACTGCTTATATTTCTCCTCGTGCTAGAGTTTCATCCATTAGCAGGACTCAGGCCTTATAAAGGGAAAAATTGGATTTAAATTAGTGCATTCTTAGCTTTTTGGATTTCAGGGACTAGAGAGCTATGGGAAAAATCTTCCGAATTTTTATTTTGCCAACGAACTGGTTAAAAAAATCTTCAGTCACCTACCACCATCACTGTCATTCTTTCCTTGCTTTTGTTGCCTATAGAGAGTTCATGAAGGAAAGGATATTTTAACTCCAGAAAGGTAGGAAAGCTATAATCTCAGACTATCGATCCTTTAGAGACAGAGTAAATTCAGCTTTATAAAGAGTTCACTATATGTCATCCTTTTTTTTTTTTTTTTTTTTTAATTTCACCGTAGGCTGACTGGTTAGAACTTTATTTCACACCAGAGTCTGGGAAGCACTGTGCTGGGTCATCTCTAGGACTCCTCTCAGCATCCCCCTTCTGTAACTTGAGTGGGTGTAGGGTGCTCTTGGTTTCTCTTTAGTTCTTGGGTGCAAGCAGAAAGGAGGAGGTTGGTAAATGTAAGCGCAGTACAGGACAATTGCCAGCAACTTCTCTTTCAAAACCACCCACCTGTGATGTTTACACAGTGTTGATTTGCTCATCTGCAAATCAGCTGCAGATCCTTTTCAAAGGGAAGAAATATTTAGAGCCATTGAAGAGCTCTTTAGAATCTTGACTCTGGCTTCAACTGCTACCCTAGTTGGACCTAACTCTCTTAACTTACTCTGGGTTTCTAGGTCCTCAAAGCTAAGTAGTTAAAGCTTCCAGTGAGTTTAACTGGGTAGCTCATTGTTCAGGTGACTTCCCATTGGTGTTGATCATAGAGCCCTTTCAAAGCTATTAAATTCCAGTTCATTTTAACTGGAAAGTGATTTTAAAGTAATTTTACAATGGCTGTAATTTAAAAGTAATTTTACAATGGCTGGAGTTTCATTGGTCCATCTGTAAATTGCTTATCACTGTGAAGAAGGGCTCGTTTTCCTTTTTGATAAAGGGTTTTGTTGAAAAGAACTAGTGTCAAAAAAAGTAAGGGAGCAGATCCCTATATGTTTTGTGTCTGTTTTCTGTGCGATACAGAATCTGTTTTGGTTATCATCAGGTTTTTGAATTACTTTAAAATGTTCACCCTTGGGCCAACACAGACTCTGATTTCTTCATACACATTAGAAAAAAGTATGTGGAATATGATTAGATTGAAAGATTTACTTAAAAAAAAACTTAGGTCTTAAGGAGGAATCCAAATGAAATACCTCTTCTTGTTTGAGTTGTAAAACAAAAACAATCTTGATAATATTTCCATTCTCCAAATGATGACAAGTGGCCTCAGCTGGAGAAGCAGGCAGATGACAGGATAGGGGAGGAGGGGGGAAGGACCACTGGACTGGATGGCCCCGTCCCAGCCTCTCCCATCTCTTTTTCAGTGAAGATCTCTGCTGGACTGTTTCCCATCTCCTCACATTGGTTGCCATGGCTGTTGATGTCCGTGCCTCTCATAGTGATTAAGCTTGTTGATTTGTTGGGATTTCTCAGGTTTGGTTAGATTTGCAATTGGTCAAGGGTAGTGGCTAGAAAGACATAGGGGTTTGTAGGAGCAGCTCATGAGAGAGAGTAGGGTGACAAGACATTGGAGGTTTTCAGGAAGGGAAGGAAGCATGTGACCTGATTCATGGTTTAAAAAGATGACTGTGGTTATTCGTGGAGAGTAGCCTGCAGAGAGCCAAGTCGGGAGGCGTCTGCATAAGAGACAAATGGTGTGGACTCTGGTGATGGTGGGCAGCTGAGGAAGAATGGGTAAGTTTAGAATATGTTTCAAAAGTTGTGTTGATGGGGAATTCCCTGGCAGTCCCGTGGTTAGGACTCCATGCTTCCACAGCAGAGGGCCTGGGTTCTGTCCCTGGTTGGGGAACTAAGATCCTGCAAGACATGCAGCACAGCCAAAAAAAAAAAAAAAAAAAAAAACTTAAAAAAAAAAGTTGTGGTGATGGATGTGATAGGGGAGTGGAGGAAAGAGAGGACTTGAGGAACACTCTTAGGTATTGGGAGATGTGATGCTCTTTACTTAGTTGGGGTGGTCTTGGAGAATAGTAGGTTTGGCAGAGAAAACCAACAGTTTTGGATATGGTAACTTTGAGACTCATATTAGGCATCCAAAGGAAGGTCTGAGGGGCATAACCAATATATGAAGAGTTAATGGCTGAGACTTTTCCAAATCTGATGAAAGACATCATAGACACAAGAAATTTCATGAACTCCAAATACACAATCCCTTCCACAGAGTAACAATAAAACTGACTTTTTGATAGAATCAATGAAAGTCAGAAGACAATGCAATTATGTGTTTAAAAAGCTAAAGGAAAATACCTGCCAACCTAAAATTTTATATCTAGTGAAAATGTCTTTCAAAGACAAAGGCAAAATAAAAACATTTTCGGGCAAAAGAAAACTTAAAAAAAATGTATTGCCAGCAGACAACAGTGGAGGCATGGAGATATAAGAAGGAATAATTAGTGGTCCAAGAGGCCAAGGTTGAAGCTGCAATGCTTTTTATGACCTTATGATCAGGAGTCACGTACTGTTACTTCCACCAGCTATTAGTCACAGAGGAGCAACCCTGGTTCACTGTGGGATGGAACTGCACAGGGGCAAGAATACCAGGAGTCATGGTTCATTGTAGGCAATTTTGGGGGCTGGCTACCATGTCAATTATTTCTTTTTTACATACTATAAAAAATGTTTTGTTTTAAGTGGGTTCACTCTGAGGGGCCTTGATTTGGTATCAGTTATCTTAAGATAAGTAGGACCTCTCAAATCATTCTTTTATAGATGTTCTTATCATAATTGTAATTTACATGTATTTGTGAGGTTTACTTTGTTGTCTCCACCTCAAGACAATATTTTATGAAGGAAGGAGCCAGTGTATTCCTACCAAGTAGCACAGTACATGGCACATAATAGGTGCTCAGTAAAAATACATTAAATAAATGAATTCAGTAGAAGTTATTTGTTCTTTGTTAGGGAAACTCAAAACTTAGGTTAAATAGATTCATTTTTTTGTTTTGTTTTTATTATTCTGGGTATGCCCTTACATTGCTGCTTTATTAAGCCTATGTTTTGAGGGCTCTGTATTCATGTAACTGTACTATTTTAAAGGATTAACTTAAATCTATGCTATTGTGGAAGGAAAAAATATCCCATAGGTAAGTATATGCTGTTGGATTGATAAGAATTTAACTTCTTCCCAGAGAGAAAATTGTTCAGCTGAATTCTGTAATTGAGCACTTGGTGTCACCTGAGAATGTTGATGATCATTTCAACAACTTGGAGTAAGAAAGATAAAATTGTATCTTTAAATGAAAAAAATTGGTTTCTGTTCATAGATATTAAGAATGTATCAGCAAGTAAGAATTATTCTTATTAAAAAGATTTATAGGGCTTCACTGGTGGCGCAGTGGTTGAGAGTCCGCCTGCCGATGCAGGGGACACGGGTTCGTGCCCCGGTCCGGGAAGATCCCACATGCCGCGGAGCGGCTGGGTCTGTAAGCCATGACTGCTGAGCCTGTGCGTCCGGAGGCTGTGCTCCGCAACGGGAGAGGCCACAACAGTGAGAGAGGCCCGCGTACCGCAAAAAAAAGATTTATAGCAATTTTAAAGTGATTATTTTGTAGGTTTGCTATTTGTAATGTTCTAGAATTTGTTTTATTCATCACTTGTTTTGCCTACTAAAACCCAAACTAAAAAACTAAAGTGTTTTTAAATTTAAAAATTGATGAGACTTGTATAGGTGGCAGAATGCCAGGAAGGACCAGATTCTTAGCTGCCTACACACTGTTATTCTGAGATGCTGTTATTTATTTATTTTTTAAATTATTTTAAAAAATTTTATTTTATTGAAGTATAGTTGATTTACAATGTTGTGTTAATTCCTGCTGTACAGCAGAGTGACTCAGTTATGCATATATACGTATATATATATTCTTTTTCATATTCTTTTCTATTATGGTTTATCACAGGATATTGAATACAGTTCCCTGTGCTGTATACAGTAGGACCTTGTTGTTTATCCATTCTATATATAATAGTTTGTGTGAGATGCTGTTATTTAAATGGTTTAGCTAACAGCTGAAAATGACTTCCTCTGAGGGGGTTATAATCTTTCTAATCTCTTGGACCTTCTCTGTCTTCCTTCAGAATTAAGGAGCCTGATCTTGGACATTGGATCAGTATTTTGTTCCCCCATAGATAATAAATTCTGAAGCAGAGAGACTCTGTCCTTGAAGAATTGCCTTCCTATGCTTGTGCAGAGCACCTAGTTAAGATTAGTTAAATAATGACATTTATTAGCACACATAAATATGGACACCAGAAGGTGGGGTAGCATTCAGTGTGACATCATCTAGCGGTGCCAGCTCCGTTTCCGTGTGAATGTCTTGGCTCTCCCCTCCTCCGTATCCTCAAGCCATCATAGAGAAGGCTGCAGCATCTCCAAGCCTCTCAACTCAACACACAGTCTAGAGGAAGAGAGAACGGCTTCCTGGAGGTCGCACAAGGTAGGGGGAAGTCTTTTCCAAAAGGTTCCAGGGAAGCAGTCTTTGTGGATCTTTGACTTCGGTTGAGTCACAGACCCATTCCTGAACCCGTCTTTGGTGATGGGAATGGAATTGCCCTTGGATCAATCAGGGTGAACCGTGGAGCCAGGGATGTGGCCAGCTTCTCCTGGGGGGATGCCTTGGAGGAGAAGTGAATAGCTGAACAAAGTCAGGTTTATGAGGAAGGAGGGCGGATGACTGACACAGTATCCCCTACACTCCCTGTTGTGTCCCCGGTACCTAGAACAGTGCCTGGCACATAATAGGTTGTCTGTAAATGTTTATTAAATTAATTTTGTTCTTTCATCTTCTGACATCATTTCTCAGACTCTTTGTTTTCTTTTGTTTCCTGGGACATAAACATTTATACCTTGCTTATTATTATCTTACTTTTAAAAGCTATTTTAAAAACACTTATGTAAATAGCCTGTTACTATTTCACAATTAATAGAATTATTAAAAATAACTTATAACTAAAACAACTTGAGAGGTATGTGTTTAGACAACTTTGCTAGCGTATCCCAGTCTAAGGTCTCCTCTTGAATGAAACTAAAAAAGCAAATTTGATCTGTTATTTATAACTTGTAAACCAGTAGAAGTATAACAGAGAATGTCATCTTATAATGATGGCATATGGTAGGAACCATAAAATCTCACATTACTTGTTGATACTTGTTCAGTTAAATGAAGTGAATTTAGTGTGAGATTACTATAAATCCTGTAACTAAGGTGGTGATGATGTCGCTTTAGTAAAAGAATCTGTTAAGAAGATACTCAGAAGCTTCCCCACTGATCTCTAGTAATATGTGTACATGTATATTTTACCTGTTGATGTAATAAACTGTAATTCAATTCTGATATTTAATTAAGTATGTTTAGTATCCAGATAACGGATGTCCTGGCTGATTCTCTGCCCTGGTGCTTGTTGTCTCACAGGCAGCACAGGCCTTAGAGGTGCTGGCTCCTGTGTTTCACCACATCCCAACATGTGATCCTTTGCACTTGGAAATGAAGCTACTGACCTGCTGAGTATAGAGTGTGGTCTGTGTGTTTTCTCTAGTTACGGTGCAAGGTTTGTACTTAATTATTTGAGTCATGGCTGGTGTATTAGGGTGCATGCTTTGTGGCTCCGAAAGATTTTCATTGATGTATATGAGGATCAAACCTACTTTTTGATGGCCTTTAGTCTAATGGTTCAGAATACTTTCAAACATTGAGCTTTGTGGCTTACAAAATGATGTATTTTCTTCAAGTGCCTGGTGGTGGATAGGAAAACTCAGGTGAGAATGGGCTTTTCCCCAGGTCATCTCTGGAACCAGTGAGAAACAAAGTTTAATTACTATTTAAGACTTCCTTTTCTCCCCCCCGGCCCCATTTTCATATTCCTCTGTGAGGTTAATTCCAAGTAGGAAGTTCACATTTTAGACCTGAATGCAGGGTCATGGCGTTGAGGGTAGCGTTTACTTCCTGGAATGTTTGTTTCATTGGTTGCCATGAGACTTCTCCAGGCCCGTTGTTTTATGTACTAGTCGTATGAAACCTTGATGGGGGGCTCCCCTTGTTTGGGTTCACTCTTGAAACATCCTTGCTGCAAATTTGAGAGATGCATATCTCTTGGGCAGGTATATTGCTATGTGTGTTTTAAGAGAGAGTTTTAAATGATTTTCATTGAACAGTAGAGTCCCTTGATGATCCAGCAGAGGCTGAAAATTGATGTGAGTGAGAAATTCTAAAGTGAGGAGAGAATTTCCCTTTAGTGTTGAGTGGCCAGTTGACATTGATGCTCGGGATGTATCCAGGCAGCATGAGCAGGGTCAAGTGGTTTTCAGGGTCAGCGCTCAACAACCTGTGAGGAGAACAGAGATGGTAAGGGTGGATGGATTGACTCGGGTCAGTGAGCCAAGGGGGGCAAGAAGTTGAAGTTGTTTGTCCTAATAATTTCTGAAGTGATAGCTCGTGGGATTGAGGCAAAGAAATGGTGCTAGGAAGGATCCGATATAGTGAAAAAAGACCGAGGTTCAGCTACTGGAAGACTCTATTCACCATTTCATTAAACATTTAGGCAACTTTTGCTGAAACTTTATTTCACCAACACTTTGTCTTACATTTCTGTTCAACACATTCTGGTTAATACTGTGATTTAAGGAAGAAATCAGTGTTCATTGTGCTTAGCTCACACCCATTCTGAAAAATTATGAAAAAAGCATTTGCTCTTGGTGAAATTGAAATCTCATTTCCTTCCTGTCTGTTCCTTGTTGTTTCTTATTACATACAGATCACTCCAGGCTAATGAGAAAAAATTAAATGTATTTTATCAAGAACAGAATAAATATAGCAAGGTTGATCCTTGAATATTTATGAAACATAGCAGTAAATGAATAAAGGAAGGCATTAATAAAGTTTGTTGTTCTCTCTTGGATTTTGTGAAATGGAAAAGCAGAGTCCAGGAATCATGGTAAATACTCTGACATATCCATGCTAATAATTTAGATCATAACACTGTATTTCTCCACCAAAAAGCAAAGGTTAGAAGAAAAGGAAAATTAAATATTGAAAAAAATCTATGGATTTTGTAATAGGAAAAATAAATTTTAACGTAACATGCATAATTTGGAAAATTTGGGAATATATATAAAAAGGAAAAGAAAAACTGAATGTTAGTCATACTAGTCAGCAATAATCCCAGATAATGTTTTGAGTATTTTTTTTTTTGAGTATTTTATTCCAGATTTTGTTGTCCTGTGTATAGTTTTTTTTTTTATTATTGTGGTTGGGGTTATTTTTAGTAAGTTTCAAGCATTTATGTTACATGAAAAGATAAGGAGGACAGTTGGAGAGAAAGATGACTGTTTCACCCACGGTTAAGAGTACAGTATGGTCTGTTGTTGAGAGAAATCTTATAAAATATGGAGTTCTAGAAAAGACTATAGTTATATATTGGGCTTTTTTATTTAATATATTTTTATAGAACTATGCCTGTAAAAACGAAAGATGAAAGACCTAGAATAGCCAAGAGAGTTTTGTATAAGATTATAGTTGGAGGACTTAATGTTACTGAATTTGGTATCGGCCTAAGGACAGACAAAGGTCAATGGAACAGAATAAAAAGCCCAGAAATAAACCTGCACGTTTAAGGTCAATTGATTTTTGACAGAGGCGCCAAAGTATTTCAGAGGGGGAAGGATAGTCTTTTCAACGCATGTTGCTGGAACAATTGAACATCTACGTGCAAAACAGTGAATTTAGACTCTTAACTCACATCAAATGCAAAAATTATCTCAAAGTGAATCGTGGACCTAAATTTAAGAATTAAAACTGTAAAACTCCTAGCAGTTTGATTTTTGTGAGTGACTTTGCACGGAAAAGATTTCTTAGGTATGACATCAAAAGCGTGACCCATGAAAACCTTAATAAATCAGACTTCACTAAATTAAAAACTTCTGCTTTTCAAAACAACATGAGAAAATGGAAAGACAAGCCACAATTTAAAACTTTCGTTCTGCAAAAGGTCTTCTTAAGAGGATGAAAAGACAAGCTCCAGACTGGAGAAAATATTTCTAAACTACATATCAAAAAAATGGACACTATCTAGAATATATAAAGAGCTCTCAAAACTTCAATAGTAATGAACAAAAAGTCCAGTTGGAAAATGGGCAGAGGACATAAGCATGAACAGACTTTATGGATATTTCACTGAAAAAGGATATGCAGATGGCAAATAAGCACATGAAAATATGTTCAGATCATTAGCCATCAGGGAAATGCACATTAAAACCACAATAAAATATTGCTACACACCTATCAGAATGGCTAAAATAAAAAATAGTGACTTTGAAGATAAAAATGGTGAGCTTAATTTAAAAAAATAGTGACACTAGCAAATGTTGCTGATGATGCAGAAAAACTGGATCATTGATATATTTTCTGGTCAGAATGTAAAATGCTACAGCCACTCTGGAATCCAGTTTGGTAGTTTCCTATGAATCTAAACGTGTCTTTACCAGCAATTGCACTATTGGATGTATATCCCAGAGAAATGAAAAGGTACGTTCACACGTAAACTTGTACACAAATGTTCATAGCAGCTTTATTCAGAATAATGAAAAAGTGAAAACTATCCAGATGTCCTTTAATGGGTGAATGTTTAAACAGCTGTGGTATAGCCATACCATGGAATACGATGTAGTGCTAAAAAGGATCAATACATGTGACAACTTAGATGCATCTCCAGGGAGTTATGTTGCATGAAAAAAGCCAATATCAAAAGGTTAAATAGTCTATTAGTAAAACATTTTAAAAAGAACAAAAGTATGCAGATGGAGAACAGATTAGTGGTTGCCAGGGGTTTGAAATGGGGGTCAGTGTAGCTGTTGGGGGGTAGCACAGAGGAGCCCCATGGTGCTCAAATGGTTCTGTATTGTAGTTGTAGTGATGAGATTTAGACTGTGGTTCCACAAATCTAAACATGTTATAAATTGCATTGAAGAGATGCTCACCATTACTAATCATTAGGGAGAGTAAATCAAAACCACCCATGAGGACTTTATACCCATTAGGATGACTATTATTAAAATAACAGGATATAATAAGTGTTGGCCAGTATATGGACGAATTGGAACCCTTGTGCATTGCTGATGAGAATGTAAATTGCTGCAGCCATTATGGAAAAGAGTATGACGTTCCTCAACAAATTAAAAATAGAACTACCATATGATCCAGCAGCCCCACTTCTGGGTATATATCCAAAAGAATTGAAAGCAGAGACTCAAATATATTTGTACACCAGTGTTCACAGCCACATTATTCACAGTAAGCAAAAGGTGGAAGCAAGCCGAATGTCCATTGACAAATGGATGGATAAGCGGATGTAGTATATCCATCCAGTGGACTATTATTCATCCTCAAAAAGGCCGGAAATTCTGAGAGCTACAGTATGGATGAACCTTGAAGACATTATGCTAAGTGAAATAAGCTGGAAGTAAGAGGACAAAGGTATGATTCCATGTATAGGAGGTGCCTTCAGTAGTCAAATTCATAGAGATAAAAAGTAGAATGGTGGTTGCCAGGGGCTAGGAGGAGGGAGGATTGAGGGGTTATGACCTAATGGGCACAGAGTTTCAGTCTGGGAATATAAAAAAGTGTTGGTTGGTGGTGATGGGTGCACACAATATGTGTGTACTTAATGCCGCCTAAAAATGGTTGAGGTGGTACATTTTCCGTTATGCATATTTTACCATAATAAAGAAAAATGCGTGGAACTACAATGCTCACACACACAGAGAGAAATGTGTGCATTTAAACTGGTTAAATCTGAATTAAGTTTGTAGGTTGTACCAATTCTCTGGTTTGATATTTTCCTGTAGTTTAGCAAGATGTTCCATTGAGGGAAACTGGGTGAAGAATACATGGGACCTCTGTATTTTTTTGGCTACTTCCTATGAATTTATAATTATTTCAAAATAAAAAGTTCTTTTATTTTTTAAATACAAGCCCCAGATTTCCTTGGTGTACAGGAATTGGACAAAACTGGCTGTAATTATTGGAAGAGTTTGCCATTTTGTTAGATTCTTCACCCATATGTAATTTAAGAATTAAAATTCTAAGGTCTAATAGAATTTTCCATTTGCACCTTTTTTTTTTTTAGGTTAAGAGTCCGCTTGGAATGACTGTACTGAAATTTATCAGTGATTGATTTTGACTTCAGGTTATTATATTTTCCAGATGAACGAAAAAAAGAACGAATGAGTGAATGGATGAATGAATGAATACATACATACATAAATACATAAATAAATAAATTTCTGTATAGTTGACTTTCTCTTAATAGATTTGGTTTGGGTGTTTTAAGAAAAGAATCATCCATATTTTGCTTTTTATCTTGCTTTGCAGTGATTCTTTTTTTTTTTTTTTTTGATACATCATCTGGTAAACATTAGAGAAAATTTGGTGAAAATACAGACTTTTGTGTTCAACTAGGTTGAAGACTGTTCTTGGCCCTTGAGTGATGCCAGAAGGCCAACAAGGAGGAGAGTGTTAGTAGTGTTTATTTACCTCTGTGGATAGAAAGGAGGCAAAGGAGCTGACATTGATGGGTCAACGTATATGGAAGCCTGTGCTCCAACTACTGTGCAGATGCTTTTCTACCTGCCCTACTTAGGGTGGTTAAGTGTTCTCCAAAAGAGGATACTGAAGCCCAGAAAGAAACGTGCTGTTCCCAAGTTGGGCAGCTGATGAGTGCCTGAACTCGGATCCAGACTTGCTTGGGAGAGGCAGTAATGTGTGGACCATGAGCAGGCTTTGGGTCAAGTTTAGGAGTGTGTCCACCTTAACCATCTTTACTCACCTTTTGCTCTGGATGGCCCTGGTTTACAGGCAGGCAGTATTTACAGCACACATTTGCATGGATCAATCCTAAAGATGAATATTAAATATTATATTTCAAAAAAGTAGATAAATGATCTGTTGATTTGTTATATATTCAGTAGATATTTATTGAGTCCTTCACTGGTTCCAGGCACTGTTTCAGGCACTGGGGATATAGCAGTGGACAAACCAAACCAAAATCAAGGAAAATAAGTAAGAAATCTATGTATGCTACGTGGTGGTGAGGGTTGTGAAAACACGTTTGGAAGGAAGGGTGATGGCGGCGCTGGGAGAGCTGATGCTTTGAATAAGGTCATTAGGGAGAGCCTCACGGGGTCCCCTGCAGGTGAGGAGGAGTGAGGCTGCAGATCTCTTGGGGAAGGACACTCCAGACAGAGGGAATGGCGAGTTTTAACAGCCCTGAGATGCGAATGTCTCTGTGCACTTGGAGCAGCAAAGTGGCCGGTGCATCTGGAGCACGGTGGCTGCGTGGGGGCTGCGATGGTCAGGTGTGAGGTCGAGGAATGTAGGGACCACACTGGGCAGGGCCTTGTAGGCCATCAGTAGGAATTTTGCTCTACTGTGTGAGATTGGAGGAGGCTGGAGGATTTTTTTTTTAATTTTAATTTTTTTTATTGGACTATAGTTGTTTGACAGTGTTTCAGGTATACGGCAACGTGATTCAGTTATACATACATATATACCTATTTTTTCAGATTGTGTTCCATTATAGTTGATTACAGGATATTGAATTTAGTTCCCTGTGCTATCAGTAGGCCCTTGTCTGGTTTATGTATAGTGCTGTGCATCTGCTAATCTCAAATCCCAAATTCATCCCCCCATTTCCCCTGTGGCAATCATAAGTTTATTCTCTGTGTCTGTGAGTCTGTTTCTGTTTTGTAAATAAGTAAGTTCATTTGTATCAGTTTTTTAGATTTCACACGTAAGTGATATCGTATGATACAGTATTTGTCTTTCTCTGTCTTACTTCGCTTAGTGTGATAATCTCTAGGTCCATCCATGTTGCTGCAAATCGCATTATTTTATTCTATTTTATGGCTGAGTAATATGAGGGTTTTGAGCAGAGGAGTGTTATCTTCTGACTTAATTTTGAAAGGATCACTTAGGGGCTTTGTGGAGAAGAGGCGGAAGAGAGACTGTTCTGGAAGCAGGTGGGTGGAAGGTGGTTGCTGTAACACAGGTGGGACATTACAGAGGCTTGGACCGGGGTGGTCGTGGTGGAGATGCTAGGTGGTCGGATTCTGCTTATCTTTTTCAGATTGGGCCCACGGGACTTACTGACGGATTAGATGTGACGTATGAGAGAAAGAGAGGCATCAAAAAGACTCCCAGTCCTTCGGCCCGAGTGGGAAAGAGATGGAGTTGTGAGTGCCATTGGCTGAGACAGGGTAGAGCCTGGAGGGGCAGGTCAGGAGCTCAGTTTGGGGTTAAGAATGGGCTTCAGGGCTTCCCCTGGTGGCACAGTGGTTGAGAGTCTGCCTGCTGATGCAGGGGACACGGGTTCGTGCCCTGGTCTGGGAAGATCCCACATGCCGTGGAGCAGCTAGGCCCATGAGCCGTGGCCGCTAAGCCTGCGTGTCCGGAGCCTGTGCTCTGCAATGGGAGAGGCCACAACAGTGAGAAGCCCACGTACCACCAAAAAAAAAAAAAAAAAGAATGGGCTTCATATTTGGGTTCTGAAGATGGAATGAGTGTCGCCTGTGTGCAGATCGTCGCTGTAGCTCTTCTGAGTAGACACAAGTAAGTGTGAGATGTGGTTCTTGCTCTCAAGGAACTTGCTGATAAATCAGGGGAGATAAAGTGCACACAACTGTAAAAAGTATGTGAAGTTTGTGAGTGACTTTAGGACTTCAGCTGAAGGGTCACCAGGGGCTAGAACAGTCTAGGATTATTAGGTTGACTTTGTGAGGAGCTGGCATTTTCCCTGGGCTTTCAAGTATTTGTTGGGCTTTGTTAGGTTAGCGAGCTGGGAAGCCAGCCTGTCTGGAGTGGTCCAGTAACAGGGCATGAGTCACGTGGCCAGCGGGGTGGGTTGAGTTGGAGATCAGTGGGGGCTGAGGTTGAGGAAGGCCCTGGGCTGCCGGCTGGGGAGTTTGCCTTCACTTTGTAGGTTATAAGCCATGATTGAAGGGGTTTGATTCATGTAGTTGAGCTGATTGAATTACTGCCTTAGGACGTTTCCTCTCTCCCATTAGGTTGCCTAGAACTAGGCCGTTTTGGTGTTTTAATTGTGCTTGTTCTCTGGTAGCTTCCTCGTTGTCAACTACGTTCCTCCTGACGCACTTGCTCCTTTGGCCCCCTGGACCCTCCTGATTCTTGAGTCACTTCCAGTCTCTGACCACAGCGCCTTCCTCGTTTACTCAGGAAATAATTATTGAGAGCCTGCTCTGTGCCAGACCTCGTGCGGGACGTAGAGGACAAAGCAGGCGGGTCTAGTGGGGAAGAGATATTGAATGACTGATTGTAGGTACCACTGCATCATTGCAGTCTGGCGATGCCCTCTGAAGGAAACCGCAGCACTGGGGAAGGGGTTCAGGGCGGCCCCTGAGGAAGAGCTTTTACGGTGAGGCCTGAGACCTGAACAACGTGGGGCGGAAGGAAGCGGGGAAGCGTTTCAGACCACGGCGGCCTGTGCCGAGGCCCTGTGCTGGGATGAGCTGCCCGTGCTCTGGAAAGAAAGCAAAGGCTGGCGTGACCGCAGGGTCACGATGGGGTGTCCTCTGAGGTCTGTCCTTGGACCTCTTCTCTCACACCGCCCCCTCTCAGGGAATCTCGTCTCTTCCTTGGCCTCAGTCATCACCTGCGTGGTTATTTCCACCTCTTACCTCCCTCAGGACATTCAAACTTCCTTGCCAGGCATCTCCACCTGCGTGTCCTGAAGGCGTGATACACTTAACGTGTTCTAAACCCTAGGAAGGATCTTCTCACTTCGCTGTTTCTCTCGTACAGTCTGTGTTCTTGGGGCTCTACTTTTCTTCATGCATTTCTCCTTGTTGCTTTTCTACCCTCTCTTTCCTATCAAAACACAGCTCAAATACTACTCGTCTGCAAAACCTTTCCTACCGATTTATCCCTACCCCTGTCTACTGCAGCAGAATGAATGAATCCTGTGACCCTATAAAATGCTGTCCATTTCTTTATTAACATGATTGGTTCGTACTACTGACCATCACATATTTCTCTGTGCTCTTAATGGATTGAGTCCTTCTAGACCTTATTTCCTTGGTGCCTTGCATGTTATTTGGGACTCAGTTTTACTAAATAACTGTTTTATGAGCAGAATAAAAATAGATATTGAAACACGGATGGAAATGCTTTAAATAGGCCAGTGAAAGTAGAGAGAGTCATGTCCCGTACAGAATGAGAATATATCAAATGAAGAAAACCCATCCCTCTGATTTTGCCCTTGGCATCTTAATAAGGGGGTACTGTGGGTTATTATCCTGGTTGAAGGCCCTGCACAAGCCTTGTAAAATCTGAAAAGCAAGAGAGATACATACATTTTTTAAACATCTTTATTGGAGTGTAATTGCTTTACAATGGTGTGTTAGTTTCTGCTTTATAACAAAGTGAATGAGTTATACCTATATATATGTCCCCATATCTCTTCCCTCAGCAAGAGATGTTTTGAGAGAGAATTGGTTCAACCTTTGGCTCTCATCCTTCACTTTTACAATTGCATTGTCAATGTCTAGGGCAAAGGGTAAGGGATCACCACATCCCTTGATTAAAGAAAAGATTTGGAAAGATTGATTAAAGAGAAAGAAATAAAATTGAGTGATACATGGACATCCCCTCCCCCAAGAAAAGTAATTGATAGTGAAGTCTGATAACCAAGAATCTACTTGGAAGTAATTAGTGTTTACCAGCGGTGCTTCCTATAATCCATTTATTTTAATTTCTTTTCAATTCTTTGTGATGATGGAGGTGACAGGCTCATTGTTCACTTGTTTTCAGCTCTTCCCCACGGGGGTAGCTCTTCACATGCTCCCCGTTCTGTGTGACAGGCTTCAGCAAGAAAAGAAAGGATCGCGTGTTGGTGGCTTTCCAGTCAAGGGGGAAAAGTCAGGGGCATTTAGGGGGTCACTTGGCTTGCAGAGATGATTGAATTAAGACACCATTGCCTACCCCAGTGTACTTAAGCTCATTCGTACCTTAACATTTTCTCTTCCGTGCCAGCATCAGCCTTGCAGGTAGATGCTCATTATTTCTGACTTTCTAATGGTAGCCAAGTCATCACAGGTTTGGGTGAGCCGCCTGGTTATTAGGTAATTGCTCTCTCTCTGTCGTAGGGCAGCCGATTTTGTCATAAAGCTGTCATGCGCCCTGAACGCGGGCGTGTCTTGTCTGCAAGGCTCCCCTGTTTCCCTCAGTTTAGGTCTGTGCTGCAAACGCCTGTGAAACACAGAACGGTGCCCTGTGCTTCGTGCTGGGCTTTGCATTTCAAAGGAAAGGATGCAGGAGGTTTTCTCTTGGAGAGAGGGATGCCTGGTGCCTGGGGAGACATGGGGAAAACATTACACTCTAAGATGCTCTGATTTGTGATTTTCAGCATTTCCATGATAAACAACCAGTAGTACAGAGGAAAAGAGCCCCAAAGAGAAGCAAATGGAAACCTGACAGGACCTCACTGAAGCCCCCCTTTAGTGTGTACGTGTGTTTTCTGCTCTTAAATGGAGTTTGAGTGTGAGAAGGCATATATATTCGACTGCGGTGGGTGGGAGATGTTGGAGGAGGTTGGGTGGGGGGATGCAGGATGCTAGAGATGGTCTGATGGTACTTAACTAGGGTCTTGGCTACAGTTGTCCACACCTGCATTCCAGTGTTTGTTTTGGAGGACTTAGCAAAGCAACAAAGTGTCTATGCAACGTAGCAGCTTTTTATTAGGCTGTAAAGCATGGCATTGTCCCTGGAACGTCCTTTATTTTTGCCATGCAGCTTCACTTCTAAGTGGTTCTCTGTAAGCATAGTATGGCCTAAGTTATAGGAGCTCTTGGTGTGGTTATAATTCTAGGAGATGGGTTGGAAGGGACCGTATTGAAACATCTAGGCAAGTGTATTTCAAATGTCAGTGAGTTGAGCACTGGATTCAAGATTTTTGCCATATTTGAGAACTACCTGCACTATTATTTAATAAGTTTTCTCTAGATTATATCCTTTGTTTGGCTTAGCTTCATCTTAAGCATAATATCTGGATTTCGTAAAGCTGCAGTCTGGATTCTGGAGCCGGGCTGTCTAGGTTCGATCCCAGCTCCACCTTTCACGGGTTCAGTGACTGGAGCAGGACGTGCCATCTCTCCGCATCTTGTTTCCCAAGTACAAAACGGGGATAATAATAGTATGTGTCTCATCGGGGTTTTGTGGAGAGTAAATGAAAAAAAAAAAAAAAGGCAAAGACTTACAGTAGTATCTTACACATAGTAAGTGCTCACAAAATGCTTTATTAATAGTTGTATGTTTTTCTAATAAACCTGAAAATACTTAACCGTTAAAAGAAATCCCTTTTATGCCAGCTAAAATTAGATTACATTCTACCAGCAGGATATGGATCTTGCTTTGAGTAGCATTGACCTTGTCATCTGGTCTCATCCTTGTTTTTGTGCTTGATTCTTTCCTATATTACCCGGGACTAAGGCCCCAGGGGTTTCAGTGCATCTTAGCCCCTGACACTCTTAGAAGAGCCTGCCTTAATGGGGCCCAAAGCTTCCTCCCATCGGTCCTCATTTGCCCTTTGACATCACGGGAGCAAAGTATAATCTGTCTTCTCCATCACAGTCGTTTACATCATTGAGGAAAGCTGTTGTGTCTCCCGGAATCTTCTCTTTTTTTCAGCCCTGAAAGTGTCAGCTTTTCTTCTGAAGCAGCCCCCTCCCCTCTGCCTTGCTTGTCTAATGTCATCTTTTCCATGGAAGGAAGCTGTGGGAGAAGAGACTTGTCCTAGGACACCTGGGATACATTTTGCTGGTACTAATGAGTGTTCCTAAACCCTGGGAGCACCTGAGCCTGGAAGCAGCCAATGTCTTTTCAGATGCAAAAGTTGCAGATGGGAGGCAGATACGCCAGTATTTCCATTAAGAGCCAGGAATGTTCATCTCGGGAAGTCTTGGAAGACACATTGTTGCCTCCCTGGAAGGGAACCAGGTGGCAGGTGAACTTGCTTTTCACTGTGTACTCTTATCTTTCAAGCTTTGTACTGTGCTGTGTACGAAGCTTTCCTCAAGCTTTGTACCTGTTGAAAAAAACCTCACATGCACATACGAGAAGAGCAGAATTATAGACTCCTGGAATTGGAAGGTATTTAAAAAAAATAATAGGGAGTTCATAAATAGTAAGTTTCTGACTAAGGGAACAAAAAGATAACAGGTGCAGTGCTCAAAGGAGAAGACAAAATAAATAAAAATAACAACAAACCTTGTCTCTGGCCTCCCTCCCCTGTCTGCAGGTCCCATTTGGTCCGGCTGGTTCCTGATTCTCTTTTAAGATCCAGCTTGGGTGTTATTTCCCCCCGCCCCGGGAAGACTTCCTTAACCCCTGAACCCTCTCCACTGGGCTGGAACCAGGATCTCCCGTCCCGTTTCCAGAGCATCCTGTGCAAACTTCTAGACACATATGATTCTGCTTACCATAGCCTAGTATCTATTTACCCCTCAAACTCCATACCCCAGACTCCTTGAGGAGGGGCTGTCTCGTTAATATTTATATTCCCAGCATCCGTGATGATGCCCGACTAGAGAATGCATGGGCTGTGCATTTACAGAGTGGTGTGGAGGCTGTGAAGGCTTCGTGGGGCAGCTGGTGCTTGAGCTGCCCTGAGGTCTCACGAAACACTTGCCAGGCTGAGAGGAAAGGGACAGCCCTCCAGGCAGAAGGACCAGCAAGTTCAAGGGCGCAGAGGCACTGCTGAACATCCTTTTAGAACAACGGCGCACTCTAAAGAAATATTTTAATCCAAGACACATGTAATATTTTATAGCAAAGCATATCTATTGTTTACCCAAATTAGTTGAAAGCTTTGTGCTTTTTAATCTTTATTTCAGAATGAAGATGATTCTGAGTTCATTCGTTAGTTAATTTATTTGAGATTGTACTTTGAATCATCTGATGTGGATGGATGGGGGGTGTCCACGGGGTTGGGTATTCTCTCCTTCCTGACCCACCTCTTTCCCTCCGCTCTCGCCTTCTTTTCCTTTTCTCCTCATTTCTGTAAGAATCTACAATGTAAAAGGTGTTGTCCAGACAGTCGGGGGACCTGAGTCCTCACTGAGGACTGACCTGAGTTTATGGTCTTGAGATGAACAGGACTGTGTTACAAGGTAGAAAGGGATGAGCTGCCGGAGGCTGCTCGCTGGGTTCCGTAGGAATCCACAGGAAGGAGAACGTCCATCGAGAGAAGAGCAGAGGCGGGGCGGGGACCACATGTGTTCAGCGTGTGGGGTTTAGGTGGGCGGGTACTTGGGGCGGTGGATGTGAAGGAGGGGGTTGAACGTGGTGGGCGTTCCCGGGGGGAGAACACAGCAGAAGCAAAAGTCTGCAGGCTGCACAGCCTGGAGTGGACTCAGGAAATGATGGCAATCCACGTGGCTGGAGAGGACAGTAAGGAGGTTGATGAGCAGGTGGTTGTGGAGGTCCCTGAATGCCAGGGGGGAAGTTGGGACTTTCTTCTTTAGGCAGTGAAGGAGGGGGCTCCCTGAAGATGTTTAGCCTGCAATTGATGTATCAGAGTGGAGTCAGAGTCAAGCATCCTAAAAACCAGATAAAAACCCGTTGGAAAAGCTACTTGCTAAGTCTAAGAACCTACAGAAGCAGGAAGAAAATGATTCTTGGTCACGTGGTACTTTGAGATCTTCCAGGATCCCTTCTGTGCACAGTTTAATACAGGGAATGGCATAGGGCAGATACAGATTGGAAGTGACCAAAGGAAACAATCAGAATGGTCCTCTCTTCCTGAGGGTCAAAGGCAAAGCCACTCGTCAACTAATCTGATCTGTGGTTAGAAGAGTCGTGTTGCTGCCTGGTGTGAGCTGAGTTACAAGTTCAGTATATCCATTTCTATTAGCGTTGGGGTGCCTGGTAATTTTTCTACGGTTTTGGTTTTGATAATGAGGAATTCTGAACCTATTTCTGAAATATAGGAATAGAAGCGCCCCATGAAGCACAGGGCTTCCCGAGACGCTGTGTTTTGCTGTTTCCCTAGAGGAGCTTCGATTTCAGGAACATCGGAGAGAGACTGTATGCGTATGGAGATACCCTCCAAATGGCTTTTAAAGCTACAGCTGGCTAAATGAGAAGACAGGTTAAACAGACTTTCCATGTGAATAGAACATGATTATAATTATTTTTATCCTCGAGTTGTGAGGCATAGTTTCTGCCATGTGCAGATTTGCAAATTTTTGTGACTCAAAGAAATTTATTGTAAAGCGAGGATCCAGAGAGACATCATTTTGCCTTTGCTCAAGACTTGGGATTTTGCACTTATAGCAAGTAAGTCGCACTTTGTTTTTCAGTGATGGGGAGAAGGCATGTAGAGTGAGAGGTTGTCGAGAGCCTTTAGGGTTGTATCATTTGCTTCTTTGGGGCCACTCTTCACTATTTAACTTCCCTCTTTATTACTGTCCCTTCTGTGGACTGAATTGTGTCATTCCCCCCTCCCCCCAATTAATTTGTTGAAAGCTCAAACCCCCCAGTGTGATGGTATTTGAAAATGGGACCTTTGGGAGGTAGTGAGGTTTAGATGAGATCATGAGGATGGGCTTCTCGTGATGGGATTAGTGCCCTTATAAAAAGAGGCGCCAGAGAGCTTGTTCTCTCTATCTGGCTTGTGAGGACACAGTGAGAAGGAGGCCCATCTGCAAGTCAGGAGGAGAGCTCTTAACAGAAACCAAATTTTCTGGTGCATTGATCTTGAACTTCCCAGCCTCCAGAACTGTGAGAAAATACCTTTCTGGTGTGTTGAAGCTCCCCAGTCTGTGATATTTTGTTATGGTGACTTCCGCTGACTAATACAGCCCCACTAGAACAAAGACTTGTAAAAGTACAGCTGAGGGTTCAAGAACATGTGATTACTACATAGGAATGCTGTGCCAGTCCCTTTTGAGGCTGGTTCTGACATGCATTTTTGGCGTGTAAGTGTCTGATAGAGACAGGCTGAGGTGAAACTGGGGTTTGCTTGTATGACAGATTCTAGTAAAGGGGAGGACATACTTTGCTTAAGAATAATAAAAACTCTTGGAGCCTGGGACATTGTACACCCTATGTATGGAAACTTGGAGCCATTTGGGTTTTTAACTAGCTTAACGTTTAAATACAAAAATTCTTGGATACGTGGAGAGATGAGCGAATTGGTTAGTTTATGATTAATATCAATTTTGGAGGCCAGAGTCCTGTAGCAATAAAGGAAGTTCCTAAGACAGAACAGTTTAAAACAGAGAAAAGGTCAAGAACAGTATGGAAGCATTTCAAAGAGCTCGAAATCCATCTGTCAGGTTTGGCTCTCCTAGAAATCACCCATGCACAGCGGCTGAAGGCCAGCCTCGCGTGGGCCAAGGTGTGTTTAGAAAAACAAAGGAGTAAGGAGAAAGAAGCTCATATCTGTATGTGGAGGTGGTCCCAGTGAGGTTCTCGTACCTCTCAGATCTGAAATACAGTGGGATCCCCCGAGTATGTGGTTCATGGGTCTCTGAGGCTGCAGCCCCATCAGAAGAGCATTTTACTGTGCTGAGCTAAGAGTCCTAGGTAATATTTCATGGGTTTTATTTGACTTGTTTCTTTTCTCATTTGTGCAATAATGAGCTGTGCTTCTGTTAAAATTTTAGGATACAGAAAGATACTTTGAAGAGGTCTGTAATCCAAAAAAAATTATACACAGATATCTTAAATTTGAAACCACATAACTCCCCAGTATTAATTCAAGCAGTTAGAGCGTTACATTCATTCCTTTAGATTAAATAATATTAATAGACTGTGTATACCTACCGGGAATAGTTTAAGCAGCAGGGAGATTTAGTATATAACTCACTGAAAGCTTCTTTCCTTAAAAAAGTTGATTGACCTTCTATAGGTCCATGAAGGTGAGTGTTAAGTTCTTGAAAAATCAAAGCAAAACAACAATGTCTGTGTACCAGGAAGCTACATAGCAGCATTGGACTTGTACTGTCCAAGACACTAGCCACTAGCGCATGTGTAAATTCAAATTTAAATGAATTAAAGTGAAACACAGTAAAACATTCAGTTCCTTAGCTGCACCAGACACATTTCAGGTGATCACGGCTACGATAGCTGTGGTTACCCTGTGAGACAGCAGGGATACAGAACATTTCTAACCACTGTAGTCATTTCCATCAGACAGGGCCGTGTGAGACCGTGTTCTCTGCCCCCACTGACTTTTACTCTGTTTTGGATCCAGGACAAAAACATGTGAAAAAGGAGATGACAAAAGAAAATGTAATCAATGTGTTATCAGCAGTGTTGCAGTGCAGCATATGATTGATTATGGGAATAATTTTATAGGTAATAAGTGATACAAGATATTAGGCTGAGATGGTCAGGGAAGAGCTGTGATTTTTATTTGGTATTCAGGTAACTGGTAGGATTCTGAGAGGAGTGATGAAGTGGGAGACATTCTGTAAGAATGTCCTGAAAGTTTTGTGGGGAAGGGAGGTGAGGGGGTAGTATAAGATATGTTTGAAGCAGGAACAGCTACATAGTTAGCAGGACGGAGGGCAAAATAAAAAGGTGGGGTCTCTCGTTAAAAAAACGATTGACAATTTCCAGACCATGACAGCAGAGCATGGGGCCCCAGCGTAGGTTGCCTGCCTTGGTCTGGGGGATGATGAATAAGCCAAACTGACTAGGTTCTACTGAGTTCTACAGATGAGTAGTAAGAGATATGACCAGAAGCACTATCAAAACTTGAAGTTTTCTTTTCTCTGTCTCACTTTTGCCATCCCAAGGCATCCCGGGTTGTTGTTTGGGGCCAGAGCCCTTCTCGTCACCCAGTGACTTGTCCTTCATCTTGAGCATGACACCGAAGACAGTGTGTTATTCTTCTGGACACAATGCAAAGCGTTGTGCACGGCCAACTCCTTCATCTCTACCGATGGCAGGCATTGGCTCTCCAAGGAAAACAAATGATGCAGTTTAGAAAGTACCAGCTGATGCCGTGCCAGCTGGGGACGTGGCGCTCATTAGCATGTTAGTCCACGGTTGTACCAGAACTTCCCTCTTTGGCTGAAATGCCTCGAAGGGATTTATCACTCCAGATAAAAAAGCAAAATAGAAATCACTGTGGAGGTAAAGACAATGTGCATACCTTAAATAAAAAATAATGCTGTCGGGAAAATGGCGCCGATAGACTTGCTTGATGCAGGGTTGCCACAAACCTTCACTTTATAAAAAATGTAGTATCTCTGAAGCACAATAGAGCAAAGTGCAATAAAATGAGGTATATGCCTGTCTTTGCCTACTATGTGGGTGGTTACAGAGAATAGTAATAAAATAATACAGACTTGATGAAGATGTACACCTTTTCTTTGGCAAAGAGTTCAGATTCCCTTTATCCACACTTCTTCTTTAATCCCTACCACACCCACCCTGGTCCAGCGGGGTAATGTCTCAGTTTTACTTCTCTGGGCAATAAACACATTTCCTCTTGGCATGATTTAGCTTTTTAGCTTGAGATGATTGTAGACTCCCAGGCAGTTGTAAGAAATAATAGAGATCTTATGTACCCTTTATCCAGTTTTCCTCAATGATAACGTCTCGCAAAGCTGTAGTACAACATCCCAACCAAGACGTTGGCATTGGTTCAGCCCCCTGATCTGGTTCAGATTTCTCCACTTTCACCTGTATTTATTTGTGTCTGTATGTCCAGTTCTGTGCAATTTTATCAAATGTGTAGATTCATGTATCACGACCACAGTCAAGATTCTGAAGTCCCGTCACCACAAGGATCCCTCATGTTGACCTTTTATAACCATTCACTGGCCCCCCCGCCCCCATCATCCTTAATGCTTGGCAACCATTAATCTGTTCTCCATTTCCATAATTTTGTTATTTCAAGACACATAATGTAATCATACAGTATGTAACCTTTTAGGATTGGCTTTTTTTTCACTCAGCTTAATTCCTTGCTTATTAATCCAGATTGTTGTATCAATAGGTTGTTCCTTTATACTGCTGAGTAGTGTTCCATGGTGGTGATGTACCACAGTTTGTTTAAAAGGTACCTCGGTAGTTTTCATTTTGGGACTATTACAAATAAAGCTGAATGTTCATCGCTAGGCTACCATAACAAAGTACCACAGACTGGATGGCTTAAATAACAGAAATTTATTTTATTGTAATTCTGGAAGTTAGAAGTCTGAGATCAAGGTGTTGGTGGGGTTGGTTTCTTCTTTCTGTCTCTTTGGCTTGTAGATTTCCATCTTCTCCCTGTGTCATCATATGGTCTTCCCTCTGTGTGTATCTGTGTCCAAATTTCTCTTCTTATTAGAGCAGCAGTCACATTGGATTAAGGCCTACCCCAATAACTTAATGTAACCTTAATTACCTCTTTAAGGACACCATCTCCAAATACAGTCATATATTGAGATGTTGGGGGTTAGAACTTCAACAATGAATTTAGAAATAGGTAGAACTCAAGTCAGCCCATAACATTCATGTACAGGTTTTTCTGTGAATGTCAGTTTTCATTTCACTGAGATAAATGCCCAAGAGTACAATTTCTGGGTTGTATGGTAATTGCATATTTAATTTTTTTTTTTAAACTACCCAGCTGTGTCACAGCGTGGCTGATTTACATTCCCACCAACAAGGTATGAATGATTCAGTTTCTCTGCATTCTCAGCAGCATTTGGTATTGTCACTATTTTCCATTTTAGCCATTCTGATAAATGTGTTGTGGTTTTAATTCGCATTTCCCTTATTGTAAATGATGTTGAACATCTTTTCATGTGCTTGTTTGCCATCTTTTATTTCCCCTTTGGAGAAAAGTCTGTTCATGTCTCTTGCCCATTTTAAAATTGTGGCTTGTTTGTTTTCTTACCATGGACTTTGGGAAGCTCTTTACATATTCTAGATACTAATTCATTTTCAAATATGTGGTTTGCAAATCACAGACATGTAGCTTATCTTGTTACCCTCTTAACAGAGTCTTTCACAGAACAAATGTTTTAATTTTGATAAAGTCCAATTTATCAGTTTTTTCTCCTACGTGACTGTGCTTTTAGTTTAAGCCTAAGAACTCTGCCTAGCCCTAGGCCCCAAAGATTTTATTCTGTTTAAAAAAAAAGGAAACTCTTATAGTTTTATGTTTCACATTTAAACCTATGGTCCATCTTAACTTAATTTTGGTATAAGATGTGAGGTTTAGGTTAAAGTTGATTTTTCTGCCTATGGATGTCCAGTTATTCCAGCACCATTTGTTGAAAAGGCTCCCCTTCCTCTGTCAAATTACTTTTACAGGCATACCTTGTCTTATTGCACTTTGCTTTATTGTGCTTCACAGATACTGTGTTTTTTACAGATTGAAGCTTTATATCAGTCCTGCATTGTCAGATGATTTTTTAGCAATAAAGTATTTTGAAATTAAGGTATATACACTGTGTTTTTAGAACTAATGCTATTGCACACTGTAGGCTACAGTATAGTGTGAACATAACTTTTATATGCACTGGGAAACCAAAAAATATGTGTGACTTGCTTTATTGTGATATTCGCTTTATTGCAGTGGTCTGGAACTGAATCTGCAATATCTCTGAGGTCTGCCTGTGCACTGTTGTCAGGTCCCTGCTGGACATATTTTTGTGTCTATTTCTGGATGTATTTTTGTGTTTCTACTCTATTCCTTTGATGGATGTGTGTGTTCCTCTGCTGATATCATACTGTCTTGATTACTGTAGCAGTATAGTAAGTCTTGATAACCAGTAGAGTGATTCCTCCTATTATATTATTCTTTTTTTTTTCTAAGATTGTTTTAGCTATGGTAGATCCTATGCCTTTTAATGAAAATTTTAGAATAAGCTTATTTATGTCTACAAAAAAAACTTGTTAGGGTTTTGATGGTAGTTGCATTAGATCAATTTGGAAAGAATTGACATCTTTACTATGTTGAGTCTTCCAGCCCATGAAAATGATATGTCTCTTTATTTACTTAGATCTTCTTTGATTTCTTTCACCAGCATTTTGCAATTTTCAGCATAAAAATCCCATACATGTTTTGTTAGGTACATACCTAAATATTTCATTTGCTCTGGAGAGATTATAAATGGTATTGTGTTTTTAGTTTTGGTTACTACAAGCTCTTTGTTAGCATATAGAAATGCAATTGATATTTGTGTGTTGATCTTGCTTCTAGCTTTGTTGAGTTTATTTCCAAGAGGTTTTTTTTTTTTTTTTTTTTTTGGTAGTTTCCTTGGGAATTTCTACATAGTAAATCATGTCATATGTAAATTGGGAGAGTTTTATTTTTTCCTTTCCAATCCAGATTTATTTCCTTTTCTTGCCATATTGAGCTGGCTAGAACTTCAACTACTATGTTGAGTAAAAGTGCTGAGAGCAGACCTCCTTGACTTTTTCCTGGTCTCAGAGGGAAAGCATCTAGATTTTCACCATTAAGTATGATGTTTGCTGTAGATTTTTTGTAGGTACTCATTATCAATCTGAGGAAGTTTCTCTTTGCTTCTAACATGCTGAGAGTTTTTGTCATGAATGGGTGTTGGATTTTGTCAAATGCTTTTTTTTTTGCATCAATTTATATGATTTTTCTTTTTTTGTCTGTTTATATAGTGGATTACATTGATTGATTTTTCAAATGTCAGACCAGCTTTGTACACCTGGAATAAATCCTACTTGGTCATGGTGTATAATTCTTTCTATACACTGTTAGATTCAGTTTGCTAATATTTTCTTGATGATTTTTGTGACTAAATTCACAAGAGATATTGTTCTATATTATTTTTTCTTTTTTATACTATCATTGTCTGGTTTTGGTAACAGGATAATACTGGCCTCTTAAAATGAGCTGAGAGTTGTTCCCTCAATTTCTGTTTTTTGGAATAGATTGTATAAAATCAGTGTTAATTCTTTAAATATTTGGTAGAATTCTCCAGTGAAACCATCTGGGCCTGGTGATTCCTTTTTGGGGAGGTTTTTACCTTATGAATTAAATTCTTCAATAGTTATAGAGCTATTCAGATTCTCTCTTTTGTATTGGTTGAGTTGTGGTAGTTTGTGGTTTTTGAAGAACTGGTCCATTTCATCTAAGATTCCTTGCCTTTTTTATGACATCATGACTTCTCTGTATTTGAAGAACTTCCTTTAGCCATTCTTTAAGGGTAGGTCTTCTCGCAACACATTGTTTTAGTTTTCCTTCATGTGAGAATGACTTTATTTATCTATCATTCCCGAAGGATAGTTTTGCTGGATAAAGAATTTGCAGTTGACAGTTCTTTTCTTTCAACACTTTTTTCTGGCCTCCATGGTTTCAGATGAGTATCCAAACTGGTGTTTCCTTATAGGTAATCTATTGTTTCTCTCTAGCTACTTTCAAGATTTTTCTTGGTATAAGTTTTGAGAAGTTTATGATGTGTTTTGGTGTGGATTTCTTTGAGTTTATCTTCTTGGGAAATCATTGGTTTTTCGATTTGTAAATTTATGTCTTTCACCAAATTTGGGATGTTTTCAGCCATTATTTCTTAAAATACTCTTTCAATTCACTCTCTTTCTCCTGTTCTTCTAGGACTCCAAAAAATACAATGGTTGGACCTTTCCTTATTGTCCCACAGGTGCTTGAGGCTCTGTTAATTTTTTTTTTCAGTTTATTTTTCTCTCTGTTGTTCAGACGGGGTAAACTTTATTGTTCTGTCCTTATGTTCGCTGATTCTTTCCTCTGTTGTCCCCACTTTATTACTGAGCCCATCCACTGCGATTTTTATTTCTGTTATTATATTTTTCAGTTCATTTAAGAAAAATTTTAGTTGCTTGTTGAAGCATTTTTATCATGGCTGCTTTAAAATCCTTGTCAGATAATCCCAACATCTTATTTATCTCACTGTTGGTTGGTGCCAGTTGATAGTTTTTTTTATCACCCAAGTTGTGATTTTCTTGGTTCTTGGTCTGATGAGTGATTTTTTCCATTGTATTCTGGATATTTTGGCTATTATGTCAGGAGTTTCTAAATTCTATTTAAATCTTTTATTCTGGAAGGCAGTCATACTGTTTAGGTTTAGAACACAGATCCTGGCCTACTTTTGTGGGCTGTGGTTCGTTCCATTGGTAATTTAATTTTGAAGCCTGCTTAATGTATCTGGTGCCACTCGGGCTCACGTTGGTCCCTGCTGGTGCTGCCTGAGGGGACGGAAGTAGCCAGGAACCCTTGCACCTCCAGATGGGGGAAGAGTATCTCTGGCTTGTAGGGACAGTGACTCTTCCTGTGCCTGGCTGTTTGTTGTGTTGAGATTCACATTACTGGTATTGCCCAGATGCCCAGTGTCTCTTGATGGGGAAGGGTGTCTCCAGTCCATGGAAACAGAGGCTTGATATTGTTGTGGGGAAGGTCCCTCTAACCTGTGCTGCCTGGCTCCCTGGTCCCTCTAGGTGGAGAGGGGAATCTTGGGGGTATTCCAGGTACTTTTTGTGGTGGAATTGCCCTTGTTGGAGCCACCTCCCCCTTCCCCCTATGTTTCTCTGTAGAGGTTGGTATTCTCACTTGACTGGGAGGAGAAGGCTTCCACTGGCCGCTTACTGTCAGCAGGGGTTCCCATCAGTCCCCCTTGCTTGGCTCACGTGGTATTGTCAGCAGTACTCCCTTTCGACTCAGGGGAGGAATGCACCTACCTGCGCTGCCTTCTGTTGCTAGGTGGAGAATCAGGAAATGCCAGGCCTGGGCCGCCTTCTGCTTTTGGGCAGGAGATCCTAAGGCACCATGCTGCTCTGTTGTTCCTTCAGTCCTAGGGTCCCTAACCATCTACCTTCCTCTGCCTTCCACCTTTCAGAATTCTGCCTTGGTTGACTTTTGCTTTGTTTCCAGGGTTTATAGTTGTACTTAGGTGGAAGGGGCACAGAGAAAAGAGTCCATGCCATGTTGATCAGACTCATATATTTTTTGTTTAGCTTTCGTTCGCTTTCTGTATATGTTTTTCCCCCCTTTTGCTTGAAAAGCTTTGAGAGTTACCCTGCAAGCAAGCAGTATCCTTTAGCTCTTGGGTACAGATGTATCTGACCAAGGTAAAAACTCCAGTAGAATTGATTTTGCTGGTGTGTATTCATTTAATTCTAAAAATGTGGAGACAAAAGTCTAAGCTCACATACATAGAGAAAAAAGGGGAGGGAGGTGCTGCAGCCCCTCTGTGGGAACGTGGGGCTAAGCTAGCATGCCCTTTGCTCTGTGGCACCATGCCTGTGGTCAGTGCTTGTCCTGCCTGAAGGGGAGGGTTGTGGCCATCTGGTCTCCCAGTTTCAATCACTTGCAGCAGTGCCCAGTAGCCCTCAGCCAGGGGACTATCTTTGGATTATCTCAAAGTAATTCTTATACTTTGGGCACTGAAAAAGCATGGAAAAAATGTGGAAATCACTTTAAGATTAGTGGGAATTAGTGGAGAAGTAGATGAGATCTCTACCTGATGGCCGTTTTTTTTTTTTTTTTTTTTTTTTTTCAAAAAAGGGTACTTGCATCGCTTTCTGCTCAGAAAGATAAACCAGCACCAAATTTGTCTTCTCAGGCAAGATGTGTTCCATTAGTAAGACCAGTTCCATTATACACTGTACTATAAAGGAAGTAATTTCATTCATCCTCCTTATCTCAGATCCTTTTTCAAAAAAAAATTAATTTATTTTATTTATTTATTTTTGGCTGCATTGGGTCTTCGTTGCTGTGTGTGGGCTTTCTCTAGTTGCGGCGAATGGGGGCTACTCTTTGTTGTGGTGTGTGGGCTTCTCATTGTGGTGGCTTCTTTTGTTGCGGAGTACGGGCTCTAGACGTGAGGGCTTCAGTAGTTGTGGCACATGGGCTCAGTAGTTGTGGCTCATGGCTCTAGAGCACAGGCTCAGTAGTTGTAGCACACGGGCTTAGTTGCTCTGCAGCATGTGAGATCTTCCCGGACCAGGGCTTGAACCCATGTCCCCTGCATTGGCAGGCGGATTCTCAACCACTGCACCACCAGGGAAGCCCCAGGTCCTTTCTCTAATGATGAAAGGACAGGGAGATGAGAGAGGCCTGGATTGCCTCTGGGTCCTGGAATGGTTTGGGTCAAGTAAGGCACTTTTGGATCATTTTTGCATTGTACCCAGAATTGGAATGTTGTGCTTAATTATTCTGACGTAAGAAGTTGTTGACCATCCCTAACTTTGCAGAAGTCAATGGAACTGAAGATTCCTTAAGGAAAGAATTTGAAATATATTGATTCTGGTTCTACTCATTTAATGACTAAACAATTAATGAATTCCTGGTTAAGTTCCTGTATTTTCTGTTTTATATGACTCATATTTTCATTGGACAAGTGAAAATGTGTTTGATACTAACACACGTGGGTGAACATATAGTCAATTTAAATGTTTTACAAACTAACATTTGGTTGTCCTTCATGCAGAAATACTAAGCATCAGCTACGTTTAAGCTACTTAAACATTTTCTAAATATCTAGCACTATGTTTTCAAAATCTTAACTGCCATCTGAGCCTCCTGGGCCTCCCATTTCTCTCTGCGGTGGGTCTTGTTTGTCCCACACTGAGGCCCCTCACACTTTGGGGGGGAAACTACCTTTTCGATAGGACCTGGGTCTGAGTTCAGGGTCGTTTTTTTTTTTTTTTTTTTTTTTGCGGTAGGCGGTCCTCTCACTGTTGTGGCCTCTCCCGTTGCGGAGCACAGGCTCCGTTCGCGCAGGCTCCGTTCGCGCAGGCTCAGCGGCCATGGCTCACGGGCCCAGCCGCTCCGCGGCGTGTGGGATCCTCCCGGACCGGGGCACGAACCCGTGTCCCCTGCATTGGCAGGCAGACTCTCCACCACTGCGCCACCAGGGAAGCCCCACGGGTCGGTTTTGAATCCGGTTCCACTGTTGACAAACTTGGGGCCTTGGGTAAGTGACCTCACCTCTGCTTCTCGGTTGCCTCGTTGACACCCTGGGGGAATAGAGCATTCTGTGGCCAGGTCTTGTGAGTATGAAATGGAACAGTGGATGCAAAGCACTGAGAACAATATCTTGCTGCTAGCAAACACGTAGGAGATGTTAGCTTTTCCTGTGGTATGTGGTTATTGTTATTGTGAAACCAAAAGAAAGTAGGTATGACTGCGGGAATGAAAGACTTAAAGGTAAGACCACCTTGGAATTGTTATCCGTCATCAGGATCTTTATTAGGCATCTGGATGCCTAATAAAAATGGCATGCGTTAATGTTTAGTTTGATGCTGCGTTGCTCTGGGGGGGTGAACAGTCTCGCTCTGTTTGCTGTTTTCTGCCACATCTGATGCTCCCCCTTCCCCCTCCCTCCCCAAGGTGGGAATTCTCTTCAGCCTCTCGTTATTATGTTCTTCATAATAACAGTCAGATTAGCTATTGAACACACAAAATCCCCATCTAATCTGTTTCTAAAAGGTACGGCTTTAAAAATAGTGAGCTTTTATGATGGTTAATTTTGTTGTACTTTGTTATTAAGAGAAGATGATGTTAATACCTAATGAGTAATGAAAAATCAATTAAATGCATTTAGGGAAATTAAAGTGCTGACAAATTTATAATGGCTCTTCTGGTTGTTAAATAGGATTGACATGGATCAAGAATTGGTGGTGGACAGAAATTTGTTGAATTTACTGAAATCTATTTCCATTAAAATGACAGCTGTGTAGAAGAGCCGTCATCACCAGGCATTTAGTTACAGGACCCAGGAGTGTGAAGGAGAGAACTAATCAAATAAGACAACTCGTACTTAATTTTAATTAGGTAAATTCCCCTTCATGTTTTAATCACGTAAACTCAGTCACAGATGGTGTGGAAGCCAGTGGCAGCCATCTTATTGTCTCACTGGTTTCTTTTTCTAAGTTACTTAAAAAAAAAATTAGTTCTAGACTTGACTTTTGTACTTGATTAATGCATTCTGAATTAACCTTGTTCATGAAAATAGTTTCAGTATTTGAAATTTCGTCTACTAATCTCCTACAAATCATGTTTACAAAAATATACTGAAAAATCATAGTACAATTTGCAATGAAAAACAGCATCTGATGTGAGAGACTTATATCAGCGAAGTTGTTTAGTTGGTAAAATAACAGTAGATCTAGAATATGATTTCCGAAGACCATTAAGGCCTTTGTAGTTTTGTGTGTGCTGTTTGTTGTATATTCGTTCGTTTGTTTTTGCAATATGGATGTAAATGGGATTTTGATCTTTGTTGGTTTATTAGTTTCTTGTTTTACTAAGATATTGGGGGCAGGAAGGTACCAGATAATCGAGATTTTGTTATACTTGTGAGATATAACTAGGTGTTATAGTGTTTATAGTCATGAGATTTTCTTCTATTTAAATGTACAGCATGTATAGCATAAAATTATTTTTTAGTTGATGCAAATAGAAGAATAATTTATGAATTTTGCAGCAGCCTGAGATTTTATGTAATAAATATTTTTTATGTATTACTGTCTGAAAAATATTGTGCTAAATCAGCACAAGGAAGATACAAAGATGTATTTTTTTAAGGCTCTACTTTTAAGTTCTCTGTAATGGAGAGACAGACAGATAAACAGTAATACAAAGCACTTGGAATAGGAAATCCGTTCCACACAGAGGTAAAATGGTTTCAAGAGAAAAATCTGAGAAGTCCTGAAACTTGACATTTGAGCTTGGCCTGAAATAAGGATTTTGATGAGTAGGAAATAGATGGGATGGTCCTTCCAGGCTGAGATTCAGCCCCGCATGAGCAGAGGTGTGGAGAGAGAGAGCCCATACTGCATTCGAGGAGCAGTGGGAGAACTTGGTAAATATAGGTGATGGGAGAGAGCTTTATTTCGTAGGAAATGAGTCTGGACACTCACATTTATTCACTCGACAACAGACCCTTGGGTACCTTCTGGGTGCCAGGTGTGTGCCAGCTGCTTGGGCTACGAAGGTGGTCACGGTGGGAGCTGAGTCTGGAGGGGAAGCGCAGGGTCTGGCCGCTGGGGAGGTGAGGGCACTGCCGTGGAGCGTGTACGTTTTTGGGAGCCGTCGTGTGCTTTGAGGAGGAGAGTTCTCTGCTCTGACGAGAGCTTAGGAAGCAATGTCTGGTGAACCGTGGAGGGGAAGGTGGGGTGGAGGAGGGGGAAGCAGAGGCAGCGAGGCTGCAGCAGGGCGGGGGGCGGAGGGGCCACAGCATCACCCGGGGTGCGCTGAGACCGCGAAGGCCCAGCTCAGCCGAGAGCCGCCTCTTCTTTCTGTGCGAACCTTTCCAAGAAAAGAATGTTTATGGGCTGCGATCTTTAACTTTTCTTCTTTAGAATAACTTGTTTAGCCTGATGTAGTAAAAATAGGTGCGTTTATAACTGAAATTATGTATGAAATGGAAGGCTGTCTTTGAGAAAACTGGCGCGGTGTTTTATCCACTCAAATGCGGCTGTCCAGGTGTAACTGATCAGCAGTTTTCTCATCATTTACCCTGAAGGCAGCTGAGGGCTGGGTGGGTTGACTCAGCACATGGAGAATATTGGCTGGTGGGTGGAGCCCCGGCCTGCCTTGCTCTCTCCCTTTGGGGCCAGGAATAGGAGCCAGGCACGGTTCTCCATAGAACTTCTGGTTTCCTTCCTGGTGAAATTCAGTGTTGGGTCTCTCCGTTTTCATATGGAGGGGCCACAGCATCACCCAGGGTGCACTGAGATTGTGAAGGCCCAGCTCAGCCGAGAGCCGCCTCTTTTTTCTCTGCGAACCTTTCCAAGAAAAAAATGTTTATGGGCTGTGATCTTTAACTTTTCTTCTTTAGAATAACTTGTTTAGCCTGATGTAGTAAAAATAGGTGCGTTTATAACTGAAATTATGTATGAAATGGAAGGCTGTCTTTGAGAAAACTGGCGTGGTGCTTTATCCACGCAAATGCGGCTGTCCAGGTGTAACTGATCAGCAGTTTTCTCATCATTTACCCTGAAGGCAGCTGAGGGCTGGGTGGGTTGACTCAGCACGTGGAGAATATTGGCTGGTGGGTGGAGCCCCGCCTGCCTTGCTCTCTCCCTTTGGGGCCAGGAATAGGAGCCAGGCACGGTTCTCCATAGAACTTCTGGTTTCCTTCCTGGTGAGATTCATTGTTGGGTCTCTCCGTTTTCATATGAACCAAAGGTGGAGTGGAAGTGCATAGAAGAACTCCGTGTGCAGAGAAGTGGTCGTCAACTTCACAAAGAAGAACATCTCACATACCTAAGGTATTTTAGTCCCTCAGGCATTCATAGGTTTTAATAAGACCAGCGATTTTTAGTTTAGTTCAGCCGTTGGTTTTTGAGTACCTGCTTTGTTCCCCTGGTAGAATTCCACCTGGAACATTGACTGTAGTGGAGTGGGATCTGGAACATCTTAAACTGGTTGGACACAGTTAACGGTGGCCAGTGTTAACTCCAGTGCCCCTGGCGGGGGGCACTCTTGTTAGGAACCATAAGGTACTTATGGGATTGGGGTGGGTGCGCCCAGGGGCTATAGTTGACTGAGAAAAGTATAAAGGTAATTGCAGTAACTCCTGCTACTGGGGCTGAGACTCACTGCCTTTTTATAGCTGTTTGTTTTAGAAGAATTAGAACAGTCAGGTAGGCAGACCTGGAGTCCAGTGGACCTGGTCCTGGTTTTAACTGGCTGTTCTGTGACTTTGGACAAGGTATTCGTGGTAGATTGAATACTTGAGTCCCCTTTTTCGCCCCCTGTTATGGCATCATACTTCACACTGTGGCCGTGGTGCCTAGTTGGGGAGCACACTCCTCCTGGCCTTGATGTTGGGCGTGGCCGTGTGACTCGCCATGTGACTCGCCTTGGCTGGTGAGTCTGAACATCAGCGAAGGGGGCGCAGGTGGAGGGGACGCAGGTGGAGGCTTGAACGGGCTCTGTGCTGGGCTCAAGCTCAGGGGGTCCTCACTGAGAAGAAGTGCCCTGGAGTTGCCACCCCCATGGCCGAGAGACCCGGAACAGACCCGAACCCCCCTGGACCCGGTGCCTCAGTGAACGTGCAGACGTGTGCCCTGGACGATGAATGGGGTCACGAGCCACTGGGATCTGGGGTTTTGTTCTGTGGTGTCGGTGTGGCAATAGAGAACCAACACTCCGTGCTGCGTCCTCTCCTGTAATCTGGTCAGTACAGTGCTTGACTCCTAGTAAGCAGGCAATACATACATTGTAGCTGGTTTTAATACTTAAAGTATGAGATACAAATCAGTGCGTATCTTCAGCACAGTGGGAAATTAACCAAGTAAAGAGGAAGGAGGTAAGGCTGTAACATTGTTTTGTGCGTTTACTGTAAACTCCTTATGGTTCTGGGTGCTTTATGTTTACTCATTTTTACTCATTACTCAATGTATGTATTAGCGTTCTGCAGAGAAATGAGCTAGCAGGATGTGTGTGTGTGTGTGTGTGTGTATGTGTATGTGTACGTATGTATGTATGTATGTATGTCCTCTCCCTCCCTCCCTCCCTCTCTCTCTTTCGACTGATTTACTTATTTCATGGGATTGGCTCAGGATAGCGGGGACTGGCAGGTCTGAAATCTGTAGGGCAGGCTGTCAGGCTGGAAACTCCGGCAGGGTTTCTATGTTGCAGTCTTGAGACAGAATTCCTTCCTTGTTGGGAAATTTCATTCTTTGCCCTGAAGTCCTTCAGCTGATTGGGTGAGGCCCACCCACATTACTGCTTTACTTAAAATCACTGATTATAAATGTTAATCACATCTAAGAAAGGCCTTTACAGCAACATCTAGACTGACTTGTATTTGGCCAAACATCTGGGCACCATAGCCCAGCCAAGGTGACACGCAAGATTAACCACCACAAACATGTGTTTATGATATTTCTGCTGTGTGATTGGGCTGGGCACACAGAGATGAAACAGAATAGACCTGGTGGCCGCCCACATGGCGTCCACCATCCAATGCCTGTTACCTTGTTTTTTACTGTTGCAGTAACTCTGTAAAGATGTGCCCTATTTTCCACCATATAGCAAATGAGGAAGCCAAGGCTCAGGTAGTAAGTCATTTAAGGATCTTACTGTGTCCCTTCCCTATGCTGCCCCTGATGGGAGATGTTTCCCAGATGATGGTGGCCACGGTTCTGGGAGATGCAGCTTGTTTATACGGGGATTCTCTGGCAGAAAGTAACTCATGATTCCTTGACTTCAGGCCTGGATTCCTGAAATTACCTGAAATGGGAAGTTATTGATGTAAATTTTAACCGCAGCAAACATTGAAGGCTTTTATGAGTGCACATTTTATATTATCAGATGACAGTTCCCAGGAGTGGAATTAACAGAATTAGACCCCAGATTCTACCAAGTACCATGATTAAGTTAAGATGCTTGCTGGAAAATGAAATAAATCTGTCACACATGCCTGTAAACGATAGATTAATTGCGCACAAAAGTCAGCCTGACGTTGTCCCTGATGGAGGTGTTGACTGTTGGTGTTTATTCCGTGTCGCTCTCCTATCGCATCCTGGTTTTGTGTGTGTCCTCCCTCTGTGTACTCATTAATTGGTTTTCTGTGTTAGTGTTCTTGTGTCTGTTTTCCAGTTTATGCTTCTAAAGAGAAGGATCCTTTCTGTTTCACTCACCATTGTACCGTAAGGATACAGGGGCTGTTTTTTTTTTTTTTTTTTTTTTTTTGTGGTATCTCCAAATCCCTTCTTTTATTTTTTTTTATTTTATTTATTTTTTTTTCTTTTCCTTTTTTTTTTTTTTTATTAGTTTCTGCTTTATAACAAAGTGAATCAGTCATACATATACATCTGTTCCCACATCCCCTCCCTCATGCATCCCCCTCCCTCCCACCCTCCCCATCCCATCCCTCCAGGCGGTCACAAAGCACCGAGCTGATCTCCCTGTGCTCTGCGGCTGCTTCCCACTATCTATCTACCTTACGTTTGGTAGTGTATATATGTCCATGCCTCTCTTTCCCTTTGTCACAGCTTACCCTTCCCCTTCCCCATATCCTCAAGTCCATTCTCAAGTAGGTCTGTGTCTTTATTCCCGTTTTACCCCTAGGTTCTTCATGACATTTTTTTTTTTTAAATTCCATATATATGTGTTAGCATACGGTATTTGTCTTTCTCTTTCTGACTTACTTCACTCTGTATGACAGACTCTAGGTCTATCCACCTCATTACAAATAGCTCAGTTTCGTTTCTTTTTATGGCTGAGTAATATTCCATTGTATATATGTGCCACATCTTCTTTATCCATTCATCCGATGATGGACACTTAGGTTGTTTCCAGCTCCGGGCTATTGTGAATAGAGCTGCAATGAACATTTTGGTACATGTCTCTTTTTGAATTATGGTTTTCTCAGGGTATATGCCTAGTAGTGGGATTGCTGGGTCATATGGTAGTTCTATTTGTAGTTTTTTAAGGAACCTCCATACTGTTCTCCATAGTGGCTGTACCAATTCACATTCCCACCAGCAGTGCAAGAGTGTTCCCTTTTCTCCACACCCTCTCCAGCATTTATTGTTTCTAGATTTCTTGATGATGGCCATTCTGACTGGTGTGAGATGATATCTCATTGTAGTTTTGATTTGCATTTCTCTAATGATTAATGATGTTGAGCATTCTTTCATGTGTTTGTTGGCAGTCTGTATATCTTCTTTGGAGAAATGCCTATTTAAGTCTTCTGCCCATTTTTGGATTGGGTTGTTTGTTTTTTTGCTATTGAGCTGCATGAGCTGTTTATAAATTTTGGAGATTAATCCTTTGTCAGTTGCTTCATTTGCAAATATTTTCTCCCATTTTGAGGGTTGTCTTTTGGTCTTGTTTATGGTTTCCTTTGCTGTGCAAAAGCTTTGAAGTTTCATTAGGTCCCATTTGTTTATCTTTGTTTTTATTTCCATTTCTCTAGGAGGTGGGTCCAAAAGGATCTTGCTGTGATTTATGTCATAGAGTGTTCTACCTATGTTTTCCTCTAGGAGTTTGATAGTTTCTGGCCTTACATTTAGGTCTTTAATCCATTTTGAGCTTATTTTTGTGTATGGTGTTAGGGAATGATCTAATCTCATACTTTTACATGTCCCTGTCCAGTTTTCCCAGCACCACTTATTGAAGAGGCTGTCCTTTCTCCACTGTACATTCCTGCCTCCTTTATCAAAGATAAGTTGGCCATATGTGCGTGGGTTTATCTCTGGGCTTTCTATCCTGATCCACTGATCTATCTTTCTGTTTTTATGCCAGTACCACACTGTCTTAATTACTGTAGCTTTGTAGTATAGTCTGAAGTCAGGCAGCCTGATTCCTCCAGCTCCGTTTTTCGTTCTCAAGATTGCTTTGGCTATTTGGGGTCTTTTGTTTTTCCAAACAAATTGTGAAATTTTTTGTTCTACTTCTGTGAAAAATGCCAGTGGTAGTTTGATAGGGATTGCATTGAATCTGTAGATTGCTTTGGGTAGTAGAGTCATTTTCACAATATTGATTCTTCCAATCCAGGAGCATGGTATATCTCTCCATCTATTTATATCATCTTTAATTTCTTTCATCAGTGTCTTATAATTTTCTGCATACAGGTCTTTTGTCTCCTTAGGTAGGTTTATTCCTAGATATTTTATTCTTTTTGTTGCAATGGTAAATGGGAGTGTTTTCTTGATTTCATTTTCAGATTTTTCATCATTAGTGTACAGGAATGCCAGAGATTTCTGTGCATTAATTTTGTATCCTGCTACTTTACCAAATTCATTGATTAGCTCTAGTAGTTTTTCGGTAGCATCTTTAGGATTCTCTATGTATAGTATCATGTCATCTGCAAACAGTGACAGCTTTACTTCTTCTTTTCCAATTTGGATTCCTTTTATTTCCTTTTCTTCTCTGATTGCTGTGGCTAAAACTTCCAAAACTATGTTGAATAAGAGTGGTGAGAGTGGGCAGCCTTGTCTTGTTCCTGATCTTAGTGGAAATGGTTTCAGTTTTTCACCATTGAGGACAATGTTGGCTGTGGGTTTGTCATATATGGCCTTTATTATGTTGAGGAAAGTTCCCTCTATGCCTACTTTCTGCAGGGTTTTTATCATAAATGGGTGTTGAATTTTGTCGAAAGCTTTCTCTGCATCTATTGAGATGATCATATGGTTTTTCTCCTTCAACTTGTTAATATGGTGTATCACATTGATTGATTTGCGTATATTGAAGAATCCTTGCATTCCTGGAATAAACCCCACTTGATCATGGTGTATGATCCTTTTAATGTGCTGTTGGATTCTGTTTGCTAGTATTTTGTTGAGGATTTTTGCATCTATGTTCATCAGTGATATTGGCCTGTAGTTTTCTTTCTTTGTGACATCCTTGCCTGGTTTTGGTATCAAGGTGATGGTGGCCTCGTAGAATGAGTTTGGGAGTGTTCCTTCCTCTGATATTGTTTGGAAGAGTTTGAGAAGGATGGGTGTTAGCTCTTCTCTAAATGTTTGATAGAATTCGCCTGTGAAGCCATCTGGTCCTGGGCTTTTGTTTGATGGAAGATTTTAAATCACAGTTTCAATTTCAGTGCTTGTGATTGGTCTATTCATATTTTCTATTTCTTCCTGAGTCAGTCTTGGTAGGTTGTGCATTTCTAAGAATTTGTCCATTTCTTCCAGGTTGTCCATTTTATTGGCATAGGGTTGCTTATAGTAATCTCTCATGATCTTTTGTATTTCTGCAGTGTCAGTTGTTACTTCTCCTTTTTCATTTCTAATTCTACTGATTTGAGTCTTCTCCCTTCTTTTCTTGATGAGTCTGGCTAATGGTTTGTCAATTTTGTTTATCTTCTCAAAGAACCAGCTTTTAGTTTGGTTGATCTTTGCTATCGTTTCCTTCATTTCTTTTTCATTTATTTCTGATCTGATCTTTATGATTTCTTTCCTTCTGCTAACTTTGGGGGTTTTTTGTTCTTCTTTCTCTAATTGCTTTAGGTGCAGGGTCAGGTTGTTTACTCGAAATGTTTCCTGTTTCTTAAGGTGGGATTGTATTGCTATAAACTTCCCCCTTAGAACTGCTTTTGCTGCGTCCCATAGGTTTTGGGTCGTCGTGTCTCCATTGTCATTTGTTTCTAAGTATTTCTTAATTTCCTCTTTGATTTCTTCAGTGATCACTTCATTATTGAGTAGTGTATTGTTTAGCCTCCATGTGTTTGTATTTTTTACAGATCTTTTCCTGTAATTGATGTCTAGTCTCATAGCATTGTGGTCGGAAAAGATACTTGATACAATTTCAATTTTCTTAAATTTACCAAGGCTTGATTTGTGACCCAAGATATGATCTATCCTGGAGAATGTTCCATGAGCACTTGAGAAAAATGTGTATTCTGTTGTTTTTGGATGGAATGTCCTATAAATATCAACTAAGTCCATCTTGTTTAATGTATCATTTAAAGCTTGTGTTTCCTTATTTATTTTCATTTTGGATGATCTGTCCATTGGTGAAAGTGGGGTGTTAAAGTCCCCTACTATGATTGTGTTACTGTCGATTTCCCCTTTTATGGCTGTTAGTATTTGCCTTATGTATTGAGGTGCTCCTATGTTGGGTGCATAAATATTTACAATTGTTATATCTTCTTCTTGGATCGATCCCTTTATCGTTATGTAGTGTCCTTCTTTGTCTCTTCTAATAGTCTTTATTTTAAAGTCTATTTTGTCTGATATAAGAATTGCTACTCCAGCTTTCTTTTGATTTCCATTTGCATGGAATATCTTTTTCCATCCCCTTACTTTCAATCTGTATGTGTCTCTAGGTCTGAAGTGGGTCTCTTGTAGACAGCATATATATGGGTCTTGTTTTTGTATCCATTCAGCCACTCTGTGTCTTTTGGTGGGAGCATTTAGTCCATTTACATTTAAGGTAATTATTGATATGTATGTTCCTATTCCCATTTCCTTAATGGCTTTGGGTTCGTTATTGTAGGTATAGTCCTTCTGTTGTGTTTCTTGCCTAGAGAAGTTCCTTTAGCATTTGTTGTAAAGCTGGTTTGGTGGTGCTGAACTCTCTCAGCTTTTGCTTGTCTGTAAAGGTTTTAATTTCTCCATCAAATCTGAATGAGATCCTTGCTGGGTAGAGTAATCTTGGTTGCAGGTTTCTCTCCTTCATCACTTTAATTATGTCCTGCCACTCCCTTCTGGCTTGTAGAGTTTCTGCTGAGAGATCAGCTGTTAACCTGATGGGGATTCCCTTGTGTGTTATTTGTTGTTTTTCCCTTGCTGCTTTTAATATGATTTCTTTGTGTTTAATTTTTGACAGTTTGATTAATATGTGTCTTGGCGTATTTCTTCTTGGATTTATTCTGTATGGGACTCTCTGTGCCTCCTGGACTTGATTAACTATTTCCTTTCCCATATTAGGGAAGTTTTCAACTATAATCTCTTCAAATATTTTCTCAGTCCCTTTCTTTTTCTCTTCTTCTTCTGGAACCCCTATAATTCGAATGTTGGTGCGTTTAATGTTGTCCCAGAGGTCTCTGAGACTGTCCTCTGTTCTTTTCATTCTTTTTTCTTTATTTTTCTCTGCATCAGTTATTTCCACTATTTTATCTTCCACCTCACTTATCCGTTCTTCTGCCTCAGTTATTCTGCTATTGATCCCATCTAGAGTATTTTTCATTTCATTTATTGTGTTTTTAATCGATGCTTGATTCATCTTTAGTTCTTCTAGGTCCTTGTTAACTGTTTCTTGCATATTGTCTATTCTATTTCCAAGATTTTGGATCTGGGAAATAGAATCTTGGATCAGCTTTACTATCATTATTCTGAATTCTTTTTCAGGTAGACTGCCTATTACCTCTTCATTTGTTAGGTCTGGTAGGTTTTTATCTTGCTCCTTCACCTGCTGTGTGTTTTTCTGCTTTCTCATTTTGCTTATGTTACTGTGTTTGGGGTCTCCTTTTTGCAGGCTGCAGGTTCGTAGTTCCCGTTGTTTTTGGTGTCTGTCCCCCGTGGCTAAGGTTGTTTCAGTAGGTTGTGTAGGCTTCCTGGTGGGGGGGACTAATGCCTGTGTTCTGGTGGTTGAAGCTCGATCTTGTCTTTCTGGTGGACAGGTCCACGTCTGGTGGTGTGTTTTGGGGTGCCTGTGGCCTTATTATGTTTTTAGGTATCCTCTCTGCTAATGGGTGGGGTTGTGTTCCTGCCTTGCTAGATGCTTGGCATAGGGTGACCAGCACTGTAGCTTGCTGGTCGTTGACTGAAGCTGGGTGCTGGTGTTGAGATGGAGATCCCTGGGAGATTTTCGCTGCTTGATATTATGTGGAGCTGGGAGGTCTCTTGTGGACCCGTGTCCTGAAGTTGGTTCTCCCACTTCAGAGGCACAGCACTAACTCCTGGCTGCAGCGCCAAGAGCCTTTCATCCACCCGGCTCAGAATAACAGTGAGAAAAAGTAGAAAGAAATAATTAGTAGAAGAAAGAAAGAGAGATTGAGAGAAAGGAAGAAGGGAAGTAAGGAAGGAAGGAAGGAAGAAAGAAAGAAAGGAGGGAGGGAGGAAGGATGGAAAGAAAGGAAAGAAAGGAGGGAGGGAGGGAGGAATGAAAGCAAAAGGAAGAGTGAATGGAAGAAGAGAGGGAGGGAGGGAGGAAGGAAAGAAAGAAAGAAAGACAGGAGGGAGGGAGGGAGGGAGGAAGGCAAGAAAAAGAAAGTGGAAAGAAGAAGGGTGGGAGGGAGGGAGGGATGGAGGAAAGAAAAAGAAAGAAGGAAAGGAGGAGCGGAGGGAGGGAGGGAGGAAGGGAAGGGAGGAAAAAAAGAAAGAGCAGGTAAAGTAAAATAGAATAAAGTATGAAATATAGTAGCGTTATTAAAATTAAAAAGTAATTATTGAAAAAAAACACGGACCGAAAGAACCCTGGGACATATGGTGGAAGCAAAGCTATACAGAGAGAATCTTACACAGAAGATTACACATACACATTCACAAAAAGAGAGCAGGGGGAAAAATCAAAAATCTTGCTCTCCAAGTCCACCTCCTCGATTTGGGATAATTCGTTGTAAAAAGAGGAAAAGGGCGAAAAGTCTGAAATCTTGCTAAGTCCACCTCCTTAATTTGAGATAATTCGTTGTAAAAAGAGGAAAAAAAAGGGGGGGAAAGTCTTAAATCTTGTCCTCAAGGTCCACTTCCTCAATTTGGGATGATTCGCTGTCCATTCATGCACTCCACAGACGCAGGGCACATCAAATGGACCGTGGAGCTTTAATCCGCTGCCTCGGAGGCTGCACAGAGAGATTTCCCTGTCTCTGCTCTCACAGCTCCCGGGTCTCAGCCTTGGACCTGGCCCTGCCTCTGCGCGTAGGTCGCCGGAGGGCGTCCGTTCTTCGCTCAGACAGGACGGGTTTAAAGGAGCCGCTGATTCGGGGGCTCTGGCTCACTCAGGCAGAGGGGAGGGAGGGGAATGCCCTCTCCTCGCGCACCAGGCAACAAAAGGGAAAAAAGTCTCTTGCCTCTCCGGTAGCTCCAGACCCTTTCCCCGGACTCCCTCCGGGCTAGCACTAACCCCTTCAGGGTCTCTTCCTGCCGCCAGCCCCAGACCTCTCCCTGCGCTCCGACTGAAAGCCGATACCCGAGCCTCAGCTCCCAGCCCCGCCCGCCCTGGCGGCCGAGCAGACAAGCCTCTCGGGCTGGTGTGTGCCTGAGGGCACCGATCCTCTGTGCCAAAATCTCTCTGCTTTGCCCTCCACACCCCTGTTGCTGTGCTCTCCTCCGCTACTCCGAAGCTTTCCCCCTCCGCCACCTGCAGTCTCCGCCCTCGAAGGGGCTTGTAGTGTGTAGAAACCTTCCCTCCTTCACGGCTCCCTCCCACTGGTGCAGGTCCCGTCCATATCCTATTGTCTCTGTTTATTCTTTTTTTCTTTTGACCTACCCAGGTATGTGGGGAGTTTCTTGCCTTTTGGGGGGTCTGAGGTCTTCTGTCAGCGTTCAGTAGGTGTTCTGTTGGAGTTGTTCCACGTGTAGATGAATTTCTGATGTATCTGTGGGGAGGAAGGTGATCTCCGCGTCTTACTCTTCCGCCATCTTCCTCCGGCCCAGGGGCTGTTTAATGCTGACAATAACAGCCCATCCTTGTGGTGAATGTATTATGTGATTTGCTTTTCTTAAACTTTACTTTTATATTGAGTTATAGCTTACATACACAGATCTTAAATGTATAGTGCAATGAATTTGCACATATGTATGTCTGTGTAACCACAGTCCACCTCAAGGTATAGAATATTTCCAGGACTCCAGTGGGTGTGCTCCTGCCCAGCCCTTCCATACTCCAAGGTAACACTGTTCTATCACCATAGAAGCTTTTTGCCTGTGCTTGAACTTTGTGTAAATGGAATCACAGGGTTTGTTCTCCTGTGTGACTTCTTTAGCTGTGCATTATGTCTGTAGCATATGACATTCGGAGTTTTTTCTTCGTTGCTGTGAGATATTCTATTTATGGATAATCTGCACTTTATCCATTTGCTGTTGAGGGACATTTGGATCATTTACAGTTTTTTTGGCTATTACGGATAATACTGTTACGAACATTTCTGTACATAATTTTTTGTACTCATTTCTCTTCATATAGACTCAGGAGTGAAATTGCTGAGTTGTACAGTTTAGTTTTAGGAGAGACTGCCAAACAGGTTTTGAAAGTGGTGGCACCAACTTACCCTCCCACTGATGGTGCGTGATCGTTCCAGTTGCTCCGCATCCTCACCATCACTTGCTCTGTATTTGGTTTTAAAATACTTCGTTTTGGTTTTAAGAGAACTTGAAGAGATTTATGGAGTTGTATAAGCAACTCTGCTGACAGCAATAATGATCACGTGCTGTCTCCGTTTGATTAGCTTATTGAATTTTATGCTGTTCCTGGCAAGCCCTTTGTGTAAATTTCCACAGATTATTCTCTGATGACCCCTTGTAACGTTCCAAATGTTTGGATGCTGAGGCCGAGTTGACGTGCTTATAATTGCATTTGCTTTTCTTCTGGGTGGTGTCTCAAGACCAGACATGATTGCTGAGGCCGGATTTTGTATTAGGGAAGTAAAGAGAGCTGCTCCGACTCGGCATTGCTTCTCCCTGTGTTCCCTAAGCCCCCGAGGGAGACTTTGTTAGGTGTTGTGCTGTTCCCTAATTCTGTGCTGTCGGCAGGAAAACAGGTGGAGCACACGGCACCCCTGTCAGCTCCAGCCCCGCCTGCGAGCCTGAAAGTCAACTTGATTTTTTTTAGGTGATTTTTTTTCCCTTTTACAATTGTAATATGGGTTTCCCTTGGCTACACGTTTTACTTGGAGATAAAAATGATTTCTCTGACTTCTGTCCTGACCTAGTTTTTGCCTCCAAACGTGCTTGTTATCTCCAGGAGTCTTTAGGGATGTCTGACTCACAGCTGAGAAAGTGGTGGTGTGGCTTTCTCCCTTTCCTTGGCGCCTGTGCCTTTTGATGAGCTGCTGCTGGAGGCCTTGGGTGCCCAGTGTGGCCCATGCGAAGGGAGAGCGCACTGTCCTGGGGACCAGGGTACCGACCCACGCCTGGCTTTCCCTTCGCCTCCCGCCCTGCTGAGACTCTGTCCCGCCCCACAGTGTTGGTGGAGGGGGTGTGCCGAGTGCTCGGCTGATCTTTCCCTCATCAGATGTCCACCTGTGGCCCCGGAGGCTTTGGAAACCTGAAGGCCAAGGATTGACCCGGTTGTCTCTGCTTTCTTCTGGGACAGCGATCCTGAGGAGATGGTGCTGAATGCCCGGCTGCCTGAGTGGGGACCCTGTGCCGGAGGGAAGAGTGGAGAAGGAAGAGGGGGCCCATCTGTAAATATTTCAGAGTGGCATGTGACTTCACCTGCTTGGCAGTTCTAGTTCGCTCCTTTGTGCTATAAGAATATGACATGACTCTCTATATCTATGTGGTATATAGATATATATCCCCATACGGGGGGCTGTTAAAGGAGTTGGGGGGGAATAGGAGCAGAGTTTGAGTTGAAGGAGAATTGAGGGGATCAGATCTTGTGGCTTTAGACCAGAGGAACAGAGTGGGTGCCCAGGAGGAGGAAGGCAGTCAAGCCACTGGATGGACTCCCAAGGTCACATCATCATGGCGCCAAGCTGCATGTTCTGGCTGTTTGGGGCAGTGAAGGCAGATGCAGCGTGCCCTGGGAGAGCAGCCTAGAGTGAGCCTGGGTGCAGGAGGCAGCTGCCTTCTCCGTGGCTGCAGGGTTTGGCTTCCGATTGAGGGGCATCGGAGGCTCCTGTGGCCTATGGGGCCAGTACTTGGGTCGGCTAATCCCTAGGAGAGAAGGCAAGGGCTTGGACTGTGTTCTGGGGAGAAGGCATCGAGTTGGGATGGCCCGGGGCCTTAGCCACCTTATTCCTTTAAAAGAAAAGCAACTTTGGTGGATGCCTAACCACTGACCCACACCTCCGTGTTTATCCAATGGTCCCGTATTCCCAGGACTAAGGATGTTTCCCTAATCCAACCCTGTGTACACGCAGGCTTCTGATAATGTGAAAATTAAAGCTTGATTTAGTGTTAAACATGACTGACTTCATTAAAAATATATTTATGTTTTTCTAAAGGATTTAGTAAAAGAAGGATATCTCTATGCTCTGGTTTTTGTGATATTAGAGCAATAAGAATGTTTTCTTTCCCTTTTTTCCCCTTAAATTAATTAATTAATTAATTAATTAATTTTTGGCTGTGTTGGGTCTTCGTTGCTGTGCGTGGGCTTTCTTTTTAGTTGCGGTGAGCGGGGGCTACTCTTCATTGCCATGCACGGGCCTCTCATTGCAGTGGCCTCTCTCGTCTTGGAGCACCGGCTCTGGGCGCGCGGGCTCTAGAGCTCAGTCTCAGTAGTTGTGGCGCACGGGCCTAGCTGCTCTGCAGCATGTGGGATCTTCCTGAACCAGGGCTCGAACCCGTGTCCCCTGCATTGGCAGGCGGATTCCTAACTACTGCGCCACCAGGGAAGCCCCTTACCCTTTTTAAAACCCGTAGTTGGTATATCACAAAGAAGGTTAGAGTTTTTAGGGGATATAGTCTGGAGGAAACAAAAACACTGACATTGTATATTAAAAATAATTTTGCTCATTTCTCTTTCTTACTAGCATGTGTAGTATACAACTGCGAGATTCTCCCAAACATCCTGTATGGGGTCTTCAGTTCCAGAAATAAAAAAGGAATTTATTATTGGAGAAATCGACACACAGAGAGCCACAAAAAGGCCAAGGGTTTTGCTTAATCCCTGTTACCTTTCTCACTAGAGACTAAATAAGCAGTGGGTTTCTTGGGCTACAAAAACTTTCAGTTTAAGATGTTGAAAAGCATCTGAGATAGTTTTATTTACTTTAAAATGGGAATCCATTTAAGTGATCATAGTTTAATATTGTGTTTTTCAAATGAACCTGGCACTTGTTCCAATAGTGTGGGTGTAGAGTAATGAGATAAGCTGTGAAATCAGATTTCTACACTTGTAATTTCTTTATTCTACTTTCACATTTCTAGACTTTTCAGGAATTAACCAAAGTCATCTGGCACAGTCTTATAACCATCTTTCTCTTCTTTGTTGGGCAAGTCTGTTTTCATAGTTCTATTTCATATTCCTCTTAAACTTTATAGTCTTCTATAAAGTTTACATTTAGCTTTCATCATTCTTATGCATAAGCTTCTCAGTTGGGCTGGGAATCTAGGTTACTTGTGCCCAATTAATATTCCTTGTGTTAAGATGTTATTTCTTTTCTGTCAGATGTTAATTTTTAAATGTCAATGTCCTTATAGCCACTGTAGTACTTTTTAAATGTAGGAGTAACATATAGCTGAAAACTAGGCATTTTTAGCTTGAGAAATAAAGAGGGAACTACTTAAGATTATCTTTTTATTTTTTGTGTAAAAGGGAATTTTCATATTTTACTTTGTATAGCATATGTATCTAGGGCTGAGTTGGTTTTTACACTACTAATTGTTTCCATATTTAGCCCTAAGGAAAGTTTATAGTCTTAAAAAAGCACCAACAAAGCAGTTTCCAAATATTTGTCAAATTATTTGAAGTTGAGTATTTGTTTTATACTCTAAAGAATAAGCCTTCCAATTAGTAACTAGTTCAGGATGAATTTTTTCTGTATTGTATTTTTTCAAGTATAAATTTAAATTTGAGCTCTTCTGGCAGTGGTGGACTGGTTTGTTGTAAAAGAATTCACCTGCTGAAAATAGAAAAACTAAAAAAAAAAAAAGCGCCGAAATGAAACAAAAACCTGTGTTTGTACATGCATGTTTGGAGTGGTGCTATTAACAACAGCCAAAAGGTGAAAACAATTCAAGTGTCCATCAGCAGATGAATAGATAAATAAGTTATGATATATATGTAATATGGAGTATTATTCAATCATAAAAAGGAATGAAGTACTGATACATGCTGCAGTGTGTATGAATTTCAAAAACATTATGCTAAGCAGAAGAAGCCAGATACAAAAAGTCACATATTTTATGATTCCATTTATATGAAATATCCAGAATAGGTAAATCCATAGAAATAGCAAATTAGTAGTTTCCAGGGGCTGGGGGAGGGGGCAGTGAGGTTACTGGTTAATGGGTATGAGATTTCCTCTTGCACACATGGAAATGTTTTTGAAGTAGATAGAGGTGGTGGTTGCACAACATTGTGAATGAACTGAATGCCACTAAATTGTTTACTTTAAAACAGTTCATTTCATTTTATGTGAATTTCACCTCAATAATAATTAAAATGACTATTTTCAAAGTGCACTGGAGAGCTACCAATGCAATAAGAGCTGTGGATCCAAGATCCCAGAGGAGTGAGCCTGACTGTTGGCACTACATTTCCCCTTGAAGCATATGCTTGTTCAAGCTGAGCAAAGCTTCTAGAAGACTCATGGGTGGCAGAGGATAAAAATGCAGTTCAGAGCCCACCAAAAAAAGAGGGGCTCTAATAAACACATCATGATTTTATTTGGAATACCTTAAGCTTATAATCTAGGAATATGATTGAGCTGGAAATAGGCCAGCCCTTGCAAAGACAGAAGCCTAGCACAATCCCTTATTAAATTAAGCAATCTTCCCTACCCTAACTGCCTGCCAGAAGCAAAAGTAAAATCCCTTCTGGAGAAAGATAACATTCTTCAGAGTCTCAGGTTATCTTTAACAGTTTTCATGCATAGTTTCTAGCCTTCAATTAAAAAAAATAAAGTATAAAAAAACACAAGAATTGACTGAACACCAAGAGACAAAACAGAAGAAATGGAACATGTAGTGGGGTTACCCTGTTATTGGAGTTATCAAACGCAGACTTTAAAATAACTGTGATTACTATATTCAGACATAAGTTGGAGAATTGGACTGGAGCTAGAACTATAAAAGAGTAGAACTGGAAACTATAAGAAAGTATAAAAAAACTAGATCTAAAAAATTAACTGCAATTAAGAACTCAACAGTAGGCATAAGTGCAGATTAGATACAGCTAAAGCGAGAAATAGTGAATTAGAAAATAGATTAAAATAATGTCCAGGCTGAGGTATGGAAATGAAAAGCAATTAGAAAAAAATGCCAAACAGAAAGGAGCATAAGAGACATGGTAAGACAATCTAGTGTACGTATATTTAGAGTCCCAGAAAATGAGGGAAGGTAGTAGGGAGAAAGGTGCAATATTTGAAGAATAATGGCTGAAAATGTATACCATGAAAACATTAACCAAAAGAAAGCTAGTGTGACTATGTCACTATTATCTAAGTAGACCTAGAGATAAGGATCATTGCTAGAGGTAAAGAGAGAATGGTAGCTATTCTAAATGTATAGGTAACTAAAAAAGACAGCTATAAAGAAAAAAATGACATAACTAAAAGTAGAAATTTCATTATATGATATTAAAAAGTCACTATCAGTCTCTTTAGAAAATACTGGACTACATTAAAATGAGGCAATTATGCTTATTAGGAAAATATGATTGAGTTTGAAATGGCAAGCCACAGAGTGAGAGAAGATATTTGTAAAAATGCAGGTGATAAAGATCTTATATCCAAATATTTAAATAACTAAACATTTGAAAAGCAGTAACAACTCAGTAGAAATGTAGGCAAAAGACTTGACATATCCTTCACAAAAAAGAGTATCCAAATGGCCAATAAATAAAAGATATTCAATCCCATTTGTCCTCAGGAAAATGCAGCAAAACCACAATGAAGTACCAATAAACATACCCCACAAATACTAGAATTAAAAAGACAAAAATATCAGTATTGACAACATTGGAGGTTATTAGAACTCTCATACTCTGGTGGGAGTGTAAATGGGTACACCAATTTGTAAAACTGTTAGTCAAAATTTAAATATTTGCAGGTCCTATAGTCCAATAATTCCTTTCTTAGGAATATAACCAACAGAAGTGGGGCACATACATGCATCAAAAGACATACCAGGATGTTCGTGGCACCATTATTCTTTTTTTTTTTTAATTGAATAAGAGCTACCATGTATTTCCTCCCTCTTACATGCTCAGTATCTTGTGTTATCTTTTTTTAAAAATTGAGGTATAATTAATGTATAACATTATATTAGTTTCAGGTGTACAACATAATGATTTGACATTTGTATACACTGAAACATGATTACCACAGTAAGTCACCATACACAATTACAGAGTGTTTTTCCTTGCGACGTGAACTCTTTAGATCTGCCCTCTTGGTGACTTTCAAGTGCACAATACAGTATTGTTCACTATGGTCATAGTCACCATGCTGTCCATGACGTTCCCTGACCTGTTTACTCTGTAACTGGAGGTGTGTACCTTTTGACTCCCTTCACTCCTCTTGCCTACCCTGTGTGTTATCCTGATCAGGACTTTCAACGACACTTTGGTGTAAATCGTATCTCCGTTTTAAAGACATGAACACTAGAGTTTAGAAAGATTAAGTGGACGGCACCATTATTCTTTTTTTTTATTTTTTTTGCTATACGCGGGCCTCTCACTGCTGCAGCCTCTCCCGTTGCGGAGCACAGGCTCCAGACACGCAGGCCCAGCGGCCATGGCTCACGGGCCCAGCTGCTCCGCGACAGGTGGGGTCCTCCCGGACCGGGGCACGAACCCGCGTCCCCGGCATTGGCAGGCGGACTCCTAACCACTGCGCCACGAGGGAAGCCCGGCACCATTATTCTTAATAGCCCCAGGTGTCCTTCAGTAAGAGAACAGATGAGCAGGCTGTGGTGTATTCTTACAGTGGAATCCTGTGCGGTAGTCAGTAGAGCTGCTGCTGAATACAAGGACAGGGACACACCTCACAATGTTGAGTGAATGAAGCCAGACAGACAAGAGTACACAGCGTATGAGTTCACTTGTTATCAGGGTCAAAAATAGGCAAGACACATCTCTTGTGTGAAATGTCAGAGGAGAGCTTGTCTGTAGGGAAGATGGTTGGGGGAGTGTGGGAGGGCACTGGAGGAGGCTTCCAGAGTGCTGGTTCTGATTTGGGTGGTAGTTCTTTGCAGTTCACTTTGTGTTGTCTCATTTAACTATCTAATTCACTTTTCTGTGTGTATGTTATACTTTAATATAAAAAAGTTAATATAAAGATACTTAAGAAAGAAATGTAAATTAGAAAGTTACCACACCCATATCACAAAAAGCTTGGAAGCATAGTGAAATACACATAATATCCACAATCATTCTTTTGGCTTATTGCTTAGAATCCCTTCCCAAATTTACTAGCTGTGTGATTGGGGCAAGTTACTTGTCTTGGTCAGCTTAGGTTGCTACAACAAAATACCATAGACTGGGGGGTGCTTACACAACAAACATTGACTTCTCACAGTCTAGAGGCTGGCAAGTCCAGGATCAAGGCACCAGCAGTTTCATTTCCCTGGAGAGGGCTCTCTTCTTGGCTTGCAGACGGCCACCTTCTTGCTGTGTCATCACATGATGGAGAGAGGGAGAGCTCAGTCTCTTCCTTTTCTTAGAAGGGCACTAATCCCATCATGGGAGCCCCACCCGCATGACCTCATCTAAGCCTAATCACCTCCAACAGCCTCATCTCCAAATACCATCACATTGGGGTTAGGGCTTCAAGATATGAATGTGGCAGGAGAGGGGACACATTTAGCCTGCACCTTGCTCAGCCCTCTTAGTTCCTTCATTTCCTCACTGGTAAAGCAGAGGTTATAAAGTGGTATTTCATACTGTTGTCTTAAGGGTCAGGTAGATAATACATTGAATGTATTCAGAGTGTTTGGTTCATAATTGACACCTAAAATTATTCATTTCAAAAACATTTACCAAGTTTCCACTCATGTACCTGGCATTGGGCTGGTGATGGGGACACAGAGATAAATAAGATAAAGTTAGGGAACTCCTGAAGGCCTCAGTCTAGATTGCTGTGCTGTCTAATATGGGGAGCCACCACCCAATATAGACATTTAAATGGAAGTAAAAATAAAAATAAAATTAAAATAAACTTTCTCAGTTGCACTGGCTACTCTGAGAAGTGCTCCATAGCCACATGTGGCTAGTGGCTGCCATGCTGGACAGCACAGATATGGGACATCTTCATCACCATAGAAAGCCCTTCTGGACGGTGCTGGATAGGGCAGGTCGGCATATGGGGTTACAGGTAGGCATTGGCAGGTGTCCTGGTACAGGTGAGGCTTGAACTGTTTTGAAAGATGAATTTTCCGGTGGGAGAATGGGGAGCTTGGCCACTCCAATACAGTGAAAGCACAAAGACATAGGGCTTTTGGAAGCTTTGGCTCACCTGGAGATAGTCAGGAGCTTTAAGTAGTTCGGTGTGGCAGGAGTCCCGGCTGCAAGAGATGAGGCTGGAAGGGAAAGCATAGCCTGGGTCCTAAGGGCAGAGGATGCCCAGTTGAGGAGCTTTTCTACAGGACACTCAAGAGGGCTTTTTATCTATGACTTGCTTATTTCTTGAGTTAATGCTTTTATCAATTTACCTACAAAAACTCATATTTAGCAAAAATATTTTTCATAGTCTTTTTTTTTTCAAACATGTAGTGGTGTTACTTTTTTTTTTTTTTTTTTTTTGCTGTACGTGGGCCTCTCACCGTTGTGGCCTCTCCTGTTGCGGAGCACAGGCTCCGGACGCGCAGGCTCAGCGGCCGTGGCTCACGGGCCTAGCTGCTCCACGGCATGTGGGATCTTCCTGGACCGGGACACAAACCCGTGTGCCCTGCATCGGCAGGCGGACCCTCAACCACTGTGCCACCAGGGAAGCCCAGGTGTTACATTTTTATGTAGGTGCCTGTGCCTCTTTTCCTTTGTAGTTTCTAAGCATAGAAGGTGTCACCTTTAGAGCCTGAGATATTTTCAATTTTGATTTATTTTGATATTTTTTAGTATAAAATGGTGTCAAATTAATTTTGTATATCTAGAATGGGGTGCCTAAATTTTACACATCCACATAACAAATATTTGTTACAGATATATTTGTGTGTAAAACTTATATATATACATCCATATATGTGTGTCTGTGTGTGTGTGTATATATATATATATATATATATACACACACATGCACACACACACAAATTACTAGCTAGTACTTGCCAAACCATTTATTAAACAACGTTTTCCTTCCTGCTGATGGATTCTTTGTCATGTATTACATTTTTATTTATAATGAAGTTTATTTCTGAGTCATTAGTTCCGTGCTATTGCTCTTTCTTTTCTTATGTCCGATATAACATTGTTTATTTATGCCACAAATATTTTAAGTATCTTTCTGTGTTTGTAAATCAAAACTCATGATTACTTAGTTCTCTTTCTATATTTGTTTGAAAAATGAATTCTGTGTTTGAAAGTTGAAACTCATGATTACATAGGTCTCCCGAGTGGTCTGAATAGGCTGAATCACACAGTTTGTCACTGAGGTCCGGGCTGGCATGGTATTTACTGAAAACACCACTCACTTAGGAGATGTATATCTTTAGGAAATGTATGTGCTGGTCTTGTAGTGCTTTGAAAGCCTGCTATATGTCATGGATGATGATTGATTCAGTGGTGCCTTTAGTACACAGCCACCGAGAGTGGAAAGGATCTTCTGTAGCAGTGTTATCATCCTTTGAGGTTCATGTTTGTGTACTTTAATATTGCCATGTTCATCTACAAGTATCAGCTGTAAGAAAAAGTTCTGTTATTGACATTTTATTGATAGGAAGACTCAGAAAGCTAGAAATAACTTGCAGGTGGAAGATGCTTTAAATTAACTGGCCTAGCTAGAATTGCTTTTCCTTTTCCTGACATTTCTGTGTGTGTGTGTATGTGTATACACATGTGTGCACAGGCACACGCTGAGGAGTGGGGTTGAGGGTACAAGGGAATAGGACTTTTGTATGCGGTGGTAATTCACAAACGTAATCCTACAGTGGATCATAAGGAGGTCGTGGCTGGGTTTGGAGGAGATGGCTTGACTGGCATTTGAAGTGTTCCTTGAGTATATCCAGTAGCATCACCTGCTGTGTCTCATGTTCTGGCATTTTGCCTTTAGGTGGGTCATTTATGTAACCAGAAAATGGTTCAGTTTTTTGGGAGGTTGCTGTAAAGAATAATTAGCAATTTTCTCAAACAATTCGAAATTCAGATATTATCACTTAGTTTAAATGGAATAGCATTTACAGAAATTAGTCAACAGTTTTAAATTGTTGCCCTTCATTCATTCCACGTCAACTATTCCCATGTGGAAACGACTCTCTTTGTAGAGAGCTTTACCATTCCAGGGCACCTTTGTCATCTCTCATCTTATTTGATGCTTACGACATTCCTGTGAGGTAGGTATTAATATTAACTACATTTTACATGAGGAAACCCAGGTTTATAGGGCGTAAGAAACATCCCCCATAGAGAGTAAGCCCCTTTTCAGTCTACCATGTGTCTCAGATTTGTCAGTTCTCCCAACCTATTCCTCAGGGTTTTCTATAAAATGAAAACAAACAGAATAACTCTAATAATAATGGCCATCCATCTGTCCATGATTATTCATGTTTATATAGACTGCAATATAACTGTGTTTAAAATTGCCTCATTGAGGAACATATTTATTTATTTTAATTAGTTATTAGTTATAAGTGCATTACAAATATACAACTATAATGAAAACTGTATAAGCCATCTTATTCATACAGATAATCATTTCCCCTTAAGTTCTGTCCTGAGGCCAGCCTATGAGTTTTGCCGTATATATTTTTCCTATTGCCGTCTGCTCATGGGTTATGTGGTTTATTATAGGAGGCAATGGAAAAGGAACTCCATGCCTATTTGAATCAGCTCCGCTAAAGAAAACACATGTTTTCATAGATCACGCTGCTCATTTCCCTCTTGTTTAGAACGTTTCGGGCTACTCTCACTTATATTACTGCCCTTACTGAATTTCTCCTTCCCATTGGGGCTGCATTTGCCATGGGCCTCGCATGACTGATTGCTTCTCCTCCTGCCTGAATATCCACTTTGATACTCTTGTATTGAGTCATTGTGGAATTTACTTATGAACCTTGCAAAGTGGGTCTGAAGGTAAATTAAGATATCTTCTTGATATTCAAGCCTGTCATTTTACCCTTAGCCTTAGTTAACCAACCTCCCTCCCTTCCTCCCTCCCCCTCCCTCCTTCCCTCCCTCTCTCCCTCCCCCTCTCTCCCTCTCTCCCTCCCCCTCCCTCCCTCTCCCCCTCCCTCCCTCCCTCCCTCTCCCCCTCCCTCTCCCCCTCCCTCCCTCCCTCCCTCTCTCCCTCCCCCTCCCTCCCTCCCTCCCTCTCTCCCTCCCCCTCCCTCCTCCCTCCCTCTCCCCCTCCCTCTCTCCCTCCCTCCCTCCCTCTCTCCCTCCCTCTCTCCCTCCCTCCCTCTCTCCCTCCCCCTCCCTCCCTCTCTCCCTCCCCCTCCCTCCCTCCCTCTCTCTCTCCCTCCCTCCCCCTTCCTCCCTCTCTCCCTCCCTCCCTCTCTCTCTCCCTCCCTCTCTCCCTCCCCCTCCCTCCCTCCCTCTCTCTCTCCCTCCCTCCCCCTTCCTCCCTCTCTCCCTCCCTCCCTCTCTCTCTCCCTCTCTCCCTCCCCCTCCCTCCCTCCCTCCCTCTCTCTCTCCCTCCCTCCCCCTCCCTCCCTCCCTCCCTCCCCCTCCCTCCCTCCCTCCCTCTCTCCCTCCCTCCCTCCCTCCCTCCCCCTCCTTCCCTCTCTCCCTCTCTCCCTCCCTCCCTCCCTCCCTCTCTCCCTCCCCCTCCCTCCCTCCCTCCCTCTCTCCCTCCCTCTCTCCCTCCCTCCCTCTCTCCCTCCCTCCCTCTCTCCCTCCCCCTTCCTCCCTCTCTCCCTCCCTCTCTCCCTCCCCCTTCCTCCCTCTCTCCCTCCCTTCCTCCCTCTATCCCTCCCTCTCTCCCTCCCCCTCCCTCCCTCCCTCTCTCTCTCCCTCCCCCTCCCTCCCTCTCTCCCTCTCTCCCTCCCCTCCCTCCCTCCCTCTCTCCCTCTCTCCCTCCCCTCCCTCCCCCCTCTCCCTCTCTCTCTCCCTCCCTCCTCCTTCCCTCCCTCTCTCCCTCCCTTCCTCCCTCCCTCCCTCCCTCCCTTCCTCCCTCCCTCCCTCCCTCCCTCTCTCCCTCCTTCCCTCCCTCTCTCCCTCCCCCTCCCTCCCTCCTTCCCTCCCTCCTTCCCTCCCTCCCTCCCTTCTCCTTCCCTCCTTTCTCCTTCCTTCCCTTCTCCCTCCCTTGCTCCCTTCCTTCTTTTTCAACTAGGACCTAGGAAATACTAATGCCCTAACAAATCATAGCTCTTCAATTAGCCTCCAGTTGGAATAAATAATTTTTTTTTTGTTTTTTACTTTGTGCTTTCTGTACATTATTGTCACTTCATTCCATCACTGCATTCTGAGATTATGAAAAGTCTTCATAAAGACCATGCTTATTTGGACCTGATGGAAGTAGCTGGATTTCCCACATACGATGTCTTTCCCTCTCCATCCACTGCACAACGGTTGGGTTGAGTTGGGACTAACGCAAGGATTTGTGGAAGAAGATGGTCTCTAACCCACACTGTATCAAAGAACGATCCCTCTGCATTTTCCCTTGAAGGCTGTGGCAAGACCTTACCAAAGTTCAGTGTCCTTTCCTGAGTGCCAGGAATCACCCGAGCGGGATGTGGGTCCCGTGAGCCACAAGGATTCCTACCTGAAAGGAAGTTTTGTTATAACGTTGACAATAACTAAAGTGTCAATAATGGTAGCTGCTGCTGCTGTTTCTATAGTAATTTTATATTGTTTTCATGAAATAAAAATCATTTCAGAAAATATGCAAGTCACCATTACTATAGCCCTCTGCTAGGGGACTAAATGTGTTGAAGAAATATGAGTGAGATAGTCCTATGCTCAAGAAGCTTATAATTTAGTGCAGGGTGTAAAAAAATCTACAAATAAGGAATAGAATGTGATAATCAGGAGAATAGAAACACAAGGACGGACTGCAGAGGGATTCGTTGTAGCTGGAGTGTTGGGAGTGCTCCCTGGAGGACTTGTGTTTTTGCCGGACAGCAAGGAAAGAGCAGCGTTTGGACACATGGGGCTGGGGAAGCAGGGCCTTCCTAATGGGGAGAGAGTGGGAGAGATCTGTGGGCATCCTCAGACTGGGGTTTGGGAACAGAGAGCGGTTGCATTCATTTGGGGCACAGGGGGGTTTAGGAAGAGGTAGTAGATAAGATCAGTAAGATGAGAAAGATGGGCTGGACTCGCGATCGCGGACACCTTTGGATTGCTTCATTTGCTTTTCTCCCTCCCTTGAACATTTATAATTAGGTTTTTAAAAGCTCACAAGTATTATTATACTTTCTCAACAGAATCTCACTTTATTTCCTGAGCATTATTAGTATGGGGAATTGGTATCCCCTCCTCAGCAAGGCTGTTTCTACAAAATTACAGGATGTGTTTGAAATGTTGCTGTTTTACTGGGAGGCTAGGTTGCTTTAGTGCTCTGATTTGGGTCGATCCTGGGGCCGTGACCTTAAGGACTCCTGTGGGCCAGGAAAGGAGGGCAGTGGGAACTGGGGAGAATCATGTCACCTCTAAAGCAGGGGCTGGTGAACTGGAGCCCATGGGTCAGTTCCGTCACCACTTGGCTTTGTATGGACCGTGAGCTCAGAATGGTTTTACATTTTTAAATGATTTTTAAAAATCAAGAGAAGAATATTTCATGACACGTGAAAATTATATACAATTCAAATTCCAGAGTCCGTAAGTAAAGATTTATTGGAACACAGCCAAGCTCATTTGTTTATGTTTTGTCCACGGCTGCTTTAGTGCTACGGCTGCGTGATTTAGTGCTTGCGCCAGAGACCATATGGCCGCAAAGACTAAATTTACTATCTGGTCCTTTACCTGGGGGGCTTGTAAAAACATGAATTGCTGGACCCCACCTCCAGGGTTTTTTTTTTTAATTGAAGTATAGTTGATTCACAATATTATATTAGTTTCAGGTGTACAGCATTAGTGATTCAGTATTTTTGCAGCTTATACTCCATTGTTACGTAATTATAAGATAATGGCTACAATTCCCTGTGCTGTACAATACATCCTTGTTGCTTATCTATATTATACATAGTAGTTTGTATCTGTTAATCCCACACCCCCAACTTGTCCCTCCGCCCTTCCCTCTCCCCCTTTGGTAACCACTGCTGAGTTTTCTATATCTGTGAGTCTGTTCTGTTTTGCATATACATTCATTTGTATTATTTTTAGACTCCACATATAAGTGATTTCATACAGTATTTGTCTGCTTTATTTCACTAAGCATAATATTCTTTAGGTCTGTCCATGTTGCTGCAAATGGTAGTATTTCATTCTTTTGTAAGGCTGAGTAGTATTCCATTGTGTGTGTGTGTGTGTGTGTGTGTGTGTGTGTGTGTGTGTGTGTGTGTATATATACACACACACCACATCTTCCTTTTCCATTTGTCTGTTGATGGGCACCTGGATTACTTCTATGTTTTGGGTGTTGTAAATAATACCGCTATAAACACAGGGGTGCATGTATCTTTTTGACTGGGTATTTTCATTTTCTTTGGATATATACCCAGAGTGGAATCACTGGGTCATGTAGTAGTTCTATTTTTAGTTTTTAGGGGAACCTCATACTATTTTCCACAGTGGCTGCACCAGCATTCCCACCAACAGTGTACAAGGGTTCTGTTTTCTCTACATCCTCTCCAGAATTTATTATTTGTAGATGTTTTGATGATAGCCATTCTGACAAGTGTGAGGTGATATCTTGTTGTTTGGATCTGCATTTCTCTAATAATTAAGGATGTTGAGAGTCTTTTCATATGCCTGTTGGCCATCTGTATGTGTTCTTTGGAAAAATGTCTGTTCAGGTCTTCTGTCCATTTTTTGATTGGGTGTTTTTTTTTTTTTTTTTTATATTGAGTTGTATGTGAGGATTGAGAATTTGCATTTCCCATTTGATGCTGCTGCTGCTGGTCCTGGGACCACCTTTTGAGACCCACCGGTCTGTAGCAGTGCTGCTCAAACTATAATATGCTTGGAAATCACGTGGGGAGCTTGTTAAAATGTGTAGGGTCTGATTTAACAGGTCTGGGGTAGAGTCTAAGAGTCTGCATTTCTAACAGGCCCCTGGATGAAGCCACGTATCCAGTGTCCAAAACTGAAGCCCTTGGGCAAGTGTGACTCGCATGGTCCTTTTTGCCTGGGAAGCTGATACAGCCAGAGGAGCCGACTTCTGTTGAGATGGAGAAAAATTTATGTGAGTAGGTTGTGAGCGACAATTTGGGGAAATAAAATTAATTTGAGCTATAGGATGTTAAGCAAAGAAGTATGCTGGGGCTGTTTACAGTTAGTTTTCATTTTATGGGGATATTTAATTGCGTTTGCCACTTATATACATCTCTGAATAGGCAATACTAAAAATATTTTTATTTAACTAAATGTTTCTTTATTGTGATGGAGTTCACTCTCATTACTGTGGCTTACATAAGGTTTTATATTACTTTATGTGAGCATCCTAATTGAGCCTTGAATTTGTCAATTAAAATTTCACTGGAATTTTATGTTTTGGGCATTAAGGAATATGGCTGAAAGGAATGTCTGCTTCTCAAAAGCCAGGGATGCTTTCAAAGTCCTGGCGCTCTGCTTGGTAGCTGCTTATTGATGGTTATATATCCTGAACTGAATTCAGGATCAGGGGCCAGACTGTTGCTTTGGGATGCATGGGCCAGTGTTGATTTTATAGAAGGTACTGTGGAGGAAAAAATTTTGTCCATGTAATTTTATAATTTTATTTTGATGAAGTACCAAAAAAGTTAACATCCAATGTGTTTGTGAGTGATTTATTTGCTTAGAAAAGGAGTCTTCCAGGTATCTACCAAAGTTACAAGAGATCTTTTGGGCTTTGCAAAAAACTGTTTGTGCCTGTTGATGGAAACAAGTTATGAGTGAGCTCTTCTTGTGGATCTGAAGCAGCCTCCTACTTAAAAACATTTTCAAAGTATATTCTTCACATGTAAAGAATCTGGTGCCGCAGCACTAGTGTCACCAACACCTCCTGGGTCTTGCCACTGTTAGTTAACTGACAATTTAAATGTTGTATTTAAGGAAAAGGTGAGAAGTCAGTTTTTTGTTTAATTTTACTTTTTGTATCTTTCATCAGAGAAAGGAAAATAATAAATAATTGTGCGTATGCCACTGTTTTTTCAAGAAAGAACTAGAACCTATTACATTTTTTTTTTTAAGCAAATGGCATGTATTGGCCACATGGTTAAATTTTTATACAGGATTTAAAGACAACTTTCAAATATTAATTTGTGGAGGGTAATGGGAGATAGGGACAATTTATGATTCTTGGCAACTCTAAATTTCAGTGGTTTGGTTGAGACTACAGTTAGTTTTAAGTGTACTGTTTATGCCTGGAGGGAAATTTTCTTTAGAAATTCAAACAGAATTTACAGGCCATCTTTTTCTTGTTCAAAGATGACAGATCATTTTCACAGTTAGCATATTTATGCAATCAAAATTATTGAGCATGATGTTAACTAATTTTCTTTAACAAAATAATTGCACTGTTGCCCTGTTGTCCAGGATTTAAGCTTTTTCAGAGCTGGAAATTTGTGCCCAAGGACTCGCTGAACAACTGTTTATTTACTGGCTTGTGTGGCTTACGTTTACCTCTAAGCAAGTAATGTGTTACTGCATGGTGGGTAGGAGTGTTTTCAAATGATCGTCAGTTTCCTAAATCATTTGAAATCATCTCTCTGTTTTAAGAAGATAAGGCTCAGGTCTAGAGGGAGAAGTTACAGGGAGGCAGTTTTTGGTTCTGTATAGGAAGGCATTTCATAATTCTGTAGGGCTGTTGAAAATAGAATGGGCTTGTCTCGTTAGGTAGTGACATTCCCTGCAATTAGAAGTGTTCCCGCCTGCCAGAGAATCTGTGGGTGGGATTCCTCTGTTAGGTGAGAAATTAGTCTTATTGGTTCCTAAGATTTTTCCCTCATCTCAAAATTGCTTATTTCTATAATCTCAGAAAATTGCTGCTTCCCATCTGTTTAAATGTCAGAGGAGGCTTTATGACTTTGTTGGCAACTTATTTCAGAGCACCATGGTAGACACGTAGCTTTCACTGTGATAATGTCAGCCATTGCTCGTTTCACAGGTGTGGCGGGGAGGAAAGGGACCAACTTTTCCTGGGCCTGCGCTTGACTCTATATTATAACAGATGCCACTGTCCACTGCCCCAGCTGGAGCTTTTACATCACAAACTCAGTGCAGGTCCCGAGTACAGGTTGGTGGGGGGGTGGATCTCCTCCCCACTACCCCTTTGGGCGACCAACTTGTAAGTCTTGGAAGTCACTTAACATCTCTGAGCTTCATTTTTCTTTCACCTTATAGGCTATATGTATATTTTAAAGGATATAAAAGAGAACATGTGTAGGTATGTTTTGCTGAAAGCTTGCTTTCAGTTTTAAGGATTGTTGGATTCGCTGGCAAAATAAGCGCTCATCTCACACAAATAAACAGCTTTAATCAACTCCTTAATGAAAGGTGATTTAACTTAATTTTAATATGCAAGCATTAGAAGGAAAGGAATAAGATTATTAGAGAAACATAACAAGGTATATACATCACCGAATTGGGCTGACCCCTACTTCCAGATCCAAACAGCAGCTGGGAAGTCCCGAGTAACAGCACTCTGGAGCCCCAGTTGGTAAGGGTCCTGGGCCGTGCGTCCACCCCACAGATGAGATTTCAGAATGGAGTCCTGGGGGCTTCTGTTTATAATTCCAGGCCGCAAACTGATATTATCAGTTTGCATGCAAAACTGCAGCTCTGGTTCAATTGTAACAATGCTGTTAATTTCACCAGGTGAGTCACAAGATTTTCCAGACCCTGGGGGACTAGCCAGGTCCCCAGGGCTCGAGAAATTCCAAGACCCACTCCCTTTCTTCCTTTCTTAGGGTAAGTGCCGCTTGACATGCTGGCAGCAGTTGTGAGGTGTGCAAGCAGGTACGCAGTCCAGGCAGCGTCACAGGTCGGGCAGAGGCCTGTGTCTGCCTCTGAAGCCTGAACAAGACTACTTTATTAATTTTCCCAACAAGGTAGTAGGATATGTATGTTCAAACTTTTTTTTAAAAATGAGGCAAACAACTTGTTTTTCAATCTTTGCTGCATAGGACGGGGCTCTTCTCTCCATTTTATGGGAAGGCTGGCCTTCCCCGGGATGGAATATTGACATCCCTTTTCCCATACACTGAGTATGACCAGGCTTTCACGTTGAGTAGCAGCAATGTTTTTCTGTTGCATATGATTTGGGCATCAGTTTAATGTGCACCTTGGTTATTCCAAATGGGACCTACTCTCCTGCCTGGGGGCCCTGGATTTTCGTATACTTTCGGGTTTTCCCAGCCTCTCTCAGTTTCTAGCCCAACTTCTTACCAATACCTCACTCACCTTGTTATCTTTTAATTACAATATCCTATTCTCTTAATGTTTAAAAATTTTTTAATTGTGGTAAAATACACATAACATAAAATTTACCATCTTGACCATTTTTAAGTGTACTGTTCAGTAGTGTTAAGTACATTCACATTGTCATGCAACCAAACTCTAGAACTCTTCTCATCTTGCAAAACTGAAACTCTATCCTCATTAAACAACCGCACTCCATTTCCCCCTCCCTCCAGCCTCTGGCAACCACCATTCTATTTTCTGTCTCTATGAATGTGACTAATCTACACATCTCATACAAGTGAAATCATGCAGTATTTGCCTTTCAACACCTGGCTTATTTAACTTAGTATAATGTACTCAAGGTTCATCCATGTTGCAGACTGTGTCAAAATTTCCTTCCTTTCTGTTTTCATTCCCAATCACTAAATGCTTTATTTTATTTTTTAACATCTTTATTGGAGTATAATTGCTTTACAGTGGTGTGTTAGTTTCTGCTTTATAACAAAGTGAATCAGTTATACGTATGTCCCCATATCTCTTCCCTTTTGCGTCTCCCGCCCTCCCACCTTCCCTATCCCACCCCTCTAGGTGGACACAAAGCACTGAGCTGATCTCCCTGTGCTATGCGACTGCTTCCCACTAGCTATCTATTTTACATTTGGTAGTGTATATATGTCCATGCCTCTCTCTCACTTTGTCACAGCTTACCCTTCCCCCTCCCCATATCCTCAAGTCCATTCTCTAGTAGGCCTGCATCTTTATTCCCGTCTCACCCTTAGGTTCTTCATGACCATTTTTTTTTTTTTAAGATTCCATATATATGTGTTAGCATACGGTATTTGTTTTTCTCTTTCTGACTTACTTCACAATGTATGACAGTCTCTAGGTCCACCCACCTGACTACAAATAACTCAATTTCATTTCTGTTTATAGCTGAGTAATATTCCATTGTATATATGTGCCACATCTTCTTTATCCATTCATCTGTTGATGGACATTTAGGTTGCTTCCATGTTCTGGCTATTGTAAATAGAGCTGCAGTGAACATTGTGGTACATGACTCTTTTTGAATTATGGTTTTCTCAGGCTTTATGCCCAGTAGTGGGATTGCTGGATACTATGTTAGTTCTATTTTTAGTTTTTTAAGGAACCTCCATACTGCTCTCCATAGTGGCTGTATCAATTTACATTCCCCCCAACAGTGCAAGAGGATTCCCTTTTCTCCACACCCTCTCCAGCATTTATTGTTTGTAGGTTTTTTGATGATGGCCATTCTGACTGGTATGAGATGATATCTCCTTGTAGTTTTGATTTGCATTTCTCTAATGATTAATGATGTTGAGCATCGTTTCATGTATTTGTTGGCAATCTGTATATCTTCTTTGGAGAAATGTCTATTTAGGTCTTCTGCCCATTTTTGGATTGGGTTGTTTGTTTTTTTGATATTGAGTTGCATGAGCTGCTTGTAAATTTTGGAGATTAATCCTTTGTCCATTGCTTCATTTGCAAATATTTTCTCCCATTCTGAGGGTTGTCTTTTCATCTTGTTTATCGTTTCCTTTGCTGTGCAAAAACTTTTAAGTTTCATTAGATCCCATTTGTTTATTTTTGTTTTTATTTCCATTTCTCTAGGAGGTGGGTCAAAAAGGATCTTGCTGTGATTTATGTCATGGAGTGTTCTGCCTATGTTTTCCTCTAAGAGTTTAATAGTGTCTGACCTTACATTTAGGGCTTTAATCCATTTTGAGTTTATTTTGTGTATGGTGTTAGGGAGTGTTCCAATTTCATTTTTTTACATGTAGCTGTCCAGTTTTCCCGGCACCACTTATTGAAGAGTCTGTCTTTTCTCCACTGTATATTCTTGCCTCCTTTATCAAAGATAAGGTGACCATATATGCGTGGGTTTATCTCTGTGCTTTCTATCCTGTTCCATTGATCTATATTTCTGTTTTTGTGCCAGTACCATACTGTCTTGATTACTGTAGCTTTGTAGTACAGTCTGGAGTCAGGGACCCTGATTCCTCCAGCTCCGTTTTTCTTTCTCAAGATTGCTTTGGCTATTCGGGGTCTTTTGTGTTTCCATACAAATTGTGAAATTTTTTGTTCTAGTTCTGTGAAAAATGCCAGTGGTAGTTTGATAGGGATTGCATTGAATCTGTAGATTGATTTGGGTAGTCGAGTCATTTTCACAATGTTGATTCTTCCAATCCAAGAACATGATATATCTCTCCATCTATTTGTATCATCTTTAATTTCTTTCATCAGTGTCTTATAGTTTTCTGCATACAGGTCTTTTATCTCCCTAGGTAGTTTTATTCCTAGGTATTTTATTCTTTTTGTTGCAGTGGTAAATGGGAGTGTTTCCTTAATTTCTCTTTCAGATTTTTCGTCATTAGTGTATAGGAATGCACGAGATTTCTGTGCATTAATTTTGTGTCCTGCTACTTTACCAAATTAATGGATTAGCTCTAGTAGTTTTCTGGTAGTATCTTTAGGATTCTCTATGTATAGTACCATGTCATCTGCAAACAGTGACAGCTTTACTTCTTCTTTTCCAATTTGTATTCCTTTTATTTCTTTTTCTTCTCTGATTGCTGTGGCTAAAACTTCCAAAACTATGTTGAATAATAGTGGTGAGAGTGGACATCCTTGTCTTGTTCCTGATCTTAGTGGAAATGGTTTCAGTCTTTCACCATTGAGGACGATGTTTGCTGTGGGTTTGTCATATATGGCCTTTATTATGTTGAGGTAAGTTCCCTCTATGCCTACTTTCTGGAGGGTTTTTATCATACATGGGTGTTGAATTTTGTCGAAAGCTTTCTCTGCATCTATTGAGATGATCATATGGTTTTTCTCCTTCAATTTGTTAATATGGTGTATCACATTGATTGATTTGCGTATATTGAAGAATCCTTGTATTCCTGGGATAAACCCCACTTGATCATGGTGTATGATCCTTTTAATGTGCTGTTGGATTCTGTTTGCTAGTATTTTGTTGAGAATTTTTGGCATCTATGTTCATCAGCGATATTTGCCTGTAGTTTTCTTTCTTTGTCACATCTTTGTCTGGTTTTGGTATCAGGGTGATGGTGGCCTCGTAGAATGAGTTTGGGAGTGTTCCTCCCTCTGCTATATTTTGGAAGAGTTTGAGAAGGATAGCTGTTAGCTCTTCTATAAATGTTTGATAGAATTCACCTGTGAAGCCATCTGGGGCTGGGCTTTTGTTTTTTTGGAAGATTTTTAATCACAGTTTCAATTTCATTACCTGTGGTTGGTCTGTTGGTATTTTCTATTTCTACCTGGTTCTGTCTTGGAACATTGTGCATTTCTAAGAATTTGTCCATTTCTTCCAGGTTGTCCATTTTATTGGCATAGAGTTGCCTGCAGTAATCTCTCATGATCTTTTGTATTTCTGCAGTGTCAGTTGTTACTTCTCCTTTTTCATTTCTAATTCTATCGATTTGAGTCTTCTCCCTTTTTTTCTTGATGAGTCTGGCTAATGGTTTATCAATTTTGTTTATCTTCTCAAAGAACCAGCTTTTAGTTTTATTGATCTTTGCTATTGTTTCCTTCATTTCTTTTTTGTTTATTTCTGATCTGATCTTTATGATTTCTTTCCTTCTGCTGACTTTGGGGTTTTTTTGTTCTTCTGTCTCTAATTGCTTTAGGTGTAAGGTTAGGTTGTTTATTTGAGATGTTCCTTGTTTCTTAAGGTAGGTTTGTATTGCTATAAACTTCCCTCTTAGAATTGCTTTTGCTGCATCCCATAGGTTTTGGGTCGTCTTGTTTTCATTGTCATTTGTTTCTAAGTAGTTTTTGGTTTTCTCTTTGATTTTTTTCAGTGATCTGTTGGTTATTAAGTAGTATATTGTTTAGCCTCCATGTGTTTGTATTTTTTACAGATTTTTTCCTGTAATTGATATCTAGTCTCATTGCATTGTGGTCGGAAAAGATACTTGATATGATTTCAATTTTCTTAAATTTACCGAGGCTTGATTTGTGACCCAGGATATGATCTATGCTGGAGAATTTTCCATGAGCACTTGAGAAGAAAGTGTATTCTGTTGTTTTTGGATGGAATGTCCTATAAATATCAATTAAATATCAATTAAGTCCATCTTGTTTAATGTATCATTTAAAGCTTGTGTTTCCTTATGTATTTCCATTTTGGTGAAAGTGGGGTGTTAAAGTCCGCTACTACGATTGTGTTACTGTTGATTTCCTCTTTTATGGCTGTTAATATTTGCCTTATGTATTGAGGTGCTCCTATGTTGGGTGCATAAATATTTACAATTGTTATATCTTCTTCTTGGATTGATCCCTTGATCATTATGTAGTGTCCTTCTTTGTGTCTTGTAATAGCCTTTGTTTTAAAGTCTATTTTGTCTGATATGAGAATTGCTACTCCTGCTTTCTTTTGATTTCCATGTGCATGGAATATCATTTTCCATCCCCTCAGTTTCAGTCTGTATGTGTCCCTGGGTCTGAAGTGGGTCTCTTGTAGACAGCATATATACAGGTCTTGTTTTTGTATCCATTCAGCTGGTCTGTGTCTTTTGGTTGGAGCATTTAATCCATTTACATTTAAGGTAGTTATCAATATGTATGTTCCTATTACCATTTTCTTAATTGTTTTGTGTTTGTTATTGTAGGTCTTTTCCTTCTCTTGTGTTTCCTGCCTAGAGAAGTTCCTTTAGCATTTGTTGTAAAGCTGGTTTGGTGGTGCTGAATTCTCTTAGCTCTTGCTTGTCTGTAAAAGTTTTAATTTCTCTGTCGAATGTGAATGAGATCCTTGCTGGGTAGAGTAATCTTGGCTGTAGGTTTTTCCGCTTCATCACTTTCAATATGTCCTCCCACTCCCTTCTGGCTTGCAGAGTTTCTGCTGAAAGATCAGCTGTTAACCTTATGGGGATTCCCTTGTATGCTATTTGTTGTTTTTCCTTTGCTGCTTTTAATATTTTTTCTTTGTATTTAATTTTTGATAGTTTGATTAATATGTGTCTTAGCATGTTTATCCTTGGATTTATCCGGTATGGGACTCTCTGTGCTTCCTGGACTTGGGTGGCTATTTCCTTTCCCATATTAGGGAACTTTTCTATTATAATCTTTTCAAATGTTTTCTCAGTCCCTTTCTTTTTCTCTTCTTCTTCTGGGACCCCTATAATTTGAATGTTGGTGCATTTAATGTTGTCCCAGAGCTCTCTGAGACTCTCCTCAATTCTTTTCATTTTTGTTTTCTTTATTCTGCTCTGCAGTAGGTATTTCCACTATTTTGTCTTTCAGGTCACTTATCCCTTTTTCTGCCTAGTTATTCTGCTGTTGATCCCTTCTAGAGAATTTTTTATTTCATTTATTGTGTTGTTCATCACTGTTTGTTTGCTCTTTAGTTCTTCTAAGTCCTTGTCAAATGTTTCTTGTATTTTCTCCATTCTATTTCCAAGATTTTGGATCATCTTACTATCATTACTCTGAATTATTTTTCAGGCAGACTGCCTGTTTCCTCTTCATTTGTTTGGTCTGGTGGGTTTTTACCTTGGTCCTTCATCTGCTGTGTGTTTTTCTGTCTTTTCATTTTGCTTATCTTACTGTGTTTGGGGTCTCCTTTTCGCAGGCTGCAGGTTCGTAGTTCCCGTTGTTTTTGGTGTCTGTCCCCAGTGGGTAAAGTTGGTTCAGTGGGTTGTGTAGGCTTCCTGGTGGAGGGGAGTAGTGCCTGTGTTCTGGTGGATGAGGCTGGATCTTGTCTTTCTGGTGGGCAGTTCTGTGTCCAGTGGTGTGTTTTGGGGTGTCTGTGGCCTTATTATGATCTTAGGCAGCCTCTCTGCTAATGGGTGGGCTTGTGTTCTTGTCTTGCTTGTTGTTTGGCATAGGGTGTCCAGTGCTGGAGCTTCCTGGTCATTGAGTGGAGCTGGGTCTTGGTGTTGAGATGGAGATCTCTGGGAGATTTTCGCCGTTTGATATTACGTGGAGCTGGGAGGTCTCTTGTGGACCAATGTCCTGAACTTGGCTCTCCCACCTCAGAGGCACAACCCTGACGCCTGGCTGGAGCACCAAGAGCCTGTCATCCACGCAGCTCAGAATAAAAGGGAGAAAAAAAAGAAAGAAGAAGATAAAATAAAATAAAAAGTTATTAATATAAAAAATAAAAATAATTATTAAAATATTAAAAAATAATTTAAAAAGAAGAGAAGGAAAGAAAGAAGAGAGCAACCAAACCAAAAAACAAATCCACCAATGAGAGCCAGCGCTAAAAACTATACTATAAAAAAAAAAAAAAAAGCCCAGACACAACCCAGGACAAATGGTAAAAGCAAAGCTATACAGACAAAATCACACTCAGAAGCATACACATACACACTCAGAAAAAGAGAAAAAGGGAAAAAAAAAATACATTGTTGCTCCTCAGTTTGGGATATTCGTTGTCTGTTCAGGTATTCCACAGATGCAGGGCACATCAAGTTGATTTTGGAGATTTAATCCGCTGCTCCCAAGGCTGCTGGGAGAGATTTCCCTTTCTCTTCTTTGTTGGCACAGCTCCCAGGGTTCACCTTTGGATTTGGCCCCGCCTCTGCGTGTAGGTCGCCTGAGGGCGTCTGTTCTTCGCTCAGACAGGACGGGGTTAAAGGAGCCGCTGATTCGGGGGCTCTGGCTCACTCAGGCCGGGGGGAGGGAGGGGCACGGAGTGTGGGGCGAGCCTGCGGCGCAGAGGCCGGCGTGACGTTGCACCAGCCTGAGGCGCCGTGTGTTCTCCTGGGGAAGTTGTCCCTGGATCCCGGGACCCTGGCAGTGGCGGGCGGCACAGGCTCCCGGGAGGGGAGGTGTGGCTAGTGGCCTTTGCTTGCACACAGGCTCCTTGGTGGCAGCAGCAGTAGCCTTAGCGTCTCATGCCCGTCTCTGGGGTCCGCGCTGATAGTCACGGCTCACGCCCGTCTCTGGAGCTCCTTTAAGCAGCGCTCTGAATCTCCCCTCCTCACGCACCAGAAACAATGGCCTCTTGCCTTTTCGCCAGCTCCAGACTTTTTCCCGGACTCCCTCCCGCCTAGCCGTGGTGCACTAGCCCCCTTCAGGCTGTCTTCACACAGCCAGCCCCAGTCCTCTCCCTGAGGTTTGACCTCCGAAGCCTGAGCCTCAGCTCCCAGCCCCCGCCCGCCCTGGCAGGGGAGCAGACAAGCCCCTCGGGCTGGTGAGTGCTGGTTGGCACCGATCCTCTGTGCGGGAATCTCCCCACTTTGCCCTCTGCACCCCTGTTGCTGCACTTTCCTCCATGGCTCTGAAGCTTCCCCCCTCCGCCACCCGCAGTCTCCACCCGCGAAGGGGCTTCCTAGTGTGTGGAAACCATTCCTCCTTCACAGCTCCCTCCCACTGGTGCAGGTCCCGTCCCTATTCTTTTGTCTCTGTTTTTTCTTTTTTCTTTTGCCTTACCCAGATATGTGGGGAGTTTCTTGCCTTTTTGGAGGTCTGAGGTCTTTTGCCGGCGTTCAGCAGGTGTTCTGTAGGAGTTGTTCCACATGTAGATGTATTTCTGATGTATCTGTGGGGAGGAAGGTGATCTCCGTGTCTTACTCTTCAGCCATCTTGAAGCTCCTCTTTCCTTCCTTTTTGAGACTGAATGATATTCCATTGTATGTATACACATTTCTTTAATCTGTTCATCCATTGATGGATGCTTGGGTTGCTTCTACCTTTTGACTATTGTGAATAATCCTGTAGTAAACATGGGTATGCAAATATCTCTTTGAGACCCTGCTTTTAATTCTTTTAGACACATACTCAGAAGTAGAATTGCTGTGTCACATGTTAACTCTATTTTTACTTTCTTGAGGAACTGCTACACTCTTTTCCATAGCAGGTGTTCCATTTTACTTTCCCATCAACAGTGCACAAGGGTTCCAATTTCTCCACATCCTTGTCAACAGTTATTTTCCGTTTTGACAGTAGCCATCCTGATGAGTGTGAGATGATATCTCATGGGTTAGATTTTCATTTCCCTCATGACTAGTGATGTTGAGCATCTTTTTGTAGGCTTGTTGGCCATTTGTTTATCTTCTTTGGAGAAATGTCTATTCAAATCCTTTGCCCATTTTTTAATGTGATTATTTGTTTTTTTGTTGTTGAATTATAGGAGTTCTTTAGATATTCTGGATATCAACCCCTTATCAGCTATATGATTTGCAAATATTTTCTCCCATTCTGTAGGTTACCTTTTCACTTTATTGGTTGTGTTCTTTTTTTTTTTTTTTTTTTTTTTTTTTGCGGTATGCGGGCCTCTCACTGTTGTGGCCTCTCCCGTTGCAGAGCACAGGCTCCGGACGTGCAGGCCCAGCGGCCATGGCTCACGGGCCCAGCCGCTCCACGGCATGTGGGATCTTCCCAGACCAGGGCACGAACCCGTGTCCCCTGCATCGGCAGGCGGACTCTCAACCACTGCGCCACCAGGGAAGCCCTGGTTGTGTTCTTTGATGCACAGAAGTTTTAAATTTTAATGTAGTACAAGTTATCTGCCCTGTTGCCTTGCTTTTGGTGTCATATTCAAGAAAGTCTTGGTAAGACCAATATCATGAAGCTATCTCCCATTTTGTCTTCTGTTGTATAGTTTTAGGTCTTAGGTTTATGTCTTTGATCTATTTCAAATCAATTTTTGTATATGGTTTAAGGTAAGGGTCCAACTTCACTATTTAGCCTGTGGATAGATATCCCGTTTTCCCAGCACCATTTGTTGAAGAGATGGCCTTTCCCCCATCGAATGGTCTTGTACTCTTGTCAGAAATCATTTGACCGTATATGTAAGGGTTTATTTCTGGACTCTACATTCTGTTATGGTGATCCATATGATCTTTATGCCAGTAACACACTGTTTTGATTACTGTACCTTGTAATAAGTGTTGAAATTGGGAAGTGTGAGACCTCCAACTTTGTTCTTTATTTTGAAGATCATTTTGGCTGTTGTCATCTTTGGGATTCATCTTTGGGATTCCATATGAATTTTAGGATGGAGTTTTCTGTTTTCTGCAAAAAATGTCCCTGGGATTTTGATAGGGATTGAGATTGCTTCCAGTAGTATTGGCATCTTAATATTGTCTTCCAGTCCATGAACATGGGATGTGTTTCCATTCATTTGTGTCTTCTTTAATTTTGTTCAGCATCATTTTACAGTTTTTTATGAACAAGTCTTTTGCCTCCTTGGTCAAGTTAATATTTAAGTATTTTATTTTTTGATGCGATTGTAAATGGAATTGTTTTCTTAACTTTCTTTTCTGATTGTTCATTGTTAGTGTACAGAAATGCAACTGGTTTTTGTGTGACTTTGAATTCTGCACCTTTGCTGAACTTGTTCATTCTAACAGGTCTTTTTTGTTTGTCTGTTTGCTTGTTTTGTGTGTGGAATCTTTGGGGTTTTCTACATATAAGAGCATGTTGTCTGAAAACAGAGATAATTTTACTTTTTCCTTTCTGATTTGGGTGCTTTGTTTCTCTTCCTTGCCCAGTTGTTCTATCTAGGACTTCCAGTACTATGTTGAATAGAATTGCTGAAAACAGGCATCCTTATATTGTCCTTAATTTTGTTTTGTTTTGTTTTGCGGTACGTGGGCCTCTCACTGTTGTGGCCTCTCCCGTTGCGGAGCACAGGCTTTGGACGCGCAGGCTCAGCAGCCATGGCTCACGGGCCCAGCCGCTCCGCGGCATGTGGGATCTTCCCAGACCGGGGCACGAACCCATGTCCCCTGCATCGGCAGGCAGACTCTCAACCACTGCACCACCAGGGAAGCCCCTGTCCTTAATTTTGAAGGAAAGCTTTCATTCTTTCACCGCTGAGTGTGATGTTCGCTGTGTGCTTTTCATATATGGCCTTTATTATGTTAAGGTAGTTTCCCTCCATTCCTAGTCTGTTGAGTACATTCTCTTAATTAAAAAAAATTAAAGCCAGGCACCATGATTAGGAAACCAAGATGAAGGATCTGACCTGGAGATAATATCGACAAGCAAATGATAATAGTTGATAGAGCCTCTGCTACTGGCGAGGGTGCAGTGGTGTTTATTGAAGGGCAGGGCATAGTGATGGAGTGTGTATGTGCAGCACAAGCAGGTAATGCAGTTTTTATGTGGGTACGCACCAGTGGTAGATTCTAGGATGGAATTCGAAGAAGAATTCCATGAAGCACTTCTGATTCCCTGTCACTGTTATGCTTGTTTTTCCTTTTCTAGAAAACAAAATTTCTGTATTTATTTTTAGTTATAAAAGTAAAACATATTTGCTTTAATATCTGAAGCAATTCTGTACAAAGATCATATATGGGCAAAGTTACTGATCTAATGTTCTTTCTGAACCAACACAACCTTCCTGAGATAATCACTGTTAATAGCCTGGTGTATAGCCTTCCAAATCTTTCTCCTTGCTCCAACAAATATGTAAGCTTATTTATAAATATAGTGATATTTTGTCTTTATCCAAACAGACTTTTTTTACACATTATTATGCAATTTGTTCTTTTAATTTAACAGCAATTGGTGTATATCCCTGCAAATTGCTAGATACAGATCTAATCCGATCTCTTTAAAAATTTTTTCTTTTTAAAGAAATATATATATATATATGAGATCATATACACATTGGGTGTTCTTTGGGATTTTTTCTTTTTCTGTTTTCACTTATTTTCCCTCTGTCACCCTAAATAACCCACGTGAATTACCTGGTGTGTATCCTCCTGTGCTTTCCTCTTTGCCCAGATAACCATATATGAACATATAAACATATGAATATATAAGGATTTGGGGGTAAGTGTTTGCTTTATTAACTGGTGTCATATTAAACACACTTTTCTGTGTTAATTTTCCCATTTAGCAAAGCCTCATAAAAGTACCTCCGACTCCACTAGTGTAGTTCCCATTCATTCTATTTATGGCTATAGTCCGTGGTATGGGTATGGACCCATCTTTATTTATTCAACTGTTACCCTATTAATAAACATTCATTTTGTTTCCTTTTTTGCCGTTAGGAATAGCAGTGCAGTAAACGTATTTGTACATCTCTTCTTTTGCACTATTTTTTTTTTAAGAAAATGTTATAGTAGTTGGAATCTCATCAGTGTATTTTTAGCAATAGACATTGCTGGATTGCTTCCAAAATTTCTGTAACAATTACACTGCCACCAGCAATTTATGAGAGTGTCTTTTTTTGACATTTCTGTTAGCGATAGGTGTTAATCATCTTTATAATTTTTGCTAGTCTGAATGGAAAGAGTGCATTTGAGTAGTTTTTCATATGTTTGGTCTTTTGGAGCATGGCTTTTCTGCAGATTTCCTATGCATACGTTTTTGCACATATTTCTTTTGAATTATTTTTCTTTTTTGTATCTATTTCTAAGAGGGCTTTCTACATGTTATTGATATTAGCACTTTATTTTAAACATTTTATTGCAAATATTTTTTCCAAATCTATTGTTTTTATGTACACCTTGCTTATGATAGCTTTTGCTCTATAAAAGTTTTAAATGTTCATATAGCAAAATACATCTTTTATGTTTCTTTGTTTTCAGAGGGAGATAAGGTCTCCACGCATCTTTAGGTTGTACACATAGTCCCCTAGATATTCTCTTAAGAGTTTATTAGTTTATTTTTGGCATCTAGCCTTTACTTTATCTGTAATTTATTTTTACCTATGGTGTAAGAAAATTATTTTGTTCCAAATAGACAGCTGAAAGTGCCAGCACTGTTTTTAAAGTCAAAAAAATATTGAAGGGAGAGTTGAGACTTCCCTTATCAGAGAAGAAAACATACCATGAAGGCTACTAGAGTGAGACAGAATGGAGACTCCAGAAATATCCCGGTACAAGTAAAATTTTCATATATGACAAAGTGACATTTAAGTTTTATTGGTAGAGAGCAGTCTATTTGTTTTACCCACTTCCTTAAAATTTCAGGGGAAGAAAGAACTTTCAGAGTGCATTCATTTTTGCTAACAATGTGGATGAATTTTTGTGCCACTTGCCAATAAGTTCTGTAGAAAAATGTGTAATCTTGACTCAGATTCCCAGTGGCTTGTCTTCAGTGTAGTTCTGTGTATGTGACAGTGAAAGCTCGTTTCCTGGCTTCACTGTGCGTGCTGACATGTCTGAGTTAAGATCCCAGTGAGTCATTTCTTTTTTTTTGCTATGTTGGGTCTTCATTGCTGCGCGCGGGCTTTCTCTAGTTACGGTGAGCGGGGGCCACTCTTCATTGCGGTGCGCGGGCTTCTTATTGTGGTGGCTTCTCTCGTTGCGGAGCACAGGCTCTAGGCACACGGGCTTCAGTAGTTGCAGCACGTGGGCTCAGTAGCTGCGGCGCACGGGCTTAGTTGCTCCATGGCATGTGGGATCTTCCCGGACCAGGGATCGAGTGTTGTCCCCTGCATTGGCAGGCGGATTCTTAACCACTGTGCTTCTTAATTTCAAAGCATTGCAGATGATACAGACTGCTCAAGCTTTCTGTCCTGAAAACCAAAATCACATTGCTGCCTTCCATTAGTTTCTCTCCCGTTATCCCGTGCATCCAAAGCCTTTGGCAGCATGTTCCAAATGAACGTACCTGGACTGGATCAGGAGGGGGAGGTGCTCATGAGTGCATTGATGTTCTCACTGTGGCCACCCTGGCAGGTGGCCAGTGCTGAGAGATTCTGGGTGGGGAGGTATCAGGCTGGGCATCTCCTTGAAGACAGCAGATCCCGTTTGAGTAGGGCCGGGAAGCACAGGTCTGATTTTGAGCAGGTAGATATTTGGGGCCTGGGTTGGGGAGTGGCCTTCCAGGACCACGAGCCACAGACGCAGATGTGTATGTGTGATGGTTTGGAGGAGCGGATGTGTGAGGAGAGGGAGGGAGTGATCAGTTTTAGGCAGGAGTGAGCCGAGTAGGGTCCTAGCACGAGGGACCCATGCAGGGGGCTGAGTTGTCTCTGGAAGTGTCCCTCGATGGTGGTGGAGTATATCCAGAAGTCTCTTCATAACCCTGACTTCATTTCTCATGTGCCCTGTTGACTGTCCCTAAAACAGCTACCATTTCCTGAGCATCGCCAGGTACCCGAATTCATTAGGCACTTTATATACAAAAGGGCTCTAAAGTCAGTTGATAGATAGATCCTGGTTTTGCAGGTAAGAAAACTGAGGTTTGAGAGGCTGACCTTCCCTGTGCAATGGTTTATGTGCAGCCGTGCGATTCTGAGTCTGGTCTACTTGGGTCCAGAGACTGTACCCCCATGCCCCCCGACACTGTCTCCTACCCCCATGTTATGTCCACGTGCCCGCCTCCTGCCAGGCATTGAACAGTTTTTGTGAAGTTTCCCACAGTGTAGCTCACATTATGGAGACTGCATCCCATGAATAATTAAATTGCCTTTAAAAATGAAATACGAATACAAACGAAAGGCAGACTTTTAAGTATCTAGAGAAGGCTTTTGTGTAGCATGGCACTTAAAGAAAGCCTTTGTCTTGTTAGCATTACCCAACACCAGCCAGAGCCAGCCAGATAGGAATGTGGTGGCCCACTTAGGCTATCTTTAATTGCTCACTATAAATAGCCTAATGATGCTGCCATAAAAAGACTCTGATATGACTGAGGGGCTCAGTGTGACCCACATATATGATGGTTTTCTAGGTGTCTGTGTCCGGGAAAACTGATGCTCCTGTGCGAGATGGTTTTCGCTGCTGAAATGTGGGCTTAATTTCCAAGCCAGTCATTTCTTACCTCCCTCCCTCCAGATCCCATTGTCCCCATCATTCCTGTCTGCCTGCGTCTGTGGTCAGGTTGTAGTTGGCACTCTGTCACTCTCTCATCCCAACCACATTTCCACCAGTCACTTGGCCTGACACTGACAGACAAGTGCCTACTGCAGCCCAGTCCGATGCCTTAAGAGGACCTGCACAGGCATGGGTGGCATGCTCCCTTTCTGCCTGGGGAAGCCATGGGAGCCTGGACGCCTTGCTGTGCTCTGGGCGTTGATGAGTTTTCTTGATTCCAAAACTAGACCATCTCTGCCACAGTTCTCACCAGCCTTTGCCACCTCCACTCCCAGCCCCCTTGGGGTTCTCTCTCTCCACAGGTTGGGTGTCCTCCAGGTCAGCCCAGTGTGGCTGGAGCACCAGTGCTCCTCTGGGTTTCTTTGTGCCCCACCTCTGCTTCAGGGTTGGGTTCCCACCTTTGTATGGAGCATCCCACCAAGACCTGGAGTCTCCCCACCAAGACTTGTAGTTTAACTACCAAAGTCTTCCTTTTCAAAGGCAGTGGACTCCAGTAGAACTGGAGATTGGAAAGGTCAGGAGGATTGCACCGAAAGGAGAGGGACTGGTGGGTAGAAAACATATAGAATAAAGACCCAGAGTCTAGGGGGTTGTGTATGGCTAGAAAAAGAAAAAAACCAACACCGACAAACCAGACACCATAACCTAGAATATTAAAGGGAGAGCGAGGCAGTGGGTGAGGGAGTGTGGGCGGCAGTCATGGGGAGACTGGTTAGAGCTGGTGGGGACAGAGGGGAAGTGACCTTCTCTGCTCACCACCCCAGAGAAGATGCAGGTAACTTTCAAGACCTGGACTCTGCAGCTACCTTTCCACATGTGCTAAAAGCTGTACCACATCACACAAAGAACTCTGCATTCAGAGACACCGAGTTATCTAGGCCGAAAGTCAACTCAGTACTTTGGTTTACAGGTGGCGGTAACTTGAGGGTAGTATCTGGTATCCTGTCTCTTCATAGAGAGGCCGTCTTTTCCTTGTAATAATAAAAATCAATAACAGTCACGGTATTTGGAATTCATTGAATATATATATTTTTTGGGGGGGCTGCATTGGGTCTTTGTTGCTGCGCACGGGCTTTCTCTAGTTGCGGCGAGCGGGGGCTACTCTTCGTTGCGGTGCATGGGCTTCTCACTGCAGTGGCTTCTCTTGTTGTAGAGCACAGGCTCTAGGTGCGTGGGCTTCAGTAGTTGCAGCACGTGGGCCCTAGAGCGCGCAGGCTCAGTAGTTATGGTTCATGGGCCTAGAGCACAGGCTTAGTAGTTGCAGCACACGGGCTCAGTAGTTGTGGCACACTGGCTTAGTTGCTCTGCAGCACGTGGGATCTTCCCAGACCAGGGATCAAACCCGTGTCCCCTGCATTGACAGGCGGATTCTTAACTGCTGAGCCACCAGGGAAGTCCCTGCATTCATTAAATATTTATGTCTCTTTTGCACCGAGGTTTTTCCTCTCTAGAGTTCATCAAAACTCAGTAATGCAGGGGATATTTTCCTTATACTTTCCTTATACTTTATACTTTCCTTATACCTTATACTTCAAATAACTTTCCAAGGCCACAGAGGTGAGTTTAGAACTTACAGTCTCTCTTGGGACCAAGTATTCTCTCTCAGGAGCGTAGATGGGCATGAGGTCTGCAGTCTGATGTCAGGCGCTGATTATGAATGCCGTGGAGTTCAGGAACGTCGTGTTCTGTATTTTGTGATATGCATGTGGGAGAAGGTGTGAGACTGAGCCCTGATGTCAGCCTTTAACCAATTACTAGCCTCGGCATCTTGGAGAAACATGCCTCTGGGACATGTTCCCTGAGCACAGCACACTTCCTGAAACCAACAGGTGCTAGGACCGCTGTGTTAGAAGTGTCAGTTTTGGTTATACTCAAACAGTAATGAAGTAAGAAAAATTTCAAAGTGCTTATTAGGTATCTGCATTTAACTTGTTCCTTGTGCTTAATTATCCCAGTAGTCCGGCATCCTCAGTTTCCAGCTTGCCTGTGAACTCAGGCGTCCTTGCTGGGTAGTGGGTTTGTCAGAGGCACCAGGAGAACATATCCCCGGTGGTCTGTACTTGGCCTGCGTCTCCTGTTTTCCCGCAGGCTTCTGCTTGCTTGATCTGATCTTGAGGAAGGTGAAATGAATGTTACTATACAGCAGCACTTCCTGTTATTGGAGACCATTTGTCGCCCAATTTCAGCTAACTGGATATGATGAGGAAACTGAGCCAGAAGGACGTCGGAGTAGCCCAAGTAGATGTTGGCAAATTTGCTGTTAATGTGCAGAGTCTATTATTCTTAGTCTGTTTACTACGGTTTAAAAATATCTCTGAAAGAACTGACCGTCTGATTGCTCAGCGTGCACACTGTTAGAAGTAGTGGATGAAAAGGTGTGGGGACTCTCTGGAGGCAGCCACACTGACAAGAGTGAGAAATAGAAAAGGGAGCAGGCTATCACAGGAACTTCCAAAACCAGGTCAACAGGACCCGTTTAATGTCACGGAAGAGTGCTTATCACATAGTAAATGCGGAACGAGTCTTGTGGAATAAATAAATGTACAACTGTGGATGTTTTATTGTTGAACCTTGTCAAAAAGTTTAAATTAATTTTAGTGGCTTATGTTTCAGAAGGATAAGGACATACATTTTTCACTTTAAAACTATTTCTGTGTTTAAGATGTAATTTAAAAATTAAAAAAAATTTTTTTGTTTAAAAAGACAAGCTGGGCTTCTGTCTCTGGGAAGATGTTGTAGGCATACTTTCCCCTGTTCTTCTCAAGCGCAACTAAAAACTTTGTACTTTATACATAAAACAAACATGAGGTGGGTCTCAAAGGTGGAGAGAAGGAGGCAGGCCAGCTAGGGACCTTGAGGAATGACACCGTGGTGAATTTTCTGGGTTTTCTTCTTGCCTTATCTATCCCAGACTTGGAGCAGAAGAAGCCAGCAACCCAGAACAGTCATGGGCAGAGATTAAAAGCTCTCCCTCACCCCCCCCAATGCCTGGTTTCTCTCACCAAAGGGCCACGGAAGAAGCAGGTTCGTAAGACAGAAAACTTTTAGACAGTAACCACTCTGCTCTAGTCAAACACCATAGAAAAAGTTCTGGCCCCATTCCCACCCATGCCAGCAAAGACTTGGTGGGGAATCTAGACTTTCCCTTGTGAGCCAGTAATGAGGTGCTCTGACATCTCTGCCAGGGTGGTGGCACTGGCTAAGGAGCCTGGGATTCTGCCCCCACTTGGCAGTAACAAGACCCCCTCCCCCTCCCCAGTGTGGTGGTGTCAGAGGAGGTCTAGTGGGGTGTCATGACTTTTCCCACCCTTAGTGGTAATAAGGCCACACACCCTTCCATGGTTCATTGGGGGCCATGTGGGGAACCTGGACTTCCAGCTTCACCAGTCAGTAAAGTAATGAGGCAGTGTCCCTACCCTCATCCTTTTCTGCCAGAGCAATGCCAGAAGGTTTAAATAAGAGGTTCTCATATCATAATACCTGAAATGTCCACATTTCAATAAAAAAGCACTTGTCATACCAAGAACCAAGAAGATGTCAAACCAAAAGAAAAAAGACAACAGATGCCACACTGAGATGACACAGATGTTAGAATTATCTGACAAACATTTTAAAGCAGCCATCATCAAATATGCTTCAACAACACATGAAGGTTGTTAATGTCATTAGGGAAATGCAAACCCAAACCACAATGAGATACCACTTCACACCCACCAGGATGGCTATAATCAAAAAGACAGACAATAAGAACCACTGGCGAGGATGTGGAGAAACTGCAACCCTCATACATGGTGGTAGGGATGTAAAATGGTACAGCCAGTTTGGAAAGCAGTCTGGCAGTCCCTCAGAAAGTTAAATACAGTGTTACCACATGACCCAGTAATTCTGCTCGAGGTATATACCCAAGAGAATTAAAAACATATGTCCACAAAAAAGTCTATACATGGATGTTCACAGCAGCATTATTCATAATAACTAAAAAGTGGAAGCAGTATGAATGGATAAACAAAATGTCCTATGTCCATTTAATGGAATATTATTAAGCCGTGAAAAAGAATGAAGTAGTGATTCATGCTACAACATGGATAAACTTTGAAAACATTATGTTAAGTGAAAGAAACCAGTCACAGTAAGCCACATATTGTTTGATTCCATTTATGTGAAATGTACAGATCAGACTACTCCACAGAGACAGAAAGTGGATTAATGGTTTCTGGGGATTAGGGAGAAAGGAGCATGGGGAGTGATTGCTAAGGGGCATGGTGTTTCATTTTGGAGTGATACAAAGTTCTGGAATTATTTAGTGGTGATGAATTTTATGGTATGTGAATTACATCCCAATAAACACAGTGTTTTAAAGAGCAATTACAAACGCACTTAAAATGAATGAAAAAAATAGGAAGTCTCAACAAAGACATAGAAGATATAAAAAAGAACAAAATGGAGATTTTAGAACTGAAACATGTAACTGAAATAAAAAAACAGTGGATGGGCTCAACAGTAGAGTGGATGTGCTCAACAGAAGAATGAAAAATCAGGGAAATGGAATGATAGAAATTATCCAATCTAAACAACAGAGAGAAAATAGATTTTAAAAAATTATCAGAGCCTCAGGGACCTGTGGGACATTAACAGAAGATCTAACAATTGTGTCATCAGAGTCCTGGAAAGAAAGGAAAAAAAAAAAGAGAGAGGGTGGGCTGAAAAAGTACTTAAAGAAGTAATGGCTGAAAACTTCCTAAGTTTGTCAGACATAAACCTACAAATTTAAGAAGCCTAAGGAATTCTAAGTAGGATAATCCAAATAAATCCACACCAGAATATATCCTAGTCAAACTTTCGAAAATCAGACAAAAAATCTTGAAAGTAACATTAGAGAAATGACATCTATAGAGGAAAAGCAGTTAGAATGACATTGAATTTCTCATCAGAAACTATGGAAGTGAAATCTAGACATTCTATTTAACTCGATTGTAATTACTTTCACTGACTCTCCTCTCCCACAGTTCTGCTAAAACTTAAAAGTTCAAACTATAAAACCTCCAATTATAAAAATATTCATTGTTGATAAATTGGGAAATACAAATTAACATAGAGAAAATGCAAATGTCCCATAATCCCACCATGTGGAAAATCATTGTTAATTTTTGTCATGTTTGTTTCCAGTCTTTCTACTGTACACTTTACAAAACTGAGATCATCTAAGACACACAGTTTTGTGGTGTACCTTTTTACTTATCTTTGTATCATGAGAGTTTGACCACTTGGTTAAATAGTGTTCATGAATGTGATTTTTAATGGCTGTATTACCTTCCATACTATGAGGGTAAAATGACTTACGTTTGGTCATTTTGGTGGTTTGTGAATTTTTGTTATTTTAAATAACACTCCCATGCACATCATTGAATATAGATCTCTGACTGCAGTACTGAATGTTTTCTTAGGTTAAGGTCTGAGAAGTAGAATTCTTAGATTAATGAGAATAAAGTTAAAATCTCTTGATATACTTTGTCAATTTGCTGTCCAAGAAAAATAGTACTAGTTTATGTGATGATAATGTGTGTGTGTGCGTGCGTGCGCGCATGTGTGCGTGTATTCTTAAAAAACTATCGAATGCAGTCTTCCACCAATCAAGTCAAGAATCTTGACATGCTTTCTTCTCTCTTCTCTCCTCATATCCCACACTGTTCCTGGCCCCAACTTTTTGATATTTCCCATGTTATGATTTTCTGGGATATTAGTTTTAGAATGTCCCTAATGTTTTCTCAAATAATAAAATTACTTAGACTTAATTATCTGCTTTTCTGGCTCACTATTATCTTTTGAGTTAACGTCTTCCTCTTGCCACCATTTCTAGTTTTATATATCTTCCAGTATATCTTTAATATAATGTTATGGATGGCAGGACATTCTGAGGAATTTGGGGAAATGCTACGTTTTTGAAAGGAAACAGCAAGAAAAACATAGTTTTCTGTTTCCAGCCAGTTTCTGCCATTGATCACTATAGCTTTCGAATCTCTGGAGATTTCTTTGCTGACATCTCTTGGTCTGCTTTTGCCTCAGTCTTATATTTATTATTATTTCATAGAATAGATCCACAGTTGCTGGTCTTATCAGCCAGATTGGGGGAGGAGTGTTTGGGGAAAGGATTCAGAGTCCTCTCTACCCAAGCCTCACCCTGACCTCCTCAGCTGTGCTGCATGGAGGGCTACGTGGGAACTGGTAGAGTGTCATGGACACAGGGTCTCTGTGTCCTGCATCCCAACCATCCTGGTCAGTGTTGCCTCAGGGAGTGTGGGGTCCAGCTTGCAGATGGACTGTCCTGAGCATCCCCTGGGGCTCTTTCTCCTGCACCATCAGTTCTCCCTTTTTACCGTATCATTCGCAGAGATGCTGTAATGCATCCTTCCTTAACAAACAAGAAAAACCCCTTCTCCTCCCTGCTCTTTCTTCTGTCCATTTCACATCCCCTTTTGCAGGAGGGCTTTCTGAGAGTCATCTGCGGACATTGTCCTTCCCTTCTCATCGCCCCCTGCTCTTCTGATCTCACTCCAGTCAGGCCCCGCCCCATCGCTCCATGGGTACTGCTCTTGCCAGCCTCGCCAGCCACTTTCATCTGGCATCCCCAGCGGTCAGTTGTTGTCATCTTACTTATTCATTCAGGAACCTTTGCACAAACACCGACTCCCTCCCCCTTGGAACACTGTTTCTTGCCTTCTTTGTCACCTCTGGTTTTACTGCGTCTTCGTGGCCACATGTCTCATTCTCTTCCTCAGCTCGACTTCTGAATGATGGAGTGAGCCAGGGCTCAGCTGTGGGCTTGCTGGCCTTCATTTCCACTTCTCCCACACGGTCTCAGCCAAGTTCTTGACTGTAAAAGCCATGATCTCTCTGAAATTTTCATCTCTAGCCCCAGCCATTCCACAGAACTCCATACTTGCTTGGCTAATTGTTTACTTGATACCTACACTTGGATGTCTAACAGATATCTCGAAATTAACATTTCCAAAGTAGTAATCCTAAATCTTTTTTTACTGAATCTGTTCCTCCCCAGCCATCCCCGTTCTAGCAAATGCCAATACCCTCCACTCTGTTGCCTAAGCCAACAGCCTTATTTAGTCCTATTGCCTCTATTTTCAAAAAAATATGTCCCCTACTTTCTTTCTTCACTGATACTACTCTAGTCCAACTACTCTCCCTTGTACCTGTTCCTGTAAACTGGTCTTTATTCTGCAAATAAGAGGGCTTTTGAAAATGTGAATTGGATTGTATCATTCCCCATACGACTATGAATAAAATCCCAAGCCCTTAACACAGGCAACAGTGCCTCTTCATGTTTCCTTTTCTTTCTTTCATTGCGGTAAGGACGTTTAACATGAGATCTACCCTCTTACATTTTTAAGTGTACACATCAGTACTGTTAACTCTAGGCAGTGTTGTCCAGCAGATCTCGAGACCTTATTCCTCTTGCATAACTGAAACTCTCTTTGTTTTGCTTTTCAGTTTTTGAAGCTATTGATCTACATGTTAAGCTCAGAGATGCTTTCCTCAGCCGTGACCAGTCTACTAACAAGCCCATCAAAGCATTCTTTTATTTCCGTTACAGTGTTTCTGATCTCCAGCATTTCTTTTTGGTTCTGTCTTAGGAGTTCCATCTCTCTGCTTGCATTGTCCGTCTGTCCTTGTGTGCCGTCTGCTTTATCCATTAGCGTCCTCAGCACATGAACCCAGAGGTGTTTTAGATTCCCAGCCCCTTGCATGTCTGGTTCGGATGCTTGCTCCGTCTCTTCCACTTACGTGTTTTGCCTTTTGGTATGCTTTGTGATTTTGTTTCCTTGATGGCTGGACATGAGGTTCCAGGTCAAAGGAACTGCTGTAACTAGGCCTTGAATTATGTGGTGGTGAGGCATGAGAGGCTGGGGAATGTCCGGTGGTCCTGTGATTGGGTCACTGTGTTTCCAGGAGCCTGTGGCTCTGGACTGTGAGTTTCATAAGTGTTTCTCAGTTTTTTTTTCTCCTCTTTTAGGTGGGACAGGATGGCTAGGGTGGGCTGGAGGTGGCTGTGTCCCTTCCCCAGTCAGTCTGGCTCTGATCACACCCCAGCAGGCCAGGCTCTGGTTACCTAGTTTCCCCTGAGGGCAGCAGGCCTTGTTAAGAACAGGGGGCTCCGGTGTATTTCAGGTGTATTTCACTACGGTGCTTTTCCCCTCCAGCTGCTGGGAGCAGGGGGGGGCCTTTTCTCTGATATTTACTGTGAACCTGGTTGAGCTCCTGGAGGTAAACCTCACAATGCTGTGGGCCCCCCAGGACCGGGTCCCCCATGGCCTCTGATTCTCAGCGTTGTCCGCGCTGATCCTCCAGCTTCGCCAAGCACAGTTCAGGTTTTCCTGCCCCGGCACTGGCTCCTGAGTGGTTTCTGCTGGGGAAGCCGTATTTGCCTGGCTGTCTCTCCAATCTCGGGGGCCCAGTTGTGCCCTGTGCTGCTCCCCCATCTCTTCAGGATCCAAGAAGAGTTTTTGCTTTTTCAGACTATTTGATTTTACTTGTTAGGACGGAGTGGTAACTTGTAAGCTTCTTATACGTGGAGCCAGAAACTGGAAGTCCCTAACTGAAGCTTTATACCCATCGATTAGCAACCCACATTTCCTGTTCCCCTCCAGCTCCTGGCACTTCTAGCCACACTTCTATCCTCTGCTTCTGTGAGTTTGATTATTTTGGGTTTGGGTACCTGATGTAAATGGAATCGTGGTGTTTATTCTTCTGTGACTGGCTTATTTCAATGATCATAATGTCCTTCAGGTTCATCCCTGTTGTTGCATGGTGCAGAATTTCCTTTCTTTAAAGGCTGAATGACATTCCGTTGTATATATACACACCACGTTTTCTTTGTCCATTCATCCATCGATAGACAGACACTTAGGTTGCTTCTGCGTCTTGGCTCTTGTGAATAGTGCTGCAGTGAACATGGGGGTGCCAATCTCTCTTCAAGATCCTGCTTTCAGTTCTTTTGGATAAATATGTGGAAGTGGGCTTGCTGGATCATATGCGAGTTCTATTTTCAGTCTGATGAAGAACCTCCATACTGTTTGCCATAGAGGCTGCTCCATTTTACATTCCTACCCACAGGGCTCTGATTTCTCCACATCCTCACCGATACTTTTCTGTTGGTTTTATTTATTTATTTTTTTGACAGTACCCATCCTAACAGGTGTTAGATGAATAGACAATTTCAGCAAATGCCTTCCTCCCCCCACTATAAACAGGAGCATGTTGAACATGTGATAGCAATACAAGTGTGTTAGATGTGAAGAAATAAGCTGCAGGGACTTCCCTGGCGGCCCAGTGATTAGGACTCAGAACTTCCACTGCAGGGGGCACGGGTTCAATCCCTGGTTGGGGAACTAAGATCCCACATGCCGCAAGGTATGGCCTAAAGAAAGAAAAGAAAAAGAAATAAACTGGGTGTCTGTTCTCTCAAGCTGAGAAAGAAATTGTAATAAAAAATTCAAATTAATAGTTGAGAGAAACATGAAACCCATTAGGATTTCAGCAAAAAGGGCTATAGAAAAATTGAATGGGCTGCAGTGTACAGAAATAGCATTCCCGGGTGTTTATTTGCATTATATAATGGGGTGCAGACATTACATGTATTGCTTTTGCCTCTAATAACAGCTCCACCTCGTGTTTTTGTGGTGCCTCTTCTATATGGAACTTCCCAGATGCTTCACCTCATTTAGTTCTCATTTAAACATGTGAGAAGATAGAGACAGAAACTGAGGTCCCAAACAGTGAAGGGACCTGCCCGAGGTCTGAAAGCTTCCCCGACACCAAAATGGGACACAGAGTTAGGTATTCTTATCCCGTTTGCCATGTTCTTTCTGCGATAGCAAAGCTTCTCTTGTCAATAAAGTAATGGATGAAGTCCGTGGGCTGCACTCAAACAGCCACACTGGACCAGTCATGGTAGCACTGCTGCCAGGCGTTAATAGCCAAGGGTGAAGTCCCACCTGTGAATTGTGACTTTAATGAGAACTTCCGAGTTTCACAAGGTATAGACAGGATTGAGTCAGAGGGTGTTAAAACTGTACGTTCGGAGCGACTACTGCAGAGAAAGAAATATTTGCTTAGATCAAACCGCTTTTGAAAAAAATCTCAGCATCTTAGACGTGCATAAGGAAAGCTGCCTCTGGAGGGTGTGAGAATGTGTCTGCAAGTGCGGCTATGGTGGGGGCACGGGGGACACCAGCCCTCCGAGCATCACAGCGTCACAGGCGCGGTAATGGCTGGCTTCTCTGATGCAGCGCCGCTCTGTTCTTCCAGGGCCCTCCACCACAGAGATAGTCAGCATTATTAATCCATGGAGTAATTGGTCCCCGCAGAGTCCTTCTGCGTTATTTCAGCAGGTGGCCTCGCGAGGAGTCAGCTAAAATGATGCCTATTCAGCACCAGGCAGCATTTCAACCACCAGAGCTTCAGAATAAGCAGTATGTGTTTGGGAGCAGAACATTTCGATGTCTAAAAATCCCAGATGATCTTAGTGTTTTAACGTGTCCAGTTGTCAAACATTCCAGAAGCACAACCACGTAGGTGAGTCTTCCCTTCTGGTCCACAGTGTAGTCCACACCTCCCCCTGACACCCCACGTTCTAAGAGCTGCAGGCATTAGAGGATCACCTTTGCATCCTTTGATGTTCATTTCCCGTCTTATGGGAGAAGTGTGTGCCTTGAAAAGGTAACTAACTCTATAAACTAGTTTTAACTTTTGTGAATTTTTTCAAACATACAAAAATACAGAAAATAATTCATCTTGTATGAACATCCACGTTTAAGAGATGCTGCTTTTTTGCATTTGCTGAAGGTTTTTTTTTTTTTTAAAAGTTGTGTCAGATGCAGCTACAGCTTCACAGCCCTACCTTAATCCCTTCCCTATGCGTCTCTCCCCAGGAAAACTTCTGTGCAGAAGTAAGTGTGACTCCTTTCCTTGTGTGGTGTTATCCCTTTACTATGTGTGTGTGTATCCAAAGAAATATATAGCTCATTTTTTGGTGTTTTAAGTCTACATACACTCTGCATATGTATTGATAACTTGCTTTTTTTTTTTTAGAAGAAAACGTAACATTAATTTTAAGCTTTATCAAAATGAAGACCTGGATTTAGTTTACTCAGTTTTCACGGTTCTGTGTTATGAACGTGAAATTTTATTTTTCCCATCTCCTTTGATGGGCATTGAGATTATTTAAACATTTTCAGTCTTAGCAAAAGTAATGCAACAGGATTTCTCATGGATAAGTCCATAGACACAGGGGAGAGGTATCCTCTAACACTCAAAGGTATCCTCTTTGAGCATTTTTCAAACTGTCACACATTTATATGTCATGAAGTCAATTTAATGGATTGCAATCCACATTAAAAACTAATAAAGATTCATTATGTTATATGTTATATAAATTATATCAAAATGCACTGCACATTATGTGAGTGGGTTTTGTTAGGCTTTTCTTTTAGTTAGATGTGTATGTGTGTGGGTGCACTGGGTTGTGATGTCAAATGTATTTCTTACTGAGGGTCATAGTAAAGGAAGGTCAGGAGTCACCACTCAGAGCACACGCTGGGTCCCACTGCTGGGTCCTGGGCCATGTGCATCTTCAGCTCTGTTGATTGTTGCCAAATTGCTCTTCAAAGTGGCTGTATCTTAATTGCAGTGTTCCTTCCTGTTTCGCTACATTTTAGCCCTGGGATTTTGTGACCAGGGTTTCTTTTCTTTTTAATTAATTAATTAATTAATTAATTATATTTAATTTTGGCTGCGTTGGGTCTTCGTTGCTTCATTGCACGTGGGCTTTTTCTAGTTGCATCAAGCGGGGGCTACTCTTCATTGTGGTGTGCGGGCTTCTCAATGCAGTAGTTTCTCTTGTTGCAGAGCACGGGCTCTAGGCGCATGGGCTTCAGTAGTTGTGGCATGTGGGCTCAGTAGTTGTGGCGCACAAGCTTAGTTGTTCCGCGGCATGTGGGATCTTCCCGGACCAGGACTCGAACCCGTGTCCCCTGCATTGGCAGGTGGATTCTTAACCACTGCGCCACCAGGGAAGTCTGTGACCAGGGTTTCTAACTGTAAATTTAGTTTGCTTTTCCTGATTATTAGTGAGGCTGATAATAAGTCATTTCGAAGTGTTCAAAATGATTGGGGGGAAGATTTGTATTTTTCATTTTAGCACAGTCCTGGACAGTCATGAGAAAAAAGACTAAGGAAAGTGAAAAGTAGAGGCTGGGGTCCTTACTAGGTTGATAGGGAAGAAGGAAGGTGAGAAATATCTAATATTTTGGTATCTGGTTTTAAGGACTTTAGCCTTAGAAAGGGACTGGAATTATGTTGCTCTCTGCTGTCTAGCATGTGATGGGAATTGTATTGCTAAGTGTAAACAGTGGTTACACTTGGGCAGAGAGTGAAAATAGATGCCTTCCATAGCTGCAGTTTTATAAAATGCTTTATATAAAGTGTGGTGGGTGTGGTGTATTTGCATGTTTAACACGTAGGACTGTTCTTCACTGATTCAGAGACTTCTTCTCCCCCCTAGTTTTCTCGAGTCAGCCTTCCCTCTTCGTCTGTCTTTTATTCTCCACCTTTGGTCCCCGTGTGGGGGCAGAGCACACTTGTGGCTGCTGAGTGGTCCCTGACGGGGCGTGTCCAGACTGAGAGGTGATGGACAGGGCATGTCCTGGAGGGGGCGGGGCCCATCCAACGGGACAGCTGTGTCTCTGCTTTGGAGGAGTTTTGTTTTGAGGGAGTGTGCCTCCAGTGTTGCTAGATATTTTCATGTGTTTTCCAAGAGAAATTAGAAATATTTTTTTAAGGAATTAATTCTGTGAATCTCCTGATTTTGTTTTTAAAATACTGACCCACCTTTGAAAAATACCAAAACAGTTTTGGCCAAACAGCCCTATCTGAATTTAGTCTTCAGGCCACTGACTTGCACTGATTTTCTGTTAGGAGAATTGAATTGTGAAATGGCTTCAGTTTTAAAAAATCGTGAACACTAAGGTTGATTCCTTATGACCTACTTTGTCAGTTTGCTTGTCTCCTGGTAGGTGCATGAGTGGGTGCTGAAGGAGCTGTGAGATACAGAGTTACATCCCTTTTTCCTTTCCCTTAGTACCTCCTACAGAGCTTGTTTAGTAGGTTCCTGATAAACATTTGTTAAATGAGTGAACACATGAATGATGAAAACGTACAGTTCCGGGGTTCCTTTAGAACTGACAGTCTTAAAAATTGTGGTTACTCTTTGTCAGATTTGTATTATTTCCTTAGACTTGTAGCAAACGGAGATTTCTAACAAGACTCTCCCCATAAGCAGCCACGTAGCACAGGGAGATCAGCTCGGTGCTTTGTGACCACCTAGAGGGGTGGGATAGGGAGGGTGGGAGGGAGACACAAGAGGGAGGAGATATGGGGATATATGTATATGTATAGCTGATTCACTTTGTTATAAAGCAGAAACTAACACACCATTGTAAAGCAATTATACTCCAATAAAGATGTTAAAAAAAAAAGACCCTCCCCGTGTCACTCCCCGACAGTTTTACTGTTCACCGAAATGCCACATAGCTAATTCATGATTCATAAAGAAAGCTCAGCACATTAATAGATTAGATAGTCAGTAGAATGAATAATAAATGGCAGAGCTATGTATACAAAGCAAATATGCATTGCTCTTGGAAAATCACATAACGGGGGTTGGCCCATCTGGAGCCTTTGCTTCCCTGGGGGAAATGAGAGGACGGAGTGATAATCCTTCAGTCATTAAAGAAGAAAATGAAGTTCCATATGGGGCATGTGATGGAGCCCAGGAAACTGCAGTGCTGATGGAATTCTGGAACAATTAACACTCTTCCGCCCTTAACTCCATAGGCAGCCCGACTGGATTGGCAGCAGGATGTCATTGAAATTGTCCGTGTTGAGTGGGTTGGAATTTTAGCCACAGCCCTTTCCAACCCTGGTGGCCAGAGTCATCAAGTTATGATAGCTATTTAAGTGTCTCGATTCTAAAAGTTGACTCAGAGCCATTCTTAGTTCTCCTTCCTCCCTGATCCTCAGGCCCCACCTGAAGACCTGACCCTCCTCCTGGGCAGTTTCTGGCTGCTCCCCTTGTTGGCTCGCTTCCCTCCCGGCCTGGGCCACAGAGCCCCACGTGTGGTCCGTGGGACCCTTGTGGTCCTTTCGGTCTTCGGGCTCCCCTCCAGCACTCCACGGTGGGTCTTCAGGCTGGTTTCTCAGCGGGAGTTTCCGGTCCCCGGGCCAGCATCACGGCCATGCCTTCCAGCCTTGCCTTTACACTGTAGGAAAGCTCTTCAGACGACCGTGGCCACGGCTGGTCAGCCAACTGGAAGGTCTTTTCCCCAGTCCTTATTCTCCTTCCTCGCACTGTAATAACATCTGCTGAGTGCTTTCCATACGTTGGCACTGTTTTAAGTACTCGATGCATATCACCTCATTTAGTCTTTACCTCAGCCACATGGGGAAAATACTGTAATCTCTCATTTCTGTGGTGGGAAAACTGAGGCACAGTAACATTTGATCACCTGCGTCATTTTTTAAAATTTACTTTTTATTGAAGTACAGTTGATTTAAAATGCTGTGTTAATTTCTGCTGTACCCTTGCCATTTTGAAACTCAGCTTCTCTCTTTTTTCCGTATCGGTTCCTTGCAATGAACATTGAAATGCCTGCTGTATTTCAGTTGGAGAGGTGCAGGATTCTTTCCGTCCTGAGTTTACGGCAGAGCGGGAGAGCGTTCTGTGGTGTGATGTCACTGTGCGTTGCACAAGGGAAAGTTGAAGTAGGTACAGGCCGCTGTGGAAGCTCATTGTCCATCCTGAGGGTCGGGGACGTCTTCTGGGGAAGGGGCGGTAGAGCCGTCTGGAAGCCTGTTGAGATAAGATGGGAGCATGTTCCAGGATGAGGGCCCAGCATGGCCAAAGGCAGAGGGTCCAGAGCAGCCTGATGTTGTCTGAGGATACAGACAGTGTGACATTACTGCGTTGATAGGACTGCACTAGGTGAACATTGGAGGAGGCCTTGTGTGAGGTGCCAAGGAACTTGGCCTTCACTAAGTACACTGTGGCAGCTGCTGAAGAATTTTAAGCTTGGGATAGACGTGGACGGAATTGTAGTTCAGTAGATTGTGGTGAATTTTAGAGGAAGGATAGTGGGGGGAGGGTTCAGATCAAGGGGGCTCAGTTACCCGGCTATGGTGGCAGTCCAGGGGAGGGATAGTGAGGTACAGAATAGAGTCAGTGAAAGTATCTATAGTAGGAGGATACTAGAGAGAGTGCATATGAGAAACATTTAGAAGTTAAAACCAACAGAGCATTTTAATAATGGCAGAAGATTGGAAGTAATCTGAATGACTGCTGGTGAAGGATGATTAAATTAGGTTCATAGATGCAGTGGAAAACGATCAGCTGTTACAAAGAAAAAAGGCAGCTTCGTGTGGACTGGAAGGACCAGCTTCCCAGAGAGCGGAGGTTGGGGGAGGAGAGAGGTGCAAACACTGTGTGCACACTGTGCTAACCTGGATTGTAAAAAAAAGAATGTGCACTAACTCTGGAAGGAGGTAATTGGCTCTTCCAGGACAGATAGGTAGCTGGGGGAAGGGATGGTGTAAGGGATGTGGATTTCACCAGCACCAGGTGGGTCCTTCCATCTTTTGAACTTGGTGCCGTGGGTACAGATTACCTGAGCTTTACCGTCTTCTGGTTGTGAATTGGGTCTGAGGAGTGAGGGAGAGGAGAGAGTCCGTGACCCCAGGTTCGGGAATGTAGGTGAAGAGTCAGGTGGGGTCCAGGCTGGAGGAAGGGTGACGAGATGATGAGTTGTATGTACAGCTGTATATATTTTTCTCACAGTGGGATTAAGAAATTTATGATCGATCAATCTCATTACCATATCACTTTTCCGTTTAAAATTGCCCAAAGTGTTGTTTTAAGATATTTCAACCCAACTGGCCTTCGTTCAGACCTGTTTTTTTTTTTTTTTTTTTTTTTTTGCGGTACGCGGGCCTCTCACCGTTGTGGCCTCTCCCGTTGCGGAGCACAGGCTCCGGACGTGCAGGCTCAGCGGCCATGGCTCACGGGCCCAGCCGCTCCGCGGCACGTGGGATCTTCCCGGACCGGGGCACGAACCCGTGTCCCCTGCATCGGCAGGCGGACTCTCAACCACTGTGCCACCAGGGAAGCCCTAGACCAGTTTTAAGAGAGGAGGAATTTTATCTTAGCGAGATCCCTTTCAGCTGCTAGAGCTGTTCTTTTAGCCCCAGTGACAGAAGCAGCACTCCCTCGCAGCCCCCTGCCTGGCCGCCGCCATAAACTGCAGAATTAAGTGCACATGGCTGCCCCGCCCCCTGCTCTGGCCCATCCTTCCAGAGGTTCTGTGGAAGCTCTTAGAGGGCGTCCACAAGTGGAGGAGGCTAGAAGCTGTGAAAAGCAGTGCCAGCTTAGAAGGGTTGACCCTGGGGGCAGACCTAAGATGGTGTCAGCCTGTTCTTGTGGGTGTCCTGGGTTCAAAATATCTTCAGGTAGATGGCTTAGATGTTTTCATGTTTATTGCTTATGCTTTCTGGAATTCTGTACATTATATAATCCTTTGGGTTACTGGCCAACTTTTACTGCATGCAGATGTCTTTGGATAGATGATGGTGCAGTTAGGTATTCTTACATTGGTCTGGGTTACCTCCAGGAGTGTACGGTGGTGACGGGGCAGCAGTGGGGGAGTGGATCAGAGGACCTCTGTGTCCCTCCAGCTCCAAGGTTCTGTGAATCAGGTTCCTGGTGTTGGGATTAAGAAGTTTGACAGATGGGCCATTTGGAACGCGGACCAGTTTGGGGAAAATGGACAGGCCTGGTGGGAGGCCATGGTGGGAGGTGTAGGACAGTTCTAGAAGTGGAGAGTTGGAAGTGGACTTAGACAGTGAGCCCAGAGGAAAGCAGAGAACCTTTATGTGTTTCTAAAAGTCTTGTCCAAGGCTGACACTCTTCTTAGGAGAAGGAAAGGAAAGTCTTAATGACCAGAACTTAAGCATTTATTAGGATCAGTCATTCATGAGTTAAATCGACTCTGGGGAATTCACCTGGACATTTAAACACTATAATATTTTTTAATTAAAAATTTAAAGTAAACACTACTGTAAGGTAAACACTTACTTTACAGTTTAGAGGAAACACTATTGTATTTTTTATGGGATCATGTTTTCTTAGTCCCTGACAATTCACTTATCCCTAAACTTTTAGAATGTAACCGATTTGGTAAGAGGCGAGCTCTGTTCACATGCTCTCCATCAGTTACTCGACAGAACAGAACTGTTCGAGTTATAGGCATTTATAGCCTGTTAACAGCCTCACATGTTCATCCGCCATCATAATGTAACTTTGCGGTATGATCAGGTAAGAGATGAAAGCCTTTATTATAATCAAAATGATACAGAAGTGTTTCTCTTCACTGGGAAGCAGGCAGAGAAAAAGAGAATTAAACAAAGCAGTACTGTGCTAATTCAGTTTCTGAGCTGGCGGAGTTCAGGGTTTACTTATTTTATGAATGGGAAATTCAAGCATTATGCATTCAGAAAGTTATCATTTTTGCCTGTTTACTGTTTTCAGTTTAAAAAGTACTGTTTCAGTTTAAAATTTTACAGGGAATTCCCTGGTGGTCCAGTGGTTAGAGCTGTTCTTTTAGCTCTGCGCTTCCACTGTAGGGGGCACAGGTTCAATCCCTGGTCAGGGAACTAAGATCACGCATGCCACGCTGCATGGCCCCAAAAAATTAAAAAAAAGAAAAAATACTAATTTACAAAACTGACCTCTCTCAGCAACACACTTTGATGTGGGTTATAATCCATTTTCTATGTCTTTCTCAGACCAGCACAGCCCTCTGCAAGAGATTCATAGCCCAGCAATGGTCAAGAAGATAGGAAAATGACTTCTTAATCACAGTTGCACAAAGTGTGGTGACATTGCTCCATGAAATAGAATTTCTCTGCCAAGTTCAGAAACTATTTTCTCGACTACATTTCGCTTGTCACGTGCTCTTTTCTTTGAGCATTCTTCTTGCACTTGGCATTTATAAGACTATGCTAAGAACATAGAAAGTTTAGTGAAATAGGCAAATGTCTGCTGGTGAGAACTTTCCCCATGGTTTAAAGAACTTGCATCAGAGGGATTTTCCTAGTTTCATAAAACAGTTCAGACAAGGATGAACTAGATGGAGCCCTGACTGCTCACTTTGTAGATCCAGTTTTGCTTAGTGAATAGCATACAATATCCAAGGAAGCCAACTCAGGAATGCAAACTTTGTTGGATTAGGCAACACAGAAGAGCTTAAATAACACCATTTGCAAGAAGAAGAGTGGGAAAGGGAGCATCATTTATATCTTTGTTTTCTCATTAGAATGTAGAAATCGTATACCTGGACTTGTGTGAATTCTTACAGCATTCTTGTCCACTTAGAATTATGTCGTTCTCGTATTGGAACTCGACTGAGAGAGTGATTGCTCGTGTCTGTTGGAAATTACTGTGATATGAAGGTTGTGAGTATAGTCTGTTTTAAAATAGAGACTCAGAAGAATTACAGGAATGTGTGTCCTGTGGCGTGTAATTACTTGTGATCATGTCCTTTGGTTGTAAGACAGCAGCACATCCTTGGCCCCGTGACCCAGTGGGCTCCGTGCCTGGCCCTCCAGCCTCCCCTCTCTCATGACTGGCCACTCGGACCCTGCACCATCTGCCCAGGTCATTGTCAGGGGCACTAACGACTTTTTTTGGCTTTAAAACGATTCCAATTATCAAGAAACATTTCTCCCTCAAAAGAATTGAACGTGGCATCCAGAAGAGAACTAAGGAGGCATGCCTTTTCTTTTGTGATGACAGGTTTAAATTTAAAAGCACATCAGCAGAAGGAACTTTCTCGTGCTTCGCCAAACTACATGACGAATTTTGAAAAGGACATCACTTTCTAGATAATTTGAGGGCTTTGGGGTACGTTCAGTGTTTGAAGGGTACATTGATTGTTTTATTGATTTTGTGGATATTGGAAAGAAATTGATTATAATAAAGAGTCCATGCCATCAAATGGAGCAGTTCTTTTCCCAGGGAACATTTTACGCTCTGGCTTTTTAAATTTATTTAATTTTTTTTAACCAGTAATACACTTACACTGTTGAAAACATTTTAAAAGACGTTTAGAGACCTTACTGCCACCTCCATTCTCATCCCAGCCCTCACCCCATAGATAGACAGGTTAGTTAGGATCCCTGGGAGTGTTCCTTTATGCATACGCAGCAGATGTACAGGTATATTGTCTCCCCCCTCACCTTCTTACACAAAAGGTAGCCCTTCATACATACTGTTCTTCCTTGCTTTCTTCACTTAAGGGTGTGTCCTAGAGCTGCGTCCATATCAGAACACAGAGAGCTTCTCCGTTTCTTTTACAGCCGCACATTAATTCTTTGGGGGAGGGAGAGGTAGATGCGCCATCATTTATGTGACCAGCTTCTATGGACGGCCACTTGGATGGTTTCTGATGTTCTTCTTCTGCAAACACTGCTGTGATATTTTACGCTCATGTGCAGGTGTCTCCATATTTAGGATAAAATCTCAGAAATGAGATTGTTGGGTCAAAGGTAGATATATCTGTAATTCTGACAGTTGTAACTTGATAGACCATAAGGTTTTTATTTAAACATTTAGAAAAAAAATTGGGTCTTTCACCAGGAATGTCAGAGAGAAACTCTTTCCCTGTGGCAAAGTGTGACCAAAGCTTATCATCCAAACCAGGACACTCTTAAGAGTGAAAGTGGCTCTAAAAATAGTGGAGCAGCAGGCAGGGGCCAGGGCTTTGCTGGCAGCCTGGACGTATCTTGACTTACTCGTGGTCTCGCCAACAGAATGTGCTGTCAAACTTTCACATTGTTCTCAAGGGACCTTGAGTGGAATTAAAGTTCAAACGTAAGCATTTAATGAGGCCAGCCTTTAAAAGTGAAGTTACCAAAGATGGTTGCACGACAGTGTGAATATACTTAATGCCATTGAGCTGGGCACTTAAACCTGGTTAAAATGGTAAATTTTATGTTATGTGTATTTTGCCACAATTAAAAGATAAAAATTAAAAAAGGGAATAAACTATGGATACATGAAACTGTATGGATCAGTCTCAAATTATGCAAAATGAAAGAAAGTCTCAAAAGGCTACATCTTGTATGATTCTGTTCATAAGCTACTCTGGGAAAGGTGAAACTATAGAAACAGAAGATAGATGAGTGGTTTCCAGGAGCTGGGGTACGGGGGAGAGTTGAGTGTAAAGAGCAGGGGGAAATCCTGGGAGTGCTGGAATGGTTCTGTGTATTTGTTGCGGTAATAATCACACGCATGCTGTACATGTTTGTCAAAACTTGCTGAACTACACATGCAGAGGGGTGCATGTTACTGTATGCAGGTTATACCTTAATAAAAAAATTAAAAAGAAATGGAATAAACAAGTAAAGCCACTCAGGATTGTTTCCCTGGAGCTCTGGGAAAGTTGCCCTGCCTGATGGTGTTCTTTTCCGGACAAGTGCAGGGTGCCCTGAGTGGCACTTGCCAATGGGCCTCCCGCCTGGTGACCACTTGTGTCACTTGCATTTTTCTAGCTGTCGTCGGTGGCCCTGCTGCTTCAAGAAATCTGGGTCTGTGAGCATCTGTCTGGCCCGCCTCAGGGACCTTGCAGATGCCAATGTCAGGGTCCCAGGCTCATCTGGCCCCCGAGGGCATCATCACAAGGTCAACTGGGTACGAATAGGTCTGCTTCTCTGTCTACCAGGAAGGAAGGAGCAAGCCAGGGGACTGGTTCCCAGTGCCCGGACTTTCTTTGCCTGCCCTGAGGATTCGATGTCATCTCTTCTTGGGGTCGGGAAAGGATTCTGATGCATTCTGATCAGTCTTGGCTGTGACAGAAGGTGCCGGTTTTGATGGCCAAGGTGAATATCTGCTGCATCTGGACCAAGTAATTAGAACATTTAGATGGGCAAGAACAGAAGGTCCCACAGGTTAAGTAGAGTCCAGGGTCATGAAGACAGTGAAGTGGAAAGGGTTCTGGGGGCTCTCAGAAGCAGTCAAGGGTCACAATCAGAGGAATGCTCAACATCACTAATGACGAGAGAAATGCCAATCCAGTCACAGTGAGGTACCACTTCACATCCATTAGGATAGTTATCATAGAAACAAAAACAAGTGCTGGTGAGAATGTGGAGAAATTGGAACCCTTGTGCACAGTTGGCAAAATGGTCCAGCTGCTATGGAAAACAGTATGGCAGTTCCTCAAAACATTAAACAAAACTACCATAGGATCCAGCAGTTCCTCTTCTGGGTATATTCCCAAAAGAATTGAAAACAAGGACTCAAACAAATATTTGTACACCCATGTTCATAGCAGCACTATTCACAAAAGCCACAAGGTGGAAGCAACCCAATGTTTATTGACGGATGAATAGATAAACAAAATGTGGTCCATCCATACAGTGGAATATTGTTCAGCCTTGAAAAGGAAGCAGATCCGGACACGCTACAGCATGGATGAACCTTGAGGACATTCCAGTAAGTGGAATAAGCCAGTCACAAAAAAGACTGTATGATCCACTTATATGAGGTATGGGGAGGAGTCAAACTCATAGACACAGAAAGTAGACTGTGGGGTTAAGGGGCTGGGGGAGGGGAGGTGGTGAGTTGGTGTTTAATGGGTACAGAGTTTCAGCTGGAGAAGATGAAGAAGTTCTGGAGGTGGATGGTGGTGTGTGAGTTTACTCAGTGCCACAGAACTGTGCCCTGGAGAATGGTTAAAATGGTACATTTTATGTTACATATATTTTACCGTAAGAAAAGTCATCTTAAAAAACAAGTCAGGGCTTCCCTGGTGGCGCAGTGGTTGAGAGTCCACCTGCTGATGCAGGGGACGCGGGTTCGTGCCCCGGTCCGGGAGGATCCCACATGCTGCAGAGTGGCTGGGCCCGTGAGCCATGGCCGCTGAGCCTGCGTGTCCGGAGCCTGTGCTCCACAACGGGAGAGGCCACAGCAGTGAGAGGGCTGCGTACCGCAGAAAAAAAACAACAACAAAAAACCAAAAACAAATCAGAGGGGAGTGAGCCGAATCAAGTGAGCCTCGCCTGAAAAGCCGGGTTCCAGGGGGGGATCCTGCAGTCTCCCCAGGTGGGTGAGGCAGGGACGTGGGTGCAGAGTGTGTGCTCTCCCCTCTCACGGAGGGTCGTGGTCATCACAGGTAATGTACTGTCGCTCCTTTGTCTCCTGCGTGCCCTCCTGGGAGTCGGCATGATACAGGTGCCTGACCTGAGATGAGCAGGGACCCAGCGGTCAGGGTCTGCTGGCACACCTGGCCTTGTCCCTTCCTCCAGAGAGCCATAGTTGTCACTTGGTCCTGCTCAGTCCTCCCAGGGAGCGTCTCGTGAGTGGCAGGGGGCCTTCCTGCTCAGCCCTGCTCCCGGCTGGCTGCAGCCGTGGGTCCTGCTGCCCAGGCCCTGAGTCTGGGCGGAGGCTAGAACGGTGGGTGGGATACTCTGTTCCCACCCCACAGGTGTCCGGTGCAGGACAGCCCCCTGGACTTTCTCGGCATTGGTGCCTGGGTGGCGGCACAGGCAGCAGGGAGTGGGTTTGGTGTCTTTTGCCTACAGGGATTACCTAGGAGGGCTTTGTTGAGCTCCTGATGCTGTATAAGAAGGCCTTTCTTTTAGGGTTTAGTCATCCTGTAGCTTGATAATCTTTCTGCCTAGAACGTGGGCAGAGGCCATGGGCTGGACAGAGGACACTCTAAGTTGTGGGCTGCATGAGAGCCCAGGTCCCCCCTTCTGCCTCACTGACTGGAGTATGAGGGCCTCCACTCTCACGTCCTTTAGGGTGTATTTTCCCAGGAGGCCCCGAGATCTCTCACGTGGAGATCCCACCTCTTCAGCCCTCACAGATGCCCAGCTTCTCTCAGATACCCCATAACTGTCACTTGGGCTCAGTCTAATCGCCCACTACACACACTCTTATTCACATGCAGTGGGCATCATCCTTAGCTATGCTGTCCAAGGCAGCATCCAGAAGCCACGTGTGCGAGGGAGGGCTTTCAGGGTGGTCAGTCCAAATGGAGATTTTCTGTGAATGTAAAATGCACACCAGATTTTGAAGACTGAGCATGAAGAAAAAACCTGTAGAAAGACCTCATCGATTATTTTATATCCATATGTTGAAATGATAACAGGTTATATTGGGTAAAGTAAAATACATTATTAATGTTCATTTTGCGTGTTGGATTTACTTTTTAAAATGTGGCTACTAGGAGATCTGAAGTTACATGTGCAGCTGTCATTCTCTCAGTCAGCACTTTACTAGAGCAGCAGCATCACCGGGAAGCTGGTTAGAAATGCCGGTTCTTGGGCTCCACCCCAGGCCCAGGGAAGCAGAGACTCTGGGGCGGGGCCCGGCGAGCTGTGTTTCACAGGCCTCCAGGTGATTCTGACGCAGGTCAAGTTTGAGATTCGGGGCTCTTGAGCGACTCTCTCTCAATCAGTTTCCAAGTCGCTAGTGATTTTATGGAAAGCATTTACAGCGAAAGGCAATGAATAAGAAGGGGAGAGCCAACTGGTATCAGTGAATGAAGCTGGGGTATTCGTGAACCGGTGACTACAGCTGAGACACTGCTGGTCCTTGGATCTCAGCGCGTGCAGGATGGGCTGCAGGGCCCTGGATGGCACCCTCACAAGGCGGCCATGGTTTGGACTCTTGCTTTGCCCCCGGCTCTCTCCATCTCTCTCCACTCTCTTGCCTGCCTGGCCTCTGACCCACTTTGTTTCTTTTCCCATTTCAGCCCCAAGTTCAGTGGACCTGACAACAGAGTTTGGCTTTCCCTTTTCATTATTCCGTGGGGCAGAGGCTTGCACTCATCCGGGGCTGTTTCTGCTACGTGGTGCCCTTGACTTGATGCTGATGGCTGAGTGTAATCATGTGCACTTTGCTGGATGCTGAATGGTGTCTTCATTCTGCTTAGAAAGGAGGGAAAGAGGTTCAGAAGGATTAGCCAGGGGAAAGGTGCTGAATTAGCAGTGGTTTTGAAATCTCATATAGTTGAAAATCTCTTAGGGAAAAACCAGAAGCCAAGTATGTCCCTCCCTTAATTTCCTTTGGGGGAAATTTTGGTTTCTTTCTAGTATAAACCAAAGGGATCTTTAGGAGAGCTCTGCATCTGCTTGTTTTTTTTTAAATTAATTATTTATTTATTTATTGGCTGCGTTGGGTCTTCGTTGCTGTGCGCGGGCTTTCTCTAGTTGCGGCGAGTGGGGGCTACTCTTCATTGCAGTGCAAGGGCTTCTCACTGCGGTGGCTTCTCTTGTTGTGGAGCATGGGCTCTAGGCATGCGGGCTTCAGTAGTTGTGGCTTGTGGGCTCTAGAGCGCAGGCTCGGTAGTTGTGGCTCACGGGCTTAGTTGCTCTGCGGCATGTGGGATCTTCCCAGACCAGGGCTCGAACCCATGTCCCCTGCATTGGCTGGCGGACTCTTAACCACTGCACCACCAGGGAGGTCCCTCTGCATCTGGTTTTGATGAGACCAAATGTATTGCATCTAACTCCCGGTCCGCAAAACAGAGTTAATGGTTTCCAGTGTCACTTAAAGCTTTGCAGCTCACATTCTGTCATTGAGGGTGGGAGTGCCTTACAGATATGGGACAGTGGTTAAGAATCCCCATACCAGCTTTGACATCTAATGAAGCTATATTTGGGTTCTTTTTGAATCTTGGTGGCCTCATTTGTGAAATGAGGATAATGTAGGTCCTTAATACTTTCTTTAAAACCCTTGGGGCCAAATCCCTGCAGGGATTTGCATCGTTTTCAGATTTCTGGTTTGTGCCTCTACCATGTAGAGCATGGCATTCCTACTAGGGTCTGAGGCAACATCCTGCAATCAAATACATTAATGTTTCTGAAATAAAACATTCTCACTAAGTGGGATATTGAAAAAACACTATACATAGCTTCCTATCAGTTTAGGTAACATTTTGCCATCAAATGAATTACGAAAACAACCTTTAGTTTTGACACCTTTTGGTATTCAGGATTGTGGATAAGGGGTTGTGGACTTTGGTATTGACTGTGTTGTCTGAAATAACGGAATAAACCCAGATCAGCAAATGTGCAGCTTTGGTTTGCTTTGGAATGGCTGAGCGGTGCCCTGGGTTGGGAGGAGATCCCAAAGAGCTGATACATAGTTATCCTCTTATAGTTGCTATTGACACCAGCAACCTAAGAGTACTAGGCTTTCCTGTTCAGAAGGATAGAGGGGCTTTCCCAGATATTGGTGCCTAATGTAGTGGTTTTGATTTTTAGACAGAAAATAAATTATTCCAATTCAACTGCATCCTTGAATCTGGCTATACGCATGCTACACAAATTTCACACAATTTTATTTGTGTGAAAATAAAACCCAGAGTTGATGCAAACTTACACCACAGTGTCATAGGTTTGTTTGATGATTGAATGTGACATTGTATATAAAGCAGACAGCACAGAGCGCGGTCCTTGGTAACTCAGTAAATGTTAGCTGCGTGTTACATTGTTATTATGATTGTACATGTTAATAATAAGTAGCACTGCCTGTTGTGCCGGATAAAATGGTTTTTATCTAAATTTGCTTCTTGTGTTTTTAAATACTTATAACAATGGAGGAAATTATATTCTTGTATTTTTATTTTTATTTATTTAAAAAAAATTTTTTTTTGCTGTACGCGGGCCTCTCACTGTTGTGGCCTCTCCCATCGCGGAGCACAGGCTCTGGACGCGCAGGCTCAGCGGCCATGGCTCACGGGCCCAGCTGCTCCGTGGCATGTGGGATCTTCCCGGACTGGGGCACGAACCCGTGTCCCCTGCATCGGCAGGCGGACTCTCAACCACTGCGCCACCAGGGAAGCCCTCTTGTATTTTTAAAAGCTTATCTTAGATTTTCCCTGGATTTTAACTCAGTGACCTTGGTCAAGCCAGTTACCCTCTATGATGGTTAATTTTGTGTGTGCAGTTGGCTGGGCCATGGTGTGCAAATACTTGGTCATACATCATTCTGGATGTTCCTGTGAGGATGTTTTTGAATCAGACTGACATTTAAATTAGTGGACTTTGGGTGAAGCAGCTTGCCTTCCCTAATGTGAGTGGGCCTCGTCCAATCAGTTGAAGGCCTGGACAGAAGAAAAGAGGGCCCCCTCTGCTCTCCCCACCACACCCTTCCACCACAGCAAGAAAGAATTGTGCCTGCAGATGGCCTTGGGGTTTATGGCTGCATCAGCTCTTCTCCAGCCTGCTGGTCTACCCTGCAGAGTTTGGATTTGCCAGCCTCCAGGATTATATGAGCCAATTCATTGAAATAAATCTCCCTCTCCCTCTCCCTCTCTCTCCACACACACACACACACACACACGCACACACACACACATCCTATTGGTTCTGTTTCTCTAGAGACTCTGAAAACTACACCTTCTCTTGACCTCATTTGGTTTCTTAATTTGTAAAATAAGAGGATGGAAGAAGATGATTTCCGAGGTTCCTTTTAGCAGTGTGAGAAGTTATTTGGGTTGCAAGCGGCTCAGTTTGGGCTTGGGGAGTTGTCTAAGACGGCTCAGGCCGTCATTTGGGAGGATGGGGCAGGAAGGGGACTGGCCTTTTGCGAAGGGGCTGGAGACACGGGGCCCAGTTCAGAGCCGGTGATGGCCCGAGGGGAAACCACGTGGAGGTGTCCACGGGCACTTGGACTGTGGGTGTCACAGGATGCGGGTGAGTCACAGAGGGATGTTAGTAGGTGCAGGATGTGAGAACCTACCTGCTGGGTCCCTGGTGCTACTCCAGGTGGGAGGAACCCACTTCTCAGGCTCAGGCCCCAGAGGGGTGCCCTGCAGCTGGGGCCTCCACCCGACTGAAATGACGATGCCGTCCTGAGTGTCCCGGAGACAGTGGCCCCAGCCTGCCTCCTCACCACATGCAAAGAGCTGGACAGAACAATTCCTGAGTGTTTACCGTGTCCCCGGATGAATTTTGGTCACTGTCCCGAACGTAGGATTTTCTAACGGGACCAGCTCTCGACTTGACTGAGGTCTGTTCCTGCAGAGCCTGAGCCTCAGGGGGGAAGTCTGAGCTGGAGGAGTTTATCGTTATTGTTCCCTTTGTTCCTAGCGACAGTGATAATAGCTGTGTTTTCTGATGCTGGTTTAGCGTTTGTCCATCCAGTAGGGAGCCAATGGCCCCATGTAACTATTAAATTTACAATTAATTAACATTAAATAAAATTAAAAGTCTAATTCTTCAGTCACACTAGGTACCTTTCAAGTACTCAGAAGCCACATGGAGCTCGTGGCCTCCGTATTGGGCAGCACAGGTGTGGACCATTTCCATCACCACAGAAAGTGATGCTCTAGTCTCTGGCTTTGTACATGTCCACTCCTACAGTGTTTTGGAGTGGGAATTATTATCCCCATTTTTTAGGTGAAGCTGTTGGGGCTTAGGCTGAATACTTGACCCCAAATCACAGCTCCTAAGTGACAGAGACAGGAACTCAAAACCTGTCTCTCAGACTCCCGTGGAGTCCCAAGGAACCCGCTGTGTGGATTTGCCAGCTGGTGGGTCGTGGTGAGTCTTCCCTCACTGTGGGCCAAGGATAGAAGCCTGGGTGAGAAGGAGGGAAGAGGGGAGAGAGTGGGGAGGGGAACACAGGATTTCCAGAAGGACGCAGCATCCGAGACCATCCAGTGCAGCACAGGGAACTAAGGGCGATGACACCATGTCCCTGGGGTTTGGTGACGTGAGGGCAGTGATCTTTGCTAGGGTGGGCTCAGTGTAGAGGAAGGGAGAAAGCTGGATTTCAGGGCTTTGGGGAGTGAATGGGAGGTGAAGGAGAGAAGGGAAAGAGACAGAGAGGGATGCTAGAAAGAGAAGTGGGATCAGAAGACAGAGGATGTTTTCAGGGTTGAGGGGGCTTGAGCCTGTTGCTGGACTAAGGTAACGCCTGTCTGTGGGAACCAGGCTGGGAGTAACTTTGGGGGCAGCGGTGGGGGAGGGGCGAGATGCCGGCAGCCCTGAGACACGCACTCTGCCTGCAGGGGCAGCTGTCATGCTGTCCCAGGGGACTGTGGCTGGGAGGTCGTGTTAACTTTCTGTTGCCAGGTTCCAGACACGTGCATTTTTTGGTGAAATGTCCCTGATTTATAAACATTTAAAAAATAACACGGTTACTCCTTCCGTAAGAAGTATATATCCACTCAGAGAAATGTGAATGGATTTGATGCCACAGAACTATACACTTAAAAATGGTCGAAATGGTAAATTTTATGTTCTGTGGATTTGAGCTACACAGAAGCACACACACATGCACATATGTCTCTAGGCCATTTTGGCACCCAGGCTGTAAATCTGTGTTCCTGGGCTGGGGGATAGACCCTTACAGTTGGCCGTGCAGTAGAGTCCTACAGCCCAGGCACCCCTGGAACAGCTAAGTTAGAATGTGGGGCTCTGGGAAGGACCCAGGCATCAGCGTTGTTGCAGATGAATGGGTGATTCCCATGTGCAGGCAACGCTGAGAGCCTCTAGTGTAGGAGATGAGATCATTGGAGGATAAAGACCCTGAAGAGATAGGAAGGAATCACATTAAGACCCCAGGTGTAGGGAGCCCCTCTGCTTCTGGGACTGGAGGGACCAAGTAAGGATATGTGCAGATTCTGTTTATTTTATTTTTTTATTTTTATTTTATATTGGACTATAGTTGATTTACAGTCCACAGTATATTAAAAAAAGAAACCCTTATACAACTTAATAGAGAAGCAAACAAACAACCCAATTAAAAAGTGGGGAGAGGCTCTGAATAGACACTTTTCCAAAAAAGACATAAAAATGGCCAACAGGCACAGGAAAAGGTCCTCAGCATCACCAATCATCAGGGAAATGCAAATCAAAACCACAGTAAAATATCACCTCACACCTGTAAGAATGGCCATTACCAAAAAGACAAGAAATAACAAGTGTTGACAAGGCCGTGGAGAAAAGGGAACCTTTATGTACTGCTGGAGGGAATGCAAACCAGTGCAGCTACCACGGAAAACACTATGGAGGTTCCTCAAAAAATTAGAACTACCATATAACCCAGCAGTTCCACTTCTTGGTATTTATCCAAAGGAAGCAAAATTACTATCTTGAAAATATATCTGCACCCTAGTGTTCAATGCAGCATTATTTACAATAGCCAAGACATGGAAACAAGTTCATGGATTTTAAAAAATGTGGCACATATGCCCTCAAGATCCATCCATGTTGTCACAAATGGCAGGATTTCCTTCTTCTTATGACTGAATGATATTCGATTGTATACGTGCCAGATTCTGTTTAAAATAAAGGGCATGAGGCTGTTGCCACCGGGAGAAGTGGAAGGAGCTGTGTGCCTGCCTGGCTACATCACCACGTGTCTTCATGTTCCTCGTGTGTGTGCAAATCTGTCTGCTCCTGAGGAACTGGTTTGGGACAAATGTGTTGTAGGTGGGAGTGACCACCTTTTAGGAATCGCTTTACCTTTCAATGCCTATCCCCACTCCACCACCGAAGAAGTCACAGATTATCATTTTGGAGAAAACAGCAAATTATAGAAATGGATTTGTGAGCAAAGAGATCAGTCAGGAAAAAGATGAAAGTCTAACTCTACAGAGCCACTAACAAAGCTTTCAGTGAGCTGAACAAGTCCAAATATTTACTGAATACGGACAGTTATTTCCAAAAATATAATTATCACTTTTGGTACAAAAATGTTAAAAGTCCCTTAATTATCAACTGTTCAAAGAGGGAGACAAAGACCAGAGGTGTTCCTTGGAGGAGCATTTTTATTAAAGGGGAGTATATTTATGTGTACTGAAAATTAGAGAAGGTTTTGAATAATTCAGGGGAGAAATGCAATTGCATTTCCCCCATGAATTGAATGTAGTTTCAAGTGATGGAAGCTCCGTGCCTAAAATATTAGTTTAATATGAGAACAAGCCCCTTTCCAGCACAGAGATGTTGCTCATGCAGCTTCCCTTGTAATCAAAAGCAATTGTTTGTAAAATAGCTTTGCGGTACTTGGTTTCAATTGGTTTTGGACCAGATTCTCATCAAGAGATGCAAATGCTTTCTTGTCAACAGTTTCCTCGGCTTAGATGTGTTTGCTGAGGGAGATTTGTATTGATTCCCTGTAATTTAAGATGCTCTGCTGGGCATGTGTTATACAGTTCTCGAGGCTGGGAGAGCACTGGGGGCTGCGATTCTGCATGCTGGGTCAGCTGTTGGTTTGAGAAGGAGCCAGAGAATCGAGGCTGCCACGGAAAAATCGTTGCTTGGTAATCGGGGGCCTTTGGGGATGAATTCTCTTCGTGCCTCAAAGCTAAACAGTGGAAGAAGCTTATGAAAATGAGGCCAGGATAGTGACACTTTTTCAGAAAAGGGATAAACGTGTAAGGAAATGTTAGGGAAGCACATTAGTTCAGATACTCGGCTAAGACATTTTTAAAAAATTGGCCTCGTTAACGGAGTCCATCACCAGCTTCCCTCACCCAGGAAAATATCCCCCAGCAAACTCCAGGAAGGAGGAGGGGAAACAGACGTGGAAGAGGCTTGGATTCGGCTTGTGGGTGATGGGAATAGAGGAGTCACTGAATCCTGGTCACCATGTGATGGGGTTGGGTCTTCTAATCCAGAGGTGTCTCTTTGGGTGCCCACAGGGGCTGGACAGGGGGTCCAAGTGCGGGAGTCTGGCGTGTGGCTGGGAGGGCGAGGATGGGTAGTAGCCACCTTCCGCCTCGTGTCGGGGTGCCTGTGAGGGGTGGGGTTGAGGTGAACAGGAGCTGGTGCTGCTCCTATAAAGGGCTGCCACGTGGGGATGCTGGGCCCTCAGTGCCAGGTTGCCTGCTTTTCCACTTGAAGTCAGGAATCCGGATGATTTCTGGAGGATTCCCTGATTTATGTGTGATGGTACTGAGTGTAACTCATTTCATTGTGCGTCGCATAAAATGCCTCTGTAGGACAGAATGGGCCCATGCGTCTGTGGCCTCTGCCCCCTGCCCTTCTGTCTTGTGTGTGTGCGGGGGCACCAGAACCTTCTCCTGCCTGCGAGGCATCACTGACTGATTCATTCATTCGATGCTGTCCGAACCAGCTCAAGGTGGGTTGGGGGCCTGGGGCATTCCAGGTGGGAAGACATTAGTGGCCTGGGACTTTGAGAGGAGCTGGGATGTTCCTGGGAGGATGTCTTTCTGAGTGATTAGAGAAAGTCCGTGTGGGCGAAAGGGTGTGATAATAACAAGTTCAGTCGTAGTTAAGAGACTGAAGGGCTTCATGGTTGCTGGAGAAATCGGGTTGTGCCCTGTGGGCAAAAAGGAGCTCTTAGCAGAGAAGTAGCTTGGCCATGTTTGCATATATACAAGATGCCGGCTGCTGCTGCTGCGGGAGGGCCTGGCGAAGGGCAGCGGTGGGCCGGGGCACGTTTAATTTGAGGGCAAGACTTTTAAAAATGAGACTTTGGGGGCTTCCCTGGTGGCGCAGTGGTTGAGAGTCCGCCTGCCGATGCAGGGGACACGGGTTCGTGCCCCGGTCCGGGAGGATCCCACGTGTCGCGGAGTGGCTGGGCCCGTGAGCCATGGCCGCTGAGCCTGCGCGTCTGGAGCCTGTGCTCCGCAACGGGAGAGGCCACAGCGGTGAGAGGCCCGCGTACCGCAAAAAAAAAAAAGAAAAAAAAAGAGACTTTGGTTCATTAAAGGCTGCAGCCATGTTAATGCGGGCGGTTGGGTCTGTGCTGCTGTTGGTTGTCGGGAAGCATGTAAACGAGCATCTCAGGCGTGTGCGTTAGAGACTTGCCTGTGCTGCGCAGCTTGTGCTGGACAAATGCTTTGCCTGCCTTATGAGGATGTTTTCTCTGTTTTATTTCTGTTGAGGTGGTGGAGTAGTTATGAAACTCAGGTGTAACTCTTCATTTTCTAGAACTAATTAAATTTTGACTCCGAGATTTCTTCCTGCTCTGGGCTGGCAGGAAATTTAATCTTAGCTTTTTTTTTTTTTGCTGCTTCCTCCCTCATAACTTTTTGTGCAAATGTCCTGGGGTTGGAGGCGGCTCTGGCCAGCCGGGCTCTTCCTTCCCAGGCTTTGCTGCTGTGGAGCAAGGCCAGCACAGTCCCAGCTGCCACGGGGAACTGCAGCCCTCTCTCCTTTTCAGGCCTGAGAGCCTTGTGGGGGGGAAACCTTTCAGCTGCCCACACCCGCTCTCTGTAGCTCTCACGGGGCTCCTCCACTGGCCTGGAAACCCTTTTCTCCTCCGTGGGTTTAAGGAATTGGAAACAAAAGCCAGGAAGGGAGCACCTCACCTGCAGCACCTGCTTTCCTGAGTGACAAACCCCTCCTGAGATCGAGAAGCTGACAGCCAGCTACCTGCTTGGGCGGAGAAAGGGAGAGCAGAGGGAAGAAAGTAATATTTCAACAAATGCTTTCCCACAGTGGCACGTTGATGTAACTGTTTGGTTTTAGGGCTACAAGGGAGCAGATATGAGGGCTGTGGGGAAGGAGGGGAGGAGGAGGGGGGATCAGGACCTGTGGGCTGAGAGTAGCTTTTACCAGATGGTGAGAGGGAGAGTGGGGGGCGGGCAGGGGGCAGAGGAGGAGCAGGGGAGGGACAGAGGGGACGGGGAGGGGCAGGGGGGGACAGGGGAGGGGGAGGGGCGGGGAGGACAGGGGAGGGGGAGGGGAGGGGTGGGGGAGGGGCAGAGGGGACAGGGGAGGGGGAGGGGCGGGGAGGAGCAGGGGAGGAGCAGGGGAGGGGCAGAGGGGACAGGGGAGGGGGAGGGGCGGGGAGGAGCAGGGGAGGAGCAGGGGAGGGGCAGAGGGGACGGGGAGGGGGAGGGGGGACAGGGGAGGGGGAGGGGCAGGGGGGAGCAGGGGAGGGGCGGGGGAGGGGGAGAGGGGACGGGGAGGGGGAGGGGGGACAGGGGAGGGGGAGGGGCAGGGGGACAGGGGAGGGACAGAGGAGGGGGAGGGGCGGGGAGGAGCAGAGGGGACGGAGGAGGGGGAGGGGCGGGGAGGAGCAGGGGAGGAGCAGGGGAGGGGGAGAGGGGACGGGGAGGGGGAGGGGGGACAGGGGAGGGGGAGGGGCAGGGGGGAGCAGGGGAGGGGCGGGGGAGGGGGAGAGGGGACGGGGAGGGGGAGGGGGGACAGGGGAGGGGGAGGGGCAGGGGGACAGGGGAGGGACAGAGGAGGGGGAGGGGCGGGGAGGAGCAGAGGGGACGGAGGAGGGGGAGGGGCGGGGAGGAGCAGGGGAGGAGCAGGGGAGGGGGAGAGGGGACGGGGAGGGGGAGGGGGGACAGGGGAGGGGGAGGGGCAGGGGGGACAGAGGAGGGGGAGGGGTGGGGAGGAGCAGGGGAGGAGCAGGGGAGGGGCAGAGGGGACGGGGAGGGGCAGGGGGGACAGGGGAGGGGGAGGGGCAGGGGGGGACAGAGGAGGGGGAGGGGCAGGGGGAGGGGCAGGGGGACAGGGGAGGGGGAGGGGCAGGGGGACAGGGCAGGGGACAGGGGAGGGGACGGGAGGGGGGAGGGGCAGGGGGACAGGGGAGGGGGAGGGGTGGGGGAGGGGCATGGGGACAGGGGAGGGGCAGGAGGGGGCAGGGGAGGGTGGGGGAGGGGTGGAGGGGGGAGGGGCAGGGGGACAGGGGAGGGGGAGGGGTGGGGGAGGGGCATGGGACAGGGGAGGGGCAGGAGGGGGCAGGGGAGGGTGGGGGAGGGGTGGGGAGGGGGCAGAGGAGAGGCAGAGGGGCAGGAGTTGGTTTGTGCCAGCTGCACGTGACCAGAACCCAGGAGAAGATTTGGTCTTGGGTCCTGGGCTTCCTGGCCCGTGTGAGAAGACTTTCTCTGGCCCTGGGCCTGGGGCTCTGGGAGGGGCTCTGAGGGGTGGTGTTCACAGCTGTCAACTGGGAAAGGAAGAGAGTCTTCGCCCTCCTGGGCTTAGCGACCCGGCTCTCTTCCTGAGGGTGAGCAGAGCTGTCTCGAGCTGCGTGCTCTCGATGGAGGACCTCATGGGAGGCAAGGGAGGAAAGCGGGGCCCCGCCTCGGCCTCCCCTGTGTACGGATGTCAGCAGCATTGAGACCTGTAGGCAGATTCCACTCCTGACACATTTCCAGCAAGGTGCTAAGAGCGTTTCTTCTGTAATTTGTATTTTTGGCAGTTCACAGCCTCCCCCATAGCTTGGTTTGTGCTGGACATTTCCAGGACTCTGTTTCGCTGCTCCTTACTGCCCCTCTGGGCCTTTGGAAGACTGTAGTCCTGGCTGCTTCTATTGGCACCTGTGCTACCAAGCAGACACCACAGTGTCTGAGATGCCAGTGTGGCTTGGCTAGCGGCCTCCACTCCCCTTACTGGCTGGGAGCTCCTTGAGGGTAGGGACCATCCTATTGTCCATTTGACTCCCAGAACCTTGCACGGAGGCAGGAGAGCTGTTCTGCAGCGTCGGGGAATGGCTTTCTGACAAGGGGGGGCGCTGTGGTAGAGACCTGAAGGTGACCTTGCTCACCTGTGTTCTGGGTCCCGTCTTTTCTTCTCAGAGACCTCACATGTCGACAGCCTCCTGTTTCTCTCCTTGAAAGCTTCTTCCCATCAGAGTTTAACTATGTGATGATAGACACTGAGAAGCAAGTAAAGAAGAAGGAAAGGAAAAAAGAAGTTGGGAGGAGCAAACCTCTCCTTGCCCCCGTCACTCCGGCCACGCCCTGTGGACGCTTCTCCTCTTGTGCATCCTTCCCTTCTCACTCCATAGGCACCTGGCGTGAACTCTCCAGCAGCAGCCCCTGTTGGGATCTCTGACCACTTGTTTGACATGAAACTGATGGAACATTTTTCGCCTTTTCGCTTAGCCGGCCGGTCGGCAGCGTCTGACTCTAGTGAACGCGCCTCTTACAAATGCTGGGTTCTTTTGCATTCTGTCCACAACACCAGATTCTACTGCTTGTTCCCGAACCCTCTAGCTGTTCTTTCTCTGTCTCCTTTGTAGACTTCTCTTCCCCTTAAAGGGTTCAGCCCTGAGCCCTCTTTGCTTTTCCTTCTATCTGCTCACCCTGGGTGTTTTTTTTCTTATCTGTTTCTGTGGCGTAAATGACCATCGGCAAACTGAAGACTTCCAAATACACATTTCCAGCCAGCATCTCTTAACTTATCATCTGATTCCATGTGACCAATCGCCTTCCAACATTTTGACTTGAAAATCTCCCACATGTGAGGTTGGCGTGTCACAGCCCGACATTCTTCCTGCTGACTTTTTCTGTCTTAGAGACCCGTTCGCTAAGTCAGCGCTGGGGGTCGTCCTTGACCTCAAAGCTCAGCCACCACCAACCATTGCCATTTGACCTCCTAAGTGGCCATGAACTTGCCTCCCCCCGTTTTCTCCGCTGCCCCTTCCAGCACCCTCCCCACGCTTCTTACCCTTCCCGCCGGCTGCATTGTATCCCATCTTTGCTCAGGACATACCGAGTGGCCGTCAGTTCCTGGCAAACTGCACTTTCTCACCTCTGAGTTTTTATTCATGATTTTCTTACTTCCTGGGATACTTGTCATAAGACTTCGGCTTTTATTTTTTTAAAAAAACTTTTTACTTTATATTGAAGTACAGTTGATTAACCATGTTGTGTTAGTTTCAGGTGTGCAGCAAAGTGATTCAGTTACACATACACATGTATCTATTCTTTTTCAAATTCTTTTCCCAATTAGGTTGTTACAGAATAGTGAGCAGAGTTCCCTGTGCTGTACAGTACTCCTTGTTGGTTATCCATTTGAAGTATAGCAGCGTGTACCTGTCAACCCCAAACTCCCTAACTGTCCCTTCCCACCCCCGCCCTTCTCCCCTGGTACCCTTAAGTTCTTTCTCTAAGTCCAGGAGTCTGTTTCTGTTTTGTAAATAAGTTCATTTGCATAAGACTTCGGCTTTTACTGAGTGAGATAAAGAGCCGTTGGAGAGGTTTGAAGAGAGGGTTAACATGTTGTAATTCGTATTTTAAAACTCTCCCTCTGGCTGCAGGGTTGAGAATAGACTGTAGGGGGGATCTGGGAGACCAGGTAGTGGAGTGTTCCAGGGAGTCCACTGAGAGAGGAGGTGGCTCGGACGGCGGTGGGTGTGGAGGTGGGGAGAGGTAGACAGATGCTGGATCTAGTTTTTTGTTTGTGTGTTTTTGTTTGTTTGTTTTGGCCACATCGTGTGGCGTGCGGGATCTTAGTTCCCCAACCAGGGATCGAACCCGTGACCCCTGCAGTCGAAGCACGGAGTCTTAACCGCTGCACCACCAGGGAAGTCCTCTGGATCTGCTTTTGAAAGGATACTTGACAGAACTTGATGGCAGGGGTGACCCCAAGTCATTTGCCGTGAGCGGCCGGCAGGATGAGCTTGCCGCCACCTGAAAAGCAGTGGACCGTGGGTGGAGCAGGTCTGTGTGGAGGTGGAGGCGCTGGTGGCAAGATGAGCAGCTCCGTTTTGTGTATGTTCAGTGTGAGGTCTGTTTCACATCTACATGGGCAGCAGAAACATCCCCCCAAACATGCCCACGTCCTAGTTCCTGGAACCTCACATGGCAAAAGGGACTTTATGAAGTTAAGCATCTTGAGATGGGAGATGATCCTGGATGATCCATGTGGGCCCAGTGTCACCACTGGGGTCATCAGAAGAGGGAGACAGGCATGTCCAAGTCAGAGAAGAAGATGAGGTGACTGAAGCAGAGGTCAGGGTGACGTGCTTTGAAGAGGGAGGAAGGGGCCAGAAGCCAAGCAATGCAAGTGACCTCAGCACATTTCCTGAAATCCATTTCCCCAGCTTCTAGCTGGAAAAGGCAAATTAATGGATTCTCCCCTGGAGCCTCCAGAAGGAAGGCAGCCTTGCCGACACCTTGATTTTAGCCCGTCAGATCCATTTTGCACTTCTGACCTCCAGAACTGCAAGACAATAGATTTGTGTTGTTTTCAGCCGTTAAGTTGTGGCGCTTTGTTACAGAGGCAAAATGAGTTCAGTGGAGATACAGCGGAGATGTGGCGTAGGTGGCCTTCCAGACAAGTCTGGGGCTCCGGGTATGCTGACCGTCCTTCCCTTTAGCTGTCACTCATCACTAGTCAAACTCACGATGCTCTGTTGGCAGCAGTAAAAATCTGGGAACAGTCCTTAGAGAGTAGGTGACATAGATTCTACAAAGTGTACAGTGTATGTTTCCTGCCTTTTGGTGCTCTCATGCCGACACCACAGTCCATCGACTGTGTACCCATTTACTACATACTTTTAGTATCTATTGCAATGTGCTTTCAGATTATAACAAAGCAGGAAAGGTTATCTTCTGAAACAGAAATAGTGATAGCTGCAAGATGCACTATTTAACTAATAGCAGGGAAAGGTGCAGGAAAAATTAAAGTAAGAGGGAGATACAAAGCCTCCAACCCATTCATATTTGAGTTAACAGTTTAGGGGCAAAAAGATCTTTATTTATTTTATTTAATTTATTTTTTTAATATCTTTATTGGAGTATAACTGCTTTACAATGGTGTGTCACTTTCTGTTGTACAACAGAGTGAATCAGCTATACATACACATATATCCCCATATCTCCTCCCTCTTGAGCCTCCCTCCCACCCTCCTTATCCCACCCATCTAGGTGGTCACAAAGCATCGAGCTGATCTCCCTGTGCTATGTGGCTGTTTCCCACTAGCTATCTGTTTTACATTTGGTAGTGTATATATGTCAGTGCTACTCTCTCACTTCGTCCCAGCTTACCCTTCGCCCCTGTGTCCTCAAGTCCATTGTCTACATGTGTCTTTATTCCTGCCCTGCCACTAGGTTCAAAAAGATCTTCAAACCATAGTGGTTAATCCTTAAGACCATCAATGAATTACAGCACTAGTCCAGCGACTGATGCTCATTCAAAATGGTCAACTTGAGTCAATATTAGAAATATTAAAAATATGAAGTTATTTCTGATGCACTCTCTTTAAGGAAGTAGGTAATTATACAATATATTTTGCAAAGTATCTGTTAATGTAGTTCAAACTTTTATGTGCTTCAGTTGCTAGAAAATTAACTTATGGAACATGTAGTTCCCCAGTGATGCTAGAAAATAAGCGTCACTGAACTTAGCTGTGGATAAATTCACAAACGGTAATGAGAGTAAGTAGATATTTAAAGATTAGGCTCTAAATGTGTGTCCACCCTGTTGTGAGAGCCTTTCCCTGTGGAATTGTAAATATATAACTAAAACTAGAGTTAGAGCAGCCCAAGAAGAGCAACGCACTGGAATTTCACTCCCCAAATTAGACGCAAAGCGACAGCTTTGCTGTAGCAGTTGGGATGGAGAAGGCTTTTTTTCTTTAAATTTCTTTAACAGTTATACCTGCTTATGGGGTGCCTAACACCCTTCTAAGCCCTTCATATATTTTAACTAATTTAATTCTTATGACAGTGACTCTTGAGAGTTAGGTACTGTCATTGTTCCCATTTTACAGATAGCAGAAGTGAGGCACAGAAAGATTAAGTAATTAACTCAAGTTCATCCTGCTGGTCAGTCTAGATTCAAATCCAGGGAGTCTGGCTCTGGAGTCCATGCTCTTAACTGCTCTCTGCTGGCCTCACTGGATCTTTTCAGCTATGTTTGTTTGTTTTTTTATTGAAATATAGCAGATTTACAATATATTAATGTCAGGTGTATAATATATATATACAATAGTGATTCCATATTTTTATAGATTACACACCATACAAAGTTACGATAAAATATTGACTGTATTCCCTATGCTGTACATTACATACCCATGACTTACCTATTTTATAACTGGTAGTTTGTACCTCTTAATACCCTTCATTTGTTTTGCCCCTCTGACAGCCACTAATTTGTTCTCTGTGAGTATGTTTTGTTATATTTGTTTGTTTTCTTTTTTAGATTACACATATAAGTGAAAATATACAATATTTGCCTTTGTCTGACTTATTTCACTAAGCATAATACCCTCCAGGCCCATCCATGTTGTCCCAAACGACAAGATTTCACTCTTTTTTATGGCTGAGTACTATTCCATTGTATATATAGACCACATCTTCTTTGTCCATTCATCTGTTGATGGACCCTTCGGTTGCTTCCACATGTTGGTTATGGTAAATAGTGCTGCCGTGAACAGTGGGGTGCATGTATCTTTTCCAATTAGCATTTTCATTTTCTTCTGATGAATACCCAGGAGTGGAATTGCTGAGTATTATGGCAGTTTTATTTTTAATTTTTGAGGAACCTCCGTACTGTTTTCCCCAGTGGTTGCCCCAATTTACATTCCCACCGCCAGTGCACGAGGGCTCCCTTTCTACACATCCTCGCCCTCAGCTGTGCTTTGGAATTGCCTTTCACAGGCTTCTGGTCCTCTGCAGTGTAGCTTGCACAGAAAGGAAGTTGGTTTCTTTCCTGGTGGCCAAAAACAAACGTCCCTATAACAGTGTCACTTAAACATTTTTGTCTGCAGCCTAGAAAGGATATGTGTGCACATATACACACACACACCTGCACACACACTCATGCACACACATGCTTAACTGAAAAAAGTTTCAGGAAACAATACTTACCCATGAAAATGTGATAAACTCATCTTCTCTATTATATTCTCATTTTTAAAAGTGCAGGTCATGTGTCACTAAATTGATTCCAGTTTGAAAACCTTGCCCTACAGCGTTCTCCGTGTAGTATATTCAAAATACTCGCAGTGAATAGTTTTATGCATGAAAAGCTTATTTATACACTAGACACACCTTTTCACAGTTCCAGTCTTTAAACAAATGTTTGCAAAGTAGATCCTTGAAAAAAGGCACTTATTACTTTGACAATGAAGGGGGCAAAAAAAGAACAAGAGAAAGGAGAAGGGGGAGGACGGGAGGGAGAGGAAGAGGAGGAGGAGGACAAAACACGAATTTGTTGTGTAACGAAAGCAGCAATTTGTAGTTTCCAAACAGAATATCCAATCATATAATCAGAAAGTACCCAGTATAATAGTTCAGCATGTTTATATAGCTTTCCAGGAAAATTTAAATCAGTGATATTGCTAGAAAGCAATGGGATTTCAATTTTTGGTGTCATTTAACCAGACATGTTTCATCCAGAAAATTTGAACTGAGAACCTGCCCCAGGTGAGGCCCTTTGCTGGGTGTTAGGAAAGGGTACAGAGGTGCCTGGGCTGGGCTCCTGGGCTCAAATTCTAGTCGAGAAGAGAAGACAAGGATGTAGAAAATAGTTGTGCCAGGTGGAGAGCGATAAGGATCCTGAGAAAGGAACAAAGGAAATGCAGAGAAATGTGGGTGCCCAGTTCCTGAGGAGCAGGTTCTGTGGAATGGAGGAGGGTGTCAGAGGCTGTGAGCCGGTGTCCACCCCGGTGCAGCCCACGGCACCATGCGGATCGACACAGGCTGTGGACCAGAAGGGCTTTTGTGCAGTCAGGATGCCCGTCTTAGTCCCTCTCTGTTCCTAGCACTGGGCCACGTTGGCACAAAGTAGATGCTCGGTAGGTATGCAGTGAATGAATTAACCTGGTTTTGGCAGCAGAGTTCCTGTGGACAGTGGTGAGGGCTCAGCCACGAGCATAATGGCAGAGGGACCCTGCACAGCCCTCCGTGGGGTCCAGATGCCTGTGGGAGCTCATGGAGGGCGAAGCAGTGCGAGCCCAGCAGCCAGAGAGGGGCAAGGATTCACCAACATGGCTTTGACGGCAGTGCTTGCCCATTCCCCCATCAGAAATCACAAGTTTTAATCTGTGATCCAGCAGAGTTTTGTTGAGCACTTATTATGCAAAACGTCTGGAAAAGGGATCTACAGATGCTAAAAGGCAAGGGCCATGCCTTAAAGAGCAGCCAGGCTTTGTGAATGAAGCAGGGTAAAGCTGGGTGGGAGACAGACATCTATAGAAATGACTGTGAGCAATCAGGACAGAAAGGGCGGAAGTGAGGCTCATTTGGAGAAAGTGTTGGCCAGCGCCCTCTGGCTGCAATTAGGTGGGAAACTTGGCTTTGGCAGGTGTGAACTGCGCATGTTATGGTCTGCGTGTTCCGGCTCTCTAGATACCAGTGTCTTGTAACCCTGCTTCTTCCTATCCCAGATTAACCTGGTCCTGTTAAGCCAGTACATCGTATTCATCCATCCAAATACCTCTCTGGACTCTTGAGACTCTGCTGAGCACAGAATCTGCTTTCCAGGAACTTGCAGCACGGAGATGGTGTTGGAAGGGAATCGTGCTGTGTCATCTGTTCTTCCAAAATGAAACTATTTCTGTGTCCTGGCACATGGCCTATAGTAACGATTCCTTTTTTTATCTGATTATAGCCAATTCTTTTAAAGATGAGATTCTGCCCAGGGGCTGCTTTCACCAGTCCCTTCCTAGATAGGGAGTCAGTCTCTGGAACACAGGCTAAATATTTATTCAGTGTTGATGAGCTGTGCAAATTCTAGAATGGAGAGAAGGGTGACGACTAACCAGAGGGGAGGCGTGGCTGGGGCTCAGAATGGACAGAGGAGAGAGCAGGGAAGAGTGGAGGATGCTCAGAGCTGAGTCAGGTGCAGACTCGGGTCCTGTGTTCTGGATTCTGGCAGGCACAAGCCAAAAGCAAACAGCAGCAGAACTCGTTCTTACGTCTGCAGGCGTGACCCCCTCTGTGGCCCCCTCAAGCATGTAGCGATGAGTCTGTGCACATGTTTTTACTGCAGTGATGCAATACTACTACCATTTATTTAATCCCCACTACGCGATAGGTGTGCTACAGACCTTACTTCAAGCCCTCACAGCAACCCTACAAGCTGCTACTAATTTTTTTTTAACATCTTTATTGGAGTATAATTGCTTTACAATGGTGTGTTAGTTTCTGCTTTATAACAAAGTGAATCAGTTATACCTATACATATGCTCCCATATCTCTTCCCTCTTGTGTCTCCCTCCCTCCCACCCCTCTAGGTGGTCACAAAGCACCGAGCTGATCTCCCTGTGCTATGCGGCTGCTTCCCACTATCTGTTTTACGTTTGGTAGTGTATATATGTCCATGCCACTCTCTCACTTTGTCACAGCTTACCCTTCCCCCTCCCCATATCCTCAAGTCCATTCTCTAGTAGGGCTGCTACTATTTTTAGCTGCATTAAAATGCAGATGAGGAAACTGGATGAGATTGGTGAGTGACAGCACAGCAGAGGACTGCAGGACGGGATTCAAAGCAGAGGATGCCACATTTCCGTCCCTTATTCCAGGGGACCTGCTTTATGTTTAGGGTGGTCGTGTGGCATTCTGAGAGGCCCAGAGATAGGCAGATCTTTATTAGCTCTTTCAGTGGTGATGCAGGGGGGCCGTGTCTTCTAGTAGAATGTGCTGGATAATTCAGAAACGTCCTGAGTTGCTACTCCAAAGGCAGCTGGAGAATCTTAAAATTTCATTCATAAGTATCCACCACTCTCTTCTGAAATGGTAACTTCATTTTCCTAACAAGCTCTCCATTCCTTCAGAACCCTCCTGTTGAGCTCAGAATGCTGTCTCCTTTACCTGCTCAGGCCACTGGTGAATCTAGGGTCTGTTCTCCTCTGAACAAACCAGAAATACTAGTGCTTTTCCTCGTGCTGATTCAGCCACAGCTTCAGATGTCCTGTCATCTCAATTGCGAACAGCCAGTCTGTCGACTTTCAGTGTATCTGATACCACAATCTCCTCAGATCTCATAAATTTTATTTATGTATTTATTGATTGATTGATTCATTTATTATTTCTGTCTATATTTTGTTAATTATATGTTTTTTATTGAAGTATAGTTGATTTACAGTATTGGGTTAGTTTCAGGTGTACAGCAAAGTGAATCAGTTACATATATATAACTGATTTTTCAGTCTTTTCCATTATAGATTATTACAAGGTATTGACTATAGTTCCCTGTGCTTTACAGTAGGTCTTTGTCGTTTATCTGTTTTATATATATTAGTGTGTGTCTGTTAATCCCAGCTCTTGTAAATTTTAAATTTAAATGTAAGCCAAAAAATCACTCCATAGATTTTTTCGATGAGTTTGTAGCTTTAGATCTTCATTAAAATGATAAAAAATTCGCACTTTGCTTCAGTTTTCTTTAAATATTCCATAAGGAAACAGTGGTTTTAAAGTGTTTAACTTTCATTTTACTGTAATGGTAAAAGGCTTAGAAGAAGAAGCTGCAGTCCTCTGCCCAGCCGTCCCCATTCCAAATCCTACCCCTCGGAGGCAACCGATTTCAAATCATTTTGCTGTTTCTCCCGCTAACTCGGCTTCTGTTTCCCTTTTGGACATCAGCAGTGGTTTTTCATCACACAGTGGAGGGGTCAGCTCTTACTGCACACTCCCTTCCCAGCCTTCCCAAATGTGGGTACATCAGCAGAAACCTTTTACATTATTATATTACATGACATTTACTGATGAGCCCACTGGTGTACTATGCAGCTTTCTCTCCTTTGGGTTTTTCCCTAAGGTTAGTGAACACCGCATGGGACATTGCTGGGTACTGCCCAGAAGTCACTTCCTCTTCCTCTTTGCTGGTGCAGCCTGATTTTGTTCTGATGTCCACCCCTTGGCCACTTGACTCAGTAACTCCTGATGATGCCAAGCTAGTCACCAGGGCCCCGTTCCCCTGCCCTGCAAGGGGTGGCCTCAGGGGTGCTTCTGGGAAGGTTTCTTTGTTCTTAGAGAGACAAGCAAGGAAGAAACAGCCTTCCCTATCACCTGGCGAAGAGAGTGCCAAGGGCCTGCAGGACACTCTCGCTCAGTACAACTGTCCCAGCTCAGCAGGGCCACCAGCTGCCTCTTTTTACTGGGTCTGCCTTCCACGCCTCCTGTTCTGCTCCTGTCTGAACCGGTGCATCTCTGGGCCTGGGCCCCGCCCTTGTTTTCTTGGGATTTTCTTTCGGTCCCCTGTCCTGGATCCCCTGTCTTCTTCATTTATGTATTCATTTTGCAGAAGCATATTCTTCAGAGGTTTGGGAAACAGATGTATTTGAATTACTGTGTGTTTGAAAATGAATTTATTCTCACACTTGATTTGATAGTTTAGCAAGGTATGGAATTCTAGGTGAAAATCATTATTTCTTGAAGTGTTAAGATTGCTCCCTGACTTCATATATTTGTTATTACTGTTCAGGGATCTGTTGCCAGTGATTCCGTTTATCTATGACCTATTTTATTTCCCTGGAACTTCTCTTTATTCCTGGTGCGTTCGGGGTACATAATGCTGTGCTTTGCAGTAGGCACCATTTTGTTTTCTGGGCCCTCAATGGGCCCTTATAATCTGGACACTTATGTTCTTCAGTGTTGAGAATTTTCTTGTTTTATTTGTTTGGTAATTTTCTCTTGTGTTCTCTCTTTTTTCCCCTGCATTTCTATTAGAATTTAGAGCTCCTGCATTGATACACTAATTATTCTGTCTTTCTTAGTTTCTCCTTTTTGGGGGTTCTAATTTCTGAGACTAATCGAATTTCTAGATTTTATCTTTAAAACCTTCTATTGATTGTTGCATTTTGTCATATTTTTAATTCCTATGCGCTCTTATATATTCCCAGACTGCCCCTTTTTATAGCATCTTATTCTTGTTTTATGGACACTCTTCTCTCTCTGAGGGAATTAATTAGAATTTTAAAATGTTTTCTTCTGTCCTTCAACTGGTGATGGGTAAACAGACTGTGGTACAGCCATGCAGTGGAATACCAGTCAGCAATAAAAAAAGGAACGAACTATTGATACAAGTGATAATATGAGTGGATCTAGAATGCAATATGCATTCTATATTAATATTAACAATGTTAATATAACTAACTATATTAATAAAATAATAATAATATAGTGTTATTATCTAGATTCATCTATATTAAAAGTGAAAGAAGCCAGATTTCAATGACTACATGTACAAGGATGTAATAATGCATGGCACAGGGAATACAGTCAATATTTCATAATAACTTTGTATGCAGTGTAATCTATAAAAATATTGAATTACTCTGTTATACACCTGAAACTAATGTAAGATTGATTGTAAGTCAACTATACTTCAATTTTTAAAAAGGCTACATGCTGTATAATTATATTTGTAAAACATTTTGTAAAAGGCAAACTATAGGGATGGAGAATAGATCAGTATTTGCTAGTGGGTCATGGTGGGGTAGGAGTTGATCATGAGAGATGACCGGAGAGAAATTTTGGGGGTGATGCAGCTCTTCTGTATCTTGATTGGTGGTTACTCTGTGCATTTGTCAAAACTCAGAACTGTACAGTAAAAAGGGTGGATTGTATTGTATGCAAATTAGAACATAAATTTTAAAAAGGTTTCTTCTGTTTTCTCTATTTTCTTTAATGCCTTGTCTCTTTTTCCTCTGAGGCCTTCCTTACGAATCTTGTAATTCTTAGCTGTCCATTCCTTCCTGTGAGTGGGATTGGAATCCAGAGCCATGTGTTGTGCTGTGTATGCCTTTGCTGTTGTGGAGGCGTTGAGAGTGTGCAGGATGAAGAGCTATACAGCGTGCTCTTACACACACACACACACACACACACACACACACTCGCGCAGGTGGAATTCCAGGCAAAGAAGTAGTCAATTACTTTCCTCTTTTCTGAATCAGTTGTCTTTTTCTACTTCAGTGCGTCCTTGGGTTTCCTCTCCTTTTCTCGGTTCTCCTCTGGCCTCCTAGCTTTTGGTGGGGAGCGGAGAGTTTGCATTACTTTTCCAATATCACTTTATTCTTTTCACGTTCATCAGAGGACCTGGCACAGGTCTCCCCACTCCCTTGCCAGGCTCTCAGGCTGCAGGCCTTGGTTTTTCCAGGCTGGTGCGACTCTACCTGCCTTCCCGTGGGGTTGAGCAGACCATTTCCCCCACCCCAAACGCTCCCAGGACCCCTGGCCAGGCCTGTCTGCCTGGAGAGAGGTTTTCTCCTGATTTATTTGCTGCATCACGACTGTTGACACCAGCGTGTTCCCTGGAGATTCCTTTGTCTCCACCCCTTCTGAGCTGTCCTCATGCTTAGCTCGGAAGAGGCCCTAAGGGTAAAAACCTGGATCCTATTTCTCTGGTTGGGAGGAGGACAGTCAGTGTGTAAATGTGCTCCTGCAGCCTCGGAGAGCTGCCCGGTTAGAGGAGCAGCCCCCAGACATGGGTCAGGAGCCTTCCTGGACGCTGTCAGGACCGCATGTTGGGGGACAGTTAGCATCATGGTTCCCTTTCCCATGCCTGAAACTTATGCACACGTGTCATGCATATATGAGGATGTGATTGTGAATCACTAAATGAAAGTGACTAATTAGCTTTTCGGCTGTTTTATTGAAAAGATAAGAAGCATGAGACTTAATGGTATTTCTTTTGATTAAAATGGATGTTTGAGCATCTCATGTTACTTAAGAGTGAATTTCTAAACTGTGCTTTTAAATATTTAAAGCATGCCCATTAAAATTCATCCTTACTCAGGTTTGTGCTTTCTGGGAGTGTTTGATTTTTGTTGCTTATGGAAGTTGTCAGTTTTGATCATTAAGATGCAATGCGTGAAGCCCCTGCCCTATCCTGAAAAGGCTAGCAAGCCAGCTTTCCACCCTGGGATTGTAGATTGAGTGCTATTCAAATACTCATCACCATGTGGAAGCATTCTTGAATTTTGTTGGGCATCTTACGTGTTTTGTTTTGTTTTTTCTATTTTTCTTCAAGTTTTGGTGAAATGTTGGAGGAATCATACAAGTTCACTAAAGCAATATTACTCATTCAGCTTGATTGTATAGAAGAACCAGTCATTCTCCCCAGCATAGATCATTTATTTTTCTTGCATGTTTCTAGGCCAAGTTGGTTCCTAACTAAGGAATATATTTTTTCTTTTTCTATTTATCTTCATTTCTTTATCTCTCCCTTAGAGATAAAGACATTCCAAACATGATGATCAAAAATGCCTTATTCATTACATAGTATAACTAATGAAAATACAGACACTCTTAACAAAGGGCCCTGGGCCATGAACGTATATCCCTTTCCATTTAATTGTAGTTTTTTTTGCAGTCACCATGAAGTTTATTTATTTGCTGTCTGGTTGTTACAAACTTTTTTGCCTGGACTGCATCATGGTGTTAAATATTTAGCTTTATCCTTCTAGGTATCTGGCTCATTTTACAGAAGGAAGGTTATACGCTTCTGATGAAAGATAAAGGAAATGCACCTTCCGGAAAAAAGTGGTTTGAAAGAGCCCTGTTTGTAGTGACCCAGTGCAGGCTTTGGAGCTGAAGGTGATTCTCACCTTATCCCTGATGGTGTGAGAAAGACTTCTTTCTTCCTTTCAGATAGCAGACAATGCCTGAGATTTACAGCCTGTAGTCCCGCAGATAAACGAGGGTCATGTGTCACACCCACCATGAATGCTGAAGTCCATTGCTAGGCACACGGAAGAGAGTCAAGATGTGCATCTCGAGCATGCCTACTGCTTTGAAATAAATGCACTTGGAGAAGCGAGCTCGAGCGGGGCCTGGCAGAGGAGTTTGAGAAGGTGTTGGTCCTGCCTCTCAGCTTGTACCAAGCCACCCCCCAGGCCCAGCCCCAGCCCCCAAGAAGCAGCCTCCCTCCCCACCTGCTCAAGCGGACTTCAGGATTCTCCCCACTGCAGAGCAGATTGGGCCATAGGTCTAGTGGGGAAGAAAGGAGGAGGGTGGATTTGTTGGGGATATTCACATAAGCCATTTGTGGTTAGAGACGAAGAAGGGAATAAACTCATGAATATTACAGTGTTATGTGAACACTTGGGCAGGTAAATGAATAGGAGGAGATGCTCTTTTAAGACGCTCTTTAGAGTGGGTCCTCAGTTGCCTTCAGGTGCCAGGCAGGCGACATAGGCTGTGAAGCAACCAGCTGTGAGTTCATAGGCCAGGTAGCCACTGGAGAAGGAGGAAGGACATGCCTTGCAAATGAACATTGGAGCTCAGTTTCTTAAAAAGTGCTTCTCACTCCTCCATAACTCTATAACCAAAACCTTGTCTGACTCAGCTCTTGGGATGCCAGTTGAACCGCTTGTGTGTGAATATAATTCCTTTCCTGTAAGTCAAGAAGGATCTGTTTTTATCTGGGTTTGAAGCCTGTCTCTCTTTTCAGTCTCCTGTTAATAAACACAAGCCCATGCTAATGGTATTAGAAGAGTTTGGGTCTCATCATCATTTTGTAGATGGAATATTAGTCTTCAATAGATTAACTTTTCTGACTTGTCTCATGAAGTAGTGGCAGGGAATTTATCACCAACTCTTGGTGGTCAAGTTCAGCTGTTCTTGCTACCTTTTGAAACTGCCAGTCTTTTAAACTGGATGATGACATTTTCTTCCTTCACCAGAACGAATAACCCTTTGAGTTTTTTTCTGCTAAGAATATAGGGATTGCAAGGAGAAATGAAATCCACAGATAATCCCATGCCTCATTTTAGCAATTATTTTGCCCCCTTTCGTCAGAAATCCTTTTGAGAGCAAGCAGTGTTTGACAGCTTGGAGCTTCCAAGTGGCTTCTTTTCCTTAGCCCTTCCCCACTGGAGGAATAAGAGATAAAGGGATCATGGGGAAGAAAGGGGGACCTGTGACTGCAGCATCACAAATCCAGTACCCAGACCTTGAATGATGCAGTACTTCTGGTGTACATGAGTGTAAGGTGGCCAGCTGGAATCATTGTAAAACTACACAGACACACTCACACACACCCCTTCATAAATTGCAAGAAGGGGCGAAGATCTCATTTTCTCCAGCCTCTCAGCTGCAGTTCCTGCCCTCCTCCTTGTCATCATGTGGTCTTGAGTATTTCTCTTTAACAGCATATTCGATTACACCCTGCCTTGCCTTTATTACCGTTGTTATTAGTTGTATCTACATCATATCCCTTTTCCCTCAGGAGATTACCGTTTCTCTGAGGATTAGGACCTTTCATTTATGTATTTATTTCCCATTGTTCCTCACACTGTGTTTTTTATTGGCTGATGCTTACAAGTTGGCTCCATCTCAGAGCCCTTTCGCGTCCTGTGTCCACATGCCCTTGTTTCCCTGGCCTTCCCGATGCATGAGGCTGTCAGGTCTGTGAAGGGGTATGAGGGGCCTGCCCTCCACCCCCTGCTGTGACAGGTCGTGGCTGGACGACTTTGAGTCAGTCCTGAAGCTTCTCTAGGCTGCAGTTTCCTCATAGAAAATGAGAGGGTTAAACTAATTGATGTCTCAGTTCCTTCCCACCTCTGACACTCCGTGATTCTGTGATTAATATGTGCTCGGTGAGGCATTACCCAGAGGGCCAAACACATTGGGAAGCATTCAGTTATGCTACCATAGGCATGAATCCAACAAAGATTTGTTGGGGTTTATTGAGTACCTGCAGTGTGTAGCACAGTCTTCTGGTCATGGGGGACCAGGGATGAGGCGGGCTTATATGATCTTTATCCTTGTGGGGAGTATGTTTTACTGGGAGAGGAGGACAGTGAACGAATCAACACATAGAGTAGCTGGGACAGACTGGGAAGGAAGCCATGGGGGCTGTGACAGGGGACAGAGGGTGAACATCAGGAGAGCCCGAGGAGGGCACAGCCGTGCAGAGAGCCTGGCAATGGGCGCCAGGAAGTGACAGTGGCCGTGCAAAGCCCGTGGAGAGGCAGAAGGGGACGGTGCGGCAGGAGGGTGTGGGGGGGGAGGGGGCCCACGCAGGTGAGAGCGGGAAGCCATGGAGTGTCCGTGGTGGGGAACGGACCCCATCTGACGGCGTGTCAGGAGAGCACTCCGGACACCCTGTGAAGGGAGAACGCAGGAATGGGGGCCAGGAGATCTGGTGGGAGATCTGTACGTAGCTTCTACGGGAGATGGTGGTGGCAATGCGGACGGAGAAAAGTGAGTGGCTGGGCTGGACCGTGGAAGAGTCCGTCCGATGCACTCTTGCTGATGGGTGGGGCTACAGGAAAGGGCCAAGGAGACTCTCCAGGTTTCCAGCTCTGGTCGTGAGGTGGATGATGGCCCCAATAATCCAGGTAGGAGAGACCTGGGAGGGCCAGGGAGACCTGGGAGGTCTCTTATCTGGCCCTGATTCCCTCGAACGGTCCTTAAAATTCTAATATCTCATTTTCTCTTGATAAAAGCTATATTCTGGAAATAGCTTGTCTCATGTTTGCCATTAAAAATAATGGTTAAAAAGAATTTCACTTTGGAGATACACACACAGCATGAAAGAAGGGATACAAATAGCCAAACATCATATGAAAGGGCGTGTGACTTCCGTAAACGTAAAGTAATAACAAAAATAAAATAACAAGATTTTGTTAACCTGTTAAACTTTAAAAATTGAGGATTTCAGGGAAGCTTAGCCTGGTGGCTTAAGAGCATGGACTGTGGATTTAAATTCTGGCTCTTCCACTGACTTTCAGAAGTTCTTTAACATCTCTCTGCTTGAGTTTCTTCATCTGTAAAAACAAGATAGTACATTCTAGCCATAGGGTTGTTATATGGATTCAGTGCAGTAAAGCACCGAAAACAGCACCTGGTGATGCTAAATGCTATTCAGGTGTGGAAAGTAAGTTCCTAGTGTTGAGCGAACTTCATTCCATTAAAAAATGTTTTTGGATCCCTGCCATGTGCCAGCTACTGTTCTGGACTTGAGAATAGAGTGGTGAACAGGGATTTCCCTGGCGGTCCAGTGGTTAAGACTCCCTGCTTCCAATGCAGGGGGCGCGGGTTCGATCCCTGGTCGGGGAATTAAGATCCCACATGCTGTGCGGTGCAGCCAAAAGATTAAAAAAAAAAAAAAGAATAGAGTGGTGAACAGAGGGTGGGGAGGTGGTCACCTGCTCTCCTGGAGTTTATATAGGAGCAGTGCAGGCAGATAATAACCAGGCAGATAAGCACCAGAACCAGATCATCTGGGGTGGTGAGAAGTCTGTTCTAAAGAGGGCGCCCATATGTCCAGTTTGTACTTGGTGTCTTGGCATTCTGTCTGGTTTAGCATTTTTGAACTCTCAAAAGCGTTCCAGTTTTATACAGAAACTTGTACATGAATGTATTTAGCAGCTTTATTTATAATTGCCCAAACCTGGAAATAATCCAAATGTCCCTCAACTGGGGAAGGCATGAACAAACTGTGGCACGTAGCACAGAATCATATTTAGCCGTAGAAATGAGCGAGCTACCGATAGACCCCAGGTCATGGTGAATCTCCGATACCCTGTGCTGTGTGAGAAGCCAGGCACAGAGCCTGCACACGGTATAGTGACATTTCAGTGACGTTCTGGAAAAGGCATAGTTGTAGGAACAGAAATCAGATCTTGGTTGCCAGGGGCTGGGGGTCAGGGAAGGGTTGACTTACAAAAGGGGGGATTTTGGAACTCGTGGAACTGTTCTGTATCTTGATTGTGGTCATGGTGGTCACAAGACTGACTACTTTTGCCAAAGCTTGCAGAACTGTACAGTAAAGAGGGTGAAATTTACATATGTAAATTATACTTTAATAAAAAACAGAAAAAATTCCTAAGCAAGAAAGAAAACAGTTTCGCTATTTGAATGGCAGATGATCTGGTCATTGTAGTTAGGAAGAGTTTTGGGAGAGAGGCGATGGAGCAGGAAGCAGGGAAATAGAGGGATGGAAGGAAGATTGACACCTTTTTTCTTGAGGGCAATATGTATTCATTCAACAAATAATTATGAGGCACCCATTATGTGCCAGGTCCTGGCATATAGTCTGGGCACAGATTGTGCCTGTAAACAAAACAAAAACCCCTCATGGGGCTTAGAGTTGTGTATTAAAATGCAAATGTGCGTTCCTGTTTATATAGAGAGTCTACCTTCAGGAATATATTGTAAGGAGGTAAGGGAGGGGCCGTAAAGATATGCATTCAGCAGTGTTCTGTAAAGAATTATTTTAAAAGGCAGAAGCTGAAAACAACCTGAAGTCTGACAATGGGGGATTGGTGGGTAAATTACGGTAAAAGTGGTCATTAAAAATGATAAAGTATTTGTTACATGTATCTATGTGGGGAGGTGTCTATGATACACAGAGTATAAAACTGAAGGTAAAAAACTCATTCCCTGAGTGTTAAAAAAATCTGGGATACTACACATTAATCTCTGTTTCTAGGGGTGGGAGTAGGGGACTTTGGTGTTTTTTTACTTTTTTTTTTACACAATGAAGATCCTTTTTTTTTTTTTTTTTCAAATAATTGGCAATCTAAGTATTCCCATTTGGGGAAAAAATCATTTAAGACAAACACAAAACAAAATAAATATTAAACGTAATAGGCAAGGAATGAATACCCTATATTTTCTGAGTGAAATTCTGTTTTAGAAGGAAGGATTTGTTTTTTAAAGGAGAAAACAAATGCTTTTTTGTTGGCAAATGCGAATGAGGCTGTTTTTGGAGAAACATGCAACATTTTTATTGGAGAGACTTAAAATATCAGTTAGTTTAATATTTTGCTTAAATGTCAGATTAGTCTAACCTTTGAAAAGTCAAGTTACCTCTTTTCCTGGCCCTTTATAAAGGGGGAAATAGAGCATTTCGTTTATGTGTATATTCTTCTTCACTCTTTTTACTCAGGGTAAAATAAAAATAAAATAGCCTCTACTAGCTAAAAAAGAAAAAAAAAGATGTTTTTCTGAACACAGTTCTGATTATATATTAAAAGAAAATGTGATGTACTACTCATGATATGTACATAGATAAGGAGAGTGAAGCAGGCTCCGTCGAGCGGTTATATTTTTACATAATTTGGCACATTTTCACAGGATTCAGCACCACGGATAGCTACAGCATCCCAGAACATTTAGTTATCATCCCCCAACCAGGGATTCAACTTTTAATCATATTGCAGTGAAACTGAACTTGTAAAGTTCATTCAGTCTGTGTTGCATCAACTTTTCAACTATACCTATACTATACCTGTTGAGAATAAACATATATAACATTATGAAACATATAAACATTATGAAATAGGACCCAGAACCCAGCTATTCCTGAATGGTTACCATTGCAGAAAGCATAGAATAGTGATAACCACAAAACTTTCTAAAGCAGGTGAATAGATTGACTTGTATGTAAATGTTTGCAAGTCACTTCACATAAAACTATCCTTTTAAATGTGGTGGAACATAGACCTCAATATATGCTCATTAAAAATGTCAACTAGGGCTTCCCTGGTGGCGCAGTGGTTGAGAGTCCGCCTGCCGATGCAGGGGACACGGGTTCGTGCCCCGGACCGGGAGGATCCCACATGCCGCGAAGCGGCTGGGCCCGTGAGCCATGGCCGCTGAGCCTGTGCGTCCGGAGCCTGTGCTTCGCAACAGGAGAGGCCACAGCAAAAAATGTCAGCTAAACTTTGAAAGTTGGGATTTTGACTTTTTTGCATCATTATTATGTTTACCATTACATTTTGGGTTCATAGCCTATACATTTTTCTGTATCCCAGAGTTCTTCTGAAGGATTATTTATTGCATGGTAGGAATTGTAGCTGGAGCTTCTTTGGCAACTAAGTTTTATTAAGTCAGATGGAATTGCCTTCACATTCAAACGCACAGTGCTTGAATATTTATGTGAAAATTCACAACTGATAAAGCATTCCACAGCAGACCTGGCAGCTCAGGAAGGTTGTATGCAGTATTTTTTCAATCTTTTAAAGCCCATGCCTCCTTTTTTTTTTTTTTTTTTGTGTTCCGCGGGCCTCTCACTGCTGTGGCCTCTCCCGTCGTGGAGCACAGGCTCCAGACGCGCAGGCTCAGCGGCCATGGCTCACGGGCCCAGCCGCTCCGCGGCACATGGGATCCTCCCGGACCCGAGCACGAACCCGTGTCCCCTGCATCGGCAGGCGGACTCCCAACCACTGCGCCACCAGGGAAGCCCCCCATGCCTCCTTTTAATAACATAAAAAAACCTCCCAGACTTTCTTTAGTTTTTAAATTTTCTAATTAAATTACATTTTATGACACATATAAGTTAAACACGATGATCAGAATGTATTTTTCTGTATAATCACCCCTGGATATTCTGGTACAGCTCTCCTGTGGGGAAAGGGAAAGGGTGCCTAACCAGTTACCCAGTTGGGAAGGATGGCTTTGGAATCTCCATCTTAAAAGACTGAAAAAAAAATAGGGCCCGTGCTGTATTGAAAGTTATGTAAACATTCACCCTTTTGAGCTTAAGTTGGGAGGAGATTGCTTCAGCCCAAGGGCCTACTATGCATGAAGTGCTGTCCCAGATGTTGCCTGGAAAAGAGAAGTGTTTGAGCTGTTAACCTCCAACCTAGTGAGCTTGTAGTTTAATAAAGGAAATAAGACACACATAACTATAATAAAAATAAGGCATGTAACTGTAAAAAGAAAAGACTCATTATATATAATAAAATGAGATGTACATAAGTATAATTGTAAAAACATCATATGACAGTGCCAGAAGGAAAGATGTAGGGATTCAGGACATGGAGAGATAATATCTAGCTCCTTCTCCACTTTTTTTTGGGGGGGGGGAGGGAGGAGAAATTAGGAAAGGCTTCCTGGAAGAGGTGGCCTTTTGAACTCAGAAGGTGGAGCTATGGGGTAGGGAGGACAGTTTTACTGGCAGGTGTATTTTAAGTAGACGAGTAAAGGGGATTTCACCTGGAAACATAGATGGGCCCAGTGCTCATCAGACCTGGAAAGTCAAGATGGGAAATTTGGCTTTCACCCATCATTCAGATGGTATTGTGGTCATGTTGGTGGACAGCACAGAGATGGTGGTGGGTTTACTGAGGTCCTCTTTATCCGAGAATGCCTTTCACGCTATACTGGGCAGAGCAAGCGTGGTAACGGGGAATGGAAGCGAAAGATGGATGAAGAGGTTGTATCTGAGCGTCTAGATCTTATCAGTCCGTTTAACGATTCATGAACGTATGTATATGCATATTCAATGGAAAAGGTTCCATCTAGATAAGATGGTCAAACCATTAGCAGAGATTGTGAGCTGGGGAGAGCTGCAGACATGCTTGATGGTTAACGATGGGCAAAGACAATTATGTTTGTTGGCAAGGAAGAGGGTGCGATGCTTAAACCACATGTCCGTAGAGCCTGATGCTGAGCCCATGTTGGATGAAAAAGCATTGGTAATTGGCCAGTTACAAGTACTGAGAAAAATAAACAGCGGTCCTTAGGAGAATGCAGGGTAGCATGGAGAACAGGTCATGGGATAACGGCTTCATTTTCTTTTCTTTCTTCATTTCCATCTTCTCTTTTTCTTTTGGGTGGGAGGTGAAGTGATAATTATCTCAGTAACACGCTTGACAAAGTATGTCCTCTTAACGATGTCCTTGTGGACAAGATGGGGTGTGCTCAGTGACTGCGGGGCCTGGTGGGTGGAGGAGCACCTGTGGACGGCCACGGGGTGCGGATGAGGAGGTAGGGAGCTACTTCTCCCTGCTCCAGGGGCTGTGCTCTGCCCTCTGCCTTGTTTTGCTGACTCTGGCATCAGTGAATGAATGATAACCTGGAAGGTGCACTTACCTCTTCCAAGGTGGTATGAAAACAGAATGGATTGCAAATATTTGGGATGAAAAATTGAGGGTGGGCCCAAAACGTTTTAAATAGGATTGAACAAGGGACGTAGACCAGCAAGATGTAGTTCAAGACATGTGTTTTTATAGTCCTACCGTGGGTGCTAAAAGCCACTTGCAAATTTTTAGGATTGAGTGAGTGTAGTTTAGGAGTAATTCATAAGATGCTTTGGCATTCTGTGGATGATATGGAATCAACAGGATTTGTATGAAGCTGTCATGTTCTTAGACGGTGTGGTTAGAGGTATAACTAAGAGAATGGAAGTCTTGTTGTCACATGACCCTGGATGATGCACCCAGCACTGATTATCGTGTGCAGCTCTGAGCACCCTGTGTAAGTGGCACTTTGGGCTCCCTAGTGTGTGTGCTTAGGTGTTGGGAGTTTTTAAAAGCTGTTCCAGCTGAGGAGAATCTGAGCTCCTTAACTGGGAGAATAGGTTTTCACCCTAGTGGTAGGGGGTGCTACTTGGAAGATTATTAAGCATGAGATAGGCTATGAGCCTAGAAAATCATTAACCTCCTTTTGGACCGAGGACTTAGTTAATGGATTATTTTCCAGGATAAGTTGCCATTTACTGCTAAGGCCATTGTTTGTAACTTTTGACAGCCATGAATGTGAAGCATATGAAAGCTACACGCCTCACCCTGGGAAAATGCACCTTAAGAGGGGCGGGGTCGGCACAGTTGGTTGACATAATTGCATTTTTTGTTTAATCACACACTCCTGTGTTATAGGTCTGGATTTTTACGATCATGGTTATGCTGGGGTGGGAGGGATGTTTATCTCAGTAGAGTACCCTGGAGTGAAATCCAGATCCAGAAAAAACCTCTTGCCCGTGTAGATTCTGTGACTGTCTTGCGGTGAAACAGTGGCGCTCGAGGGGGGAGGAGTGAAGCTGGGCAAGAAGGGAAGGAAACAGGAAACATTACCTCCTGTATATAATTGTGCCTTTTATAATTGAAGAAGGTTTTAAAATTTGCTTTTCCTGTCTTGTGTGAGCTTCCTATCCTTTTTTGGTTTCTGGTTTTGCTTTTCTATCCTTGTTCTAATGGTAGTGACTTCTCCTTTTATTCTTCCCTGTGATCTGTATAATTTCACCAATAGGCAGCTTTTCTTTTACAGCTTCCACTTTCTGCGTGGATTTTACTTTCCTACCTCTGTCCCTGCTCTGTCACATCTTAGCTGTGTGACTTTGGGAATGTTACCCTCTCTGTGTTTTCATTTCCTTACCTGGAGAGAGAGGAAAAAAAAAAGCAAGGAGATGTGAAGATCTGTTTCTGGAGGCCATTACAAATATTAAGTAGTTTAACTTAAATTAAAATTAAATTAAATTAAAGTAATTGCAATTTAAAACTTAAAATTTACAAACATGTATTAGTGCTGAGAATAATACTCGGCCCCTAGAAGGTTCTAGCTTTCCATCCTCTTTCCAATGAGCAATGTTTACTGTTTACTGACAGAGAACATCTGTTATGTAATTCTTTTTTTTTTTTTTTTTTTTTTTGCGGTACGCGGGCGTCTCACTGCTGTGGCCTCTCCCGCTGCGGAGCACAGGCTCCGGACGCGCAGGCTCAGCGGCCATGGCTCACGGGCCCAGCCGCTCCGCGGCATGTGGGATCTTCCCAGACTGGGGCACGAACCCGCGTCCCCTGCATCGGCAGGTGGACTCGCAACCACTGCGCCACCAGGGAAGCCCCTGTTATGTAATTCTTAAATATTAAGGTACAACTCTTTCTAGCAAGATTTTACACCTGCTTATCACTCTCTAGCACTCACATTGTGGATTGCAGTGTCTGAATGCTCCGGTTTGGTTTGTCACTGCTGAGAAGAATGCATTTATTTCCTTCTGCCAGACTCGATATTTCAAACCCAAGAGGGCTCTTGGCTTCATGCTTATAATTCTGCCCACAGAGAATTAGAGATGCTTACTTTGCCTGGTTGGCTCACATTTATGGAATGTCTTGCTCTCCATGACTTTCCAGGACGCCCATTTCCCGACCCAGAGAGCACGATGTTCTTTTAAACTGCTGTCTTAATGATTTGCCTACATGCTTTTTGTATTTCTGCCCAGAGGTACAAGGAAAGCACCTTGAAAACTGAATAATGAAAGAAATATGGATGCTTTGAGACTCCCCTCTGTATCAGGGAATGGAGGCTGGGATCAGAGTGTCAGCACCTTGGTTAGGCTTGAGGCTGGACCTGGGGGTACCACTGGCCTACTGAAGACAGGCCTGGAAGAAGGCAGAGAAGGAGAAAAAGAAAGCAGGAGACAGGGCTGAAGGGGGTGGGAGGATGAGGAGCTGAGTGCGACAGGGACAGAACGGAAGTGTGGCATAGCAGGGAGGTGAAAGCGCAAACCTGTGCACAGGGGTGTGTATTTGGACAGGATTCTACGAACATGGGGCAAGGAATGGAAAGACCTAGATCAGGATGTCACTGTGCCTTGTGTGGGGGGCAGGGGAGGAGGAAGAAGGGGGAAAAAGAATAACTGACCAAAACGCAGCTTATAGGAAATGATGTCATTTATGGAAAATGCACATGCTTATGTACAGACACAAACAAATGAAAGGAAAAGAGAGCTCCATCAGCTGAGTTCTTAGGGGTGCCCATGGGAGGCTGTCAAGTGAAAAGTTAAGTTGGGAAGATGGGGGCTGGGATGGAGAGGAGTGTGAGGGTAGCTGCAAGTTATTGGTGATTTTTCAGTCCTTTGGTTTTCTTGTTTATAATAGGTACAAATGTACGTATATGTAGATATACATATATGGTATATATACACATGTACATGTTTAGTATATGTACAGATATACATGTATGTGTGGATACACACACACACATACTCTTTTGAATGTGTGAAGTAGCATATGAAACAATGATGAAGGGAAGACAGCTGGGTTGCCACGTAACCTATTTTGGTAGAAACGTAACAGTCTCCCGTGTAATGTGCGTGTGCACTTGTGCATGTTTGCACAAAGCAGAGGAAGGTGTGGAAGGCGGCTGTTCACTTTGATTCCCCACTGGGGGATTGGGTACGAGGCAGAACCTTGTTACTTTTAAAGTCTCCCATCCCCAGGGCCTAATGAATGCATTCATAGTAGTGGATAAAACAATGTTAGGGGCTTCCCTGGTGGCGCAGTGGTTGAGAGTCCGCCTGCCGATGCAGGGGACACGGGTTCGTGCCCTGGTCCGGGAAGATCCCACATGCCGCGGAGCGGCTGGACCCGTGAGCCATGGCCGCTGGGCCTGCGTGTCCAGAGCCTGTGCTTCGCAACGGGAGAGGCCACAACAGTGAGAGGCCCGTGTACCGTGCAAAAAAAAAAAAAAAAAAAAAAAAGAAAAAAAACAATGTTAGCCTTGAGTGGTTTACTGATGATCTGTGAGGCTACTTTGGTAGAAATTTAAGTATGTTATTAGAGTTTAATCTCTGTCAGGGCAGAAATAACATTGATCTTCATCGTTCATCTTGTCATGGATTCATTCACTCATGCTAAGAGTACATATTAAGTTCCATATAGATAGATAGATAGATAGATGTGCCAGGTATTTAACAATATTTTCTTTGATGCCTAGCACATTTGGAGTTTTCTTTTTTAAGTAAAAATATAGGGTTTTTAAAAGTTCATCATAGAAGGACCTGATCTAGTGGATCAGGAAGGCTTCCTGGAGGAAGTGGCATTTAAGCTGCAAACTGAAGACTAAACGGGAGTTTGTTGGGTGAGGTCAGGGGAGGATTCCATATTCCATGCAGATGGAAGGGTATGTGCAAAGGCCCTGAAGCAGGGAGAAAGGAACATGGTAACGTGAGGAATGAGGAGTGTGGCTCCAGCCTAGGAAAGAAAAGGATGAGAGGAAATGAGGCTAGAAAGGTATGTAGGGGCTGGATCATCCAGGACTCGCAGGCTACTAGAATTTCCTCCAACTTTTTATCTTGAAAAGTGTCAAACCTATACAAAAGTTGCAGGTGTAGTCGAGTGGATCACCTAGATTTTCAGATTGCTAACATTTTTCCATGTTTGTGTGCTCTCTCTCTCTCTTTCACACACACACACACACACACACACACACATATTTTTCTCTTTGCTGACTGTTTGAGAGTAAGTTACAGACAACATGTCATGTTAAAAAGCATGTCATGTTTAATATCATGTATCTTCCAGGAACACAGATTATCTCTGGTATAATTGTGATACTGTTACACATCCAAGAAAGTTAACATTGATAAAATACCTTTACCCAATAGATTGTCCATATTTAAATCTTGAATTGTCCCAATGTTCTCTGCTAACTTTTTTAAAAATCCAGGATCCAGTCAAGGATCATGGTTTGTGTGCAGATATCCATTGGTGTTTTAGGGGGCAAGTTTAGCCCAGCTATTGTGTAGAATGCCCATCAATTTAAATTTGCCTGATTATTTCCTCATGATTAAACTCAGGCTGAACATTTACAGCAGGGATACTCTCATAGGGGATGTGAGGCCTGAGAACTACCTAACATCAGGAGCACATGATAGCACTTTCCATAATGATGATGTTAAATTTGATGGTGTCTACCAGCTTTCTCCATTGTACAGATGAAATTTTCCTTTCTAAGAAATAAAATAATCCGGAGGGTGGTGCTTTAAGATTCTGTAAATATCCTGTTCCCCAACAATTTTGCACTCAGTGATTTTAGCAACTATTGGCATCCCTCATCCAAGATAATTATTACTCTGGTGAATACAAAGTGGTGATTTTTCTAATTGTCTAATTTTTTGTATATTAGTTGGTATTCTGTGAAGAAGAGCCTTCCTTTCTCCTCCGCTCTTTTTAATCAGTATCAATATGAACTTGTGAATTTTTAAAATACAAATTTAAGATTTAATATGTATTTATAATCTACTTCTAACATTAATTGTTTTTTTTTTTTTTGCGGTACGCGGGCCTCTCACTGTTGCGGCCTCTCCCGTTGCGGAGCACAGGCTCCGGACGCGCAGGCTCAGCGGCCATGGCTCACGGGCCCAGCCGCTCCGCGGCATGTGGGATCCTCCCGGACCGGGGCACGAACCCGTGTCCCCTGCATCGGCAGGCGGACTCCCAACCACTGCGCCACCAGGGAAGCCCTACAGGGCAGGAGCCCCTGTCTAAAAGGCTTTTGAGAAATAGTTCTTGGATTGAGTGAATGAAGTAGTAGTAGGAAAGTGAGGAATAAATCTGTGTTTACCATGCTTCTTTTTTCTCCCGAGACTCTATATCTGTCAATCTAGCGCGCTTTTCTTTTTATTTCTCTCTAGGTCTCATGGGCTAATTGGCTCTTGTTCAGCTGGAACCTAACAGATAAGTCATCCTGCTGTGTATCAAGACAATGCCCAGTTTTAAAACTGCTCTGAAAATGATGAAGGCAGGATCGCCCAGTGATGCTGTCAGGGGGCAACAAGCAGCTTGAGAATTCCCTGTTCACCAGGTAGCAGCTTGAAGGAAGCCACTTTCCATTAAGGAGGACTGCATGGCAGGCAGCCCCCACTGAAGGCTGGAAAATGAGTGTCCCAGTGGCTCCTAAGAAATCATGTTACACTGAGTTACGGGACAACAGAAATGGAGTGAAAAACAATAATGAGAGCGTCCTAAGTCTGGGAGACACCAATGCCAACCCCATCACGTTGGAGGTCAGCTCCTCTCCTGATGAGCCTGTGACATGTGCCCTGACAGATGAAATTGGAAATGCAAATTCAAGGGGGCCAGAAAGTAGTACCCGTGTCCAGAAGGAGTTTCACCCCCTTCAGGGCTTTTCGAAGGCATCTCAGGTTGGCCCTGCCAGCCTGAAGGATTTTAAATTTTCTCCGATGGCTCAGAGAGAACGGAATGAAGAGCCCATGCTGGAGAGAGGCACAGATCCCCTGCAGGCCCCTCGGGGTCTTCAGGGACAATGTCAACCAAGTTGGAGGACTGTCACAGGTGAGGCCAGCCCAGAGGTTTCGGCTCAGAGGGAGGTTGACGTTCCCCGGCATGTTCCCAAGGATAAGTTGGCCAAGACCCTTGACAATGCGGAATTGAGGAGGCATTCTTTGGAGAGAGCCGGCAGCTCTGCTGTAGCAGTGGACATGCTTACCAAGGAGTGGGCTGGGGGCCTGGCCTGGCCACTTCCACAGCCTGCAGTGCTGGGGTCCCCAGAAGCCCCCCGTCCGGTACCCAGTGGTGGGGAGGGGCCGCAGAAGATGGGGGCAGCCCCTTCTCCGGGGCTGGCTTGTCTTCCAGCTGATGGTCCCTCAGAGGGAAGGAGCTCACGTCATCCTAAACCATCTACCTCAGTAATCAAGGAGACCACCCCCTTAGAGACCCAGCCGGATGGGGGACAGGTACCCAAAGTTAGCACCCAGAGCACAGAGCCTTCTGCCCACCCAGAGTGCGCTCCCAGCCCCTCTCCAGCCTCGAAAGACGCCCTGAGGAAGCCAGAAGCACAATCAGGTCAGGGAAAGCCCGAGCCCAAGATGGAGCTGAAACTTGTCCAGCTCAGGGCCGTGCAGGAGTTCCCGTCCACCCAGGCAGAGGGGCTGGGATGTCCTCAGGAGGATGGCGTGTCATCCCTAGGGAGAAGGGAGCCGTGTACAGAGGAAGCACAGCAAGAAGTCTCGGCTGCTGCACACAGCGGTCCCCACCTGCCGGGTATGGGAAGAGGCAGGGGCGAGCAGGAAAAGAGAGGTGAGGAGGGGTCTCTCCACACCACCCCCAAGCCGAGCCCCGCTTCCTCGGGAGCTGCTGAGCATCAGCCCACGGGCAGAAGTTTACCAAGTGCAGCTAGGAAACCTGGTGAAGCCCCATCCAGCAGCGTTTCACCCAGGGATGGTCACGTCGCTTTTGTTCCTGGTGATTCAACTGACAGCAGGCCCTCAGGTGCCAGTGAGGAGAGAGGGGTCCTGGGCGGTGGGAACGGGGACGGCGCTACGGTTTTTAATTCAGATCGTTCTGTTGGAGAGAGCGGAACTGGGGTCCCTGAGCCCCCCAACCCTCCAAGCAGCAGCTCAGAAGCCAGGGAAAGCACAGAGATCGCTACATCTGTTGCTGAGACTAGGAACCGTCTAGAGACTGCAGTGAAGACTGAAAGCACCCCCCAGGCAAGAGCAGATTCTCTTCCCGGAGTCCCAGCACCCCTCCACCCAGAGACAACTGTGAATGTGGCCCCCCAGCCTGTGCAACCCAGCAGCCGCTTTCCGGACTTGGGCACCTTGAATGTGGACACAGGGGTCCCCCCAGCCGCCCCACCTTCTGCCAACAGCTCCAGGTTGTCACACGCTTCCCTGAAAGTGCCTGACAAGAACCCCTGCCCTGGTGGGATCCCCAAGCCTGGCCTCACCCGTCCCGAGGACACACCCGCCTCACAGGAGGGAACGGAGGGCCCCCAGGTTGAAAAGGCGGAAGAAAGGGCGGATCCCCGGCCCATTGTTATGCCCAAGCCCAAGCACGTGAGGCCCAAGATCATCACCTACATCCGGAGGAGCCCTCAGGCCCTCGGCCAGGTGGACACGTCTCTGGTTCCCGTGGGGCTACCTTATGCCCCGCCCTCGTGTAACGTGCCTCTCCCCAAAGAGGAGAAGGCGGCAGGTGGAGACCTGAAGCCGGCCGCCAGCCTGTACGACAAATTCAAGCCAGACCTGCAGAGGCCACGGGTGTTCAGCTCCGGACTGGTGGTGTCTGGGATCAAGCCCCCGGGACACCCCTTCAGTCAAATGAGTGAAAAGTTTTTACAGGAGGTAAGAGAATGTCACTGTGATACAGTGTATAAGTTGAACATCCTAAAGTTTGTTGTGTATTTTTGATGAATTGTGAAAACAGAATTTCCCCTCTTAGCAAATTGCAGATTCTGATGGATGCACTTGTACAGAAATGGATGATTTTAGCTAGAGGAGGTCGTAGGCAAATGGACACTTTCGATTAGAAGAGTTTGATGATCAAAATGAGATAGAGCTAACGTCTGAAGAGAGTCACTTAAATTCCACCTGACATAATACGTAAAAGTTAGATAAGTATGCATTTAAATTGTCTTCCTTGTTTAAATAAGTGAGCATCATTCTTCTATAAACTAGGGCAATGGAAAAAAATCCAAAATAAATATATTGTTCAAATTAGTCAGACTTCATCCTCTGAGGGGGAGTATTTCCCTTATGGGAGAATCTTGTTTTCGTCCATGTCAAGAGCACAGTGAGTACAAAATAATGTGTTAGGCATGGGCTCTGTTTTAAGTCAAAACAATAATTACAACTAGCATTTAGTTGAGTGTCTACTATGCATTGGGCCCACATAACATCACATTTAATCTTTGCCCGTCTTCACTACTCCTTGCAGTGATTCTCTGGAGGGCGGGATTGTGGTTCTTTTCATTGTCCAGATGAGGAAGCAGACTTGGAGAGCTCTGAGTCACTCACTCATCCAAGGCAACAAAACAAGGACAGCACTGAGATGCTCACCCAGACCCACCCAGTCTCCTCACTCTGTGGCCCCTCTCAGTACTGGGGTGCTATGGTGAGTTGTGCTCCCAGAGCTCAGAAAGAAGGTTTTCTCTGGATGCAGTCTCATGGCAGCCAGTGATCAATTAAGAGGAAAGCAGCATCAGATCATTTCTCTCCCTGACACCCCCCACGTCTGCTCAGGCCACTCAGAACACGGGCTGGAGCCTATAGGATGCTCAGCTGTTAGGATGCACTCGATCTGGCTCCTTTACTTCCTGACCACCTCGTCTTCCTTCGCTCTCTCTCTCCCTCTGCTGCCTCAGGGCCTTTGCACTTCCCTCTGCTCAGAATATTTTTCTCCCAGATATCTGAATGTCTTTCTCCTTCACGTTCTTTAGGTCTCTGTTCAATGATCACTTCATTGGAGACTTTCATTTGTAACAGTTCGTTAAATAAAGTAATTTTGTACCCTCCCCCCGAACAAAAAGATACCCTAGATTTTTCTCTGCAAAACACAACTGTGAAAGAAACTTTATTTGGAGATGTAGGCAAAAATCCTGTTACTGTTCTATCTCTTTGACCCTTCTTAATTTTTTTATGTATGTTTCCTTTCTTTGTTGCTTCCACTCTCTCCATAAAATACACAGTGATGTCTATTATTAGATGCACATCCCCCTCAAATATTCTCTATTCTTAATCCTATAGAAGCCACCCGAAGTTTCCAGGAAGTGGGATAGTATGAGTGTTTGTGCAGCTTTAGTAGTGCTGAGGGGTTTGGGGAGACCCCGTTGGTGTGGGGACAGCAGTGCCACTGTGCACCAGCGGCTCTGAGGAACACTTCCTGCTGTAATCAGAGCATTCGAGGCCCAGGTCCTTCCCTCAGGCTACAGGATAGAGCAGAGAAGCGCCAGGGGTTGTGCTGGGCTCATTTCTGAGGTAGTCTCTAATCACAAGTGGAGAATGGGCTGGCCTTTGCCCTTTGCTCCTGTAGCTGTGACTTGGTGTAACCCAGAGTCCCCCTCCTGTGTTCAGCCCCCGGAAGTGGCTCTGAAGGTCATCGTGGGTCTAGTCATGCCAGGAGGATAAAATACGCTGACTTGTTTAGACTGCTTTCTGCTCTCAGCTATCCTGAGGCCTCTGGGACACTCCCTCCTATTGACATCTTGGGGGAATCCTTTTTTTTTTAAAAAATAATTAATTAATTAAGTTAGTTTTGGCTGTGTTGGGTCTTCGTTTCTGTGCGAGGGCTTTCTCTAGTTGCAGCGAGCGGGGGCCACTCTTCATCGCGGTGCGCGGGCCTCTCACTATTGCGGCCTCTCTTGTTGCGGAGCACAGGCTCCAGACGCGCAGGCTCAGTAGTTGTGGCTCACGGGCCCAGTTGCTCCGCGGCATGTGGGATCTTCCCAGGCCAGGGCTCGAACCCGTGTCCCCTGCATTGACAGGCAGATTCTCAACCACTGCGCCACCAGGGAAGCCCTGGAATCCTTTTAATTGCTGGTGTAAGTGTGGGGAAGGGAACAAGAGTGAGAGGACCCAGTGAGGTTGTGTGCTTACAGCATACAGGTGTGTGATTAGGGCTGAACCCTGCTGCTCCTCCCTGGTACCGCCTCATCACTGTAGGACACTGTGCCTGTCAGAGCTCTCCAGAGAAACAGATTGTATATACAGGTGTGTATATGTATGTATGTATGTACCTTTCTGCCTGTTGAGACTTTAAGGAATTGGTGCATGCAGTTGTGGAGACTGGCAAGTCCAAAATATGCAGGGTGGGCTGGCAGGCTGGAGACCTAGGGAAGCGTTGAGGCTGCAGTTTAAATTCAAAAGCCATCTGCTGGGAGGTTTCCCTCTTCTTTAAGGGAGGTCTTTTTCTATTAAGGCCTTCAGGTGACTGGATGAGGCCCACCCACATGATGAAGAGTAATCTGCTTTATTCAGGGTCTACTGAATTAAATGTTGATCTCATCTGAAAAACAGCACTAGAGAAGCATCTAGGATAATCTTTAACCACATATCTGGGTGATGTGGGCTATCACGTTGACAAAATGAGCCGTCACAAGCCCTCTCCTTGCAGTAGCTTCTCAGTGAAGCCTCTGCATTTGCCCCATTGTCTCCCCAGCCTGCCATCCCCTGAGAACAGGACAGGGCAGATAGGAAGAGGGACAGTCCAGTAAGAACTTAGTTGCTTGTGGTGTGTGCCTTGATGGATTTTAGGAGTTTGTTTGAAATCACAAGGATTCTTTAGTTTCAGAATTATTTCTCTAAAACTACTTCATTAGAGAAAGAGGGAAAAAACCCATTTGGGGTTATTCTCTCTGTGTTTATGACGGTACGGTGATACCTGCTGTGTTCTGTCAATAAAGATGAAAGAAAAGAGTGTGAAGCTTTTTGTAGACTCTCCTGTTTTATTAAAAATGCATAGATTAGGCATCTAAGGAGTACTTTTCACCTTTTCAAAAAATTTGTTATCTTACCAGAGACAAATTACCCAACAAAATGGCAGGCATTGAGGTTCCTGAAATTGTTAAGGTCATATTCAAATGATGGAATGATGGATTTTGACCCCTGAAACCTATACAGTTTGAAAGAACAGAATAATTACTGAGATAAGACATTGCAATCCTAAAAACCTGACAGATGTAGGTTAGAAATGATAATAATTTCTTCATGGGAGCACCTGATAAAAGCAATGAGCAATGACACCAAACATTTAGACACTAAAATAAAAAAAATTGAGCAAATATGAGTATAATAGAAAAACCAAAGATTGACAGTAAGAAAGTAAGTAGAAAATGGTAAAAATTTTATCAGAGAGCAGATGTAGAATGTTCTTTCACAGGAATATAATTTGCTGGGGCCTGAATTCCATCTACATACTATAGCAATCATGCATATTTTACAATGTGATTATGATAAAACTTTTAAGGCCTCATCTTTTGTTTCAATAACGTCAATTTAACTTCGTATCTATTTCAACAGTAAAAGAGTATTAAATTAAGGGTTTATCTCTTCAGCAGCCTGGATCAAAGCTTTATAGCCCCTATTAAAGAATATTGTTAAATGCCTGTGATTCCTGGATAGAGGTTCGACACGTAAAATGTATTATGATTTAGAGCAGAGTTAGTTAACATCTATGTCTTTTCATACATAGCCTCTGGCACTTTTTTTTTAACTTAAAGGAAATAAGATTATTTTGTTGTCTTTTTTTTTTTTTTTTTACTTTTAACATGAAGAAACACTGATACTATGAACAGGCTTTGTGAGTACAGAATTGCATATATAAAAGGTAGCCATCAATTGTATTCTAATCCAAACTGTTAATCACAGGCGATAGTAACATGCTGTTATGTTGTTAGATTCAGGAAAGAATGAAACATGATTCCTTTATTTAATAGATGTTTGTTGATTTCAGCTCTGTGCTAGACATTGTTCTAGGTGCTATGAATTCAGCAGTCAGCAAGACGCTGCCCCAAAACTTCCATTCTAGTGAAACTTGCTCAGACATTCCTGGAGGCAACACCTTACTAGGGAAGACAATCAGAGGTAATTCACAGTCTGTCATTTTTAATTATGTAAAAAGAATATAGAAGCCTGAAAACACACCTTTCCATTAACCTCTCTATTCTTCCAAATAACCTTTTCCCCCTCATTAACAATGCATATTTTATTTCCTAAGTAGCCTAATAAAGACTTAACATAAATTGTTAAGGTTCATCAACTTACTGTAAGACTAGGTCACCAGGAAAACTGCGCCTTTTCTCCTTAGGAATAATGAGACTGTCACAGTTCCATGAACATGTGCTAAATTCTTTCCTTGCGTCATTGACATCTTTCGTTTATAGATTAACTACTTGCACAAATGCCAATGATTTTGTGGTGATGAAATTTAAAAATCTGATGGAGGGAATTCTTTTTCCTCCCAGCAAAATGTAGATTCATAGAGCATTAAAACCAGCATATACCTAAGGGATCATCCAGTTGTTGTCAACTTAGAGGTGAAGACATTGGGCCCAGAGAAGGTAAGAGATGGGTGATGGAGCAGCTCAGCGGTTCCAGGGTGGTCGCTGTTGGAGCCTTGGTCTCCGGACCAGGCTCAGCACTCATCCTGTGATGTGCGGTTCTCTGATTGAGCTTCTTGTCATTTATCATAGGTTACAGAACGCCCTGGAAAAGAAGAATTTTGTTCTCCTCCCTATACTCACTACGAAGTTCCTCCAACTTTCTATCGATCGGCCATGCTCCTTAAGCCCCAGTTGGGATTGGGTGCAATGTCACGTTTACCATCTGCCAAGAGCAGGATCCTGATTGCGAGCCAGAGGTCTTCAGCGAGTGCCATTCACCCACCAGGAACCATAGCGGCAGCTGCCAGCCTCTACAGTTCCGACCCTGCAGGTAACCAGTGCCACAGGGACCGCTTTTTCCTGCTGTACTTTTAAACAGTAATCGCATAAAATGATGGTAACTATCTAAAGTATGAATGCCTCTCCTTCTTTAAAAGAGCCTTTTTTCTGTTCTTCCATCTGATTGTAGATACGGATATTTGTCAAGACTCATCTATCTGCAACTGTCATTCTCTATGTCACCCTTAAAACGATGGCCCTTGTGACCACCACCTCATTTCTTGTAGTTTCTCCTGTACATCTAGTTTCTCTGATATATCCTATAGACTAGGGTTCAGAAAGGGCCAGATAGTAAATATTTTAGGCCTTCTGGGCCATAACGGTCTGTATTGTAATTACTTAGCATGAAAGTAGCCATAGACAGTCTGTGAATGCATGGGTGCAACTGTGTTTCAACACAACTTATTTTACAAAAACTATACAGGCACACCTTGGGTGTGCCTGCAGTTCCGGTTCCAGACCACTGCAATGGAGCAAATATTGCAATAAAGAGAGTCATATGAGTTTTTGGTTTCCCGGCACATGTAAAAGTTATGTTCACACTATACTGGAGTCTATTAAGTGTGCCATAGCATTATGTCTACAAAAACAATGTATCTACCTTAATTAAAAAATACTTTATGTATAAAAATCCTAACCATCATCTGAGCCTTCAGCAAGTCGTGGTAGTAACATTAGAGATGACTGATCACAGATCGGTATAACAAGCATAATAATAACTTAAAAGTTTGAAATATTGTGAGAATTATCAAAATGTGACACCAGAAACACAACGTGAGCAATTGCTGTTGGAAAAATGGTGCCGACAGACTCGCTGGAGGCGGGGTTGCCTCAAACCTTCAATTTGTAAAAAACGCAGTACCTGCGAAGTGCGGTAAAATGAGGTATACCTGTAGTGGGCTGGGTTTGGCCTCCGGGCTGTAGTGTGTCAGGGAGACCTTTCTGTAGTACAGCCGTGACCATATCACTCTTTTCAGCTGTTCACACATCTCGAGCGCCCCATCCCAGCCCCATTCTCCTGCTTGGCAGTGGCTGGCCCGTGTCCTCTCCTGATGCTCTCTGCACTTCTCTGTTTTCCTCTCTCCATCCCTTCTTCTGCTCATGTGGTTTCCTCTAGGTTTTATGTCTTATTTTATTATAGAAATAATATATACCCCTTGTCAAAAAAGTTGAATATAGAAAAATATGAAGAAGAAAGTAATTGTACTTACATTTTTAGCATCCAGCCCAGAGTTAATATTATGGAAATTTTTCTTCCCGTGTGTTTCTTTCTGTGCATTTTTAAATAGTTGAGTTAATACTGAACGTGAATTTTGTTTTATCCTAGTAATATCATATTGTAGGCATTTCCTATGCCATCAGTGTTTCAGAAATATTTTAATGGCCACGTAAGATTCTGTTTTGTTCATTTATTCATTGATGTAACAAATTCTGGATACTTACTAGGTGCCAGAAGGTGTAACTTGAGGACTGCAGCAGTGAACAGAGAACTCCTGCCTTTGTGCACCTTCGTCTAATGGATGAAATAGACAATAAAAAGATAAATGCATAATTGGAAATTGTGATAAGTGTTAGGAAAGCAAGAAGCACAGTGTTTTGAGAAATTGCAACCAGAAGAGTGCTATATGTGTGGGACAGAGGTGCTTCAGGGGCAGCCTGTCTGAGGAAGTGGGAAGAATGCATGGGGAATAATATCAGAAGTTATTCACGGAAGTTGGGTTCTGCTTATTCTACACTGTCTTCAGTAATGTTACAATTTGAATCTTTGTACTTATTTGTCTTCTTTCATATTGTTTTCTCAGAATAGATTATTTGAAGTTTAATTATTGGATAAATACATATCCAAACATTTTTTAAGACTGACTTATTTTCTAGAAAATGCGTAGTAATTATTTTCACACTAGAGTTTCTTGAAAGTCCTTTTCTTTGCCACATCCTTGCCAGTATTGAGTATTACCATTATTATTACTCCTCCTACTATTATTATTATTGCACTTCTTTTATTATTAGTGGAAGGGAACTTTTTTTTACCTGTTTGCCATTTTGTGACTTGTCATTTACTCAGGTGATAACTGATGGTCTTAATGGCTAGTTGTTTTCTTGGTAAGCCCTTCTATAAAAAATCAAATTATTTTTTAATGGTTCCCACAGTATTTGTATATTATGATGGATCTACCTGCTGTTACATAGCTGCTACAGGTCAATTATGTGTTCAGTCACTCATTCAACAATTAGTACTGTGGAACTGTTACATGTCAGCATTGTTCTAGGTGTGGGCATAAAGCAGTGACAACAGGCAAAAATCCTTGCCACTGTTTTAGAATTTTAGGATGGGGGTAGCAAACTTTTTTTTTTCTAGTGAATAAATAAAGCACATGGTCTATTGAGAGAAATCACTAGTATTGAAGAAAATGAAACATTAGAGAAGAGGGAATGTTTGGGACAAGAAGGAGGGAGATTCCAATTTTAAATAGGATGGCTGGAAAAGGCCTCCCTGAGCGATGACCTTTAAGCCAGTCCCCAAAGGATGGGAGGGAGGGAAGAGCCAGTGCAAAGGCCCTGGGGTGGCAGGAAGGCCAGGGAGGCTGGAGCAGGGTAAGTAGCGGGGAGAGTGGTTGGGGAGGAGAGTAGAGGGGTGGCTGGCACTGAGGGAACTTGCAGAAGGCCTAAGAAGGCCGTAAGGATGTGACTGTTAGTCTGAGTGAGGAGACCATTGGAGGCTTTGGAAGTAGGGCAGTGTGATCTGGGTTTTGTGTAAACAGGACCTCTCTGAGTGCCGGGTTGAGAGCACGCTCTAAGGGGACAGTTTGTCTGCATATCTCCCTTCCCTTTACGCCGCAGGTTCTCACTGCCTCTGACTCTCCAGACTTTGATCTCTGTGTCTTCAACTCACTGTGATGGACAGACCCTCTTGGAGTTCCTCCCTCCTGGGCTCTGGCATGGAGGGTGCCTCCAGGTAGTGAGGTTGGCAGTGATAAGGCTCACCTCATTCGTTTTCCTTCTCCAAAGGATCACATTCCTGTGCTGATTGTTGTACAGTTTCTGAAAACATTAGTTTTATATATTTTGTTTCATTTTGTAATTGTTTATGGCAGTTTCCATATCAATTAAATCTTTATGGATGAAGTTGCTTTTACATATTCATCAGAGATTGTTGATGTCAGATGATGTTTGTTGTAGCTAATGAGAAAACTTTCTCTTTTGTGTTTGCTCTTTTAGTTTCAGACTATGATGGTTGTTTGGGTTTTTTTGTTATTTAAGAATACTTTAAAAATGTTTCTGTATATGGTTGTATTTTGTTTGCAATTTGTGTTTAATTTTGTGCCTGGCATCACATATTCAGCACATTGGGATTCTCTGTCACTCTTACCTTGGTTATTCTTAGATCTTTATTTTACATGGTCACTCGAGGCTCTGAGCAGCATCACGCTGGCAATGAGAACAGGAGGTAGGAACAGTCCTCGATGCTGCAGCCCGTAATTTAGCATTCACATTCCCAGAACCAGGTGAGGTCCCTCATTCTGAATCCTAAGATCTGGTTTGATACGTGAACTGCATACACTGTATTTTTTTCAGGCCTTAGGTAGGAGAACACTTAGGTCTCCTATAGACAAGTAAACCTGTGACTTAAACTTTGGGAAGAATTCCTGTTGTTTCCACTCCTGTGTTGACTCTGTGAGTACCATTACATGCATCATGGCTTTAAAGTGGCTTAGAAGAACCAGATGTGCAATAAGTACATGCTACCCCACAAAGCATATTCTTACACAGTTTCTTTGCTATAAATGAATACTCTTTCCTAAGACTCTTAAAGCCTTACAGATCTTTTTGGTTTTTTTGGCCGTGCCATGCAGCATGCGGGATCTTAGTTCCCCGACCAGGGATCGAACCCGTGACCCCTGCAGTGGAAGCATGGAGTCTTAACCACTGGACTGGCAGGGAAGTTCCAAAGTCTTATAGGTCGTAATGTGATTCTGTCTGCTGAAAAATAAATAAACCTAAGCACTTCCTTACTTCTTAGATAATTTCTGTGTTTTTGTATACAGTGTTTTCTGACTCCACAGTCATGCATAAACCTATGAAGTTTTACTGTCATCAGGCCTGGGTATGAAAATCAGGATGCTATTTAAGTACTCAAAGTACAACAGCAGACGGTTACCTCCCTTTAGGT